>NC_133134.1:132627719-133827719 GCF_048418815.1 Hemitrygon akajei | reverse complement strand
AGATTCCTGCGGATGAAGAATATAGGATCTGCTCAGGTCAAAATCCAGCTTTTCCTGCAAAGAGAGTATCTCGATGAGCTGAAGTATGGACGTGAAGAGTTGAAAGTCATTGCTAAAATGTCAGATGTGACATTATTTCTTTTACACTGGAACACTACTTGTTCTAAACTTGGACAGCTCTTAAGTACATTAAAGAATTTAATATCGGTTCTTGTACCTGGGAAACTTTATGTGAAGCATCAATTAATGAGTGATGCAAAGTCAAACAAAATACCACAACTTAGGGTGGTCCTGAGAACCAAGATGCCAGTAGAATTTGATCGAAAAGAATCCATGGCTTATCACAACTCAGTTAAGTTGAAGTGGCTAGTCCCAGGGGAAGAGGCACATCATGACCGATATGAGCTCATCTATAAACTTCTGGAGCCTCGTTTTTGCACTGAAAGGAATCAAATTGGAGTGATTCCAGTGGAATCAGACAGTATTGAGATTGGAAATTTGCAGCCTGCCAGTTTGTATGAATTTACAATTAGACGTGCAGATAATTACACACTTGTTTACTCAGCATGGTGTGACATCATGATTCTGAAAACAAAAGTGTCAAATCACCTGCTGTATGTAAACAACAACACATCTCACTTCACATAGATCTTCACATCATTATAAAACACATTTTCAGTCTCTGCATTTTGAAATGTTTTGCAAACATGGCTCTGCTGGAACTTCATATCATGAAAATAATCTACAATATTAGATGGAGTTAAAGAAGGTTAGAAGTAAATAAATAGAAAAGAACAAAAGCAACTGCAAAAGCAAGATAAAGTTTCAGTCTATTCCAAGTTCATGTTGTTTACTTGTACATAATGTTTCCCGTGCTAATTCTGGGTATTATTACATTTAAGACACCAAAAATTACGCATTTCTGGACTCATCACTGTGAACTAACCCATGATTTTTCAATATCAAATTTGTTTATTTTAGATGAAAGTGCAATAAATTGTTCTAAAATCAACCACAAAGCAATTTAAAATGTTGAGGTGCGTTAAATAAATTTGGCACAATCTTAAATGAAAGCAGCTTTATGTACTGGAAGTTTCTAAGTAGGATGCTGCCTCTGTAAAATCATAGAATATAATTGCAATTGATTTATATATTTAACATCTGATTAATTTAAATATGTTTATCAACATTATGATTGATTCCTTAATCAAGTGCATTATTCTCAGATGGGTCCTGGCATTTTCCAATCCTATGTTCTCAGGAGATGCACAAGAGAATTCTGATGCAATTTGTTTGGCTTTATTCCCTCGTTATTGTGGAGATCCATTTAAATCTGGCTCATAACTTCCTCTGCAGGTTGTGTCAAAAAGACAGTGCTGGATTATAATAGGTAGAAGCTCATAATCACACACCCTGTGGTTTAATATAATGGAGGAATCTTAGTTTACATAGAAATTATTAAAGGTTAACTGTTATGTTTCTTTTCTGCAAAACTCTAGAACTGCAAGATAATGTTTATTTGGGCTTAAAGTTGGACCTTTTGCCAATGACAGAAAGGTCTGCAAAAATTCAAAAAGTGCACCTTGTGATGTATTGATATGCAATGATAAGCAAAATCTAAAATAAATGTTTGCACTATTAATATTAAAGACTGTATTGTTGCAAAATTTTTGCACAAATGCCTGTTTCCTCTGAACTGGAAGGAAGTGATATCATCAGCCTGTATTGCCATCCCACACTTCACATTCCCCCCTCCAGCACAAAAGTAGTCAACACACTGAGGGATGCAACAGCACTCTGATCGTCTGCTTCATCCAAATTTATTTTTCACAGATGATCTTAACTGCCATAACCTTCACATTTATAAATGTCATGGGGGAGTGGATGAAGGGGAAACTGTTATCATAGCTGTCCTTAATTATAGCATCAGCATATGTGAAACTAGGAATCATTTCCTGTAAATATAACTAAATTTTGTTCTGCCCTCTTTGAACTACTTGGGCCATTGTAGCATTCTTGTTATAACTTCAATGAGAAACAGGGAAGGAGTGAAAAAGGAAGAGAAAAAAAAGCAAGGAAGGATACACAAAATGCCATTTATCTCCTTGTCATAGAAACTTAGAAATTACGATGAAAGCCATTCTAAAGACAATGTACCTTTGGCAATACAGGTTACAATAATAAAAGATTTGTTGAACAATTATATTAACCAATGTTTTTCAGGTAGTCCACACAAGAAATACCCTATTGACGGATCCTATCACCTCCCGAGCATTTTGTTTTCTAACATTATTGATACTGTACTAAAAAAGGAATTTTTCCAGAATGCAAGTATCTAATATTCCACCATCCTCATTGAGAGTCTATATGTTGACCATTCAGTGAGGACAATATTATTTATGCACATTAGTTTTGAATGTACTCACATTCTTGAGGAGGATCAAGAGGTACATGTCTCTGTGCTGCTGCCAAACTTTACAGACAATTTCAAAATTGCATGGTCCCACAAACCGCACTGAAAATTTGTTGTGGCTCTGCAAGGAACTCATGAGACCACACGGAGTATTGTGTGCAGTTTTGGGCTCCTTATTTTAGAAAGGATATACTGACATTGGAGAGGGTTCAGAGAAGATTCACGAGAATGATTCCAGGAATGAAAAGGTTACTGTATGAGGAACATCTGGCAGCTCTTGGGCTGTATTCCCTGGAGTTCAGGAGAATGAGGGGGGATCTGATAGAAACATTCCAAATGTTAAAAGGCCTGAACAGTTTAGATATGGCAAAATTATTTCCCATGGTAGGGGATTCTAGAACAAGAGGGCACAACTTCAGGTTTGAAGGACGTCCTTTTAGAACTGAGATGCATATGAACTACATTAGTCAGAGGGTGGTAAATCTGTGGAATTTACTGCCACAAGCAGCTGTGGAGGTCAAGTTATTGGGTGTATTTAAGGCAGAAATAGATAGGTTCTTGATTAGCCAGGGCATCAAAGGGTATGGGGTGAAAGCAGGGAAGTGAGGATGACTGAAGTATTGGATCAGCCCATGACTGAATGGCAGAGCAGACTCAATGGGCCAAATGGCCTACTTCTGCTCCTATATCTTATGGCCTTATGGTCTTATGAAAATAAAGGATAAATTGTCCGTTATATTAAAAACAAGATCTCTTAAAGCTACCCAAATAGGCAGAAATGGAGATTTACTTAACTGAGAAACAGTAACTTGGACTATACGTTGTTTGCTCAAGGATTTTTTTAAATGTTAACCTCAAAAATGCCACTGTCATAATCATTTTTATTTAGGTCCTTCCAGCCCTTTGAGCCACACTGTCCCAGCGGCCCCACATCCCCAATTAACCCTAACCTAGTCATGGAATAATTTTCAATGACCAATAAACCTAGGAGCTCTCAGGGGAACACCACACATTCCATTGGGAAGACATACAGAGACTCCTTAAAGGACAGTGCGGGAATTGAACTCAGAACTCCTGAATACACTGAGCTCTAACCGCTACACTACTGTGGGCTGGAGCTCTGAACTCTCCATAATGGCTGTCATGAAACAGTCTCTTTACATCATTTAGAATATTCCTGCTAGATTTCCCGTTGTTGTTTTGTCCCAGTCTGTCTATTTGCTTACACTGTAACACCATGGTCATACAGTCTAAACTCATGTTTTATACAGCAGAGATAGAGGCCCTATGGCCCACTTGATTGATATTTTATCCATTACACAAATTACATTTGCCAGCATTAGGTCCACGTCTTTCTAGATTTTGCCTATGTAAATGTTTGCCCCAATGCCTCTCAAAGGTAGTAATTGTATCTGATTGTACCCCTCTAGAAGTGATTTGGCAGGGAACTGGGAACCAAAGTAATAGGGCTGAGGATGGGGGCAGTTGGTATACAAGTAGATGCAGTATATATTGAGACTGTACTGAATGATAGGCAGATTATAGGGCAAAATTTCTATACACATGTTTTCAAAAGGACAGGCAGGAAGGTAGGGGGTGGGGCGGCTCCATTGGTAAAATATGAAATCAAATCCTTAGAGATAGGTGATATAAAGTACTTTTGAAAAATGTAGAATCCTTGTGGGTTGAGTTAAGAAATTGCAAGGGTAAAAAGACCCTGATGGGAGTAATATACAGTCCTCCAAAAAGTAGGATGGATGTGGGTGCAAATCACAATGGGAGCATGAAGAAAATTTTAAAAAGGACAAAGTTACAATAGTCTTGGGGATTTCAATATGCAGGTAGATTGGGAAAATCAGGTTGGTGCTGGAACCCAAGAAATTGAATTTGTACAATGTCTAAGAGATGGCTTTTTAGAGCATCTTGTGGTTGAGCCCACTAGGTGAAAGGCATTTCTGCATTAGGTGTTCTGTAATGAACCAGATTAGGTTAGGGAGCTTAAGGTAAAGGGACCCTTAGAAGACAGTGATCATAAGAATTAATTCATAATGATAGAATTCACCCTATAGTTTAAGAGGGAGAAAATGAAGTCAGATGTATCAGTATTACAGTGGAGTAAAGGGAATTACAGGGCATGAGAGAGGAGCTGGTCCAAGTTAATTGGAAGGGGACATCAGCAGGCATAACAGAACAGTAATGGCTGGAGCTTCTGAGGGCAATTTGGAAGGTGCAGGATATATACATCCCAAAGTGGAAGTAGTACTCTAAATGGAGGATGAAGCAACCATGGCTGACAAGGCAAGTCAGAACAGCAGAAAAGGAAAAGAGAGGACATATAATATAGAAAAAATAGCAGCAAGTTAGAGGATTGGGAACCTTTTAAAAACCAACAGAAGACAACTAAAAAAGTCATAAGGAAATAAAAGATAAAATATGAAGGTAGACTAGCCAATAGTATAAAAGAGGATACCAAAAGTTTTTTTCAGGTATACTGTATAAAGAGTATAAGAGAGATGAGAATGGATATTAGATTGTTAGAAAATGTCGCTGGAGATGTATTAATGGGGGACAAAAACATGAGGGATGAACCTAATTTTTGTGTCAGTCTTCACTGTGGAAGTCACTAGTATACGTCAGAAATTTGTGAGTGAAAGGGGCAAAAGTGAGTGTAGTGGCTACTACTAAGCAGAAGGTGCTTTGGATGCTGAAAGGTCAAAGGGTAGATAAGTCACTTGGACCAGAGGGACTAAAACACAAGGTTCTAAAAGAGGTAATGGAAGAGATTGTGGAAACATTAGTGGTGATCCTTCAAGAATTACTACATTCTGGAATGCTAACAGAGGACTGTAAAATTGCAAATGTCACTCAACTCTTTCAGAAGGGAGGGGGGCAAAAGGCAAGAAATTATAAGCCAGTTAGCCTGATTTCAGTGATTGGCAAAATGTTGGAGGCCATTATGAAGAATGAGGTTTTGGAGTAATTGGAGGCACATGATAAAATAAGCCAAAGTCAGCATGGTTTCCTCAAGGGGAAATCTTCCTGCTGGAATTTTTTGAGGAAATATAGACAGCATAGACAAAGGAGAGCTAGTGAATATCATTTCCTTGGATTTTCGGAAGATCTTTGATGAACTGCTACATATAAAGCTGCTAGACGAGATAAGAGCCCATGAGACTGTAGGAAAAATACTAGTGTAACCTTCTCACCGGGCTCGTATACAGACTTGCTTCGTTAGCTGATTCTGCTAACGGCCACGTGATTCAGCGGTGAGACGGCCACCTATCCTAAACAATATACATCTAGAGTAGGTATGACAACCAAACAGGAATGTCATGATGGTCCAATTAAAGGAACCTCAATTTGAGTGAATGCTGTGTAAGTACTGGCCATACAAAGTTATCAGTAGCCTAGAAATGACAGATTGTACAACAGCATAAAATTATAAAGAAAGTATATTTACCAAATTTTCAACTTTAACAAACAGTTACAGTAAAACAAAAGAAAAATGAAAGGGCCCATTATAGTTAAACCAGTCTAATGTGCACATAATGTTGGAAATCGTACTGGAGTATTCAGGGGTGTATCTCTTACTCATGCACTGGACACATGGTCTGCTTGAAAGCACCTGCCACGTTCCTAACTCCCCTCAAAGATCACCTCAAATGAACTCTCTCTCTCTCTCTCTCTCTCTCTCTCTCTCTCAGGAGTATTGGCCCTTCCTCTTTGGAGCCATTCATCTGCACAAAGCACTTCTTGCAATGGGGATTCTCCTTCCAACGTCATTCTGTGGCATCTTCGCTTCTGTCCCGCTCCACAGGTCCTGCCAAAAAAACGCCAGACCAGACTAACAGTTTACAGAATACTCTTCTCCATACCTCTCTAGAACCTTCTGTCACATCCCACAATCTTGATGGGCTGGCACTCATTCCTAAGTTGGACAACATGGCTCCTTAGCTTAGCCGAAGCCAAAACATGCTTTCCAGCATGTTACACTGCTTTTACAGAAAACTTCTAATATAAACTGCCGCATTGCAGTTATTTGTGTTTTGTGAATCATATGCTCCTCATTTTCACAGTAGTGCACAAAAATTGGCGGCAAAAACTGTAAAGCACGAAATACTAAAATTTCAAAAACTGATATGTCAGATGTTGAAAATTATTCACCCCCTGTGCTCAGCACTTTATTTGAACCACCTCTCACAGCTATTAGAGTCAGTAGTATTTTTGGATAGTCTCCATTAGTTTTGCGCAATGGAGCAAGATTTAATCATTCCTTGCAAAATTGCTCAAGCTATGCCAGGTTAGTTGGGGAGTGGTGGCGAATAGCAATCTTGAGGTCTTACTAGAGATTCAGATTCAGATTCAGTTTATTGTCATTTAGAAACCACAAATGCAATACAGTTAAAAAATGAGACAACGTTCCTCCAGAATGATATCACAAAAGCACATGACAAAACAGACTACACCAGAAAATCCACATAACGTTTGGCAAACCCCAATCCAGAGTCCGGAGAGGCTGCTGCGTATTAATATTGCGCTACCATTTTAGCGTGTTCCCCAGAAAGGAGCTCCAAATCCACCAGACAAAACAAGACCAAAAACTAAAGCTACAAGACCTGCACAAAACCACATAGTTAGAACATGTAGTTACAACAGTATAAACAATAGCATAATTGATAAAAAAACAGACTATGGGCACAGTAAAAATAGTCCAGAGATGTTAAAAGACTATAAGTTCGAAAGAAAGTTCAAAAGACAGTTTCCACAAGTCCTCAGGCTCCCGATAGACTCATCATTCCACGCAGGTGGCAGAAGGGAATACCCCCGCTATGAACTTCCATGGAGCCGCCGAACCCAGCCTCGCAGACACAGCAGACAATGAAAGCACCGTCAAACCCAGCCTCGCAGACACAGCAGACAATGAAAGCACCGTCAAACCCAGCCTCGCAGACACAGTGAAAGCGCTCCGACCGCAGCGGACTCCGAGTCCACTGAACCTCCGAGCCTCCGATGTTCAGTTGGTCAGGTCTCTGACAGGGCCACTCAAAGACATCAAATTTCTTAATTCAAGGCCACTCCATGGATGCTTCTGGCAGTGTGCTTTGGGTCATTGTCCAACTGAAAGATAAAGTTCCTCCCCATTTTAAGCTTTCTAGCAGAGGCTAGCGAGTTTTTAATCTAGCATCTGTCTGTATTTAGCAGCATTCATCTTCCAATCAACTCTAACCAGATTTCTAGTCCCTGATGCTGAAAAGCATCCCCATAGCATGATGCTACCTCTACCATACTTTACAGTAGGGATGGTGTTACTTGCTTGATGCAAAGTACTGGATTTATCCCACACATACCAGTTCATGTTGAAGCCAAAAATTTCCACTTTAGTCTCATCTGACCACAAGACCTACTTCCACATCATTACAATATCTTCTAAGTGTTGCTTTGCAAAATTTTTACATGCAAGGATACGCTTTTGCAAGTTTGAATTTTCCTTTCAGCTATATTTGATATCAAGTTCATATGCCCTTATTATCAGCAACTTTAAGGCAATTGAGATCAGAATGAGAAACAGAAATTAAACCCATTAGCTGTAACTCAAAGGAGCTCCTAAACACCATATAGTATTGATGTCTGCAGTCCTCACAGAATTATTAAAAATATCCCTAATTCCAGAAAATAAAATCCTGAAGGAAAATTATATTTAATATTTAATACAAAAGCATAAAATGCCATTTCCTCTAAAAAAAAACCCTTCACTCATATTTCACATTTAGGTAAAAACATTGATGTTGAATATAATTTGGTGTGTTTAGTGATTTGGTAAAAGGCAGTGATAAAATCCAATGATACTTGGTGTATCTAAAACCTTATCCTGGAGTTGAAGTACAACATGAACTGTCTTTTAGGGTACTCCCGCTACATATAATCTTATAAGTACTTTGCTACCATATAGATCTTCAAAGTGTAAAGCATCATGTTGAAAAGAAGTCCACACTGAAGTAGTGATTTCATTACTACCAGGATATCAGGTGCTCAGTTAGTACAATGGGAGCCCACTTTCTATAGTAATCTTTGAGTAATCATAGAGATTCTATTCATTTAAATAATATAGGTAATAGGGACTGTGTCACCTGAATGATTTATTTCCCCCGTAAATAGGGAACAGAACAGCTTACAGTATTCTCAAGATCTTTTTTAAGATTTACCACAAAAACCCCAGTGGAATAGCACTGTCTTTCTCATTCCTTAGTGTAAAACTTCTAAGATCTGATAGTTGCTCAAGCAGAATAGTGATTCGTCCCTATTGTTGCTATAATGTCACCTTTATTGGATGGAGGGTCACTGTAATCAGCAGCATTGCCTTCAGTTGTTGCCATTTTGTCTCCTAGAACCTTCAGGATGGCATTGCCATTTCTTAATGAAGATCACATAGATACACTAGGTCAAGTTGTTTGTGTTTTCCAGTATCCAGTGGTGACAGAACTTTGTATCCTGTTAAGCAATAGAAACATAGAAAATAGGTGCAGGAGTAGGCCTTTCGGCCCTTCGAGCCTGCACCGCCATTCAGTATGATCATGGCTGATCATCCAACTCAGAACCCTGTACCTGCTTTCTCTCCATCCCCCCGATCCCTTTAGCCACAAGGGCCATATCTAACTTCCTCTTAAGTATAGCCAATGAACCGGCCTCAACTGTTTCCTGTGGCAGAGAATTCCACAGATTCACCACTCTCTGTGTGAAGAAGTTTTTTCCTCATCTCGGTCCTAAAAGGCTTCCCCTTTATCCTTAAACTGTGACCTCTCGTTCTGGACTTCTCCAACATCAGAAACAATCTTCCTGCATCTAGCCTGTCCAATCCCTTTAGAATTTTATACGTTTCAATAAGATCCCCCCTCAATCTTCTAAATTCCAGTGAGTATAAGCCTAGGCGATCCAGTTTTTCTGCATATGAAAGTTCTGCCATCCCAGGAATCAATCTGGTGAACCTTCTCTGTACTCCCTCTATGGCAAGAATGTCTTTCCTCAGATTAGGGGACCAAAACGGCACACAATATTCTAGGTGCGGTCTCACCAAGGCCTTGTACAACTGCAGTAAAACCTCCCTGCTCCTGTACTCAAATCCTTTTGCTATGAATGCCAACATACCATTTGCCTTTTTCACCGCCTGCTGTACCTGCATGCCCACCTTCAATGACTGGTGTACAATGATACCCAGGTCTCATTGCATCTCCCCTTTTCCTAATCGGCCACCGTTCAGATAATAATCTGTTTTCCTGTTCTTGCAACCAAAGTGGATAACCTCACATTTATCCACATTAAGTTGCATCTGCCATGAATTTGCCCACTCACCTAACCTATCCAAGTCACCCTGCATCCTCTTAGCATCCTCCTCACAGCTAACACCGCCGCCCAGCTTCGTGTCATCCGCAAACTTGGAGATGCTGCATTTAATTCCCTCGTCTAAATCATTAATATATATTGTAAACAACTGGGGTCCCAGCACTGAGCCTTGCGGTACCCCACTAGTCACTGCAATGAAACGAGAAGAATACAGGCTCAAGACATGATATCCAATAGAACATTATCCCAATATTAAGAGAGGTTTGTTTAACTTAAAATTATTAAATCATGAGCATATACTCAGGGCAAGTCCAAAGTCACTGTATTCACTGTAAGTGAAACAAACACGAGCTTAGATAGAACAATGGAATACAAGCAACAGTGAAACTTCACATGAGGCAGCAGGCTAGCCAGGACAGTGGACAAAAAGAATTTCTTGGTGACCACAAGAACCATAAGCAGACCTCTTCCTTTTATGACCTTACGTGTTTGACCCTCACCAACACTGGTTCTGCTCCTGCCATTGCGACCACCTTGAATTGCAGCCATTTGCTTGAATCACTGGTGGTATCCAGTTACCATATCAGTTCCCACTCCCACTTTTGATGGGGAAAGAAAAGGCTTTGTCTATATTAAGAGGAATCTTCCAAGTAAAATCTTAACCACTGTACATGAAACACACTGTAAATTAAAATGAGAAATGCAGATCACACCCCCTTGAAAATATGAAAATACTAAGCAGATCTGACAGCATCTGTGGAGTGAAAAGTGGAGTTAATGTTCCTCATTGGTGACCGCTTATCAGCAAATATCACAATAAATGCTGGTGATATTAAACCTGATTCTGATTCTGATTCTGACCTCATGGATAAAAGGACATTGACCTGGAGAAATCAACAGAGCAATGAATCAATCACTCAAGCTTTGTAGGATGATGGTAGATTGTTAACAAATGAATAGAAATTCTAACTCTGTTTCCCAATTCCCAAATGCTGTCTAATATGCTATTTCCAGCACTTGCTGTTTCTATTTCAGTTTCTCCTTAGCTTCACTCTTCTGACTTTAATTCCAGCTGCAATCATGTTGTTCCACTGCACTTGCTGAGTAGTCAGTAACTGCAATAGTAATTATTTCCATTTGAAAACATTCCACTCAAACACTACATGTTTGTTCCACTTATTTCAAGGTTTAGAATTTATTGCCTTTCCCTAGTTTTCATTGAGAGGGCAATGATAAGCTGTCATCTTGAACTGTTGCAATTCAAATGGTGATGAACTTAAACCAGACTGGTGTGGAGCTACATGATTTTGTTTCAGTAATGACGAAGATACAGTGGCATGCAAAATTTTGGACACCCTTGGTTAAAATTTCTGTTAATGTGAATAGTTAAGTGAGTAGAAGATGAACTGATCTCCAAAAGTCATGAAGTTAAAGATGAGACATTCTTTTCAACATTTTAAGCAAGATTAGTGTATCATTTTTGTTTTGTACAATTTTAGAGTGGAAAAAAAGGAAAGGAGCACCATGCAAATGTTTGGGCACCCCAAGAGATTTGAGCTCTCGGATAACTTTTACCAAGGTCTCAGACCTTAATTAGCTTGTTAGGGCTATGGCTTGTTCACAGTCATCGTTAGGAAAGGCCAGGTGATGCAAATTTCAAAGCTTTATGAATACCCTGACTCCTCAAACCTTGTCCCAACAATCAGTAGCCATGGGCTCCTCTAAGCAGCTGCCTAGCACTCTGAAAATTAAAATAAATAATGCTCACAAAGCAGGAGAAGGCTAAAAGAAGATAACAAAGCATTTTCAGGTAGCTATTTCCTCAGTTCATAATGTAATTAAGAAATAGCGGTTAACCGGAACATAGGATTGCTAGAAGGGCAAATCAAAATCCCCATTTGACTGCAAAAGGCCTTCAGGAAGATTTAGCAGACTCTGGAGTGGTGGTGCACTGTTCTACTGTGCAGTGACACCTGCACAAATATAACCTTCATGGAAAGGTCATCAGAAGAAAAGCTTTCCTGTGTCCTCACCACAGAATTCAGCATCAGATGTTTGCAAAGGAACATCTAAACAAGCCTGGTGCATTTTGGAAACAAGTCCAGTGGACCAATGAAGTTAAAATAGAACTTTTTGGCCACAATGAGCAAAGGTATGTTTGCAGAAAAAAGGTGCATAATTTCATGAAAAGAACACCTCTCCCACTGTTAAGCACGGGGGTGGATCAATCATGCTTTGGGCTTATGTTGCAGCCAGCGGCACAGGGAACATTTCACTGGTAGAGAAGAATGAATTCAATTAAATACCAGCAAATTCTGGAAGCAAACATCACACCGTCTGTAAAAAAGCTGAAGATGAAAAGAGGATGGCTTCTACAACAGGATAATGATCCTAAACACACCTCAAAATCCACAATGGACTACCTCAAGAGGTGCAAGCTGAAGGTTTTGCCATGGTCCTCACAGTCCCCCGACCGAAACATCATCGAAAATCTGTGGTCAGACCTCAAAAGCGCAGTGCATGCAAGACGGCCCAAGAATCTCACAGAATTAGAAGCCTTTTGCAAGGAAGAATGGGTGAAAATCCCCCAAACAAGAATTAAAAGACTTAGCTGGTTACAGAAAGTGTTTACAAGGTGTGATACTCGCCAAAGAGGGTATTACTAAGTACTGACCATGCAGGGTACCCAAACTTTTGCTTCAGCCCCTTTTCCTTTTTTGTTACTTTGAAACTGTAAAAGATGGAAATAAAAAAGTAATCTTGCTTAAAATATTAAAAAAATGAGTCATCTTTAACTTTATGCCTTTTGGAAATCAGGTCATTTTTTACTCGCTTAGCTATTCACAGTAAAAGAAATTTTGACCAGGGGTGCCCAAACTTTTGCATGCCACTGTATATTTCCAATACAGGTTTTTACATGAAGGTGTTATCACCTGCCAAATTCCCTTACAGTTCAAGAGGCAGAAACCATTGGCAATGGACATACCATTGAAGGGCCTTGAATGAATTTCTGTTGTACTGTATATCTTGCAGATGGAACATGCCAGAATTATGTTCCCAACAACAAAGGCATATGATGGTTCAACCACAAGTGACATCAAGGAAAAGGGCCTTTTATTTTATAGGTTGGACTATATCAGGTGTGGTGTCAGTAATTACACATGCCTGAGTACAATCCCACAGGGGACCAACAAAGCAAGGGAAAACATTAAGCAATTCCCCATGGGAAGGGATCCAGACTGCAATGTGAATCATCCTGATATTGCAGTTCCCAGCAGGAAGATACTGACCAATTTCTGCACAGACCAGGAAAGAAAGATCTGCTGGTCATGTGGTTAAGCAATAAATCTGAGCAGATTGAGACACCTTAACCCAAGGAAACATTTTAAATTACCAACTTTTGTATCTTGTTCCTGTGTACCTGATTTCATGGCAATTCTGATAATGTCTATTATCTTTGATAGACTCAACCATCATAATGAACAAGAGGATTATTACAATAAAACATAGTTTTACTGTATTAAATTCAGTTAATAGCCAATCACTAGTAGTGTAATCTGTTATTAGAGACTACTGAAGGCATACAGTATTTTGCCATACGAAGTGTTTTATGAAAAGTCAGTCTCAAAACTTGACGCAGAATACCTGAAGAGAGATAATCAAAGGGTCTACTTTAATATTGTGCCAGACAGGTCAAGGCAAAGAGTCTTTCTGTCTTGGGCCATTAGCAGTAAAATAACTGGCAGTTGGAACAGATCTACCAGCTGGAGAACAGCTAGCCAGGGACCTGAGAGAGCCCAATACAAGCAGGCAGCAACCTGGAATATGTCAAAATAAATAGGGTAATGAATCACCTCAAAGTTGGTGAAGGAGCAGAGGTGCTTCATCAATCAGCTCTGCTCCACTGTCCAAAAGCAGAACTTCCTGATGGCCAAATATTTTAATTCCAATTCCCAACATGTTGGTCCATGGCCTCCTCTTGTGCCAGGATGAGGCCACCCTCAAGCTGTACTAACAACAGCTTATATTCTGTTTGGGTAGCCTCCAACTGGATGACATGAATGTCGATTTCTCCTTCTGGTAAAAAAAATCCCTCCTTCTCCACTCTTCCTCTACCTCCCACTCTGGCCTGTTATCTCTTCTCACCTGCCTATCTCTTCCACCAGGACCCCTCCACCTTTCCTTTTTTCTATGGTCCTCTCTCCTCCCCTATCAGATTCCTTCTTTTCCAGCCCATTATTTTTCCGACCCATCTGTCTTCATCTATCACCTTCCTGCTAGACTCCTTCCCCTCCCAACCACACCCCTTCTTTTTATTCTGGCCTGTTCCCCCTTCCTTTTCAGTCCTGAAGAAGGGTCTCAGCCGGAAAAGTCAGTGTTTATTCATTTCCATACATCCTCCCTGACCTGTTGCGTTCCTCCAGCCTTTTTGTGTGTTGCTTTGGATTTCCATCATCTGCAGACTTTCTTGTCTTAATCCCTTGAACTGATAATGGATTGAACCTAGAAGGTAGACAATGACAAAATGTGGCAGCAAAATCACACTATATCCCAAAATTTCTTCAGTGATATTTATCATCAGAAATGATGGCAACAATTGAATCAGCTGACATAATCAATGTGTAGAATATCAGAGGGCATAGATGTGTTGTCATGTTTATTATTGATCTTAAATGAAAAATAAAAAATAAAACAAAAAAGAACTACAATTCCACCTCTATTTGTGGTAAACCACTTTAACCCTAAATTTCAACATGAAGCTGTGACTTTGAGGTAAACCAGCATTCAGTGGGCTCTCTGCTAATCAAAAGCTGTCAGAAGGTGGAAATGGGAAATAAAAACAAAAAATTCTGGCAATACTTGACTGATCAGGAGATACCCTGCAATGAAAAAGTGTTAATATTTTCTGGATTCCTGACTTACAATTATATAATCCAGAATGAGGCACTGATGAACCAGCACCATCATACAGTAACCATTAAGGTACTAAGTGAACATATTTCCAGGATGGGTTTTACATTGCCCCTCAAAGAAAATGTAAAATCAACCTTGGCCTGGTTGATAAAGCTAAGAGAATGCTGACCAGGGTATAGGGGAGCAAGCTAACACATGCAAGCAGAATAACTGCACAGGGAGATTATTATCCAGACCCTTCAGTAATCTTTGCAGTTGAACGTGGGACAGCTTGAGTTATTTTTATGCTTCATGAACAGCATGAACAGTAGCTAGTAAAGTCTGGTTTATTGCTTCATTGTGGCTAATTAGGAAAGTAATTGACTTTTATACTGAGCTAACTGGCAGATTACATATTCAGGGCATAGGAGTACAGAGAAGAGAACATGGAGGAATAATAAGGATAGATTTCATATGTGCAAGCATAGGCTCGCAACAGGCTGTGGGTCTTATTTTTTTAACTGAGGAGGGAGTGCTTTTCCAATTAGAACTTAACACTAAGAGAAAAAGATGTTTGTGGCCTTTGGGTGAATTTGCCATTCATGCTCCTATTTAAGATTTGCGTATTTAAACAGGTTTGTCAGAGACTTGCATTGAGTTGGCCAAGTATCTTATGCTCCATGATGCTCTTCCACTCCCCACCCATTTTTTCCCAAGCAACAGACAGGAGAAAAGATGGTTAAAAAATGAATCCTATTTCAACCCAATGATTAGAGCCTGAATTGCATCACTGTTCATCCTATTTACCTACATCTTACAAGAATAGTGAGGGTTTCTTACTTGTAGACAACTAACTTTTAATTTGTACTTAAGACTGTCCAACATAATAAGAGAGAATTAATACTGCTTGGAGGTTCAATATATATGGTAAATCTATTTAATCAGTTTATCTCTGCATTCTTCCTCTGTGCCATTGAACTGTTAGTTGTCAACATTCACTTTCATCAGTTGTCCCTCTCACTGATGTAGAATGACAGGTTAGACGGTCACTTATCTTCACTACACTCTGGCAAGTCAACACAGCATTATAAATGTGAAGACTAGTGAAAATTTGATGAGCAGTATATCACCTCTACAACAAAGTATATTTAACTTCTGCTGAATGTAACTGATAGGATCTATCCCTGGTTGAGAGGCAAGAGCAGAGATTTTTGGGGTTTTGACAGCGATTGTTGCATGTACCCTCTTCTGCCATAAATGAATCACAGAGAAATTGGAGAATAGCCAAAGTTATTCCTTTGTTTAAGAAAGGCAATCGGAGCAAGTCAAGAAATTATAGGTCAGTAAGCTTTACATCAATGATAGGGAAATTGGTGGAGAAATCAAATCTTCTCACATCTGGAAAAAAAAACATAGATTTATCAGGGAAAGTCAGTGTGGCATTGTATGGGGAAAGTCAGGTGTTACAACCTTGACAGAATCTTTTTAGGAGGTGGTAAAGAGGATTGAAGAGAACATGTTAGTGGATTTTGTCTACATGAACTTTAGTAAAGCATTCAACAAAGTCTCCCATGATAGGCTGATTCAGAAGATTAAGGTATATGGGATCCATGGTGACACAGTAAATTGGATTCAAAGTTGGTTTGGCCGTAAAATACAGAGGGCAGATTTGGAGAAATGTCTTTCTGAGTGGAGGCTTATGACTGGTGATGTTCTGCATTTGTTAGGCACTTTGTTGTTTGTGATAGATATAAATGATTTAGACAAAATGCAAATGGGCTGATTATTAGGTTTACTGACAACATAAAATTACAGAACTGTGGATATGAAGAGGGTTGTCAAAGCATTCAAGAGGATATAGACCAACTGAAAATATGGGCAGAGAAGTAGCAGATGGTGTTTATTCTGGACAAGTATGAGGTGTTGCACTTTGAGGAGTCAAATGTAAGAGGGAAGAATATAATAGATGGCAAGACTAAACAGAGTAGGATATTCATAATGAACAGTAGGGCCCTGGGAAGTGTCATAGAACAGAAGACCGTGGAGTACAAGTACATAGTTATCTGAAAGTGGTCTCATAGTTAGAAGACAGCTTTTGCACACTGGCCTTCATCAGTAAGGGTACTGAATGTAGAAACTGAAATATTATGTAGTTATACAAGACACTGCGTTGAGGGAAGGTGGTGGAAGCAGATGCGATTACAAAGTTTAAGAGGCATTTAGACAAGCACATGGACAGACCTTATGCAGGTGATCTGCAGTTTAAATTGGTATCATGGTCAGCGAAGATAACAAGGGATGAAAGGCCTGTTCCTGTGTTATTTTGTATTACCTACAGTCGTGCAAATATTGTTTCATTTGAGGACATTTTTGGCAAGGTATTCTTAACTATAACTTTTCTTTATCCACACAAAACTCTTCTACCACTTTTCTTCTTATAACAATCTTCATCTTAATTTTGTACAGAGCAGGTCTGTGCAAAATCTGGCCTTCCCCAATTTGCATTCACTCCTTATCCGGATGCTGTTCCTTCACCTAGATTAAAATACCCTGGTTTGTAAATATTTCTGCCTAAACTGCATTGCTCAGCCTCTTTACAGAAAGAGTGGACACCACAGCTTTAACCATCTTTTGGCATTTGCTTCAATTTATTACATAAACAGCTGCTTGGGAGGTGAAAAAGTATCTTGTAACATACAATGTGATTAGGCTTCTCTCATCTCCATCCCATTTTTCCAAATTAAGCTGCACTCTTTCACTATTTTGTTTGCAGATTACAAAGAGCAACACAGAAAAATATTTAATCAACTTTTAGATTAAAGGGAAACATATGCCCTTTTGCAGCTTGATGTCTCAAGATTTAATCACTTAACTACCATTAATGACAATTATGAGCATCCATTATACTTAGTTGCTTTTTGGTTCTGCACCCCAGAAACACAATTTTAGATTATAAAATTACACAAAGAAGACTCCTCTATTGACAAGGTGTAAAAACTGTTGTATGTCTTTACACATTGTGATCATCAGCTATTCCTGTCTAATACAGCCCAATATCCGACACACTTAGTACTAATGAAATATCACTGCACACATTCTTTCACATACTAGAAAAGTAAAACATCTAAGCTAATGAAACTTGATCAGTAACATTATCAGGACCATGGCTGTGGCAGTCTGTGAGATCAAGGCTTGTGGGAGGGGAGGAGTAATGGGTTGGCTAGTAATTGTTGTCTTGTACTTCAGATGAGAAGCAAGTCAGAAATATGTGTTAATCTAAGCAGATTGGTGGAAGAGGATGAGACAACAGTCTGGTGGGGGATGTGGGAGATATGGACAGAGGAAAATAGTAACATAATGGGAACAGCTCTAAGTGTAATAAAATGTATGGAATGTATTTGTTTTCCTTTCAGAATATATGTATTTTATCTTAAAATAAAGCAAATTTTTGTATTCATCAACACAACTGTCATAATACTGACTGCATTAATGCACGGTAATGGTTTGAAAGGAGAAAAAAAACAATTAATTTATCTTCTGAGAATATTGACACACCAGCTCCACCTGCAGGGATAACAATAGTGTCACTTCCTAAAACCATTTTGCTTTAAGACTTCACTGCTGCTGTGTAGGATCTGGAGACAATTATTGTAGGTGTCTTCGCATTATGGGATGTTCATAGATGAATGTTTGACACACCACCTACCACAGCCCAAGCTATAAAGTAAAAGAAAAGAGAATTATTTTGGAAACCAGCCAAAACCTGCTGAAGAATACTTTAGCTATTCACCTTTTAGAAGGTGAGCATTCTGAGAAGGGACAGTTTTGATGTCCATCAGCATAGTTTAACCATAATTATTTCTTATTAAAAACATTACAGTGCAGTTATCAACCAAAGAAATTTCAGTGATTACAGTATTTAAGCAAGTAAATGAGATCTATATTTTAAACCATATTTTAACCACTCATTAAAAAATGTCTACAGTGGTGAGATCAGTGATTATATGTCACAGATTTTGCCGTTTCAGACTCTAAAGTTATCTTTCTAAGTTACTCCAAAATGTGCTACATTTTTCTGTTTAGAAAAAACCACACAGCATAAATTCAAATGGTTTTGCATACTATGCCATATCATGATTATTCTAGTCACCTTCACTTAATGCCGTTGGCTTATAACCTACAAAACAGTGAATAATTTTAACTCAATTGTATTTTCATCAGAATTATGCACTTTCTGTACTTATGTGTAAAAGATCAACAATAACAACAAACCAAAGAGAGTGATTACATATTCACTTTTTCTGTACATATATAATTAAATAATTTTTTAAAAAATGCTTTTGTTTCCTTGTGTTTCAGAAAATGAAAACCTGATTTCAAATTCCACTGTTCAGTTGTCACCTGTAATGGACCCTTAATATCGAGGAAAAAATTATTATTTTAAAATACTTCTGTTTTACACAAAAGAAGAAATTCAACCATTGTTTCAAATAGATTTTATCAACAAAATACAAAGTGAATATTACTTTTAAAATGGCAGACACTGATTAAAAACAGAAGATCAGAATGTAATCATTAAGACAGATAATGTGTAGAAATAAAAACATATCTTTCAACCATTACCATGAATTAATGCAGCCACTATGATGACAGCTATATTGATGAATTCAAAAATTAGCTTGTTTTATGTTAATGAATTTCAAACTGCATTTGAAACCAAAGATTACAAAGGGGTAGTATTTATTAGTTTGTCCAGCACTTATTCCTTTGCTCCTATACTTTAAAATCTAATTTAACTAAATTAGATTAAATGTAGACCAACACAGGCTACATTTTTCAATAATATGTCCTAACACTTCCAACAAACCTGAAGCTTACTATCTGGATTTCAATTAAACTAGACATCTACTACCTATAACATTGATGGAAAATATTTATAGGGTATGAGTGGAGAAGTTGGCAGAAAGAAAAGTAAGGGTAGATGGATGGAATAAATGATTTAGATAAGAGAAGCAGATACGGCAACCCCACAGAGCAACCTTATCTTCACTATCAACAATCGTGCTCCAATTAATTCCAAGCAAAAGTAAACTGTCTTTTCATTAAGACACTAACGATTTTAGTTTATCTGTAACGGAAAAACGAGGAAACCTAATAACAAGGAGGAACCTGTCACAACCACCTGCCTTCCCTATATTTCCATAATTTCTGGAAGGATCAGCAGGATCTTGAAGAAATACCGGATTAATACCATCCACAAACCTGTAAAGGGCTCAAATCACAGCTTATGCGGGTCAAAGGTGACCTGGGATTCAGGTCAGCTGGCGTTTAGAGGATTCTCTATGAATATGGAGCAGCTTTTATCGGCCAGACGGGATGCATAGTAGAAACCTGCTTCATGGAGCACAGGAGGTGTATCCGTTTGGGTTACCTGAAGAAATTGGCGGTAGCAGAACATTGTATTCACTAAGGGCGTAGGATTGACTTCAACAGCACAAAACTGCTGCGCCGCTTTTGGGACCACTTGGCGAAGGACACCATTGAAACAAAACTAGAGGGAATTTTTTTTTACAAAGATGAAGCTCTCGCTCTAAGTAAGAACTGGAATTGATTGTAAAAATAGTAGGACAATGGAAACTTGATTGGATGAGGACTAACCAATCAGGAGGGACAGACAATGGGGTATAAATACTACCGGACTAGACATGCCCAGGCATCATCACTGATCGAGATGGTAGAGTTGTCATCAAAATGTCAGTCAAGATCCATACCTGAACTTGGCTGGAAGCCCAAGAAGAGTTTACTCATCATGTACGCCAGGAAAGCACTAGATCCTTTTTCAGGATTTATGACATTAAAAAGTCCCGCAACTTCAGATACCTATACCAGCATTTGCTACACTCTCAAGACAAGTTTCACCATGCCAATTGCCTCTGCATCTAATGTATAACAACTACACCCTTCACAGATTTACCATGACATCAGCGAAAGTGGAACATTTGGTTATCATGATATCCAGTCATTGTGAAATAAACATAACAAGAAACATCACAATTGAGTAGACAAGCACATTAAATTTAATAGACCAATTTAATAGGCACAGTTAAAAGGAGAATCAGCAGCTTTGAGCCAATACATATAGTAAATGGTAACTTTAGTCATTGTGTGGACGAGAGTGGTTCAGTGAGTCTGAGGTTTACTGCTGATAATGGATGAGAATGAAATATATAGTTCAAGGCTAGACTCACCTATTATTCATTCCAATGAAAGCCTATTTGAGTAGTATGGGTACTGTAACTCAACAATTTCACCTGTTTCCATAGAGACCAGCTTAATCTTTGCATCCTCTATTCAGAGGCTATAAAATTCTTGACTGTAATTATCCAGCATTGAGGGCCCTTGACATTAGCTCAATTAGTAACAGCTCTTTCTTCTCTTACATATTTCACATATTCACAGTAGCACAGCAAAATTTCACTTTTAGTGCCTATAGAAGGTAAAAGGAATATCAGATTTTCTCCTACTCATTATGTTTTCTTTGTCCAATTCATTGGGCTTTTGCACTACAGTTTGGAAAAATATGTTACATATGTATTGATATGAACTTCTTGATTTTGGGCAGGTATTTATTCTTGACTGTCTTGACAGCTTTAATTTAGCTAAACAAATTCAGAAAGCAACATGTTAATTACAACCAAGGTTTGATAAGAAACATGATTCAGAAAAAAGAAAGCTGTATCTGAAGCTCTAAGGACAATTGAAAGTTGTCAAAAGAGGTAAGTGGATATTGCATATGATGCTAGCACACTGATTTTCTGTTACTTGGATAAACGTAAGAATAATTTAAAGGCACATTCTGGTCTGGGTTACATTTAGAGTCAAAGAGTCATAGAAAAGTACAGGGCAGAAACAGGCCCTGTGGCCGATCTAGTCCATGCCAAACCATTTAAACTGCTTAGTCCCATCAACCTGCACTCAGACCGTGGCCCTCCGTACTGTTACCATCCATGTACTCATCCAAACTTACCTTAAGCGTTGAAATCAAGTTCACATACACAACTTTACTGGCAGCTCATTCCATACTCTCAGGACGTTATGAATGAAGAGGTTTCCCCTCATGTTAAGCTTTTCACTTTTCACCATTAACCTATGACCTCTGGTTGTTGTCCCATCCAACTTCAGTACAAAAAGCCTGCTTGCATCTACCCTATCTATACCCTTCATAATTTTGTATACATCTATCAAATCTCCTCTCAATCTTTAATGTTCCAAGGAATAAAGTCTTAACCTATTCAATCCTTCCTTATAACTCAGATCCTCCAGATCTAGCAATATTTTATCTGTATTCTTTCAACTTTATTTACATTTTTTGTGTAGATGGATGACCAAAATTGCACGCAATGTTCCAAATTAGGCCTCAGCAACATCTTATACAACTTCAACTTAACATTCCATCTCCTGTACTCAATACTTTGATTTATGAAAGCCAATATGCCAAAAGCTTTCTTTATGACTCTATATATCTGTGATGCCACTTTGAATGAATTATGGACCTGTATTCACAGATCCCTTTGTTCTACCACACTCTTCAGTGCCCTACTGTTCACTATGCAGGTCCTGTCCTAGTTAGTCCTCCCAAAGTGCAACACCTTGCACTTGTCTGCATATTTTAGCCTTTTTTTTTCAGCTGTTCAGCATCTGCTACAAGCTCAGATGGTCTTCATCACTGTCCACTTCACCCCAAATCTTTGTATCAACCACCACAAATTTGCTGATCCAGTAAACCACATTATCATCCAGATCATTGATATAGATGATGACAATGGACCCAGCGCCAATCCCTGCAGAACTCCACTAGTCACAGGTCTCCAGTAAGAAAGGCAACCATCTATTACCACTCTCTGGCATCTCCCACAAAGCCAAGGTCTAATCAAACTTACTACCTCATCTTGAATGCCGAGAGACTGAAACTTCTTGACCAACATCCCATGCGGAACCTTATCAAATTCCTTATGAAAGTCCATGTAGATTAGACAACTTCAACTCTCTTGTTTTCTTCAACTTTCCTGGTGACTTCCTCAAATAACTCCATAAGATTGGTTAGATACAACCTACAATGCACAAAGTAGTAATGCACAGATGCAATAGAAGTGTTCCCATGCAGGTTTGATGAAGAGCTTTAAACAGCGGGAAGTTTTTCAATAGGAGTCACTTATTGGAGTACTGCGCAGACACAACTCAAGTGTTCCCGCGCGGGTCCGGTGAAGAGCTTTAAACAGTGGGAAACTTTTCGAAAGGAGTCGTTGATTGGAGTACTGTGCAAACACAACAGAAGCATTCCCACTCAGATCCGGTGAAGAGCTTTAAAAACCCAGTCACTATAAAGGGAGGTACCGCCTAACAGAGCAGTCATCATGGGAGTGGTCATAGTTGAAGTAGTCTGAGCAACAGTAGGCTATGGGTCAACAAAGTAACAGAGTGAACAGGAGCAGGCAAGGTAAGTAGGTAAGTTCATTCCTTATTTCTTATTTAAATCTTGAGAAAATAGGAGGAATGCCTACAGAGTCAGTGTTCTTTTCTGGGTGTCAGATATGGGATTTCCAGGAGACTTCCATTCTCTCCGATAGTGACATCTGCACCAGGTACGTCAAGATGCAACTCCTTAGAGACTGCACTCAGGAACTGGAGCTGCAGCTCGATGACCTTCGGCTTGTTAGGGAAAGTGAAGATAGACAGGAGCTACAGGGAGGTAGTCACTCCAAGGCTACAGGACACAGATAAATGGGTGAATGTCAAGGGAGGGAAGAGAAAACGTCAGATAGTGGAGAGCACCCCTTTGGCTGTCCCTCTCAACAATAAGTACTCCATTTTGAATTCTGTGGGGGGGGGGAGAACAATGTAACTGGGGGAAGCAACAGCAGCTGAAGAGGATGGCAGCAGTAATAGGGGACTGATAGGTGATTCTGTGGATGCAAAAAAGTAACAAGTTGATAGTTTGCCTTCCAGGTGCCAGGGTCTGTGATGTTTTTGAACACGTCCACAATATCCTGAATAGGGAGAGTTAGCAGCCAGAAGTCATAGTACATATTGGTACCAATGACATAGTAGAAAAAGGGAGGAGTCCTGAACAAAGAATACAGGGAGTTAGGAAGGAAGCTGAGAAGCAGGACCTCAAGGGTAGTAATCTCGGGATTACTGCCTGTGCCAGGGAACAGTGAAAATAGGAATAGAATGAAGCGGCAGATAAATGTGTGGCTGTAGAATTGGAGCTGGGGGCAGGGATTCAGATTTCTGGATAATTGGGACTTCTTCTGGGGTAGGTGGGACCTACACAAAAGGGACAGGTTGCATCCAAATCTGAAGGGGACCAATACACTCACAGGCAGATTTATGAGAGCTGTTAGGAGTGCTTTAAACTAATATGGCAAGGGGATGGAACCAGTATGATAGAGCTCAGGAGGAGCTAGCAGATTTACAAGTAGACAATGGATGTAACATGAATGTAAGGAAAGACAAACCAATGATTGGGTACAAATGCAGATAAAGCAAACAGTTAAATTGTACCACGGAAGCAAAATTCAAAAGGGTGAAGATTGCAGGACTGAAGGTGTTGTATTTAAATGCACGTAGCATTTGGAATAAGGTGGATAAACTTGTGGCACAATTAGAGATTGGTCAGTATAACATTGTGGGCATCACTGAGTCGTGCCTGAAAGAAGACCATTGTTGGGAACTTAAAAGCAAAGGCTATACTTTGTATTGAAAGGACAGGCAGGAAGGCATAGGCAGTGGTGTGGCTCTGTTAGTAAGAGAAAGAATTACATCTTTAGAAAGAGATGACATAGGGTCAGAGAATGTTGAATCTTTGTGGGTGGAGTTAAGAAACTGCAAGGTTGAAAAAAAAATTATGGGAATCATATATAGGCCTCCAAATAGTAGCCAAGATGTGGGGTTGAGATTGCAAAAAGAGCTGGAAAAGGCATGTAGTAAGAGTAATGACACAATTGTAATGGGGGAAATTCAATATGCAAGGGGATTGGGAAAATCAGGCTGGTGTCAGATTGCAAAAGAAAGAATTTGTTAAAGACCTACAATATGGCTTTTTAGAGCAGCTTGTGCTTGAGCCCACCCAGGGAAAGGCTATTGGGTGTTGTTTAATAACCCGGATCTTATTAGTCAGTTTAATGTAAAGGAACCCTTAGAAGGCAGTGATCATAAAATGATTGAATTCATACTGCAATTTGAGAGGGAGAAGGGTAAGTCATATGTATCAGTATCACAATGGAATAAAGGGAATTACAGAGATGTGAAAGAGGAACTTGCCCAGTTGGATTGGAAGAGGATACTGTTGGGGATGATGACAGAACAGAGATGGGTGAAGTTTCTAGGAATAGTTCACAAGGCGCAGGACAGATGTGCCTCATGGAGGGAGAAGTTCTCAAATGGCAGGGTTAGGCAACAATGGCTGACAAGGAAAGTTAAGGACTGTGTAAATGCCAAGGAAAGGGCATATAAGGTAGCAAATGCGAGTGGGAAGTTGGATGATTGGGAAGATTTTCAAATCCAACAAAAGGTGACTAAAAAAGCCATAAGATGGGAAAAGATGAAATATGAGGACAAACTGATCAATATATAGCAGGATACCAAAAGATTTTTCAGTTAAATAAAGAGTAAAAGGGAAGTGAGAGTTGATATTGAACTACTGGAAAATGATGCTGGTGAGTTAGTAATGGGGAACAAAGAAATGACGATGAACTTAATGGGTACCTTGCATTTGTCTTCACTGTGGAAAACACTATCAGTCTCAGAGAGCAGGAGGGAGTGTCATAGCTATACAAAGGAAAAAGTGCCAGGCAAACTCAAAGGTCTTAATGTGGATAAGTCATCTGGACCAGATGGACTACATCTCAATGTCCTGAAAGAGATTGCTGAAGACACAACAGATGTATTGGTCATGATCTTTCAAGAATCACTTGATTCCAGCATGTACCCAGAGTACTGGAAGATTACAAATGTTACCCCACTCTTTAAGAAGAGAGGAAAGCAAAATAAAGGAAATTATAGGACTGTTGGCTTAACCTCAGTGATTGAAAAAGTGTTGGAGTCTATTATTAAGGAAGAGGTTTCGAGGTACTTGGAGACTAATGATAAAATAAGTCAAAGTAAGCAATGATCTGTAAAGGGAAATCTTGACTGACCAATCTGTTAGAGTTCTTCGAGGAAGTAACAAGTAGGGTGGACAAAGGAGATGCTGTGGATGTCATTTATTTGGATTTTCAGAAGGCATTTGTAAGTACCACACATGAGGCTGCATAACAAGATAAAATCCCATGGCTTTACAGGAAAGATACTGGCATGGATAGAGGAATGGCTGACAGTCAGGAGGCAACGAGTGGGAGTAAAAGGGGCCTTTTGTGGTTGGCTGCTGATGACTAGAGATGTTCCTCAGGGGTCAGTATTGGGAGCACTACTTTTCACATTGTTTGTCAATGATTTGTATAATGGATTTGATGTTTGTGGCAAAGTTTGCGGATCATAAAAAAAATAGGTGGATGTGGTAGGTAGTGCTGAGGAAGCAATGCGATTGCAGCAGGACTTAGACAAATTGGAAGAATGGGCAAAAAAGTGGCAGGTGGAATACAGTGTTAGGAAATGTATAACAATGCATTTTGGGAAAAGGAACAATAGTGTGGGCTATTATCTAAATGGGAAAAGGTTCAAACCTCAGAGGTGCAGAAAGACTTTGTAGTCCTTGTGCAAGACTCCATATTGCTTGTCTATTTTTAGTTTTCACATTGTAAGTCTCAAGGCTCCACAGTACAGTGTCACTCCTATGATCATCAGATTTTCATCAACATGCATGCTAGTGCTCTTTTTGAAATTGCAACTTGACTTTTTATCTTTTGCTCTTCCCTGTGCAGTCCGTTTATTTTTGTTTGCCCAACGTGGTCATTGCATGTGTCCTATTTTGTTGCATTTTTTGCAAGTTTCAACTTTAAACCTTTATTGGTCTGGTGTTTGTGATCCCTGCTACAAAGTAACATGACTCGTTCTGCCAGACCAGTTTCTGTTTTTTCACACTCTCTTTCATTCATGACTGCAACTCAATTACACATCTGTCTGCTATTTTAAATATAAATCTTGCCTCATTTGGGATCCATTTTGAATGCTTATTTGTAAGATTCTACAAACTAAAAGATATTTCAGTGCATTATTAAGTCCATCATTCAAACTGGGAATGCTCAATGTCTTCAATTCAGCCACATAAATTGAATTGGACTCTGCTTCTGAAACCTAAAACATCCTGCAATTAGTAATGGCTTTGGCTCTAAGTGTTCTTGCATTACTTTCATGATATCAACAAAGCTCACTTCTGCTGGTTTGGTTGGAGCAATCAAACTCCTAAGCAAACTGTATCCCTTTAAACACTAAACACTCAGCAAAACTGACGTTCACTTTTCATTGGCTATTTCATTTGCTTTAAAATACTGCTCAATCTGTTCAGTATACAAAATCGAGTTACCTATCATGTAATCAAACATCAGTCTTTGCGACACACACAAAATGCTGGTGGAACGCAGTAGGTCAGGCAGCATCTATAGGGAGAAGCGCTGTCGACGTATCGGGCCAAGACCCTTTGTCAGGACTAACTGAAAGGAAAGATAGTAAGAGATTTGAAAGTAGGAGGGGGAGGGGAAAATGCAAAATGATAGGAGAAGACCGGAGGGGGTGGGGTGAAGCTAAGAGCCGGAAAAGTGATTGGCAAAAGTGATACAGAGCTAGAGAAGGGACAGTATCATGGGACGGGAGGCCTAGGGAGAAAGAAATGGGGAGGGGAGCACCAGAGGGAATTGGAGAACAGGCAGAGTGATGGGCAGAAAGAGAGAAAAAAAAGGAGGGGGGAAAAAAGCTAAATATATCAGGGATGGGGTAAGAAGGGGAGGAGGGGCATTAACGGAAGTTAGAGAAGTCAATGTTCATGCCATCAGGTTGGAGGCTACCCAGCCAGTATATAAGGTGTTGTTCCTCCAACCTGAGTGTGGTTTCATGTTGACAACAGAGGAGGCCATGGATAGACATATCAGAATGGGAATGGGACGTGGAATTAAAATGTGTGGCCACTGGGAGATCCTGCTTTCTCTGGCGGACAAAGCGTAGGTGTTCAGTGAAACGGTCTCCCAGTCTGCGTCGGGTCTCACCAATATATAAAAGGCCACACCGGGAGCACCAGACGCAGTATACCACACCAGCCGACTGACAGGTGAAGTGTCGCCTCACCTGGAAGGACTGTCTGGGGCCCTGAATGGCGGTGATACGTCGACAGTGCTTCTCCCTATAGATGCTGCCTGACCTGCTGCGTTCCACCAGCATTTTGTGTGTGTTGTTTGAATTTCCAGCATCTGCAGATTTCCTCGTGTTCGCCTTTTAAAATCAATCTTTGAAATGTAGCCAGCCATTTCTGCTCTTTTTTATGATTATAATCACCCAGTACTTACTGTTTATGAACCCATGAATTCTTCCATGTCTTGCCTATTTCTTAATCTAATGTCTTTCTTTTAGTGAAGAAAGTATGCTGCACTATTTTTTAATTTGCCCATTTCTCACTACAATTTGTTTTTAACTTGAACATCTCTCTGCACTTCAACAGGTCTCAGGTTTATTTTTTAAAATACCTCATTGCCACTGTTATGTTTTGTAACTGCAAAGCATAAAACTAATTCAAAGAAGAAGATGGGAGCCTAACAGATGTGATTCTTAGTTTGTGTTTACTTTAAGCAAGGCGCATTCATATCATGTGGTAGCATTGTGGGGTATGCAATTAACATATTTTTATATATATTATAAACAATAAAGAATGTTGAATCAAACAACACATTTCAATTATTACTGAAATATTAAACACATAAAACACCAGAATCCTGGAAAGGTACTGAGACATGGTAAGTGTTGCATTCATAGCTAGTGGTAGAGTGTGGTCACCTGGCTTAGCATTAATTTTCATTTGATAACATATACAAATCATGAGCTGTTTTGCTGCCTCAAATAAGCTACCGGTATATAAACATTGCTGTTGTTATTCAAGGATGTCAGAACATGATGGAAAGCCTGCAATAACTAAATCATTCTTGTTTCTACAAGAGGAGAGGCAAAATGGTACAAAAGCACCAGGCAATTGGCATATGATGTAATAATAACTAAATTTCCTTTGACTTCTGCAGGAGAATGGTGGAGATGGTTATAAGTGTGACATGTATTTCAGAAAACCCAAGGTAATGTTAATTTAAGTTCAGGGGCTCCTTGAATGCAATTTTCCAAAATTTTACTATTCAGGATAAAAACACCTTAACCACACCTTTATGAGCATTCAACATTACTTGGCAGTATTGTGAATACTGAGGATCTTGACATAGATTCAGAAATGTCAATTGCAAGCATTCTTTGTCTTTCCCTTCCTCTCCTTATATATAAATCTGTTTCATGTCTTCATCATTTTTCATCTTCAGAAACTTTTTTTCAAGCTTAGTTAGAGGAATAAAAAGATGGTATACATTTCTGTACTCCTGTCTGAATCTTTCTACATGACAATGGGTCTATCCCCAAGGTGTTAGCACTGTTTCTCTTTCCACTGGTCCTGCCCAATCTGCTGAGTTTTTCCAATAGTTTGCATATTATTTCATTTTAACTGTTACTTTTCCGAAATGCAGGCTTGAGTTTTCTCTTCAGCGTTTTTTGCTGGGCGTGCTTCGCGTTGAAACATAAGGTGAAGGGAATCTAGAATTAATTTTTTTAATTCCTAATGAAGCTGCCTGAATATAAAACATAATTATAAAACCACAATTGTAAACTTTCAGCATGTTTAACAAGATAATGGTGAGAATCAGTTGGGCTTTTTATGGTGTTTATTTTGTGGAATAAATGAAAATATATTACTTTTCTGGAACAGCCTGATGGAAGCTGTTTTGGTGTGGAGGTTGCAGCAGTTAAGGGTTTACCAGCAGCTGTGCAGAGGAAAATAGGAATGGGCAATGAACACCAGAATTGGCAGTGATGGCCATACTTTTAGAAAGACTCAATAAATATTGTACTTTCTGAAGGTTGACCATTTTTGTTGGTTTCTGCTGGCCATTGCTTCAAGCTGACATCACCAATGAAGTCAATGTCTTTATCATAAAAGTTCTTGTTCAGCTTAGCAAGGAATTAGTTTATTTCAATTTTTGAAAGGTTAACTTTTAAAACTTTGTTTCCTTTTAACTAATCATAAAGCAAAATGCATTGGTAATCTTCATGCGATATATTTTTCACATTGAGGGTGGGTGAGTCCTGGGCTGAACGTCCTGCTCACTTAAGGAAGGTGAAGCATCTCCCATTGCCTTTCCTTTCCAGGTGTAGTGATCACTGCAGGATCAGTTTGGCTTGCCATACAGGAGGTCACATGCATGTAGCCTCTTCTACACTACTGTGCACATAGCAACGCCTTCACCTGGTGTCCCTGTTCTCACTGAGTTTGCTATGTCATGGTGCAACTGTGTGTCCAGCAGTATAACTGGGTGGGAAGGCTGGGCTCATCAGTCTTGGCTGGCACCCAGCGTAGGTGAAGGACAATATTGGAAAGCGTATGGTCATGCACTTTGGTGGAAGAAGTAAATGGGCAGACTATTATTTAGATGGAGAGAAAATTCAAAAAGTAGAGATGCAAAGGGACTTGGGAGTCTTTGTGCAGGATACCATAAAAGTTAACCTCCAGGTTGAGTCGGTGGTGAAGAAGGAGAATGCAATTTTGATATTCATTTCTGGAGGTCTAGAGTATAAGAGCACAGATCTGATGTTGAGGCTCTATAAGGCATATGTAAGACCACACTTGGAGTATTGTGTGCAGTTTTGGGCTCCTTATTTTAGAAAGAATATACTGACATTGGAGAGGAGTCGAAGAAGATTCATGAGAATGATTCTGAGGAACGTCTGGCAGCTTTTGGGCTGTATTCCCTGGAGTTCAGGAGAATGGGGTGGGGGGATCTCATAGAAACATTCTAAATATTAAATGCCTGAACAGATTAGATATGATGAAGTTATTTCCCATGGTAGTGGAGTCTAGGAAAAGAAGGCACAACTTCAGGATTGAAGGACGTCCATTTAGAACAGAGATGTAGAGAAAATATTTCAGTCAGAGGGTGGTAAATGTATGGAATTTGTTGCCACTAGCAGTTGTGGAGGACAAGTCATTGGGTGTGTTTAAGGCAGAGATGGATAGGCTCTTGTTTGCTGAGGCATCAAAGGGTATGAGGAGAAGGGAGGCAAGTTTGGATGACTGGAAGAATTGGATCAGCCATGATTGAAAGGCAGAACAGACTCAATGGGCCAAATAGCCTACTTCTGCTCTTATATCTTATGGTCTGATGGACAACTCTGATTCCAAACCCGGGTAGATGGGACATGTTAGCCTTGCCAGGGAGTCTGTCTAGGAGAAGGAGAACTCTGATACTCAATCCACAGCTTTGTGGTCGTTGCATTCAACATAGCTCACTGTGCCCTTGTGGTATGTCCCCTGGCCTAAAGATTGGAGCTATAAACCTACGCAGTGCAGGCAGGAAAAGAGGTCCTAAAGTGATGGAGAAGGAGTAAAATGACCGGTATTAGATGACACTGGATGGTGTAGTCTCAATTCTGCATGCAGCTGACTCAGAGCCATGGATCGTCTGTCTGTTGACCTAAAGCAACAACAGCATCTGGCAGCCCTCTAAGTGACCGAACAGCCCTCTTCAGGGATAACACTGCACGGGATGGAGACAGACCTCGAAAAGGGGGTCCAAAAAAATCTTGCCTCACCACCATCTGGCTGCTTTGCCGCAGCCTATGGGCATCTCACTCATTCGGTAAGAAAAAGGAGAATAAATCAAAGAAATCAACATACTCTATCTCAAAATCGCATTCTGGAATGTACGCACAATGCAAGACTCTACAAAAGATAACTGACCTCAAAGATGCTCAGCACTTATGGCACTGAACTAGCTCGGCTGGACATTTACATCATTGCTATAAACCAAGTACAATTTGCAGGTCAAGGATCTTTGATAGAGCATGGTGCAGGCTACACTCTCTTCTGGTCAGGGAGAAGCAGTAATGAGAACAGACTCTCAGGGGTGGGCTTCATCATCCAGAATACCATCATTAATAAGTTTCAAAGCCTACCAGTCAGACAGTCAGATCAACTTATGTCCTTGCGACTCCCAGTGCAAGATAACCAATTTGTCACCCTTATATGCGTCTATGCCTCTACACTGCAAAAGCAGACCCTGCTGACGGAGAGGCATTCTGTGGAGTGCTGAAGTCCCTCCTATTGGAAATATACAAGGCAGATGAGATCCTTGTCCTAGGTGACTTCAGTGCCAAGGTGGGTAGAGATGTCAAGGTATGGCTAGGTGTCTTAGGTCATCATGGTGTCAGAAACCACAATGACAACAGGAGGATGCTCCTGGAGCCCTGCACAGAATTAGGCCTGGTGACAACAAATACGCTGTTTCAACAGAAAACCAGTGTTCAATTTGACCTGGAGGCACGCTGATCCAAACACTGGCATCTTCTGGACTACATCCTGGTGTGCCAAAAGGATTCTACACATCAGGCTCATGCCGAGCCCAAACTATACACAGACTGGCTGTCAAGCCAGCAATAAGGAAAAGGGGACCACGGTTGAAGAGACCCCAGGTGGATAAGCTCTTTAGCCTCCCAGCTGTATTTCAGATCAAGCTAAGGGAGAAACCAGACAACAAAGGCACCCAAGCACAGACTCTGACATTGGAAAGAGATGGGAACACCTGAAGACTGTCATCAAAGATACAGCTGTCAATGTAGTTGGTACTCCTCAACAAGAAAGAAGGATGGTTTGATGAAAATGACATTGAAATCTGGAACCTGCTCCAGAAGAAACACTCCTTCCAACAAGTGGTACTGTCTAGACCCGATGACCAAGTGCCCAAGGCAGAATACGCTACACCCTCCAAGCCAAACTGAGACAGATGTAAAACGATTGGTGGACTGCCCTATTAGAATGAACGCAGCACTATGCAGACACCGGCAACACTCGAGTCTTCTATAAATCTCTGCACGTAGTGTATGGTCCAACTCGTCAGATTCAAGCCCCTGTATGCTCATCCAATGGCCCCAGCCTGCTGACAGACAAAGCAACTATCATGAGGTGATGGACAGAGCACTACCAGAGCCTTTTCAGGGATAATTGTCAAGTATAAGAAACATCCATGAAATGATCCCCCAGCATAAGGTCAGGCTTAAGTCTGATTGTCTGGCAACTCTGGACGAGGTCAAAGCTGCTGTTTCCAAGCTGAAATGCCATAAAGCCCGAGGCATTGAAGGGATCCCAGCAGAAGCATACAAAATGGGTGGAGACATTCTCCTGAGCAAACTCACAAACCTGTTCACACTTTGTTGGGAGAAAGGTTCAGTCCCAAATGGTCTACGCGACGCTGTAGTTGTCTCCCTGTACAAGAACAAAAGGGAGAAATCGGATTGCTCAAACTACAGAGGAGTTACCCTGCTGTCCACCACTGGGAGGATCCTTGCCAGAAGCATCCCTACCATTGCTGAAGGCAACCTTTCAGAGAATCAGTGTGGTTTCAGAGTGAACACAGGCACATCCGACATGATCTTTGTCCTGCGCCAGATACAGGAGATGTGTTGTGAACAGAATATTGAACTGTACCTGGCATACAGTCATCCATGATGGTCTCTGGAAGATTCTGTTGAAGCTCAGCTGACCCCCTAAATTCCTTAGCATCCTGCAACAGCCCCATGAAAGTCAATGCGGTCAGGTAAAACCCAACAGTGACCTGTCTGACCCATTCACCATCAATACCAGCGTGAAACAAGGCTGTGTTTTGCCATTTTTTCCACATGAGGCTACTGTAAGTGGAAGAGACCACCTCGGAGAGCATCTACATTTGGTTCCTCACTGACAGAAATATCGTCAACATCCCCCACCTTCTCGCCTGTACAAAAACCATGCAAGAGCCCATTCTCGAGCTACTATATGTGGATGACTGTGGTCTTCTCAAGCGCACAGAGGATGCACTACAGGCTGCAGTCACTCAGTTTGCCAAGGCCACAAGGGCTTGCAAGGTAACGGCCAGTCTGAAGAAAACATTGATGCTCCATCAGAAGCCCCTTCGTGGTGTTTACAACCCAGCTCATATCATTATTGATGGCCACTCTCAGCATGGTTGAGCAGTTCACCTAGCTGGGTAGCTTCATCTCCAACGACGCTGTGGTAGCAAGGGCCATTGACAATTGACTCGCCAGAGCCAGCAGTGCCTTCAAGCACCTCCAGATGTGTGTGTGGAAGAACCTCCAACTGCGTCTGTCCACAAAAACCCAGGGGTACAGGGCTGCTGTCGACACAACACTTTGCGGCTCCAAGGCCTGCGTCTTGTACCACAAGCAAATCCGTTTGCTTGAGCACTGTCATCAGTGCTGTCTCCACTCAATCATGGGTATCACTGGCAGGATCATGTCGCCAACAACGAGGTCCTGGAGAAGGCTCAGCTTCCAAGCATTGAATCCACTAAAGCAGCTCTGCTGGTCAGGCCATGGGTCTCGCATGGGTAACTCCAGGTTACCAAAAGCAGTATTTAATGGAGAACTCTCTCAGGGCAAAAGAGATCTTGGTGCCACACATAAGAGGTACAAAGAACAACTTAAGCAGCAGCTCTGTCAGTCAGATCTTGAGGCAGCAGCTGGCTTGTGACAGAGACTGCTGAAGAATGCTGATCTACAGGGCAGCCAAGAATTTTGAGGAATCCAGAACAGTGACTACTGAAGAGAAGAGGAGACACAGGAAGGATCCTACTACCCCAGTGCTGGCATCCCAGCTGTTCCCGTGTTCCCACTGCTCCAGAGGCTGCAGATCCAGAATTGGCCTCTACAGTCATCAACAATCATTCTGTCACTCCTGATGATTCTTCTTCCCTCCTGATCTCTGCAAGCGAAGAACCAGCCATCATCATTTGTAACATGCAATGTTAAAAATATCTCACATTGATTTCTTGTTTTTTTTAAAAGAATGTGTTGACAGTTATATTTCCCTGTATAACTTTACAACTTCCTTGCAAATATGGATGTTCCAAAGTTGACAATACTGTAGATCCTCTCATATTCTGCAGAGTGCCCTCTGATGTTGTACTCCTCTGTAATATAAACATGATTTAAAGATCATATTTAATGACCAAGGGCTATGTATAATGAACAACCTCTTCTCACTGTTAATGGTGAAAAAGCCCACTTTGTGTGAACATGTTGAAGGTGCTAGAAAGCTTAGCTGAGGTGAGAAATATAAGTACATTAGGCTTCCAATTGGGAGACTAAAATTAGCCTTGCCTACAAAAATCAGGAAAAAAGTTTTCACTACTTCCTCAGCATCCACTGGAATACTATTGATTACAAACCTTTCAGACACTCTGAATGTCAGAAATACACTCAGTGACCACCTTATTAAATACCTCCTGTACCTAATAAAGTGGCCTATAAGTGTATGGTTGTGGTCTTCTTCTGCTGTAGCTCATCCACTTCAAGCAGTGACGTATTGTGCATTCAGAGATACTCTTCTACACTCCATTGATATAGCTCATGGTTATTTAAGTTGCTATCACCTTCCTGTCAGCTTGAACCTGTTGGCCATTCTCTTCTGACCGCTCTCATTAACAAGGCATTCTTGCCCAGAAAACTGCCACTCACTGGCTGTTTTTATCCATTTCACACCATTCTCTGTAAGCTATAGAGACTGTTGTGCATGAAAATCCCAGGAAATCAGCAGCTTCTGAGATATTCAAACCACCCCATCTGTCATCAACAAACATTCCATTGCCAAAGTCACTTAGATCATATTTCTTCCCCATTCTGATGTTTGTCCTTAACAAAAACTGAAACTCTTGACTACATCTAGATGCTTTTATGCATTGAATTGTGGCCCTATGATTGGCTGATTAGATATTTATATTAACAAGCGAGTGTACCTAATAAAGTGGCCACTGAGTGTACTTAGTGGCATCCAAACTCTTTCATAAACTAAAGAACCAAAAACACTTCAAATATCTAAATTAAGAAGACATTAAGAGTAAGTTAAAAATATCAGTAAGATTTTAGAATTTTTTAAATTAACAATGATTACCTAAGTCTCTCATTGCTGTGACTTTATCATAAAATCACCCAGTAAACATTTCTTACATCTTAAATTTGACAGAGAATCTTTTGGCAAAGTTGCCCGATAAACACTGGGAATATTGCCCAGTTGTCATTCATTCTTTGAACTTCCAACACGACTAAAAGGCCAAGATGAAGCAGTGGCTTGTGCTAAGTCACTGATAATAAATTCTATGGTTTTACGTTCAAATGTGTACACTGTATGCATGCAGAAAATGCAAAGCTGTTGTTTGCTTCACTGAGTAAAGAGTGCAAATGCCTTCATTGCCATTAATATTGCAAAATTTGGCATAATCTTTAATTAATTCTGCTTTAATGTGAACCAAAGGATGCAGATCAAATGAAGGCAATAATCTGCTCACTGATTACGTTCACTTCATACAAATTAAAATACTAATGAAGAGTTACTAAGTACATTATTTCACTTCTAAGCAGTTTTATTCTAATTATTAGAGTAACTATTCTTGTTTACGCAGGACTTTTTCAAACAAAAATTACAGCATAAGACAAAATTTTATTGATTAACCAATGACAATAGATTAGCAAAGTTAATATATTTATTTTAAATTCTCAAAATGACTTTCCATAATCTAATATTTTAAAACCTTTCCTAATTACAATCAGTGAGTTCAATATTTCAACTATCAATCAAGAAAAAAAGGAGCAATTTTCAATCAACTGATACCGATGATTAGGTTAGCTGATGAAAGCCTGAAGTAATAGAACTCTTTACTTCATCCCTGCTCCCCCCTCCCGGTTTCACCTTGTATTTCTTCCTCCCCACCCCCCAACTTCTAGCTCTGACTCCTCATCTTTTTTTTCTCCAATCCTGATGAAGGATCTCAGCCCAAAATGTCAACTGTAGTCTTTTCCATAGATTCTTCCTGGCCTGCTGAGTTCTTCCAGCATTTTATGTGTGCTGCTTGGATTTCCAGCCTCTGCAGATTTTCTCTTGTTAGAAATAGAGATTAACATCTTTTTTTCATTTATGTGCATCATTAATTCTTTTCTCTTATTTTCTTGAGTTTATTTCCATATCTTTTTTCTAACTGTAAAAGGACCTCAGAATAAAGGTCAATCATATCCACATTCAATAGGTGCGCAGAGTTTAGCAGATGTCAGCCAGAGTCAGAAATATCAGCTTATTTGCCTTCCTGTAACTCTAGGGTCAATTGTAAAAAATTACATTCCACTCTCCTAATTGCTGCTAATTAAACTCAGAGAAAACCAGGCTATCATCATCAACATTACTAGTCTAAATTGCTTTAAATTGAGAAAAACTATGAATCATTGGATGATTCAACCCTTGCTTGATTGCAAACTTCAACAGATGTTACAAGTGTCACAGTCAACTATTGGAGACAACCAACAAGCCTTACCTGCCATTGAAAACTCTTCAACTAGAGTTGTATTACAATTTACTCATTTACTTGTGCCAACTGTTAGTAACTTCCAGAGATGACATTTTGATTGTGTAAAATAAGCTCTCTGATGATAGTGATTTCATCTTCAGGTTAAAGTGCAAATAATATCCTGAATAATAGCTCCATAGGTTCATTATTATATAATCATGTGATTGAGTTCCTATTGGCCCAGTGAGCTCATGATAATTGCATCCCTTTTCAAGTTCCTTGTACTCTTAGGGTGTTTGCAATTTGAGCATTATGAATCACTATGGATTTGCATCATGGCAGCAGTAAAACTTAAGTATTGTTCTCTTGCTGAATGGAATTCAAAACTCCAAGAGAAGTGGAACAGGGAGAAAGAGGGCTCTAAAATTCTTCATCAGTGGGCTCTTCTCACAGAATTATACCACAATAGTGATATCCCACAAGAGAATGTTGAATTAACTTCTGGAGCGGTAGGATGTGTGATTACTTCAGTGATTTCCCCTCAGCCCCCCCCCCCCCTCCATACCATAAAAGGGGTAGTGCTGTCTTTAATAGCACCACCTGTTGGTCATCCTAAGTGCAGCGATTCAATTATTACACGGTTTAGAGTATGTAGGAGAGGTTTTGCATAGCCAGGAAGTTAGATAAGCAAGTGGGGAGTGGGGGATCCTGCATGTCCTGTAAGGAAATGCTTTTAGCATTGCTTAATGCTGGCATTCCAGAGGAGCAGATAAATGGGACCCTATCCCCGCCCGCTATGCAATCAGTAGAAACTGTTAAGAGGGAAGGGTCATTCTTCAAGTCCATGCAGATCAGGGTTCCAATTGTCCTCTGCCAGATTCCTCGCATTCCATTCAGGGTTCCCTGCTAAGGATATTGGTTAAAGTTCACCAGCAGAGGGGATCGAGGAGTGGTTAGCACCTCATTGTTGCAGGGATGGGGTAATTCGACCTGCATCCATCTTCCCTGTAAATAGTATGAATAATTTGAATGTGGTGAAATGTGAGGAGTGGCTACACATGTCAACTTGTGTGTGCGTGTGTGGTCTTGGCCACACCCAGTTTGTCTTTACTTATCAGTTGTTCTCTGATAAGTGCTATTTCTCTGTGAGAAATTAACTGTCTGTTTTAAGTTTTTGTATTTCCATACAAAGTTTTAAAAGAAATACAGCCTAGGATTTGTGGTTTGTGTTTTGTGTTCTAATGTGCATAATAAAATGATGAGGGGCATTGATTGTGTGGATAGCCAAAGGCTTCTTCCCAGTGCTGAAATGGCGAACATGAGGGGGCATTGTTTTAAGGTGCTTGGAAGTAGGTACAAGGGGAATGTCAGGGGTAAGTTTTTCACACAGAGTGGTGGGTTCATGGAATGCACTACCAGCAGCGGTGGTGTAAGTGGATACAACAGGGTCTTTTAAGAGACTCTTAGGTAGGTACACGGAGCTTTGAAAAATAGAGGGCTATGCGGTAAGGAATTCTAGGCAGTCTCTAGTGTAGGTTAGATGGTCAGCATAACATTGTGGGCCAAAGGGCTTGTAATGTGCTGTAGATTTCTATGTTCTAATCTGTTTAGTTCCATTGTTTTCATTCTTTCTAAATATCCAGTGACTGATCAGGACGAGTGCATTTGTATCTCTCTGCATAACAGAATGTCAAACTGGTGAATGCTGATTTGTGATAAGTGATAAGTCACCTGGACCAGATGGACTACACCCCAGGGTCCTGAAGAGGGTGGCTGAAGAGACTGTGGAGGCATTAGTGGAGGCATCTTTCAAGAATCACTAGATTCAGGAATGGTTCCAGAGGACTGGTAAAAGTACAAAAGTCACTCCACTCTTTAAGAAGGGAACGAGGCAGAAGAAAGGGAATTATAGGACAGTTAGCCTTACTTCAGTAGCTGGGAAAACAGCAGATGAGCTTTCGGAGAAATTAGAGGCACATGATAAAATAGGCCAAAGTAAGCATGATTTTCTTCAGGGGAAATTTTGTCTGGCAAATCTATTGGAATTTTTTGAGGAAGTATCAGGCAGGATAGGCAAAGGAGAGTTGTGTACTTGGATTTTTCAGAAGGACTTTGTCAAGGTGCTGCACATGAGGCTGTTTAACAAGATAAGAGCCCATGGTATTTCAGGAAAGATACAAGAATGAATAGAGGATTTGCTGATTGTCAGGAGACGAAGAGTGGGAAGAGAGGGGTCTTTCAGGTTCGCTGCTGATCATCATTATGTTCCACAGGGTTAGTGTTGGGATCGCTTCTTTTGAGTTATATTTCAATGATTTGGAGGATGGAATTGATGACTTAGTGGCCATTTGAAGATAGTTGGAAAGCAGGTAGAGTTGCTGAAGCAGAGAGTCTGCAGAAAGCCTCAAACAGATTAGGAGAATGGGTAAAGAAGTGGCAGATGGAATGTGGGGAAGGGAGGTATATAGTCATGCACTCTGGCAGAACAAATAGACATAGATTCTACCCTATACATCACAAGCATATCCCTCCCCACCATGGAGGTGTTGCCTCAAGAAGTCAACAGGAGAACTTGCCCCAAGAAGACGACATCTATTATCCCCACCATTCAGGTCATGCCATCTTCTTGCAGCTATCATCAAACAGGAGGTTCAAAAGCCTGAATAATAAGCCCTGGATCACTAGTCACATCAAAGGCCTCCTAAACCAGAAGAAGAGGGCCTTTAAAGATGGTGATCGGTTGGAGCTTAAAAGAGTTCAGAAGGAACTCAGAGTACAGATAAGGGAGGCAAAGGAGCAGTATAGGAGGAAGCTAGAACAAAAGCTGCAGAAAAAAAGCATGAAAGAGGTGTGGGATGGGATGAAGATCATCACCGGATGCGGTGCAAAGCGGGGGGCGAACATAAGTGGAGATGTGGAGAAAGCGAACCAGCTGAACAACTTCTTCAACAGGTTCGACAGCTCAATCTCATCCTCACCACAGAAATCCACACCAGGCTTACTTCCCTCACAGGAAAATAGCCACTCACAGGAGACCTTGCCCACGCCCAGGATTACAGCTGCACAGGTGGAAGGTCAACTGAGGAAGATCTGTACCAGCAAGGCGGCTGGACCGGATGGAGTTTCCCCACGATTACTGAGGGCCTGTGCGACTGAGCTGGGAGAACCACTACAGCGCATCTTCAACATGAGCCTGGAGCAGAGAAGAGTACCCAGACAGTGGAAAACATCCTGTATTGTCCCGGTACCGAAGAAACCACAACCAAAGGAGTTGAATGACTTCAGACCTGTTGCCTTGACGTCGCACGTTATGAAGACCATGGAGCGGCTGATAATACAGAATCTGAGGCCACAAACCAGGCACGCCCAGGATCCTCTTCAGTTTGCGTATAAGGAGAAGGTGGGAGTGGAGGATGCTATCACGTATTTGCTGCACAAATCACTCTCTCACCTAGAGGGGGTCAGTTGTGCTGTGAGGATTACATTCCTTGACTTCTCTAGTGCCTTTAACACCATCCAGCCCAAGATCTTAAGGCACAAACTAACGGAGATGGGAGTAGACTCTCACATGGTGGATTGGATAGTGGACTACTTGACAGATAGACCTCAGTATGTGCGGTTGGGAGACTGTAGGTCTGACACGGTGGTCAGCAGCACAGGAGCGCCGCAGGGAACCGTACTCTCTCCGGTCCTGTTCACCCTGTACACATCAGACTTCCAATATAACTCGGTGTCCTGCCATGTGCAGAAGTTCGCTGATGACACGGCCATAGTGGGGTGTGTCAGGAATGGACAGGAGGAGGAGTATAGGAAACTGATACAGGACTTTGTGATATGGTGCAACTCAAACTACCTGCGTCTCAATATCACCAAGACCAAGGAGATGGTGGTGGACTTTAGGAGATCTAGGCCTCATATGGAGCCAGTGATCATTAATGGAGAATGTGTGGAGCAGGTTAAGACCTACAAGTATCTGGGAGTACAGTTAGACGAGAAGCTAGACTGGACTGCCAACACAGATGCCTTGTGCAGGAAGGCACAGAGTCGACTGTACTTCCTAAGAAGGTTGGCGTCATTCAATGTCTGTAGTGAGATGCTGAAGATGTTCTATAGGTCAGTTGTGGAGAGCGCCCTCTTCTTTGTGGTGGCGTGTTGGGGAGGAAGCATTAAGAAGAGGGACGCCTCACGTCTTAATAAGCTGGTAAGGAAGGCGGGCTCTGTCGTGGGCAAAGTACTGGAGAGTTTAACATCGGTAGCTGAGCGAAGGGCGCTGAGTAGGCTACGGTCAATTATGGATAACTCTGAACATCCTCTACATAGCACCATCCAGAGACAGAGAAGCAGTTTCAGCGACAGGTTACTATCGATGCAATGCTCCTCAGACAGGATGAAGAGGTCAATACTCCCCAATGCCATTAGGCTTTACAATTCTACCGCCAGGACTTAAGAACTTTTTAAAAGCTATTATTAATGCTTTTTGAGATAGTGATTTAGATGCATATCATATTTTTTACTGAGTTAAGTATTGTATGTAATTAGTTTTGCTACAACAAGTGTATGGGACATTGGAAAAAAAGTTGAATTTCCCCATGGGGATGAATAAAGTATCTATCTATCTATCTATCTATCTATCTATCTATCTATCTATCTATCTATCTATCTATCTATCTATCTATCTATCTATCTATCTATCTATCTATCTATCTATCTATCTATCTATCTATCTATCTATCTATCTATAGAACCAACCTACCAGGTTCAAGATCAGCTACTTTACTTTAACCATTTGGCTTTTGAACCAACAGCAAAATCCTAATTATTACAGTTAAGCAACATAATGTCCACTTAGACAAAGTACACTAAAATAGACTTTGTTTCTTTCTGTTCTAATTGTGTTTTATTGTAAAAATTGTACACAATGTATATTTAATTTGTGAATGCTGCTCATCTGATGTTATGTGCCAGTAATGCTGCCACAAGTAGGTTTTTCATTGCACCTGGGCATATGACAATAAGCTGAACTTTGACTTTGAATGTCTCTCTGAAAATGAGAAACTTAGAACAAGATAAACAACAAAATAAGTAATTAATATAAAATGATTATGATGAAAAATAAAACACTTAAAGGTTAAAGACAAATGAAACATAAGATTAAAATACAATATTCCTTAAAAAGGTACGTAAATTAACTCCACGTTTGCCTCCACATCCATTGAAAATAATGGACTGCACTTGAGGCAGGATCAATAAGGTAAGACAGCACTGGCTCTCTGATCGAGAACAAATTCATGGATTGGATCTTCCATGTTTGTACAGTAAATCCTATTCTTCCACTTGACAGCTTGACAGCAGAATCTATGCCATGAGGAAAAGCTGACACCAGCAATTTGAAAAGGCGAACATTATTAGCAAATGAAATTCAGCCTGGAGTTTGCTGGAAACACACAACAATATGCACTGATCACACTCAGATTTGGGTTAGAATGCTGTCACGTAGCCCAGTGTGCAATAAAATCGCTTGCTGGTGTGAAGCTTACAGAGTGAACCATATATATGATCATAATAAATACAACAACAAGCACAACGCAGCATAAGGATGGAAAGATTCTAGTGTGATCTGAAGTCGTGCAAAACAAATGTTAAAGTGACAATAATGGAATAACCAAGAGAGATAGAATTAAGAATATGAGAATGTGGTACCGGGAAAGAGGTGCCTAAAATGATTCGTATTCTGAGCAATATCTTTATCCTTAAGTTAAGCTTATTGAGAAATAAGGAGGGGTCCAGAATTAAGTGTGCTCTTCTTCAAACTAAAGCAAAGTTTTGATTTATGCCTACATGAGACAACAGAGGAGTTAATGTTAAATATCTCATCCAAAAGAGAGCAAGACCCTTGGTGATCTGGTAGAGGTGTCGAACTGGATATTTGCCCAGTTCTCTCGTCTGGGTTTTTTATTCACCATCTGGTTGCAGGGTGCTGTTAACACAAAAACCTGATGTGGTACAGCCAAACCTGAACTCTGACACCAGGCTGTGGATTTACACCGCAGCCCTACCGAGGTGGCATTTATTTATGCGAGGGCATTGCTGAACAGGCTAGCCATCCTCCCGTGCCAGGGTGGATAGCCGTCCATTCGCAGCCCGTTGCCCTAGGACCCCCAACCTCCCATGTGACTCACTTGTCCATACATCCCTCCTGGCACTTATCCCTGAAAGCGGAACAAGTGCTGCATCTCCTCCTCCCTCACTACCATCCAGGGCCCTAAACGGTCCTTCCAGGTGAGGCGACACTTCACCTGTGCGTCTGTTGGGATAATTTACTGTGTCCGGTGCTCCTGCTGTGGCCTTCTGTACATTGGTGAGATCCAGCGTAGATTGGGAGACTGCTTTGCCAAATATCTACGCTCCATCTGCCAGAACAAGCAGGATCTCCCTGTGGCCACTCATTTTAATTCCACTTCTCATTCCCATTCCAATATCTCCACCCATGACCTCCATCTGTCATGATGAAGCCACACTTAGGATGGAGGAGCAACACCTTATATTCCGTTTGGGTAGCCTCCAACCTGATGGAATGAACATCAATTTCTCAAACTTCTGAGAATGCCTCTCCCCCACCCCTCCCCCTTCACTTTTTCCCACCCCCTTTCCCCACCCTCACTTCATCTCACTAATCAACTTCACAGCTCTATACTCCTGCCCTCCCCCTCCAGGTTTCACCTATCACCTGCTGGTTCTCTCCCCCCTCCCTCCACCTTTTAAATCTACTCCTCAGATAATAAACTGTGCCATCAACCAGCTCAGTGCCAAGGAGTTCTCTGCTCACCCCCATCCGATTCATGACCTACTGACCCGCTGTGGCTCTCCCACAACTTCCTAAAGCTGACTGACACCCACCGGCTCATTTCCCTTTGCAAACCTGCACTGGCTCCAAAGATGCACCGAGGGAACTTCCCGCAAAACAGATACGGAAGCAAAGCTGATACCTGTGAGGCGGACACTGGGATATGTAACTGCACATTCCAAATATTATCATGCAGCCACGTTCCCCTCTGAGTTGTGATGTTGTAGGGTAACAGAGGTAAAACGCAGAAACAGGATATTCAGCCCACTATACCCATGCCTATCAATGGGACCCATCGGTACTCCTCCCTTCTCCCAGAACTTAGCCCAAACTCAGCTGTGCCAAAGCTGTTCATCCTGGCACTTGATCAACGTCAGCTACCCTGGTACCAACCACTCCCTCAGACAGTGCAGTCCAAGAATTCACCAGTCTCTGATTCTCTGGACAAAGAAGGTCCCATTCAGATCCCCTCTTAACCTCTCCCTCCTTAGCCTAAATGTATCTCTCCTGTAGCCTACCTCATCTATTGCTCTCTGATAGCCCTACGTTGGGGTCAACCATGGATGTTGCATCCTAGCTATGATACACAAGCCAGGGCGGTACCATCTGCAGAGCAAGCCATTGCCCCTGCAGCAGGCTCCTCCTCTCCATGTAGCTGATAAATCTTAAGGAATGGCAGACACTGTTACAATTTGGCACCAAGAGTGTCACATGAGTAGCCAGTCAACATTGAAGTAAACGTAGGGACTTCAGGGACTCCAGCTCAGATTTTTCCTCAGGGTTTACTGCCCAAAACTTCCCCATGAGTGGGTATATCCAGAGTATTCCTTCTCCTAGATGAGCTTCCATGGTTGGCAATCCCGGTCTGCCTGAAGTAACCAGTAACCCAACCCTCCCCGTGATGACAACCTTAAGGAACCTACCATATTCATAACTTCATAAACTTCAGTCATGGCCCCTCTGAATGTTCTTTTCTCCATGGATAGAGAACTAGCTTCTCCAGTCTCTCAATATAATTGAACTATTCCATGCCAGGCAAAATCCTTCAGCACTTTCTTGAGATAGCACATCCTTCCTGTATCACTGCAACCAGAACTGCTTACAGACTAACCAAAGATTAATAAAATTGGAGCATAACATCTGCTCTTGAATTCAGTTTCTCAACCGATAGAGGATAGTGTGCTTTCCTAATTGCATGATATATTTATATTGCCATGTTCCAGTAACTTTCAAAAGTCCTTTCCTTCATCAATGCATCCACAAACCCTATATGACTGAGCTCTATTAATATTCCCAAAATGCATCACCTCACGTTTCTTCCGAGTGAACACTCTCTGCCATTTTAGTCCATTTCTTGAATGCATCATATCATTCTGAAGCTTAAGACTTCTGTACACTATCCACAACTCTGCTGATCTTTGTGTTATCTGTAACTTTTCTGATCTTGCCTTCTTTATTAACATCCGACCCATTCACATGTCTAAGACAAAGAGCAAAGATCGCAACACATGAGGAAGAATATAAGGAAGAGGCTTCCAATCACTAATCATATCACCCTGTTTCCTATCACACTTTCAACATTGTTTCCAAATTCAGAAATACAAACATGAGCAACACAAGTTGTTCCAGGGGCATTACATTCCAATAGACTTACAGAAGGTGGTACCACACAGCCTCAGTAGCAGGAATGAAATGGTGGGAGTCTCACACTCAGTAGTGGGCAAGACTGCTGCATATTTTGGGACAAACACCGCAGAGAAAATGTATAGCAATGGTCATAAAGACAACACTGAACATGCCCATATCTAACCCTGCTTTTTTTATCCCCTCACTCATCATCCCACAATCATGGGGTCTAGTATTTGAAAGGGTTTAACTTGGCACTCTGACTTGTACCCTTCTTTCATCATTCCCATGTTCTTCTGCTTTACACTTTTTTCAGTGGCCCGCAAACTTACAACTCTACAGGCTCACGAAGCACGTCAACCCAACTCTGGCGACATCCATTGACAGTATAATTTGCTAAATGCAAGTTCGATTGTTCTGCTTTAATTGCAATCATAAAATTCTGCCTAAGTTTGGAGCCTATGCACTCAAAAGAATAATGCTACGATCCTGGTTTGGCAGCCAAGTTTAAAATTCACATTTAGACTGTTCAGAAATGCTGTGGTTTGCCATCTGGATTGGCAGGTGATGTACTGGTGAGCCCTTGTGCCCATGCTTCCTTGCCTGTGGGGAAGGTGGGCCACATTTCGTGTTCCCTTTAAACTTGCCTGTTTCACGGGAATATTTATAATATTACAATGTAGCATCTAAAAAAGTGATAACAGTGTTTTGGGGCATTAATAGAAATAACACCCGAAAGTCAAGAAAGTGCTTTGTCCTGAGCATACCAGATGTGTTGCACGTTCATGTGTTGCGTGCTCCACCATAATCCGTGCATTTTTAGAACTGTACCAAAGATTTTTGCTAGTGAAATTTTGAAATCAATCAGGATCTGGTCTATTTGTCTCCATTATAAATCCGAGACACAGACTACCTTTCTTGTATACCCAGGAGAGTACAGCAGCATTGCAAAAGTTGTATCATGATATCAATCCTAATCATTTGATTAGACAGCATGCATTGGCAGTCAGAGAGGAGACACAAGGCACGATGTCAGGCAGAGGTGTTTTTTTTTTGTACTTGTATTAATGAACCACATTGTATAAGTTAGTTACCAGAAGACTGAAATGAGACAGCAGGCTAGAACAATGTCCCATTATGGAGTCCCACGATGTTAAGCAAAAGTGCTAAAGGTGGAATTGTGGAAGGCATACTTTTTCCATAATGAGCAAGCTTACAACTGAAAAATACCAATTATCTTTATTTGTCTAATGATCAGGATTTTCAATAATATCACAGGTGACTTGTTTGCAGAACTTCATACTGTTTCTATCAGCAAACAAAAAGGACCTCTATGAATAGACTTTGAACCAATATATACTTTGTTATCTGTGATCTGTGGAAGAGGGCAGTAAAATTCACAAATTTTAAAGGACAGTGTCACTATCATTATTGTGCTTTTAGCATAATTGTTTTTGAGGATGATATGGGGAAGAGGCATGTCTGCATGTGAGCATTGGTTATTGTGCAAGATCAGGGTTATTGTGAACACTGGTTATTATTTTGTATGGCTTGTGTTTCAGAACGCTTCAGGGCAGAGATTAGCCTTATGTTGCTATGGTTACAGTTGGTTCTCATTGATCATAAGAGCAAACACAGAGTTTTCCTTAACATTTACAATGAATGCAGCTTAGAGTAAAGTTTAGCTCAGTTTGTTATCTCATGTACAGATTTATTTGTGTTTCTGATGTACATTCAGTAAGTGTTGCTTCGTATCGATTTAATACAATTACCTTTTTAATATCATTGATATTTCCAAATAACACAAGGTTACCCAACTGACATGACGACTCCAGTATGATGCACTTACTTATAAATATGTAAAGCATTACGATGCTGATTTTAAGTTCTCTTTATGAGTCTGCTTAACAAGATAAACTCCTGTGGTGTTACAGGAAAGGTACTGGCATGGATAGTGGAATGGCTGACAGGCAGGTCGCAGTGAGAGGCAATAAAAGGGACCTTTTCTGCTTGGCTGCTGGTGACTAGTGGTGATCCTCAGGGGTCAGTATTGGGACTGCTACTTTTCACATTGTTTGTCAATGACTTAAATAATGGAATTGATAGCTTTCAGGCAAAGTTTGCAGATGATACAAAGATAGGTGGAGGGGTAGGTAGTGCTGAGGAAGCAATGTGATTGCATCAGGACTTAGACACTCTGTAAGAATGGGGGAATAAGTGGCAGATGGAATACAGTGTTAGGAAATGTATGATAATGCATTATGGTAAGGAACAATAGTGCTGACTATTATCTTAGTGGGGAGAAGGTTCAAACATCAAACATGCAGAGGGACTTGGAGTCCTCATGCAAGACTCCCAGAAGGTTAATTTACAGGTTGAGTCTGTGGTAAAGAAGGCAAATGCAATGTTGGCATTCATTTCAAGGGGAATAGAACATAAAAGCAAGGAGATAATACTGAGTCTTTATAAGACACTAGTCAGGCCGCAAAGAGTATTATCAACATTTTTGGGCCCCATATCTCGGAAAGGATGTATTGTCATTGAAGAGAGTTCAGAGGAGGTTCCTGAAATGAAGGAGTTAACATCTGAGGAGCATTTGGCAGCTTTATGCCTGTACTCACTATAATTTAGAAGAATGAAGGGGATCTGATTGAAACCTACACAATATTGAATGGACTAGAGAGGGTGGATGTGCAGAGAATGTTTCCTGTGGTGGGGTATCCAGAACTAAAGGGCACAGCCTTAAAACTGAGGGATGATCATTTAGAGCAAAGGGAAGGAGGATTTTTTGTTGCCAGAGAGTAGTAAATTTGTGGAATGCTGTACCACGGACTGCGGTGGAGGCCAAGTCCATGGGTATATTTAAGGCGGAAGTTGATCGTTGCTTGATTGGACAGAACATCAAAGGATATGGCAAGAAGGCAGGTGTATGGATTGAGCAAGACCCAGGATCAGCCATGAAAGAATGGGGGGGCAGACTCAATGGGCTGAATGGCCTAATCCTGCTCCTATGTCTTATGGTCTTATGACATGAGCTGTTCCTTGATGGTTTTATAAATGACTGCAATGGATCCAGCATCTTGTAAAGCCACAATTGATAGCTCTTATCCATTTGAGGTAAGGGGAGTGAGAAAAGAAACACGAGGATTTTATTTCAGATAGTTTTAAGTTAGAAGCCTAAAATATATGATCAGTTATATTCAAATTCTGTCTTAAATTAAGGTCCCTAAATAATGAGATTGATTTGAAATTTAAATTGTGCTCTACTTGCCCGGTGTTTCTTAATGAACTGCATTAGTATGTCTTGTTGATAGATATATAAGGTATCTAAGTATGTTTAATGAAATCCCATTTTGGCCCAGTAATGAAAGTGTTGGTAATGATATCTATAGTACAAACTGTCATTCCAGTGCAATTGTGTCAACAATGCATTTTTAAATAACAAACTAAGATCCCACTTACACTTCATTTTGATGTTAAAATAACCAATAATACTAGCTACAACAACTGCGCTGCTTCAAAGAATGCTATATGAGGTCATTCTTACCCTTGGCAATCAGGCTTCATGAGTCAATTTATAGTTACTATGATAATACATAGTTACTTGATAACAAACTTACTTTGAACTCTGAATCTTGTGATCTTGAATCTTTGACTTGTATATCTCGTACATCTTATTTTTAAGGTACTTGTAATGCTACTGTAGCACTGTTATTTCTTCTGCGATCAATAAAGAACCTATCTATCTACTGTTCTCGATGCACTATAAAGTGATGCATTTTTGGACATTCAGACCAGGGTAGGACCTAAAAAGTCAATTCAAAGTTCAAAGTAAGTTTGTATTAGAGGTGAATTTGTGGAACTTGTTGCCATGTGTTGCTGCGGAGGCCAGGTCATTATTTGAGGCAGAGATTGATAGGTCCTTGATTGGACATGGCATCAAAAATTACAGGGAGAAGGCCAGGAACTGGGGTTGAGGAGGAGAAAAAAAAGGATCTGCCATGATTGAATGTCAGAGCAGACTCGATGGGCCAGATGGCCTAATTTTGCTCCTATGTCTTATGGTCTTATTACCATAGTAAATATGTAGTTACAGGGAAAAAACAAGAAATAGAGTGGTGGTTGTGCATCATGTCCGATGTTAACAGGAGACCCGTGCAGGAGAGTTTTTAATGTAGAACAACTCTTGCACTGGGGAAGTTGCACTGTTTCAACCCCAGAAATCTGGGTCCAGTGGTATGAACAAGCATCACAAACTGGGGTCTTCCTTGATTGCAGTAGATGACCATCATATCTTCTGTGCTTTATCATGCCCTTTGCCCACCATGGAGCACTGCAGAACCGCCTTCCAGGCTGTTGGATCTCATTCAGCCGGTCTGTCAGAGCTGACTTTGATAACTAGGACTGGCATGTGCTTATCTCACCAGGGTACAGGGCTCACTGGCTACCTTCACCTTGTTCAGCCTGCCCATCGAAGCGGTGTGTCACAGTGTGGCTGCTGTCGCATGCAGACAGCTATTAGGAGCCACAGGTGAGAGCTGAGTGTCCGGTGGCCTTCAAAGGTGAATGAGCTGCCCCTTATTGGACATGACAAGCCCCTTCGCCCGAAGAGCTACCCCTCCCTGCACACCCTGTTCACCCCAGTTATACTATAGAATTTATTAAAAAGTACACATTAACAGACTAACTGCCAATGTTCAAAAGAAGATGAACTGTGGAAATGAAGAAAATAATATTAGGAACATGAGTTAAAGAGCATCTTTGAAAGTGAGTGTATAGGCTGTGGAATCAGTTCAGAATAGTGGTGATTGAAGTTATTCACGGCAATTCAGGAGATGATGGTTGTGGGTTAATAACTGTTCCTGAACCTCATGGTGTAGGACCTAAGGTTTCTGTACCTCCTGTGTGATGGTAGTAGAGAGCAGAGGGCACGGCTCTATGATGGGTGTCTTTGATGAATGGCGGGGCACTGACAAATATTGTGGAGCAGACGCTACTAGGAGTACAAGGCTGAAGGTGACTGTGTAAATGGACAGGATGCTGAAGAAGCATGTCAGCCTTTATCAGTCAGAGCGTCCAGCTTAGGAGTAAGGACTTTATGTCGCATTTATAGGTCGTTGGTGAGGCGGCACTTGGAGCATATTTAGTGCAGTATTGGTCACCCTGCTACATTGACAGGTTGGAGAAGGTCCAAAAGGGATTTACGAGGCTGCTGCCTGGACTAGAGGGCCTGAGTTATAGGGATAGGTTGCCATGCTGGAGCATAGGAAGATGCAAAGTAACCTCGAATAGTTTACAAAATCAAGAGGGCTGTGGATAAGATGGACAGTCACAATCTTTTCCCCAGGTTTCATCATCAACAACACTATGTGCTGCATCATGTGACATGGGCAGCCATGGTCTTCTGACCATGATTGTTCTTGGCAAATTCTTCTGTGGAAATGGTTCACCCTTGTCTTCTCCTGGACAGAGTCTTTACAAGACACGTGATCTACTCTTCTGAGATCGCCTGCCTGGTGTCAGTGGTTGCATAACCAGGATTTGAAATATGCACCCTTCACCACCTGTCCCCATGACTTCACGTGACCCCGAATTGGGGGGGGGGGGGTGGTTTGCTAAGCAGGTGTCTGCTTAAGCAAAGGTGACCTGCAAGCTAGTGGAGAGAAGGAGCATATTACACATTCTTTGGTCGAGACGTATCTCCACGGGGGTTGGGGAGTTCAAAACTAGAGAGCAGTATAAGAGCAGGTATTTAAAAGAGTCCTGAAATGTAACGTGTTTACACAGAGGGTAGTGAGTACCTGGAATGTGCTGCCAGAGGAAGTGGTCAGGAGGGGTACAATTGCAACATTTAAGAGGGATTCGGATAGGTACATGGAGGGGAAGGACTTGAGGGGTCATGAGGCAAACATGGGCAATTGGGATTAGCAGGGAGGATGCTGTGGTGAACATGAACCAGTTGGGCTGAAGGGTCTATTTCTGTGCTGTGGAACTCTATGACCAAATATTCTCCATTCAATCACAAGCAGTGAAAAATAGCCCTATTTTTGCTCATCTCTTCAGCAATTAATAATTAGGAATGTGGTTTAAATGTTAGTGGTTGCCCATAAAACTCAGCACTGGCCTGTCTTCCCTTGTTGTACTGCTAGAAACCTGATTCTAATGAGATGCCCATTCAATAACAGCTGGTGATGTCACACTAAAAGAAGTTGCCTCCTTCAATTTTAACGTTCAAATTGCTTTAACTTATGACAACAGAGAGAATGAGAGGAAGTCAAGGGGAATGGAAGTGAGGCACGAGAGGAAGGTTGGAGGAGTGGTTCATGTAAGTTGCTCACTGCCACTGTCTGAAAGATAATTGGGGGTGGGCGATACATCCATCATTCTGTGAATGATTTAGACAATTATATAAAGAGAAAGAGGTAAATAAGGTGACAAAGAAAATGAATGTAAAAAATTACTGAGTGGGAGTGGAGAGACAACATAAAATAGGAAAAGACTGATGAAGGAATAAGGGCAAAAATTAAGGTGATCAAGTTAAAAGATGCAAGTGATGACAGGAGGGCCAGACCTTTGGGATCAGAAGGGAAAGGAAGGTCATTAACAGTGTTGTTCAGCAAGTCATTCCAGAATAGAAGGGCCAAATGTGTCATATGGTGACAGCTGATTTCAAGGGGACAGAGTTTTGAAAAACAGCTGCATTTAATGCTACTGATTGTGATTGATTAGGTAGGCTAATATTATTTTTCAACAAGTCGGTGCTTTAATTATAATCCAATTGAAACTCTTAGTAACTCAAAGTTAAAGGTCTTACTTGTCAGTTAATTATGAAGTCCATTTTAAGTACTCATATCAATGTCATAATAAGCCATTGCTACAAAAACATTTTTGAGATCTGAATGTGTACCCTGCCAGTGAAGGTCTGCAGTAAAGTCAGCATCACAGCACAATCACTTAATGTCTGCTTGACTCAGTTTTGATGTTTTCACAGCTGGCGAAAGTCTTGAAACCAATGAATTGTGTAAATTGCTGAATTAGATTATCTCACTAATATTTTAATTACTTTTTTTATTTCCCTCAGCATGGTTAGTCATTTGAAGAAAACAAATTGCAGATCTTTTGAAATTTACAGACTTCACTTAATATTTCATGTTCTGTTTTAAGAACAAGTTGGTTCCCTTCAGGATGATAAATGTGAAATCATGGAGGAGGCTGACATGACTGTAATAGGCAGCGCTAAAGGCATCTGAAATCATTGAGAGCATTGCCAGGTTACATCCAGAAGTAATTAGATGGAGCTGCAAGCAGCCGGGAGACAGGCAGTCGATTTAACATAACAATGTGTTAATTACTCAGTATCTAACTTCTCTATACTTCCTACATAAATACACATTTACAATAAATTTCAAACTCCCTATGCAGCAGTGTTTTCAGTTGTTTATAAAAAGCTTTTACAAAAATAATTTCAATGATGCCAAACAGCAATTGCTGAAGGAAAGAGGAGCAGGAATGAGGGGAGGCACAGAAAACTTGAAAGAGGAAAAGAAGCTGGTAGGCAACCTAAGGAATTAATGAGGACTTGTTTCCAAGTGGAATTGACTCCCAACTGAACCAATAGTTGTGAGAGTTTAAAGGAATAGCAAAGAATCTGGACACTAGCAATGAGTAGAAGGACAAGGTGGTTGGTGAGAGGAATCCAAATGGGCTAAATGTGGGTGCCAGTCCTGGATTTGTTGGATATTGCTAGGATGAGGAGGACATTCTGTTAAAAGATGCTGAAGTCTGAAAAAGTCCTCATCGGCAACAAGAATGAGGACATAAACAAGAATTCCTGTGGGAGTGGAAACAAATAGTTTTAGTGGCATAAATTGTAAGACAATACGATATAGAAGCTGTATTAGGCCATTCAGCTCATTGAGTCTGCTATACCATTTGACAATGTCTGTTTTTTTTAAATCTCCAACTCAATTCTCCCTGAAATTTAATTTCAGGTTCAAAACTCACTTTTTGTTTAAATAAGATAACAAAACCTTGGTGAAGTAGCCTGGGTGAAATACTTTAATAACTTGTGTAACCCTGAAAACTGTTCTACCATAATATTTGACATTTACTGATTGTAAGAGCTTAAAAAACAGAACTATAATTCATATCCTGTGAGCTCATATCTCCACTTCAAGAATTCTTGAATATCAGGGTTATTCCACATTAAATAGTACAGAACTGCTCCATGGTACAATTACATTTTTAATTACATAATTATTGAGTGTAAAGCTACAGATATTAGAACTGAAGAGATATTGATTACATTATTGATCACAGTAATGTTTAAATCATGGTCCTGGGTTTTACAAGGTCATAAAAACTTCAAAAACGAATGACTTATGTATATTGTCTTCTTTCTCATTTTATCTTCATTCCCATTTAACTCATGCAAACAATTTCATTTATGTTTAAAGATTAACACAGACTTCATGACCGAAGAACACAATTATGAACCATAATGATTTAGAATAGTGGCACTAATTTAAAATGTTCCTTATGATTAATGAGATCATGTATTGATCAGGTATGGTAATTTTGCCACAAAAATGTAAAATGCCTGTTAACCTGTAGTTTATTTCTGTAAACATTAAGTGGAGATAACCACCCCATTGTCTGTATTTAGAAATTATCTGCAATATCCACCCAAGTCTTACATAGTTGTCAGTATTTGCTAGTAGGTGTCTATGTGTGGATAGAAAGTTGCTCCTCAATTCAGGAATTTAAAAAAATGAAATAGAGTTCAAGTTTAATTATCATTCAACCATACATGAATATAGCCAAATGAACAGTGTTCCGCTGGGGCCAAGGTGCAAAGCATACACAGCCCATTGAAGATAGTGAGTACACATACAGTCATGCAAAAAAAACATATAGGCCAAGCTCCTCAGTGACACGTCCCACAAATTGTTGGTGCAGTTCCCGGCAGTCTGCAGACAAACACACGCATGCAATCCAGCTTGTCATTCCACTGATCAAACTCTGGAGGGCAGTACCAATAGGAGAGGCCTGCCCCCAACCGAGCATGGACATCACCCTACACCGCTTCCGGCATCTCCTCTCCTGGACTGCAGCAGCAGGCAAGTCCGCAGCTTGAGGCCTTGTCCTCGCTTTAAAAAAAATTGTTAATTGAGTCACTGCTTAAGTTTATTTGTACTTGCCTTGGATAAGGTTGTGTAGTTCCACTGAAGCAGTTCTTCAACATCCCCCAGTAAGTACAACACAGTGTCAAAATGGCTAGTGCTGCTGCTGAATAGTAACAGCCATCAAGGTTTGATCTTGACATTAGGTGTCAAGTACGTGAACTGCACTCTTTCCCTGTGACTAGATGGTTATCTCTGGGTGCTCCAGTTTCCCTCCCCTATCCCAAAGATGTGCTTGGAGGTTAGTAATTGTTTAAAGTGTAGGTGGGTGGTTGGAGAATTGAGGGGATTGTGAGAGAAAACAGATCATAAGGAAATAAATGGGGAATTTGACTAACATGATTTCTGTCAGTGTCAATGGACTGATTTGCTTCTTAAGAAGCTGTAAGAAAATACAAAAAAATTAGAAATATATGAGAAATGCTCATTGCATAGACTATGAAACATTAGTTCTTTTGTTCAGCCTTAACCAGAAAATTACAATCTTGTCTTTTGTTACAAACTTCAATTTCAAATAAAAGTAATACAAGGAATTTTTCTGAAACCACATTCAGACACTTTACACCATTCTAGATGTGAAAAATGAAAGAATAAAACCAGCCCCAGCTAAATCCATTCAGAGCAGAGGAATATTGCTTCAATTCCTCTATAGTGCTAAATCTCTGACCTTAGCCATTTTGATGTGGGTAAGCTCAGAGTGCTGGAGACCACACCACAAGAAGTTATTGGAGATTTATATCTGTGACACTTATGTATGTCATTTAGCAATTAGTTCAGAGTTGCAGCATGACTATCTCAGCCTTCACTGTTTTGTGCCCCAGGTAGTTTGGGGTATTAAACAGAAGGAGACTTCATTTTTTTCTATAAATTGTCAGCAAGCACTCAGAGCAATGGCTTTTGCTTTGAGTATACTTCTACATAAGTACTGGATATGAGCTGTAATTTTATAGGCTATTCTGAATCATTTATTGAACTGCAGTATCTGTGTGGCCGGAACTTCTGTTTATATCAGTGTTGCAGATGACACATTCATTTAATGTAAAATTTAAATGCATTAGCAGTGAAATGTTTCAAGAAACAAAATACTAATGGAATCCATCTTCTATATGCTAAATCCAAGTGCTGAATGCTAATATAATAAATATACAAAATTATATTGTTGTCAAGATTATTTTCTATACAAAGTTAAAATTAAACAAAAACTGAATACTTTATTTTAATATTAACCTTTTCCAAACAATTTACTTTGTATATTGTATAGGGAAATTAAAGCTATCTTTGAGCAGGAAATTGAACATAAGAGTCAATGTACAAATATTATTTAACATTATATTAAGTTAGCATTCCATGTGAAAATATATACAAAATGCTGCAGGATTTCACCAGGTCAGGTAACATCTACAGGGAGCCATTAACGGTCGGGGAGAAGCCAGAATAAGAAGATGGGTGGGAGGGGAAGGATTACAAGCCTAGAGATGATAGATGAATCCAGGTGAAGTTGGGTGGGAGAGGAGTATGAAATGAAATGCTGGGATGTGATATTTGGAAGAGGTAAAGGGCTGAAGAAGAAGGAATCTGATGGTAGAGGAGAGCGGACCATAGGAGAAAGGGAAGGAGGAGAGGGACAGAGGGAAGTAAAGAGCAGTGAGAAGAAGAAAAAAGGGGAACAAGGGAGCTAGAATGGGGACCAGAAAAAGAGAGAAGGAAGGTGGAAGAAATTACCAGAAGTTAGAGAAATCTATATTCCTGTTGTCAAGTTAGAGGCTATCCAGATAAAATCTGTGGCATTCTCCTTTAATCTGAGGGTGGCTTTATCCTGGTAGTACAGGAGGCCATGGGCCAACAAACTGGAATGGGAATGGGAAGTAGAATTAAAATGAGTGACCATTGGAAAAGCCCGCCTTTTGTGATGAACAAAGAAAAGGTACTCAACGAAGGGTCCCCAAATTTGTTAGGTCTCAGAGATATAGAGGAGGCTGCACCAGGAGTACTGGATATAGTGGACAACCCTGAGAATCATGCAGGTGAAGTGTCACCTCACCTGGAAGGACTGCTTGGGGAAGTGAATGGTGATGAGGGAGGAGGTGTAGGGGTAGCAACTCTTCATTCCTCTCCATAGATGCTGCTGAGTTCCTCCAGCATTTTGTGTGCATTGCTCTGAATGTCCAGCACCTAGAGAATCTCTGGCGTTGCTGGTTGTGTTCATCTACTTTTACTGGTAATCTATAAATAAATTAACATGTAAAAATCAGGATTAGTCAATAGCTCAAGTCATAACAGTAAATCCTGAGCTGGAATTATGCCTTAGTTTTCTGATCATATTCACTCTTAACTTTATCCAGGTGTTCAAAAGTGATTTGATGCGTGTGGCATCTTTTGTACCAGATATGCACCTGGGCATTTGTGTTATTGAATGTAGTAGCAAACATTTTGACAGAATGAGGAGGACCGAGTTTTAAGCAGACATTGATGATTTATTAAAAAGATATTTGCATTTTTAAATGACAATAGAGGTATCACAGAGGTGAGAAATTGGACCAAGTCATGCTCGACCTTGCTCCTGTCATGTGGCTGCTTCCATTCCCAGCAGAGATAATTCGATGACTGCACTGATGCTACAATGGCTCTTACAGTGGTGCCAATATTAATGCCTTCGTTATTCTGTGAAGCACCACGGGTCACAAGTGACGAATAGGCTGAAAGACCATAGGACCGTAAGACATAGGAGCAGAATTAGGCCATTCAGCCCATCAAGTATGCTCCGCATATGGAACTGGAGGCTTTCAGACAACCAGTCCTATTCCCAAAGTTCAAGCACTGATAGATGATTCTGATGTGGTTACTACTACTCCCAATCACAACTTTACATTAATAGAAAGGGACTGCAACCTCTTTGTATCCAGCTGGCAGTTGACCACTAACCATCCTTTCTGATGGTTAATCCTTGGTAAGATGGCAGAAGAGACATCAGTCGGCACTCATTCTCAGAGGGCACAGGAATCTGCTGGGGTTACCTGCTGCTCAGATAACTCCTCACTCCACTCACAGCTCCAAACACATGGGCTATGAAGTTCTATAATGGCAGCCACACCTCTACCTGATGCCACAAAGGCACAACTGGAATGCCATTTCACAGCCTGCAATACCCCAGCAGTTCTTCAAAGCATTCAGCAGCCAGGATGCTTTGACTTCTTGTGAACTGCTGTCCACTGCATAATTTGACCAGTTAATATGAAAATGGATATGGAGTGAGAAGAGAACCAGCAACCAAGACAGTAGGGGTGCCTGAGCAATGCTCCCTCTAAGGTATGGGTGTGCACATATCTTTGCTTATGAGCACACAAAGGAATTTAAAATGCACACAAAAGGTTGTCACCCTCTACATCACTGGCATGTTAAGTATATTTCACAATGATGCGGACAGTGTTGACAACGTGGAGTTTGTGATGATTTGTCCGCAGATTTTAGAACTGGCTTATTTATACTATTTTTATTGAAGAAATTATTCAGTGTGCACATGTTGTTATCACTGGGCAAAAAATTGCACAGCACAAGATTTTTGTGCACACTGGTCATTACAAATTAGAGGGAACATTTGTGCCTGAGTGAAGACGATCAAAGGATCATCTGGAGGAGCTAGTAAGAGAACAATACAACAAAAGGGAAGAGCCACTCAGTCCAGACCTTCAATGACAGGAACCCCACCTTAATGAAAATGTGACATGAGCCAGTGTTTGATCTTGGATGCCTCCCCTACACCCATCCTCGCATCGCTTACAAAGTTGCAGGGTTATTTAGTCTACCACATGACTTTACACTCCACTTTGGTAATACAATCAATTACAGCCACATTTACAATGCAGTAATCCTGCAACTATCAAGTATTTCCAGGAAGTTATAGCTTTAAATGGATATTGGCTTTTGCTCCCATATCAGCTCTCAGTCTCACCCAAACGTTGCATCAGACCCTTAATTAGCATGCATGAACATGATTGAATGTCCATTTACTTTTACCATCGTCATGCCTTACAAAAATATTATGTATGCTGCCTTCACTTTACAAGTCAATACCCAGGAATTAATCTAATTGGAGTGAATATTGTCATGGCAAGTAGCTCTTCCTTCTTGAAGACTTGGCAGTGCTCATCACTGGTCTATTTAAAGACTTGCAGTTATGTATATAAAGATTATAAGACCATAAGACTTAGGAAAAGAATTAGATAATTCAGTCCAACACAGCTGCTCCACCATTCCAACATGGACGAACTATTTATTATCCCTCTCAATCCCATTCTCCTGCCTTCTCTACGTAACCTTTGACATCTGTCTAATCAAGGACTTATCAATCTCTGCTTTAAATATACTCAATGACTTCACTTTCACAGCTGTCTGTGGCAATGAATTCCACAGATACACTACCCCCTGGTTAAATAAATTCTCCCTTATCTTTGTTCTAAATGAACATCCGTCTATTCTGAGGCTGTACCCACTGTACTTAGACTTACCCACTATAGGAAACTTCCCACTCACATTCACTTTGTCTGGGCCATTCAATATTTGAATGGTTTCAATGGAATCCCCATCATTCTACTAAACTTCAGTGAGGACATGCCCAGAGTCATCAAATGCTCCTCATATGTTAACCATTCAATTCATGGAATCACTGTTGTGAACATCCTCCGGACCCTCTCCAATATCAGCACAGCTTTTCATGAATATCTTCCCCAAAACTGCACACAATACTCCAAGTATGGTCTGACCAATACCTTATAAAGCCTCAGTATTACATTCCAGCTCTTATATTCTAGTCCTGTTGAAATGAATGCTAACGTGGCATTTGCCTTCCTTACCACCGACTCAACCTTCAACTTAACCTTTAAGGAATTCTACTTGAGGACTTTCAAGTCCCTTTGCACCTCTCACTTTTGAACTTCCTTTGCATTCAGAAAAGAGTTTATGCCTTTATTTCTTCTACCAAAGCACATGACCATACATCTCCTTTCACTGTATTGCATCTGCCACTTCTATTGCCCATTCTCCCAATCTATCTAAATCCTCCTGCAGACTCCCTGATCCAGAACACTACCTGCCCCTCCACCTATCTTCATGTTGTCCACAAACTTGGCCACAAAACCATCAATTCCATCATCTCCTGTCTGCTCTGTGTATGTAATCCCCTATCACTACTGCACTTGTCTTTGCCCCTTCTCCTTCTGAGCCACAGAGAAACAGTCTGTGCTGCTTCTATCAGCAGGTCATTCCCACCTCCCTCCAACAGTATCCAAAATGGTATGCTTACAATTGAGTGGAAGAGCCACAGGGTACTCTACACTGGCTGTCTGTTCCCTTTCCCTCTCCAAACAGACACATAGGGACCCACATCCTGTAACTTAACAGTGGCTATCTTCCTATCTGTCACCTCTTTCTCCCGTATAAGCTGAAGGTCATCAAGCTGTAGCTCTATTTCCTTAATATGCTCTCTAAAGAGCTGCTGCTCCATGCATTTTGCGTGGATATAGTTAACAGGGAGACATGAGCCCCCACCCCCACCCCCAGCACTCCCATGTCTCACACAAAGAACATCTGCTAGCACTAGACCCATTTTCAGTGCATTAGACAAAGAAAGGGAAAAGTTCTCTCATTCCAACACTGGCTGCTCCAACAGTGGCCGCTCCACTCACATCTCCTTTCTTTTAATCGGCTCAATTAAATCTCATTCTGGGCAAGATTTGCTCTTTTCAACTGGCTCCTACCTTGCAATGATGTCTCCCTCTCACTCACTACTTCAAATTATGACTCACTCCAAAACATGGCTGGATATTCAGAATCAGGATAATATTAAGTACCAGCATTACTTTGTGAGATCGTAAGAACAGCTAATTACCTGGTTCTGATTCAATTAAATACTTGAACTGCAAGTTCAAGTAGTCACTGTTTCACTGACTGTGGAGATACATGCAGTTATCTCCACAGCTTCATTTAAAATTGTGGAGACATCTCCAATGATACATCCCATTTAGCAAATCACCTTAGACCAGACTTTTCAATTTGACAGCCATCCTTAGATTCCTGCACTCCCACAAAGCCTCTGTGAAAAAAAATGCATTGGAACTGTGAGGCAACACACTTCAAACAGATCTATCTTTCTCAATCCTTCAGAAATTCTTCAAAAATTTTTACAATGACAGACAGTTAAAGAGCAGGAGGGATGACACATTCTTTTGATGTTTGGCATCTGTCCTTGTAAATGCTAATCTGACACCATCCTCATTTCTGCAAAGGCCTCTCAACTCATGGCTACTGCTTCTGCTTAAGGAATTGCACTTGTCACAGTGGCACTTTGTATTAATGTAAAGGTTCTGAGGAAAGCCTGCTTGAATGATAAGTCACTCTTACATGACATTACATGAGCCTTTCAACCATCTGTATGAGTCCATTATTATTGTTAATACAAAAACATCATGCTGAAGGGAGCCTGACAGACAAAAATTAGCCAAAAGTGGCAACATTAATTTCTCAGTGGCCAGTCTCCATAAAGTAAGCTGATCTTGCAACATGGTGCCTTAAGTGGGCTTGACTGAAGAATGGACAAACACCACACACAAGAAGCGGCTCTGTGCTTTTGCAGAGCATAACAATAAAGAGCAACTTAATATCAATTTATTTTGGCTTTCACCTTGTTCTTTCTGAAACAATTGTACAAGAAATCAATGGTGTCAGCTAACTTAGAGGTAGGCATTGAGAGATGAAGTGCTTTCACAGAATAAGCTCCAAACGTAGATTCACAACAAAAGGTTTCAGCTGTTGCACCTGTGTTTGGGGGAAGCGGGCTTGGATGGGCTGCAAGGCTGAGAGCAGTACATGAGAGAGGTCGCGGGGAGATGCTGACACCTGAGAAAGGATGTTCCCACTATGCCAACAGTACCCTCATGGTACCGGACAGTCAATACTAAACCCATCTGAGCCGTGGCCACCAGAGCTTCCAGAACTCTCCCAAGACTGGCATGTAAACTTTGAATCAGTTACCTGCTTGCCGACGGTAGCACTGAAGATCTACTGGTTCACCTGACTACTTCCCTTGGAAATCTCCTACTACTGATTCAGGGTCTGTTTGGGAGTGAGCCCTCAGTGGAGGCAGAAACCTAACCTCCTCAGCTACCAAGATTCCTCAGTATTGTCACTGTTGGATACAGGAGATGGAATCATTTTCAAATGCATCTGCTAATCACTGTGCAGGGCTATGGGGTGCTTTTTGCCAGCTTCCTAACACAGCATCTGGCACTTCCAGGAATCAGAGTCATTTTTAATTAAGTTAAGCTCCCAACCAATTTTTTTTGCTCAGCTTCTTGTCGTAAACAGTAACCAGTCTTTAGTTCTTAATCTAAATTTCAAGCAACAGCCAATCTGAAGTTTAAAGGACAGCTTTGCAAGCAAACTGTGTATCTATAGAGCATAGATTGTTGGCCTACAGCACGGGGCTGGCTACACAAGAGATGCAGTGTAAAACAATGGGGTTATGTTAGTTGGACCTGTAGCGAGCTAGACAACAATGGCTAAATCATTTAGTTCAAGAAAGTTTGCAGACCGGACTGATACTATCACTTACCCCAACAACTCACTAATCTATCGATATTTGGGAGATTTGTGTACTCAGAGAGTCAGCATTCACAACATTAATTTTGGGTGTCCTGGATCTCTGTCCCCAGGAGATTTTAGATCAGGTGTATGAAGTCACCAGGTAGCAAAAAACAGAATAAGAGTAGTCAAGAGACTAGTCAGAGTAGTCAAGCTTATTAGGAATGGTCAAGGAACAATAAGAATGGCAAAAATACAGAGTTACTAGAATTCATTCCTCTGCCTTTGATTTCTGTGACAGAAAACTAATTTGTCTGCAACTCATCAGTATACAGTTTCTTATTAGCTTATAGGAATTGTACCTATGTTTTGGAAATCCTTCATGTTTTAGAAAGTTTCTAATTTGGAAATCTTTTATAAAATAGAAAGCCTCTGTGTGTTTTAAATGTGTTCTAAGAATTTTATGCATCACTAAAAATAAATTGACTGTGTTTAATCTTCTTGGAAGTATCTCCACCTTGGTAGGGAGGTGGGACTCTGCTCAAATAGTGAGCATCAGCAGCTAAATTCACAATGGAGGATAACCAGGGAGGTGATCTGGCCTTTAAAGAGAAGGTGTTACAGTATGACAGTGAGGATACCCTTAGGATAGGACTTAAGATCTTCACTTGAGTTCAGAACTTCACGGACAGCAAAACCAATATCATCGCAAAAATTCGAGGTGACACATTCTTGTCTAAGAGTCTGGTCCTACTCCAAGCTTTTGGGAGTGTCCACTTACAAGCTGCTTTTAGACATATAGTGCAGAAATAGGCCCTTCTGGCTCATATCATCCATGCTGACTGACAAGCAAATCTGCTAATCCTGCTTGCCCGCATTCGAACTTGTCTGCTTTTCCTATCTCAGTACCTGTCAAAATACCTTTTAATCATTGTAATTGTACCTTTAACATGTACTACATTTCTAAATATCTTCTTACTGTAAAACTCAACCAATCCTTCTAAATCAGCATTATTGATGTTCTCAACCTCCATAGAGTCAAGATAGTCTGACAATAGCGCACTAGAGCCATGTGTCTCTCCTCATGAAATGCCATGGCTCCTCTGGGGTAGCAGCTCACTATCTTCACTGCTTTCGTTATGAAAATCAGAAAGGAAATGGAGTACAGGTTAGATCATCCTGCAGCAAATAGAGTGGAAAACATTATATCATTATTAAGCACTGCTCAAAACTGCAGTCGGATTGCTTGCAGTGTTTGCAACCTGCTTCTTCTTACAAATATTGACTTTTGGATATATTTGAAAGCGCTTGTTAAGTGTGTCAGAATAATGAGCTCCTGCTGACAGTAATGGCTCAGGGTTAACTGGCATGGTTCAAGCCAAGAATTTTCACTGAAATCACTTATGAATGTCTTAGGTTATGAGCATGTGCCTGATAACAAGCTTTAACCATCCATCCATAATGCAGTCATAGCAAGGATATTCACAGCATTCGAGCTTTGTTCTTTCTGTCAGCATGTCACAAGTTCCCTTGGTTATTGCTTCCCCATGATACTTGTATAGGAATAGTATCTGAGCAAGCACAGTGCTGCTGTTTATATTGGATTATTTACATGTTGCTCTCAAACCCAAGACATTGGAGGAATTCAGCATTTCAGGCAGCACCTGTGGAGAGAAAGGGACAGTCGGCATTTCAGGTGGGGTTCCTCATTTACCCACATTGATCCTGGATGCTCCATGATATTGATATTTGCTATTGTTTGCGATAGGCTATGGCTCAGATTTAATAATCCATTGAATGTTTCTTAACTTGTCAATGACTGGAGATGAGCTCTTTGGTTATAGTTGCATTCCCTGCCTCTGAAGACATGTGTATCAATGAGTGAGGTTGTGCTAAGCTACGATGCACAACAGCGCCTGGACAAGTACTTTTTCTCCTGGTGCCTGGAAATCACCAACTCAGCACTTCATCTAGCAAGGAGTCAACCTTCTCCACTGAGCCATGGAGGCATCTCATCATGGTGGCCTATGCCCACAATGAATTGGTGGTGCAAATGTGACATTGTGGTCTTTGCATGACTGTGGGATAGTCATGGAGGAGTGGGATTAGTGGGATGATGGTCAAAGTGACAGTTGAGAAGAATGCCTGTACTACATTGAGGTTGATGTATGTGCACATTCCGTCAAGGTGGAGTAAATTGGCAAAGAAAGTGAGGGAGGAAATCAGACATTTTGAGTGAAGCTGTTAAGGTGCTGAGAACAGTGTGACTGAAGGAGGTTCATGCTCAACATGCAGTATGAGATTCATTGTTATGAAAGTGGTGGCCAAGAACCATATGTACAGTACAAGAAGATATCTAGTGAAGTTCTGCTCGCTGGGTCAGAACTGCAGCCCACAGCTGCCTATGGCAAATTCAGGGGTGACTGGTTCATAATGCTCAGCAGCTGCATGCTGACATTTTTCAACTAGAAACTGCCTTCTGCTAGCTGATACCCTGTGGTGAACTACATATACCTGTCTGGACTGCTCCTGTGACTCCTCCCACAGACCCCTGTATAAAGGCGATTGAGGCCCGAGCTCGGCCTCATTCTCCAGGATGTAGTGTAGTTCATTCTTCCAGTCAATAAAAGCCGATACCTCGCTTCTTACGTCTCAGAGTGAGTTATTGATGGTGCATCATACCCATTCAATGTCATCTGTAGTACAGAACATAGGCGTTGCCATCTATGATCTCCCTGAGGAACTGCTTTCTAACAACAGCCCACAAACAGGTTGGCGATACTTCACTCTAATCAAACCTGGCCTAGCTTACATCCAGAATTTAAGAACATAGAACAGTATAGCATCATACGGGCCCTTTGCCCCATCATGCTGTCCCAAACAAACATTTATTGGGGAAGTGGGAGCAAACTGAAAGATAAAGGGAAATGAACTTAGTATTATTAACGAAGGAGTCCAATAGCCCATGAGACACTGGCTGGCATGGCTTTGCCTTATATACAGGTCAACAACAACACCACCCATCCTATTTCCCCCCCATCCCTGCTTTGTACCAACCCCACCATCACCACCAAACACACACAAACACAGGGGAAAGTATAGGATAAGAGAGTGTAGTGTAGTGTAGTGTAATATAGGATAGTATAAACAATGGCTTGTCAGGGTTGTCAGCATTCATGAATAGACTGAAAATACTTTTTTAAGGAAAAACTAATTTAACACAAAACTGAAATTATTCTACATTAAAAGGAATTAGTGATCTGCATCATAGTTATTCAGTTGCAGGTATACCTCATAATTGTGGAAGAAGGAATATTTAACCCTGTAAGTCCGTGGACAGTTTTAGAAATGTGTACCCAGCTGTTTCACTGTAGTATCTATAAATCACAGGGTATCCTTTACACATAAATGCTGGAGTTGGAATTTTCTGTTCTATAAATGGGTTTACTCATTTTTTATTTTATTTATATATATCTTCTTGTAGTAACAGTATTAGATCACTATGAGAATAAAGTTCACACTTTTCAAATAGTCAATGCAAGTTCATATATTAAACAAGCTGACAATGTTGCTGCTCTAGAATAGAAGCTCAGATACTTGCTACATCTGTTGAGGATATTAGAGAGTATATTCATTTCTGAATAAATCAGAACAGATCGATAGAGTGACCTAGCTAACAGTGAACTAATAGGGTTCCTTTAATTTTTTTTAGCCTATCTGACACACACTCTAATTCTCATATTCCTAAATCATTCATTCAGGATGTTGCCAAACTTAATTAGTTTATTATTTCTAAACATGGGTATCAGTCATATGGTAAAATGAATACAAATGTATATTTATATATTTTATAAAAATATATTTTAATGGACAGATTTTTCTATTATATTTACGTTTGAGTTGCTTGTTTGGCTGAGACAGTGTGAGATTTAAAAAGAGCTTGGGGCCTTCCAGGACTTTTTGGCGGTGTTCTATCATCGTGAGAGTTGCTTGTTTGGCTGAGGTGGCGCAAAGTTTAAAAAGAGATCAGTGCCTTTCAGGGCTTTTCAGAGGGCTGCAATCATAATAATCCATTAAGCACTCGGCAAAGGCTAATAAAAAGAAGCAAAGTGTAAGTGGAGTGGCAATTGCTGGAGTTGACAGTGTTGGAGTGGTCAGGCTTTGGGTCATCTGACTTAGGCAAGGACAGAATCAGAATCAGGTATATTATCATCGGCAAATGTCGTGAAATTTGTTAATTTAGCAGCAGCAGTTCAATGCAATACATAATATAGAAGAAGAAAGAAAAAATAAAATAATAATAAATAAATAAATAAATAAAGCGATTACGGTATACTGAATAAATTAAAAATCATGCAAAAAAACAGAAATAATACATATTTAAAAAGTGAGGTGGTGTTCACGGGTTCAATGTCCATTTAGGAATCAGATGGCAGAGGGGAAGCAGCTGTTCCTGAATTGCTGAGTGTGTGTCTTCAGGCTTTTGTACCTCCTACCTAATGGTAACAGTGAGAAAAGGGCATGACCTGGGTGCCTAATAATGGACACTGCCTTTCTGAGACACCACTCCTTGAAGATGTCCTGGGTGCTTTGTAGGCTAGTACCCAAGATGGAGCTGACTAGATTTACAACCCTCTGCAGCTTCTTTCAGTCCTGTGCAGTTGTCCCCCCCCACCCCCCCCCCCCACATCAGGCAGTGATGCAGCCTGTCAGAATGCTCTCCATTGTACATCTATAGAAGTTTTTGAATGTATTTGTTGACATACCAAATCTCTTCAAACTCCTAATAAAGTATAGTTGCTGTCTTGCCTTCTTTATAACTGCATTGATATGTTGGGACCAGGTTAGGTCCTCAGAGATCTTGACACCCAGGAACTTGAAATTGCTCGCTCTCTCCACTTCTGATCCCTCTTTGAGGATTGGTATGTGTTCCTTCATCTTACCCTTCCTGCAATCCACAATCAGCTCTTTCATCTTACTGACATTGAGTGCCAGGTTGTTGCTGTGGCACCATTCTATTAGTTGGCATATCTCACTCCTGTACACCCTCTCGTCTCCATCTGAGATTCTACCAACAACGGTTGTATCATCAGCAGATTTATAGATGGTATTTGAGCTATGCCTAGCCACACAGTCATGGATGTAGAGAGAGTAGAGCAGTGGGCTAAGCACACACCCCTGGGGTGCACCAGTGTTGATCGTCAGCGAGGAGAAGATGTCATCACTAATCCACACAGATTTTGGACTTCCAGTTAGGAAGTCGAGGATCCAAATGAAGAAGAAGGTAAAGAAGCCCAGGTTCTGTAACTTCTCAATCTGGATTGTGGGAACGATGGTGATAAATGCTGAGCTATAGTCAATGAACCACATTCTGACATAGGTGTTTGTATTCTCTGGATGGTCTATGGCCATGTGAAGAGCCATTGAGATTGCATCTGCTGTTGATCTATTGTGGCAATAAACAAATTGTAATGGTCCAGGTCCCTGCTGAGGCAGGAGTTCAGTCTAGTCATGACCAACCTCTCAAAACATTTCATCATTGTAGATGTAAGTGCTACCGGGCAATAGTCATTAAGGCAGCTCACATTATTCTACTTAGGCACTTGTATAATTGTTGCCTTTTTGAAGCAAGTGGGAGCTTCCAACCATAGCAGTGAGAGACTGAAAATGTCCTTGAATACTCCCGCCAGTTGGTTGGCACAGGTTTTCAGAGCCTTACCAGGTACACCATTGGGACCTTCCGCCTTGCAAGAGTTCACCCTCTTTAAAGACTTGCAAACCCTGCCAGAGTTCTCGTACATCCGATGTTGCCTCCAACCTGGTTTGAAATTGTCTCTTCACCCTTGAAATAGCCCTCTGCAAATCATACCTGGTTTTCTGGTACAGACCTGGGTCACCAGACTTGAATGCCACAGATCTAGCCTTCAGCAGACAATGTGCCTCGTGGTTCATCCATGGCTTTTGGTTTGGGAATGTACAGTAAGTCTTTGCAGGCACACACCCATCCACACAGGTTTTAATGAAGTCAGTAACAACTGCAGCATACTCATCCAGGTTCGAAGATGAAACCCTGAATACAGTCCAGTCCATCGATTCAAAGCAGTCCTGTAAGCGGTCCTGTGTTTCTCTTGTTGAGGGGGAGGTTTTAAATAAGCTTCTAGTAAGCAGAAAAGCAGGATCTCCAGACTAGTAATCTCTGGATTTCTGCCTGTGCCACAAGTCAGTGAAAGTAAGAATAGGATGATTTGGCAGATGAATATGTGGCTGAGGAAGTGGTGCAGGGGGCAAGGTTTTAGATTTCTGTATCATTGGGATCTCTTCTAGGGAATGTGTGACCTATACAAAAAGAACAGGTTACACTTCAACCTGAGGGGGACCAACATGCTTGTGAGGAGGGTTTTTAGAGCTGCTGGTGAAGTTTTAAACTAATTTGGCAGGGGAATGAGAGCTGGAGTGAGAAGGCTGAGGATGGGGAAGTTGGTATAGATATGGATACAGCATGCAGTGAGACCATGAGAAAGGACAGGCAGATGATAAGGGAAAATTGCAATCAATCAATTAAGTTGAAGTTCAATATAGGGGCAAAATCAAAAAGGGTGATGAATACAGGACTGAAGATGTTGTTTTTGAATGCACACAGTATATGGAATAAGACAGATGATCTTGTAGTGCAGTTAGAGTTTGCCAGGTATGCCATTGTGTGCATTACTGAGTTGTGGCTGAAAGATCATATTTGAGAGCTTAACATCAAAGGATATGTTTTATATCTAAAGGACAGCCAGGTAGGCAGAAGGGGTGGAGCTGCTCTCTTGGTAAAGAAAAATAAAAATCAAATCCTTAGAAGGAGGCAACATGGGATTGGAAGATGTAGAATCCTTGTGGTTAGAGTTAAAAAACTGCAAGGGTAAAGAAGACCCTGATGGGAGTTATACACAGACCTCCAAACAGTAGCCAGGATGTGAGATACAAATTACAATGGGAGACAGAAAAGGCATGTAAAAAGGGCAATGTTAAGACAGACATGGAGGATTTCAATATGCAAGTAGATTGAGGAAATTAGGTTGGTGCTTGATCTTAAGAGAGGGAACTTGTAGACTCCCTATGAGATGGCTTTCAATAGCAGCTTGTAGCTGAGCATTCTAGGGTTGTTGTGTAATGAAACAGATTTGATTAGGGAGCTTATGATAAAGTAAACCTTGGGAGTCAGTAATTATACATGATAGATTTCATCCTGCTGTTTGAGAAGGAGAAGATAAAGTCAGATGTATTAGTATTCCAGTGGAGTAAAGGGAATGATGGCGACATGAGAGAGGACCGATTACAAACAAGAGAAGATCTGCAGATGTTGGAAATCTACAGTGTGTGTTTCATGAGAGAAGAGCTGGCCAAAGTTAATTGGAAGGGAACACCAATAGGGTTGTTGGTAAAACAGCAATGGCTGGAGTTTCTGGGAGAAATTTGGAAGGCAGGGGATAGATACATCCCAAAGACAAAGTTTTATTCTAATGGGAGGATGGCATAAATATTGCTAAAGGAAGTCAAAGACAACTTAAAAGGAAAAGAGAGGGCATATAATATAGCAAAATTAATGGGAAGTTAGAGGACTGGGAAACTTTTAAAGATCAAGAGAAAGCACCTGAAAAAGCCATAAGGACAGAAAACATGAAATATGAAGGGAAGATAACGAATAATATGAAAGGGATACCAGAAGTTTTTTTTTCAGATACATAAAGAGTGAAAGAGAAGTGGGGGGTATATTAGAAAGCTGAAATATGATGTTGGAGAGGTAGTAATGAGGGACAAAGAAATGATGGACAACTTATTAAGTATTTTGCATCCATCTCCACAGTGGAAGACACTAGCAGTATGCCAGGACTTTGAAACTGCTAGGGGGCAAAAGTGAATGTATTTGCTAGTAATAAGGAGGAGGTGCTCAGGAAGCTGAAAGGTCTGAAGGTAGGTAAGTCACCTGGACCAGATGGACTACACCCCAGGATTCTGAAGTTGGTAGCTAAAGGGATTGTAGAGGCATTAGTAATGATCTTACAAGAATCACTGGTTTCTGAATGGTTCCAGAGGACTGAAAATTGAAAATGTCACTCTATTATTTAAGAAGGAAGGGGGGTAGAAAAAAAGGAAATTATAGGAAGTTAGTCTGACTTCAGTGCTTGAGAAGGTGTTGGAGTCCATTATTAAGGATGAGGTGTTGAAGTAATTGGAGGCACATGATTAAATAGGTCCAAGTCAACATGTTTTTCTTCAGGCAAATTCTTACCTGACAAACTATTGGAATTCATTGAGGAGATAACAAGCAGAATAGACAAAGAGCGGTCATTGGATGTGTTTACTTGAATTTTCAGAAAGCCTTTGATAAGGTGCCACACACAAGACCACTTAACAAGATTAGAACCCATTGTATTACAGGAAAGATACTAACATTGGCTGATTGGTAGGAGGCAGAGTGGGAATAAAGGGCCTTTTCTGGTAGGCTGCCAGTGACTAGTGTTATTCCACAAGGACCATTTATTTTCATGTTAGATGTCAATGATTTGGATGAAGGAATTGGTGGCTTAGTGTCCAAGTTTGTAAATGATACAAAGAGGTTCGGGTAGTGTTGAGGAAGCAGGGAGTCTGCAGAAGAACTTATACAGATTAAGAGAATGAGCAAAGAGGTGGCAGATGGAATACACTGTTGGGGATTGTATGGTCATGCACTTTGGTAGAGGAATAAAGGCATAAAGATAGAAGGCAGAAGGAAGAAGTATTTTCTAAACAGACTGATAATTCAAAAATCAGAGGTACAAAGGGACTTGGGAGTCCTTGGTCAAGTTTCCCCAAAGGTTAACTTGCAGGTTGAGTCATGGTAAGGAAGGTAAATGCAACGTTAGCATTCATTTCAAGAGGACTAGAATACAAGAGCAAGGATGTGCTGAGGCATTATAAGGAGTTGGTCAGATAGCACTTAGAGTATTGCGAACAGTTTTGAGCCCCTTATCAAAGAAAAGATGTGTTGGCATCAGAGTAGGTCCAGAGGAGGTTCACAAGAATGGTTCCAGGAATGAATAGGTTAATATAGTGTATGAGGAGTGTTTGATGGCTCTGGATCTGGACTTGCTGGAGTTTCAAATAATGAGATGAATTCTTTTAGAAATGTATCGAATATTGAAACGCCTAGTTAGAGTGAATGTGGAGAGGATTCTTCCTTTACTTGCCGGGTCTAGGACCAGAATAGAGGGACATTCATTTAAAACAGAAATGAGGAGGTATTTCTTTAGCTAGAAGGTAGTGAATCTGTGGAATTCATTGCCACAGACCGCTGGGATGGCCAAGTCACTGGGTATATTTAAAGCAAAGGAAGATAGGCTCCTGATTAGTCTGGCTGGGCATCAAAGATTACAGGGAGAAGGTAGGAAGATTGCGTTGAGAGGGATAATCTATCAGCTATGATGGGATGGCGATGCAAACTCATTCAGCTGAATGGCCTAATACTGCACCTATGTCTTATGATTTTTATACCAGTTCTATTGTAAAGTCAGTTTTAAATGAGATGTAAATTTTTTTAGAACACAAAATGCACAACTAAGGTAACCTTTCACAGAAAATATTTCAGAATTTCACTCTCTGGGTTATATATATCTTCTCAAATATGGCAACGTTGAAAAGGATAGCACGGTAGGGTAGTGGTTAGCAGAAAACTTACAGTACAGGAAACTCAGGTTCAATTCCCGCCACTACAGGGGACCTGTTCTTCTGGGAGCTCCACTTTCCAGAACAGTCCGAAGATGTACTGATGGGTAGGTTAATTAGTCATTGTAAATTTTCCCATGATTAGGCTAGGACTAAATCAGGGGATTGCTGGGCGACGAGGCTCAAATGGCTAGAAGGGCCTATTCCACCCTGCATTTCAGACAACAATCAGCTTTAGTCCATGACAGTACGTTACCATAATCCCAAGTCCTCTAATTTTACACACCAATCTCTTATGTATGTTCTTATTAAAAGTCTTCTGAAAGATTAAATATTTCACCCTCCAATACTTAGGAGTGGATTCAGAATCCAGAGAGTGTCAGAATATGATCATTATTGCATCCACTGTTTAAGTATCAACTCAATGAGCTATGAGCCTGTTAGGCCTAAAGTATTTATAAGACCTCAATCCTATCAATTTCCCTAACACCATTTCCCTACCAATGCTGAACTCCCTCTGTCTCTTACTCTCACCCTGCTTTAGGTTCTTTAACATTACTTGTATTATTTGTATTCATTGAGAATAAAGACCCAAAAGAGTTGTTCAATTGGACTACTATTTTTTTCATTCCTCATTATTAGTTCCCCTGTTTCAATATTTGTCTTTAACAATATTTATATCATCAGATACTATGAACATTTTTTAGTTGGTTTTAATGTTTCCTACAAGCTTATTTTCTTATTCTCCTTCTCTGTTAAATAATCTCGGTCTGTCTTTGCAAAGATTTGAACAGTTCACAATTCTAAATGTTTACTTCTTTTTCAGGGAAATTTATATGCTTTCTCCATGGATATAATACTATGTCTATTTTCCCTTATTTGCATGATAGAACCAACTTTGCGTGTTCCATTTTGACAGGAATGAACCATTGTAATAATTTTCTATGTATTCTCTAAATGTTCTTCATTGATGATCCACACATCAATTCTATAAGTAATGTTCCCCAATCTATCTTACCCAATTCTCAACACATAATCCACCACTTAAATTATGATTCTCATCTCAGAATCTTAAACACAAGAGATTCTGCAAAAGCTCTGTATCCAGGGCAACCCACACAAAATGCTGGAGGAAATCAGCAGGTCAGGCACCATCTATGGAGAAAAATAAAGAATCACTTTTTTGGCTTCTTCCTCCTTCTTTCTCAGTCCTGATCAAGGGTGTCAGCTGGAAAACCTATCTCTTCATTCCTCTCGAGGGATGCTGCCTGACTTGTTGAATTCCTCCAGCAATTTGTGTGTGCATCTCAGAATCTACTACCGGTATGTCACTCACTAACTTAACCTAAGATTCAATCATATTTTGGCCACTCTTCCTCAAAGGGCTTTGCACAACAAGACTGATAACTCTTTCTCATTATACATTACCCAGTCTAGAATGTTCTGCTCTCTAGTTGGTAGTCAGTGTTGATCAGGATATGATTCAATATGTACTCTGGATTCTTCTTCTACAGGATAGCACTAACTTGACTTGCCCAGTCTATGATATGTGTAAAATAAAGTCATCAATGATATTCCAACTATATAAGTCTTAAATATTAATACATTTGCAAATGACAACACTGTTGTTGGTGAAATTTGAGATGACAATGAGGAAACGTACGAGAGTAAGCTATATTGCTTGGTTGAGTGGTGCTACAACAGCTTTGCACTCAGCATCAACAACACTATGGAATTGTTTGTTGACATCAGCAAGGGGAAGACAGGAGGACACACATTAGTCATCATTGAGGGGTCAGTGATGGAAAACAAACAGCTTTAACTTCCTGAGTGTCAACCTCAGCAAGATCCTGGCCCAGATTCAACACATTGATGCAATCATGGAGAAGACACATCAGTGGCTTTAATTCATTAGGAGCTTAAGCAGATTTGGTATGCTACCAAAGACTCTTGCAAATTTCTATACTACACAATGGAGAGTATTCTAAATGGTTGTATGCAATGTCGTCTCCAGTGCACAGATATACAAGTGGTTGCAGAGGGTTATAAATTCAGCCAACTCCATCATGAGCACAAACCTCCCTGGCATCAAAGACATCTTCAAGAGGCGATACCTCAAGAAGGCAACATCCTTCATTAAACACCTGCACCAGACACAATAGATGACCCCAGAAGGTTCACAGGTTTTTTTGCGGCCCTGTCTTGAGGTGGGGGAGGAGGTAAATGGGCAGGTGTAGCACTTTGGCCAATTGCTGGGATAAGTGCTACATCTGCCCACTCACCTCCCCCTTCCCACCTCCATTCAGGGCTCCAAAGAGTTCTTCCTGGTGAGGCAACATTTTGCCTGCAAATCTGCTGGAGTTGTCTATCGTATCCGGTGCTTCCGATGCAGCCTCCTCTACGTTGGTGAGACCCATTGTAAATTGGGACACTAGTTCATTGAGCACCTCCACTCTATTGGCCAAAAGCAGAAGTTCCCAGTGGCCAAGCATATTTAATCCAATTTCCATTCCAATTCCGACATAGCCTTCTCTTGTGCTGCAATGAGGCCACCCTCAGGGTGCAGGAGCAATACCTTATATTCCACTGGGTAGCCTCCAACCTGATGACAAGTAAAACAAATTTCCTTCCCCCTCCCCTCCTCTTCTATTCCCCATTCTGACCTATTACCTCTTCTCAACTGCTTATCACATCCTCCTGGACCACCCCCTTCCTCTTTCCCTTTCTCCCATGGTCAACTCTCCTTTCCTAACAGATTTCTTCCTCTCCAGCTCTTTCCCTTTCCTACCCATCTGGATTCACCTATCCTCCTTCCCTTCTCCCCACCTTTTTATTGTATCACCTTTCCTTTTCCTTTCCAATTCTGAAAAAGGGTCTCAGCCCAAAAACATCAGCTGTTAATTCATTTCCGTAGGTGCTGTCTGACCTGCTGATTTCCTCCAGCATTTTGTGTGTGTTGCTTTGCATTTCCAGCATCTGCAAAATTTGTCATGTTTATGATCATCTCATCCAGCCTATCCTATAACCATATAACAATTACAGAACGGAAACAGGCCATCTTGGCCCTTCTAGTCCATGCTGATGTTGGAAGTAGGTTTGAAATTCCTACCTTTGATATTCTGCTTTTTAACTTATTCTCTAACTCCTTAAGTTCATCTTTCATCTTAGGAGACACCTGTACCCAGCCTCATAGCTACAATGATACGGTTTCAATCATCAGCTCCGGTTCTGTCTACATTCACCTTATGACCACATAGGTCTTCCCTGGGTGTCCCATTTCCTTCCCACATCACATCCCACTGATCAAATAAACAATCTCTTCTCATATTTTCCATATAAATGCTCTCAGAAAATAGTTACTTTACATCATGTCACTTGATATACAGATTGTGTTCCAGAGTTTGTTTTTGGGCTAGACCCAGTGCCAGATCCAAGGGGTTGGAGAAGATATTCATTGATAAGCAGGGGCATTAGCCCATCGAGTAATTTACTCTATGACATCTTGGATATCTTTGCTGTGCACATTCCACCCTAACCTTAAGTATGCATAAGCATGCTCCCCTGAAAGAGATCAAAATTAAATTATTCCAATAAGCCCTTGTCTGAACATTAACAATTCAATTTTAGAATGACTACATCATGATTTGCTGAAGCTCAATGCAGCCAGCACAAAGGATTTGAAGGAAGGACTCGATTCTAAGGTCCTGCTGCCATGAAACAGCCTTTGAGACACCTTATGAATGCACTGTTGAATGAAGAAACATGAATGACAATGTAAATAGAATGCATTGGTTTGATGGAACATGGAATATATTTATTCGAATGCACATTGAATATAAAGAAAGTCATGAATTGCTTGTACTTGTATATATTTCTATAAATAAAGTTTATATTTAAAATTAACAAATGTAAGTTAATGTACTAGACTAATTATGTACCATAAACAGGCTAAATATATCCGATCAGATGGCGCTGAGCTGAAACATCCGTCATAGTTGTTACTCAGACTTAGCTGTCTTTTAAGTTTGTAGGGACGGTTCTGGAGGCAGCAGGGGGTGGTAGGGATCAAGTTATGGTTTGGGGAAAGAGACAGTGATGCATTCCTAGAAAACATTTTATTAAACAAAATTTTATAAATTGAAAATCGGAGTTAAACCTGCTGTCGGCATTTTGATACAGTGAATTTCTATATGTAGAGCGTAGCACTCTAGTCATTAAAGTGAAAAATAGATTCTTAAATTGAAGAGACGTACCCCAAAATTCAGTGGAAATTTGGCAAAATATCATAAATCAAAATTAATGAAGTGGGAAAACCTGCATTATGTTATCTCATACGTGAAGCAGATAAAAACATTCCGTATACCCTTTGATAACCACCACTAGAGGGCATATGGCACCTATTTGTCTTTCAGAATCCAGACATCATCTGGTTCAGTCATTCCTTGTGGCTCAGACCACTGTAGTTGACATAAGTGGTAATTGAATCAACATTTGCAACTTCATATTTAAACAAAATTAAAATTCCATGCTATATTTCCCATTTGTGAATATGATGGCTGGTTTTTCACTTGTGAAGATCAGGAGGGAAGAAGGGCCCTCAGGAGTGGATGGCACAATCGTTGGTGACTGGAGAGGCCAATTCCAAATCTGAGGGCTCTTGGAAGAGAAGGGACGTAGAAACAGCTGGGACATGGATGCTCAAGTAGTAGGATCCTTCCTTCGTCTCCTCTTCTCTTCAACAATCACTCTTCTGGATTCCTCAAAATTCTTGGCTGCTCCGTAGATCCATGTTCTCCAACAGTCTCTGTCACAAGCCAGCTGCTGCCACTCATTGACCTCGATATTTGACTGAGAGAGCTGCTGTTTAAGTTGGTCTTTGTACCTCTTGCACAGGGCACCACAATCTCACTTGCCCTGAGAGAGTTGTCCGTAGAGTACTGCTTTCGGTAACCTGGAGTTGTTCAAGCGAGACATGTGGCCTGACCATACTAATACTAAGGAGCATGGATGTTGGGACTTAGCTCTGGAGTGTCTACACTTTGGTTGTTACGAGAGACAAAGATTCTGCTTAGGATTTATGGCACATGTGTGTATATATGGTATTAAATAGCCATTGAGGACAATAATTTATACTAAGCTATTGATTGTTCAAGTTGGGCAGAATAAGCAGTTCATATAAATTTGAATTAAAATTGGTGGATAAACTGAATGGCCAGTTTATTAGCTACCTCCTGTACCTAATAAAATGCCCACTGACAGTATGTTCATGGTCTTCTGCTGCTGTAGCCCATCCGCTTCAAGGTTCAATATATTGTATATTCAGATATGCTCTTTTACATACCGCTGTTGCAATGCGTGGTTATTTGAGTTACTGTCACCTTCCTGTCAGCTTGAACATTCTCTTCGAGATCTCTCATTAACAAAACGTTTTGCCCATAGAAATGCCACTCACTAGACTTTTTTTTAGTTTTCACACCTTTCTCTGCAAACTCTAGAGACTGGTGTGTGTGAAAATCCCAAGAAATCAGTCATTTCTAAGATGTCAAACCACCCCATCTGGCACCATCAATGAAAGTAACTTAGATTACATTTCTTCCCCATTCTGATGTTGTTCTGAACAACAGCTGAACCTCTTGACCCTTATACTTTTATGTATTGAGTTGTTGCCATAAGATTGGCTGATTAAATATGTTCATTAACAAGTAGACATACAGGTGTATCTATTAAAATGGCCACTGAGTTTATTTTAAAGCTCAAAGCACCAATTAATTGATGTTTAGATTGTCAAATGTGGCATGTCAGAATTTCAATTTTGGCCTATAAAGATAACAAAAGGGACTCCATCACTACTGATGTGTGATAGAAGCATTGAATATCACAGACCTTACATCCATTTTCAAGGGCTATCAAATGTTTTAAAAACTTTTTTGAACCTGTGGAATCAAAGGTGGAAACATTTAACTTTTTTATTACTATACATTGTGGAAAATATTTACACCTCAATGCCAAACATCTATTGGCAGTGAATGGATAGTAATATTATTCAATTTGTAGAAAAATTCCAATGTAAGGAAAGAAATCTTTTCTTCAAATACGTTTTATTTTTAAAATTGCTTTTTTGGAATTGGGCCGCAGATAAAAGCAGATATTTTGTTTTTAATAATTACCTTGAAAAGTTAAAGATGATCTTTCTGCTTAAACTTGAGTCCTTTGCACTGATGCCTCTCCCATGATTATACTTGGTTTGCTGTCCCAGGACCTTTCTCAATGACAGTGAAGGAACATGATAGATGTCAGGTCAGGAGGAGAGTGTGAATGTGAGCTTGTTATTCTTTTCCTTTGTTGGAATAGCTAAGAGGTTTGCAGGAGCAAGCTATTTATTGCGTGACATTAATACATTTCGTATCAAGAACATGTTTACATCGATATACAGAGATCAATGTGATTGTAAGTTAGCAACCTATTCAATGGCATCATACATTGCACCATGAATCACAAGTAAAATTCATAAGATCTGATAATCATTCAAACTTGCAGAATGTAATCTCCTATTCCAGTATGGCTAATAAATATATATCCATATATGTAGATATATTTAATAAGAAAAACTTCTCAGAAAGTGCTGTATCTCTTGGGTATATCAAAATGGAGCAGAATTTCACAGCATGACAGGTTCCTTCAGGTGGAGAATTGTAAGGAATTAATTACTTTCAGATAAATAAAATGAAACCTGAAGGAAACTGGCTTTGCACTTGACATTGTTGCTTATCTGTAAGTAAACCTTACAAGACACACTTGAATAAATTTATATTCCATATGTGGAGCAATGAAAAATATCAAGAAATCCCAAAATCAACCACCTAGAATGATTGCATTAGCTGCTGGCTGTTGTACTGAAGACCTGCACTCAAGTACTAGCCATGCCTCTTACCAAGATGTTCCAGTACAGTTACTGTACACACTTAACACTGTGTAATGTTGTTCACAAAAATAACAGGAATAATCTAGTTATTGTCCAATCAGTAAAGTAATAGGAGCTATTTTTTAATTTATTGAAATACAGCGTGCAGTAGGCCCTTCTGGTTCTTCAAGCCACAGAGGTATAGCAACCTATGATTTAACCCTAGCTTCATCATGGGATAATTTACAATGAATAATTAATCTACCAAATTGTATTTCTTTGGACTCTGGGAGAAAATCAGAGCACCCGAAGGAAACCCATGTGGTTACGGGGAGAACTTACATTCAGCAGTGGGAATGGAACCCAGGTTGCTAATACTGCAAAGCGATGTGCTAACCGCTATGCTACCTGTATTGTTAACAGTGCTACACAAAAATCTCCTCACGAGTGCTCAGTTCGGGTTTAGTCAAGATTATTTTCATTCAAATCTCATGAGAGAAAATGGATAAAGGAAATGAATTGTAGAGATGAGGGGAGAGTGACTACCCTTGACATCATGGCAACATTTAACCAAGTGCAGCATAAAAGAGCCCTGTTAAAATCAAAGTCCTCAAGACAAAACAATACAATAATTGGAGTCATCCCTTGCACAGTTGAAGTCAATCATCTTAGTCCCAGGGCATCACAGTAGGATCTTTTCAGGATCATGTCCAGCCCCATATTACCTTCAGCAATGACCTTCTTTCCATTATAGGGCAAGAAGAGGAAAGTATTGCACAATATTTAGTTTCAAACATGAGTCCTTAGCAAATGAAGCAGTCTGTAGCAGAACCAGATAACATTCAATATTGGCAAAACATTCAGACATGGGTTGATCAATCACACATAACATTGCTGCACAGACAGAGGGGACAGCCAGCACGTTTTCCTCTGGTGATCAATATCCATTAATAGTTCAATAGTTCCACCTAATATTCAAGAAATGTATGCAGTATACATCCTGAAATTCTTTTTCTTTGCAGCCATCCACAGAAACAGTAGAATGGCCCAAAGTATGAGTAACAGTTAAAATGTTAGAACCCCAATGCCCTCTTGACTCCCTCCTCCCATGCACAAAGCAACGACCCTCCCCAACCCCTACCTCTTCAACAAAAAAGCATCAGCACCCTCCACCCACCAAGCATGCAATAGTAAGACCATGATCTGCAGAACAACAAAAACAAATCATTCACCCAACAACTTGACATGCCACATACTCTCTCTCTCTCTCTCTCCCTAATAAAGGGAAAAAGAGGTGTTCCCTTTCACAGCAAGACAAAGTAACTCACTGATTTACAGGGTTAAAAGTCTGTTGCATCGCTTTTTTTCTGAGTTCTGTGACCCAAGAATCAGCAACAATATTTCACCCACCAACAGGAGAGAGCACAATTCACCAAGTAAACAGTTTCCGACAGTTGATCCATTGTTCCCAATGTTCCGTTCTCTGCCATGACGCTTCAGTTGCCAACACCGACCCATTATCAGCCAGTCCACAGGCTTGTGAAACCTTATAATCCTGGAGGTGCACTCGTTTTCTAGGCTACATCCTTGGGATATCGAAAAGCAGCTGGCCGTGAGCAGGTCCCTCCATGGCGACGAACCAAAGCCTGACTGTAACTCCAGGTCAGGGTCTTCCACCGAAACCCTTCCACCCTGAAAAGGAAAAGGAGAGACGTCAAAGATAGAAACTAAAATGTTTTAGTAGATGAGCATGAAGGAGTTGCAATTTAACATAGTTAACATTGGAACATAGCTGATCAAGGAGCATTTGTGGAGGCAGTTCAGTTCAAGGTCTCTGCATAAGCACTGATTGTGTAGAGGGGAGACAGTCAGTATAAAGAGATGAGAGAGAGGAGTGAGGAAGGGGTTGGTAGATGTTAGGTAGCAACAAATAAGGAGAAAAGGAAAGTAGGCAGAGTCAGCACTAGACTGTTTTTCTAACATAAGTAATATTAGCAGCACTTGAGATACATTTGCCATAGCTCTGAAGTGTTAACATAAGGCAGTTTATCTTTATTTGGGTCAGTTCAGTAACAGAATTTTAGTAGATGTTGGCACACAATTTCATGGACTACAGAGAGAAACTTCTTTAAATGCTATTAACATGTAGCATCAACTGTAAATCTGTCTTCCTCTATAGTGTTTGAATTATATGGCATTCAGTTGAAAATTGTTTCCCCCTTAGCCTGTAGCCAGGCAGACAGAATATCATCCTTATCTGTATTATCTGCAGACATGAAAGCTCCTTTTTTAGATCAATAGACATTTGTGAATAATCTTGTGAATTGACTGATAGTGTCAGACAGTTCAAGAATAATTATTTCATGAGCAATTCTCAGCATAATTGATTCAGTAATAGAGGTTTACTTGTGCAGACTGACCAGGTTAATTCTTAAGATATTACTTTCTCCAAGGTAGTTATATAAATTCATATTAGAAGTCCCTTGTTTCCTATAGTTAAAATGGTTGCTTCATCCTGCAATTTTGCAATCAAGAAACACCACATTTCAGTTAAACCAGTGTGTTGATATGAACCACAGTTTCAGCTTTTACTATTACTGTATAACTCCCATTAGCACGGGGAATAGTGCAAATATTAGCAGATGAACAAGTCACTCCTTTGTACAATTGCTAAATGTTATTTTAATCCAAATATTGGCCAGTTTATTTTAAATGAGATATGAAAATAGGAGTAATGGCACTGAGATGTACTAAACATTCATCTGAAGTCAGCAGCACGTAAGCTGGATACAAGTTAAAGGAGATCCACTTCAAGTCAGGTGGTAGAATGGAAAATTGGCCCCTGTAGGAGAAGAAGCAAATTCTAGATCATATCAAATGTCTTTAGATTATGTATAACGTGCTTTATTCCAACAAGTACTCAGGGTTGAATTCTGCATTGATTTGCAAAAGCAGCTTCTGCTGAGATCTGAAGTGGTAGCGAGAAGCACTCAATTCCTCAGCTCTGCTGTTTCTGTAGAATGTCAGATATATTGGGTGGAACATGTTAAATTCTGATCAATATCCCACTAATTCACCAGGGTGTTCGATGCTTAGAGCAAAAGGAGTTAACTTTCTCTGTGACATGCAGGGACAGGAGCAGGGGCAAAAAACAATATCAAGTCAGTGATTAGTTTAACACTGAATCCTCATTAAATATCCCAGACATCTCCTCCCCATCAGTGGCAGAGAAGAGGTTGTGACTGGGCCAGCTGGACATAGCTGATACTGAGAAACTACCAGTCCATAAAGATTTAAATAAATACAAAGCTGAAAGACCTGCATATAAATTCTGATCTCTCAGAATGTTTCAATTGAAAAACCCTGGTGCACTGAAATGATTTTGATTCAGGAATACAATAGAAATAAACCTCGTTTACATGGATATTTGGGCAACATTACATTTAATTTTAGTAAAATGGTCAAACCAGTCCCACACGTAAAGAATACTGAAGGCAGTCATTTTTGTGTTGTAATCATTGAAGCAGATGACATATTAACATTGATTTTCCCCTTGTATGTTACAGCATAACACTGCTACTTAATGAACTAAATTATTATAAAATTTTGGCATTCAAGCAGCAAAGCATTATTCAACATGGTTTGGCTCTGATTTTGTAACAACACAATTACTGCCCTTCATTATTTTGTCACAACACATTCAGAATAAGTAAGGTTAACTGGAATATGTAAATAAAAGTAAGCATAAAGGCTAATAAGTACAACAATAATTGCATAAATCTATTGTCATGATGCTGAACATACATTTTTCATAAGGCAGCACATAAACTGTTATTTGCCGCAATACCTAAGATAATTTCTGAAGCCAAATCACAATGTGCCCATTCAGCATAATTGAACAGTTTGTGTTTATTGAATGCCAATGAAGTAAAAATGCAAAGTATGACCCAAACTGACAAACATTGGAAATACTCAGCAGGTCAGACACCAATGTGTAACAAAAATCTGAATTAACTTTTTAAGTCAAATATATATTCCCAGAATGGCAGAAGAGAGATAGTTTTAAATTGCAAAGAGGATTGGGGAGGAATTCTCTATCATTAACCTATCAGCCCGGATGCATTGATCAATAGGTTATTGCCATAACAACACTTGTCTCACTTTATCGGAGGTATTCCTTTTTCCTATCATTTCTTTTGCCATACACTTTACAACCTAAAACTAACTTGTTTCCTCCCTTTTCCAGACATAATGGTGCCTTTAATCCAACAAATGTTCTGATTTGAAACATAATCTCTATTTTTCTTCCCACAGATGCTATCTGTCTTATTGAGTATTTCCAGAATGTTCTGATTTATATCTGCACTATTTCTATTTAACGTGGTTTTTAACCAGAGACATTTGCAATCGACATGGTACCATCCGATTACCAGTTGCACTGCAAAAATATACTTAAGTAGGAAAATTGGAGTTGCCAGTGATGATGCTATGGATATACATTTAAAACACAAAATAACAGAGGTTCTTTCTAGCCCAACTCTACTTAGTGAAAACCAGTGCAAGGAGAAGATTTTGAGTGAGGGACACACATGCAAATATTTCTGTTTGAGAATTATTGTGCATTTTGGATTTTCTTAGGATTTTGATTCTCATTTGTTCAAGCTTAGCATAGAAAAAATGGTCACAGCCTGAAACGTCGACAATACTCTTTTCCATAAATGCTGCCTGGCCTGCTGAGTTCCTCCAGCGTTTTGTGTGTGTTACGTGACAAAGCTGACTATTTTGCCCATTCCCAACTACTCCCAAGCTGTAGAGACCATTAAGGAAAAACCTAGCTGGGGTATCTGGTGTGGGCTCGGAGGACAGGTTTGTTTTCCTGAAAGATATTAGTGAAGTAGATACAACAAGCCTCTGGCCTCCATTATGGTGGAAAGTTTTAAATACAGATTGATTTTTTAAAAACTTGAATTTTAACTCCCTAGATGCCATGGTGTGATATACACGTTTCTCTTCAGATCAGTAGTCCAGAATGCTGAGTGCTGGTTTGATATTTAACCTCTACTGTATTGAAATTGGAGAATTGTTGTTGATCTTGTCATCTTAATCTTTGTTCATCCTGAGTACTGTAAACCATTTTTATCATGGAGGTAATTGTTACTTGATTCCTTGAAGTTTTTATAGCAGGGGGTGGTAATAGGGACAGGCTCCCACTACCTATTAAATGGCATGTGCCTCAAATAGCCCAGAAGAACCAACTTCACCTCCTGACCTTCACATGTGGCTTAGTGAAGAAGCCAGGCAGAACTGTTTTTACTGACAGGAGAAGGGGCAAAGGGGTGATGAGATTGCAAAGGGAGTTGGAAAAGGCATGTAGTAAGGTAATGTCACAATTGTAATGAGGGACTTCAAATATGCAAAGGGATTGGGAAAATCAGGCTGGTGTCGGATCACAGGAGAGGGAATTTGTTGAATACCTATGAAATGGCTTTTTAGGGGACCGTGTGCTTGAGCCTGCTCGGGGAAAAGCTATCTAAGAATGGGTGTTGTGTAATAATCCAGATCTTGTTAGCTTAATGTGAAGGAACCTTTAGGAGGCAACAATCAACATGATTGAATTCATACTTCAATTTGAGAGGGAGAAGCATAACTCACATGTATCATTATTGCAATGGAATAAAGGGATTAGAAGCACAAGAGAGGAGTTTGCCCAGTTGGATTGAAGGAGGATACTGGCGGGGATGACAGCCAAGCAGAAATGGCTGAAGTTTCTACGAATAGTTCCCAAGGAGCAGGATAGATATGTTCCCCAGAGGAAGAAGTTCTCAAGTGACAGGGGTAGGCAACCGTAGCTGACAAAGGAAGTTAAGGACTGTGTAAATGCCACATAAAGGGCATAAAAAGTAGCAAAAGCAAATGGGAAGTTGGATGATTGGGAAGCCTTTACAATCCAACAAAAGGCAACTAAGAAGCTATAAGAAAGGAAAAGATGAGATATGAGGACAGACAAGCCAATGATATAAAGCTGGATACCAGAAGTTTTTTCAGTTATACGAAGAGCGAAAGGGAGGTGAGAGTTGATGTTAGACCACTGGAAAATGATGCTGCTGAGATAGTAATGGGGGACAAAGAAATGGCAGATGAACTTGATGGGTAATTTGCATCAGTCTTCACTGTGGAAGACATTAGCAGTGTGTAAGAGGTCCAGGAGTGTCAGGCAGCAAGAGTGATTGCCATTACTATTACAGAGGAAAAAGTTGTAGGCATACTCAAAGTTCTTAAGGTGGATAAGTCACCTGCACCAGATGGTCTACAACCCAGAGCCCTGAGACAGGTTGCTGAAGAGAGGATTCATTGTCATGATGTTTCAAGATTCACTTGATTCTGGCATGGTCCCAGAGGACTGGAAGATTGCAAATGTCACTTCACTCTTTAAGAAGGGAGGAAGGCAAAATAAAGGAAATTATGGGGAAATTAGCCTATCCTCAGTTGTTGGGAAAGTGTGCAGTCAGTTATTAAGATGAGATTTCAAGGCATTTGGAGATTAGTAACAAAATAAGACAAAGTCAGCATGGTTTCAGTAAAGGGAAATTTTGTCCGACATATCTGTTAAGTGTTCTTCGAGGAAGTAACAGAAAGGGTGAACAAAGGAGAGGCAGTGAAACATAGAAACATAGAAAGCATACAGCACAATACAGGCCCTTTGGCCCACAAAGCTGTACCGAACATGTCCCTACCTTAGAACTGCCTAGACTTTACCCATAGCCCTCTATTTTTCTAAGCTCCATATACCTACCCAAAAGTCCCTTAAAAGATCCTATTACATCGGCCTCCACCACCACTGCCGGCAGACAATTCCACGCACTCACCACTCTCAGCGTAAAAAAACTTACCCCTGATATCTCCTCTGTACCAGCATCCAAGCTCTTTAAAACTATGCCCTCTCATGCTAGCCATTTTCAACCCTGGGGAAAAGCCTCTGACTATCCTCTCATTATCTTGTATACCTCTGTCAAGTCACCTCTCATCATCCATCTCTCCAAGGAGAAAAGGCCAACCTATTCTCATAAGGCATACTCCCCAATCCAGGCAACATCCTTTTAAATCTCCGCTGCACTCTTTCCATGGTTTCCACGTCCTTCAATGTCAGTGGATGACATTTACTTGGATTTTCAGAAGGCATTTGATAAGGTGCCACACATGAGGCTGCTTAGCAAGATAAAATCCTATGCCATTACAAGAATGATATTAGCACGGTACAGGACAGGCTGACAGGCAGGAGGCAGTAAGTGGGAACAAAAGGGACCTTTTCTGGCTAGTTGCCGGTGACTGGCGTGTTCCTCAGGGGTCAGCATCGGGAATGCTGCTTTTCACATTGTTTGGCAATGATTTGGATAATAGAATTGCTGGCTTTGTGGCAACGTTTGCAGATGATATGAAGAGAGGTGGAGGGGTAGGTAGTGCTGAGGAAGCATTGCGATTGCAGCAGGGCTTAGACACACTGGAAGAATGGGCAAATAAGTGGCAGATGGAATACAGTGTTGGGAACTGTAAAATAATATATTTTGGTAAAAGGAACAATAGAGCAGACTATTATCTAAATAGGGAGACGGTTCAAACATCACCTGTTCAGTTGGACTTAGGGGTCCTCATGCAAGACTCCCAGAAGGTTAACTTACAGGTTGAGTCTGTGGTAAAAAAGGCAAATGCAATGTTGGCATTTATTTCAAGGGGAATAGAATATAAAAGCAAGGAAATAATGCTAGGTCTTTATAAAACACTAGTCAGGCTGTACTTGGAGTATTGCCAAAAGTTTTGGGACACAAATCTCAGAATGCACGTGTTGTCATTGAAGAGAGTCCAGAGGTGTTTCATGAGGATAATTCTGGGAATGAAGGGGTTAACATATGAGGAGCATTTGGCAGCTTTGGGCCTGTACTCACTACAATTTAGAAAAATGTGAGGAGATCTCATTGAAACCTACCGAATGTGGAAAGGACTAGATAGGGTGGATGTGGAGAGAATGTTTCCTATAGTGGGGGTATCTTGAACTAGAGGGAACAGCCTCAGAATTGAGGGGGCTTTCAGAAGAAAGCAAGGAAGAGCTTTAAAGATGGTGCTGTTTTGGAGGGGGTTGGCTGGGAGAAGGTGGACGAAGTACAACTATAGATTTTGTTATGATCCTGCAGGAAGAGAGAAGGAGGAAGGAGAGCGTCTAAGACAACACAATTTCTATACTAAAGAATCAAGATGTGAGTCCTGGGGAAAAAAAATGTATATACATTATCAGTCAACCAGAAAGCAGCAATTGTGCAGAAAGAAAAAATAAATGAAAACAGGACCAGATATTCTGTTCTGAAGATGTATGTCGTTTTCAATCTGAAATTGTCTAGTGATACGCGAGAATGATGAGCACATTGTCTTAAATGGTGAATAAATATGCAGAATTAATGCAGAAATCACATGCCAGCTCCTCCCTTATAGCTTAAGTATGTTATCAACACCCATCTCTCCCTTCCACTCGGCAAGCTTGATCATATTCCAAGGGGTTGCTTCAGGCATTTGCATAGATAATTATTTATAGATGACAGGGCAGGAAATATGGAAATATTCTTGGTACTGACACAGAGGGTTGGTATTGGACCTGTATAGTAAAGACTAAATAGTATCTATTTCCTCTTACTCTGAAGCAAAGGAATTATTAAAGGATACAATGGTATAGTATCTTGCAATTCTTATCTATTTACATCTACACCGGCACCATATTTGAATCTTTTACAGTGATATCCTTGCTGTTGTTGTATGCACGATCAAGTGAGCAGCAGATTGATTAAACAAAGTGCCTAATCAGCTATCAGTAATTTTCCTTTAAGCAGAACGGACACTTTCCTCTCCAGTGTTCTTCACGCAAAGTTTTAAATTTGGTAGGTTCTCATTAACTATCTGGGTGCACATTATCCATGCCTGTCTGCTCATTTACTGGGTGTTACTGATTAAAAGTCCTAGTACGCACTCTGAGCCCTGCAGCTAAGCAGAAAACTTCTATCACTCTATTCTGGCTTCAGAATCAGAATCAGAATTAAGTATATATCATGACATTTGTTGTTTTGCAGCAGCAGGAGAAAGCAATACATAATAATAATGTAAAACTATAAGTTGCAATAAGAAATATATATAAAAATAAATTGAGTAGTAATGCAAAAGAGAGCAAAACAGAAAAATAAATAGTGAGGTAATGTACGTGGGTTCATTGTCCATTCAGAAATTCATAGTGGAGAGGAAGAAAATGTTCCTGAAATGTTGATGTACATTTTCAGGCTTCTCTACCTCCTCCTTGATGATAGCAATAAGTAGAGGGTACGTCCTGGGAGATGGTGCTCCTTAATAATGGATGCTGCCAATTTGAAGCAATGTCTTTTGAAGATACCCTGAATGGTGGCAAAGCTGGTGCCCATTATGGAGCTGGCTGAGTTTACAACTTTCTGCAGCTTTTTCCAATTCTGTGAGTGGCCCCTCCATACCATATGGTGATGCAACCTGTTAGAATGCTCTCCACGGTACATCTGTAGAAAGTTGCGAGTGTCCTTAATGACATTCCAATCTCCTCAAACACCTGATGAAATATATCTGCTGTCATGTCTTCCTTGTAATCGCATCAATATGTTGGACCCAGGATAGATCCTCAAAGATGCTGACATGCAGAAACTTGAAAATACTCAACCTTTCCACCACTGATACCTCAATGAGGACTGCTGTATGTTCACTTGACTTCCCTGTCCTGAAGTCCACAATCAATTCCTTGGTCTCACTGACACTGGGGGCAAAGTGGTTGCTGTGACACAACTCAACCAGCTGACCTCTCTCTCTCCTGTATGGCACCTTGCCACCATCTGCGATTCTGCCAACATAGCTGTGTCATTGGCAAATTTATAGATGGTGTTTGAGCTGTGCCTACCACACATTCATGGGTGTAGAGAAGTACCCATTGAAAACTATCGTTTCAATAATTTCAAATTATGCTCTTGATCTTTTCAATTATTTCAAGCTCCCTGGCCCTGAGCATCTTATTTTCATGACAGGTGCCCAGTCCCTATACATGTCCATACCCCACCAGGAAGGCCTCAACGCTGTAGTTTCTTTCTGGACATCAGATCCAAACAGTTCCCCTCTACCACCACTCTCCTCCATCCAGCAGAACTTGTCCTCACTGTCAATAATTTCTTCTTTGGTTCCTCCCACCTCTTTCAAACAAAAGTTGTAGCCATGGGCACTCGCATGGATGCCCGCTCTGCCTGTCTTTTTGTCAGTTATGTGGAACAGTCTATGTTCCAAGCCTACAATAGTGTCACTCCCCAAATTCTCCTATGCTACATTCATGACTGCATTGGTGCTGCTTCTTGCACCCATGCTGAGCTCGTTGACTTCATCAACTTTGCCTCCAACTTCCACCCTGCCTTCAGATTTACTTGGTCCAATTTTGACACGTCACTCCCCTTTCTTGATCTCTCTGCTTCTATTTCTGAAGACAGCTTATCTACTGATATCTATTATAAACCCACTGACCCTCACAGCTACCTGAACTATACCTCTTCTATACTCTGTTACTTGAAAAAAGTGCCATCCTCTTCTCTCATTTCCTACATCTCCATTGCATCTGCACTCAGGATGAGGCTATTCATTCCAGAACTAATAAGATGTTCTCCTTCTTCAAAGAAAGGGATGTTTCAGCTGTTTCAGAAAGGACAGGGAGGGAGGCAGAAGAGGTGGGGGGGGGGTGGCACTGTTGATCAGAGATAGTGTCATGGCTGCAGAAAAGGTGGACGTCATGGAGGGATTGTCTATGGAGTCTCTATAGGTGGAGGTTAGGAATAGGAAGGGGTCAATAAATCTACCGGGTGTTTTTTATAGGCTGCCAAATAGTAACAAGCATATCGAGGAGCAGATAGGGAAACAGATCCTGGAAAGGTGTGATAATAACAAAGTTGTTGTGGTGGGAGATTTTAATTTCCCAAGTATCGATTGGCATCTCCCTAGAGCAAGTGAAGTTTGTTAGGTGTGTTCAGGAAGGTTTCTTGACAGAATATGTAGATAAGCCTACAAGAGGAGAGACTGTAATTGATTTGGAATTGAGAAATGAACTTGGTCAGTTTTCATATCTCTCAGTCGGAGAGCATTTTGGAGATAGTGATCATAATTCTGTCTCCTTTACAATAGCACTGGAGAGAGATAGGAACAGACAAGTTAGAAAAGCATTTAATTGGAGTAAGGGGATTTATGGGGCTACCAGGCAGGAACTTGGAAGCTTAAATTGAGATGTTCTCAGGGAAAGGTACGGAAGAAATGTGCCAAATGTTCAGGGGATATTTGTGTGGAGTTCTGCGTAGGTATATTCCAATGAGACAGAGAAGTTATCGTAGGGTACCGGAACCATGGTGTACAAAGGCTGTAATAAATCTAGTCAAGAAGAAAAGAAAAGCTTACAAAAGGTTCAGAAAGCTATGTAATGTTAGAGATCTAGAAGATTATAAGGCTAACAGGAAGGAGCTTAAGAAGGAAATCAGGAGAGCCAGAAGGGGCCATGAGAAGGCCTTGGTGGACAGGATTAAGGAAAATCACATGGCATTCTACAAGTATGTGAACAGCAAGAGGATAAGCCATGAAAGAATAGGATCTATCAAGTGTGACAGTGGGAAAGTGTGTATGGAACCAGAGGAAAGAAAAGAGGTACTTAATGAATACTTTACTTCAATATTCACTATGGGAAAGGATCTTGGTGATTGTAGTGATGACTTGCAGCAGACTGAAAAGCTTGAGCATGTATATATTAAGAAAAAGGATGTGCTGGAGCTTTTGGAAAGCATCAAGTTGGATAAGTCACCAGGACTGGAAGAGATGTACCCCAGGCTACTGTGGGAGGCGAGGGAGGAGATTGCTGAGCCTCTGGCAATGATCTTTGCATCATCAATGGGGATGGGAGAGGTTCTGGAGGATTGGAGGGCTGCGGATGTTGTTCCCTTATTCAACAAAGGGAGTAGAGATAGCCCAGGAAATTATAGACCAGTAAGTCTTACTTCAGTGGTTGGTTAAGTTGATGGAGAAAATCCTGAGAGGCAGGATTTATGAACATTTGGAGAGGTATAATATGATTAGCAATAGTCAGCATAGCTTTGTCAAGGGCAGGTCGTGCCTTACGAGCCAGATTGAATTCATCCTTCCCCATTGATCTCCCTCCTGGCACATCCTTGCAAGTGGAACGTGTGCCACTCCTGCCCCTACACCTCCCTCTCTACTATTCAGGGCCCCAACCAGTCCTTTCAGTGAGGCAACACTTCACCTGTGAATCTGTTGGAGTCATCTACTATATCCAGGGCTCCCAGTGTGGCTTCCTGAATATCGGTGAGACTAGATGTACAAAGATCACTTGGTCAAGCACCTACACTCCATCTGTCAGAAAAAGTGGGATCTCCCAGTGGCCACCCATTTTAATTCCACCCCCTATTACCATTCCAATATGTCAGTCAATAGCCTCTACTGTCACAATGAGGTCAGAGGAGCAACACTTTATATTCAGTCTGGTTAGCCTCCAACCTAATGGCATGAACATCGATTTCTCGAACTTCCATTAATGCCCCCCCCCCAACATTCCTCATTATCTTATCCCTCTCTCACTTTATGTCCTTACCTGACGATCACTTCCCTCAGGTGGTCCTCCCCCTTTTCTTTCTTCCATGGCTTCCTGTCCTCTCCTATCAGATTTCTCCATCTCCAGCCCTGTATCTCTTTCACCAATCAGCTTTCCAACTCTTAACTTTATCCCCCCTGGATTCACCTATCATCCTGTGTTTCTTCCTACCCTCCCCCACCTTTTAACTATGACTCCTCATCTTCTTTTCTCCAGTCCTGCTGAAGGATCTTGGCCCAAAACGTCGACTGTACTCTTTTCCATGGATGCTACCTGGCCTGCTGAGTTCCTCCAGCATTTTGTGTGTTGCTTGGATTTCCAGTATCTGCAGATGTTCTCTTGACCATAATGAGCAATCATTCCTTACACACACTCCTCTAATGTTGGTTCTGTTGTGGGATGATGCTTTATGAATTCTTTGCTAAGATTATATCTTTAAGAAATACTACAAATTTGGGAAATATGATATTTAATTACTTTAGTGCCCAAAGAAGAACAGTGTTAACTGAGCAACTGATATCACACTTTGGAATAAGCATTGATGAACTTGGAGCTTGTTAATTATTAAAAAAGTATTAGGGAGATTGCAAGTCCTTGTAAATATTGAAGTCATAAATATTAATAAACTTTTGAGGAAGCTTTCTGTTGATTGGTCCATTGCTTTACGGAATTGCCTCCACCTAAAATCATCAGACTCACTACTTTAACAAGTTAGGGACTATGAAGAATTAGAAGGTATCAGAAATAATTTTGAATATTACAATGAAAATAAAGATTTGGAGGATGCAATCGTCGATGGCACCGTATGAAGGCAGTCCATTATCTGTGCCGATTTTGTTAAATGCATACACTGGATGAATTCCTCTATAGATTATTATTAGGAATTAATAAACAGCTTTGTAGTACTGTAGTAGTATTGATAGTGTTCTAATTTGTTCCTTATTTTATTTAAATATATAATTTGTTACTCTTCCGGTTTAACTCCTGGATTAAGATGGCGCCACCGAAGAATTGCAACAGCTTCCTTGTGATTCGGAAGCAAAGGAATTCAATTTAAAATATTATTAATGACATCTTTTTTAGTAAAGTATGGTAAACTTTCACCACAAACAATGAAGACGCAAGTGAGGGCAAAGCAAATTTGAGAGATATGCCCTGCTGGTGCGCTGCAAAATCAACACAGTTGGAGTTGGAGCCGTGCTGGTTGGAGTGGACGATTCAGAGGGGTGGAGGAGTTCTGGTGCCAGTCTGACTTACCTGGGTGCGAGGGTGGATCGCTCTAAGTTGCAAGCCAATTTGGAGAGGTCAAGTACGGCTTCTTCAGTAGCAAAATCCAGGACCAAAGCAAATCGCTGGGTGACATCTCTAGGATCAGAACGATGCACTGTGGTGAGGCCCGGGTCCTAATGTGAAGTACAATAAGCTGTTTGGTTAATCTAAATGTTGGCCCATATAGACTGTCAAGGCAGAGTATTGAGAGTCGGGTGAGGTTGGATTGCTGCAAGTGCCGAACCAATTTGGAGAGTTTGAGAACAAATGCTCCAGCAGCGAAACCTAAGTCCGGAGAGGTTTGCCGTGGTGGAGCCTGGTTCCGAGTGTGAGGTTCGGACAATTTAAGTACTGGCCCAGATAGTCTGGGGGCTCTTCTCTCTGTGATGCTAATGCTGTGAGACTACTTCCATCTACTGTGCTTCATGTCTGCAAACTTTGCAGCAATGCGCTCTGCCAATATGACGAACTGAATACCAAGGCTTCGGGCCTACTTCAAGCTGGTCCCAGAATTTGGATCTGAGTACTCAGTTTGGTTCAGATTGCTGATGTTGTTGGTCACTTCTATTGTTTGCATGCTTTACTATGTTTTTTTTTCTTTCTCTGTGGGCACTGGGGTTTGGTCATTTTTTTACATTGAGTTCTTTCAGATTCCTTGCTTTGTGACCGCCTGCTAAGCAAAGAAATCTCAAGATTGTATAATTTAAACATTTGTTGATAATAAATGCACTTCGAATCTTCCGATCTCAGTTTATCTTTTTTATACCTCGTTAACTATTTCTGTGAAATTTCGGCTAATTGGGCCAAAATGTACTGGTCCCAATGTGCCCAATTAATTAGAATCCACTGCGTACAATAATTCACATTCCTTTTAGTTTCCAATCTACTGTATTCAAACATATATAATAGACCTGTAATACCAGTAAATTCAATTTGAAATGCTTGGTAACAATAATATAATTAAATGACATTGCATCATAGAAAGGACCAGGTTATTGCTGCATCATCTGTTGACTCCATTCCTGATGTATGTCAATCAGAGGGGGAAATTGTGCATGGATTGGACGCTGCTTTGGTCATTACAGTGTAAACTATTGCAAGCAAAGAGAAGGGCATAGATATCATAAATAAAATGACTTCATTTTCATTTCAGCATGAGCCCACTGGAGAAAATTGAGTGCAATTAAAAATAATTTATTAACTATCTCATGAATCTAAATGGAAAGGTTGGTGCTAATTTGGCAGCCAAAGAGAAGAAAAAATTTCTAGGATTTTGAGCATTTGGATGGACTAATTATGAACTGACAGTATAACTGCCAAGATTGTGAGAATTTATAGCAAAGCAGAGAAACCTTAGTATGCATGTACACAAATCCTTAAAGGTGGCAGGGTGTGTTGATTAAGTGGTTATTGAACTACATAGATTATGAGTTTATAAATATAAAATATGAAAGCAAGGAGATCATAGGTGAACTCTATAAATCACTGATTATGTCTCAGCCACAATTTTTGGATATTCCAGGACACCTCACTTCAGGATAAATGTAATTGTCATTGAAATGCTATATCAGAAGTACCTTAGAATGGAAACACCTGAAAAATGTCCCAATAGATGGTGAGAGGTTTCAATAGAGTGGACAAAGGAAAATTGTTTATTTTGATGAATGCATCAATAAGCAATCATTATCGATTTCAAATTATTGTCAAAAGATATAGAAGGGAATTCTGAACAATTATTTTTCCTCAAAGGTTTGTTGGAATCTCAAGTGTTGTGCTTGAAAATATAATGGAATCTGCTGATATGAATTTAAATGGCATTTGCTGAGGTGCATGGCAATGAGGACATTAGAGGGCTACAGTGAAAAGATTGGGGTGAGGAAGGATATGAATGAACTAAGTGTAAGCTTGTGGTGTTTCAACGTCACATCAAAACAAAAGGCTGAACAGTTTTCTGCTCTGCAAAGTTCAACAATTTCACAGTGATGAGCATGAAGGTCACCTATTACATGAAATGTGCAGGTGATTTAACTGCCTTCTGGTCCACTGTCAAACCCTGGAAATACGTAAGCAGATTTTTGAGGAATTTTCACTTAAGATTCTGTTTGGGGCCGTCAAGGTAGTGTAGCAGTTAGCGTAACACTATTACAACACCAGCAACCCACGTTTAATTCCCACCATTTCCTGTAAGGACTTTGTATGTTCTCCTCGTGACTGTGTGGATTTCCTTCAGGTGATCCGGGTTGCTTCCACATTCCAAAGATGTATGAGTTAGGAGGTTGTTTGATCTCATGGATGTAACTGGGAGGCGTCAGGCCATTGGATGGGAAAGAGCTGCTACCACACTGAAAGTCTTTGAGTCTCCAAAAATCTAAAGTGAATTTGAGGAAGAGCAGTAAGAGATACAAGAAAAACTACCACACACCTGATCTCATGAAGACTTTGTAATGAACACAAATGTTTCCATGAAATAAAGCAGATTCAACAGTCAATTACATATGTCTATCTGATGGCTTACATCAGATGCTTGATGGGTGAACAAGAATAATTTTGAGAGTGGGAAATAATTCTCCTTATCATATAATACACAATTAACATAAAGATGTAAAATACCATGGAGTGCCTTAGACGTTTTCTGATTTGTAAAGTATAATATCAAGCTTTTTATGAACCACATTTACATTTTAGTGTGCAATTTTGCATGGAGAATGATAACATTTAAAATCTTGAACTCATGATTCAAATGAAACTTTTTGAATGCCATATTTTATTTGTAGCAACTAAGTACAAACTGGTGACTGGGTCTCCAGACAGTTTGCATGGAAGCAAAATAATTCTGCTTATTTCATCATTGTGTGAAGAAGTCAGCAAAAAAGATATTGCCAATTACTGAAAAAATATTGGAGAAAAATCTATTTATAAATTTTATATTTATTTGAAACATAAGCTAAAAACACCTTCACTGTGCAATAGTCACAACCTATTAATCCAAAGGCTTGGGCAACTTAAAGATGTTCAAATCATATTACGATAGTTATGATACTTAGTTTAACATTATTATTCTAGATTTTTTTCTAATCTTGCTAATGATGACCAAAGGCTACAGGGAAGTCATAAAGCAACACACACAAAATGCTGGAAGAACTCAGCAGGTCAGGCAGCATCCATGGAAATGAAAAAAAACAGTTGTAATTTTGGGACCCTTTGTCAGGACTGGAAAGGAAGGGGGAAGATGCCAGAATAAAAAGGTGGGGCGAAGGGAAGGAGGAGGAAGGTGAATCAGATGGGTTGGAAAAGTAAAGGGCTGGAGAGGATGAATCTGATAGGAGGGGAGATTTGACCATAGGAGAAAGGGAAGGAGGAGGGGACCCAGGAGGAGGTGAGAAGAGGTAACAGGCCAGAATGAGGAATAGAAGCAGAGGAAAAGGTGAGGGAAACTGTTTTTAAACCGGATGGAGAAATCGATATTCATGCTAATGGGTTGGAGGCTACTCAAACTGTATATAAGGTGTTGCTCCTCCACCCTAAGGGTGACTTCATCTTGGCACAAGAAACCATGGAACGTAAATGGGAATAGGAAATAAAATGTTGGGCCACCAGGAAGTTCTGCTTTTGGTGGATGGAGCAGGGGTGCTTGCCGAAGTGGTCTTCCAATTTACAACAGGTTTCACCGGTGCGGAGGAGGCTGCAGTGGGAGAACCAAACACAATAGGTGACCCCAGCAGATTCAGTGAAGTGTTGCCTCACCTGGAAGGTCTGGGGCCCTGAAAGGAAGAAAGGGAGAAGGTGTATGGGCAGGTGTAGCAATTAGGCCACATGCAGGGATTCCTACCCAGAATATGTAATTCTATATCTGAAGCAATATATTTGACTCCTAAACATCCCCTGAAGTGGCCAAGCAAGCTCATCATCAACTATACCATAGAAACCAAATAAAGCTAAGGTTTATTTAAGCAGAACGGTAAAACCAGAATTACAAATATTGTTTAATAGATATACTGTTTAAAAGAACTGCTGAAAATTTCTTATATTTCACCATTTTTTAGTTTAATGAAAATGAGAACACGAGAGTTTTGAAATGAGAATAATCCTGTGCATGAATGATGAGCACCATTTAATGTCAATATGTTAGCTAATATGCTGTGAAGCTGAACGGTGATGGGGTACAGAAAAAAACAGATGCATTGTTCTGTTCACCACTGAATTCAGTAAAACATATTGAAATAATGACCAAAACAAACCCCTGTATTGACCTCAGTGAACAGCTATCAATTCCTTATTGAGATTTGCTGATTTGCCTTAATCCACTGTTGTAGAGAAGCAAAAGTATGTCATTATTCCATTTGTGCTCTTCCCTTACGTTATAGCAAGTGCCTCAGTGTTTGGTTCCTCTTTTCAAAGTGTTACAGAACATTTGGTGATCAAACTAAATAAACAAAAAAATCTTTACGTGTACAAACTAACATGTTTCAACGAATTCTTGCACTTTGTATAGGACCATTGGTGAAACTAATCTGAAAAACTGTTAAACCATTTCTTGTCAGGTGGGTAGATCCAGTTATGCAAATTGTACACAGCGGCCATTTGCACATGCTCAGATACTCCTGCCGTTATTTCTGGGTGGTTAGTGACCACCAGGAAGTTGGTTTTGGCAAGGTGGTTATTTAGCTGGTGTTGATTGCAAACCTGACGATGCTATAGGTCACACAGATTTTGTTTCTTCCATAACCAGCAGAAATTGAAATTTGTCGGGGAAAGCCCATGATCTTTGGTGTTCACTCACACAAAAAAAAAGCAAGGATCACATTGTATCACAATGTATTGTCTCATTGATATTCTGCACACAACACCATTCTCATTGGCTGGAATCCTGCATGATATTTCACTGAACCCTCCTGCACTGATTACAGATCTTAAACCCTCAGGACTAAATTGCTTGCTGTTATTACTAGCCCTTTGATCAGCCTAACAGTGTCTTGGGGCTACTGGAGTCAGTTGGGACAGTTCAGTGATGGAGTTCAACTAAAAACAACAGGAAGTATGATGTCCCACTTCCCTAAATTTTCACTCACCTACGCAGCAACATTTTCTGTTTCTGTACTGTGCTTATGAGAGGAAGAACTCTTGTAGTTATGACTCGCGTCCCAGCAGTCAGAATGACATTGATACAGTTGGCTATAAACCTATCATACATCCCCTGTCGTGTGTTGCCAAGGTTCTATCTTTGTACATGATCTCATGTGATGATTGCTATAGGTGCTAAGTTTCACTTATTTTTGTCCAACTTTGCCAAGTTTTTCGGACAATTAGATTGAGTGTTAATTAACTTAGTGTGCCAAAGGATTGTGAAATTTAATTTCTTAGCAATAATTCTTTCGAATGTCCGCACCTTAGTCACTGGAACTAAGTTGTTGAGGAGAGTAGAACAGTCACCCCCTACTATACAATTTGTCTAGCCAGGCTGGTCATAGGTGAATTTTTGGACAGTGCTATCTTTTTCAACGACCTTTAATAGAAAGAAGAATCTGTTAACACAGAGCTTTTTGGAAGTTGGGAGATTGGAACTGAGTACTTTGACTTGTGGATAGTAGTCACCTTTGTAAAGTAGGAAATACGGCAGCCCCTGAAAGATTAACATTATTCAGGTGACTTGACCTAACCCACCAGCTCTTCCCTGAGAGATCTTTTATAACTTTCTGAGAGAGAATATAAGCTACAATTTAATGAGAAATGAAACAACAGATGGCAACACTGAGAGTGCCGTATTGACTGTGTACACTGTTGAATTATCTGCCTGGATTTTTCAACTAAATCTTTGAAGTAAATCCTGAACTTAGAACCTTCTGAAATATAGAAAAGGTAGTTAGTAGTTGGCACTCAGAGTTGTCATGTTAAGTTTAATGTTCATTATTTCCTAAAGACATTGGGGGAGGGCAATTAGTCCGTTGTTGTTGCAGGCATTTATAAGAAAAGCACAGAAATATAATAGAATATACAAAAACACATATATAAACACTGTCGAACAACCCATGTGCAAAAAAAGTCTGTAAATCATAGAACCAATTCAGAGTTGTGGTGAGTGAGGTTATCCAAGCCATTTCTGGAGGGTAGTGTTACGTACCCCATAACTGGGTCACTTACCAGCAAAGATAGAGAAGTCCGTTGAAGTCTGATGGTACTATTTTTAACAGTATTTATTGATGAAATACACAAAAATAATATCAATGCAAACATACAGATAATATACGTCGTCAATACTAAATCTAAAAGCGCGGGTATAATAATAATCAATAAGAAATAGCACTATCATTGTCTAGGGGATAATGTATTGTCCGATGGAAATATAAAAGTCACTTTAGTTCATTCAAGCTGCCGGCTGCAGCCTTTGGTTGGAGTCAAGAGAGAGTTAAACTTGCCCATTCCTTTTATGATGTCAATCCTTCGAGAGTTGGTGGGGGCTGATTTCTCCTTTGGGTTAGCTAAAGCCGTTCTTCCATGGCAAAACCCACCAATTCCGAGGCAAATGGAAAAGGACGCTCGTGGACCTTCCACCGGCTTTCGCTATTTCGCTGTTACAGGATTTCTAGCATTTCTTCTGGTGCGTCTAAAGGGGCTGTTCCCCAGACCCTCTTTTATCCTGACTCACAGGGTCTCAGATGTCAATCAGGTTGGGATGATGCAATCCCTCCACCAACCCCCCCTCGGTTCATTGCCTGGGGGCTTCGATGAATCGTACAGTACTCAATACACAATTCCGTCTCCAAGAGGTAATGGCCGTTATCCGTGGCTTTGTCTCTCGGAGGCCCAGGACACATTCCAAACATTGAGGAATCTGCGTGTCTCTCTCGCATTTCCTGGGTCTCCTGACCCGAATCAATAGCGATCCTGCGATTCTCAGAAAGGAGGGGGCCACAGGCGTAACAGTAGTAAGTGATGGTATAGGACTTCAGGCTTCTATACCTTCTTCTCAGTTGGTAGTAGCGAGAAGAGAACATGGCTGGAGGCCTTTGATGATGGATGCTGCTTTCTTGTGGCAGCACTTCATGTAAATATACTCAATGGGAGGGAGTGCGGTTGCCACATTCTTGGATCATTCTTTGTTTGGAATCTCTCCCTTAGCCTTACCACCATGGTGGTACTATATGAGTGGAAGCTTAGAGCAGCATTCACTCTTGAGTTCATTTGAACATTCAAGCCTCTCCACTAAGATAAGGCAATAATCTCTGGAGAGGCCAAGGAGTGATGGGACAACACACATACCAAACTTATTGTACAAGCCTTTGAAATCAGTACTGTGATATGAAGGCATAGTGGCCCAGAAGGTGTTCCAGTTTCTCCTGTATTCCTCCCTAAAGAGTTTTGTATAGGGTCTGATCTGAGTCCTAGATGTAAAAGTCATATCAGAATCTCAAGGTTGACAAATGTTCGATTGAAAATGCAGACCAAGATAAACAGGGTTATGCAATTGAATTTAGATGTTAGTATATTGTAATTAGTATACTTCTTTCTTATTGCAGTAAACAAGCAATGTTATGTGCTACATTTTCTGCCCATTGACTACGAATGGGTAGAAAATCAGAACATATCACAATCATCAAAAGCCATCATTGTTCATTGCATGAAAATCTGATTGCATTTCAGTTTGACTCTGTGGGAGATATTTGGTTATTGCAATATTCCATCTGCTTGGAGACAGAAACAAAGATTAAAGAAAGAATAATGTGAGTACTTGCTGTATTTTCACAATTATTGCAAGAAATCCATTTGTTCCAACATTTTTGTTTAAAAGAAGCAAGATGTCATGTGGGAGATGGAAAAAAGAAAGAGACAAGCACTCCATTCTCTTTAGAAAATCTCAGTGAACCACTGATAAGGCAATACTTCTAAAAGTCATTTTCTCTTCTTTTGTACATTTAATTAAACCTGAAAGAAATTATTGTCATGTGGTGCATTTATCTGGAGAAGGATATTTTTCAGCATAATTCCCACAACTCAAAATCAGAAATACTAATATAAGCAGGCACAGCCACACTTTGCAATGTTATCCATAGTACATGAGCAGCTGCAGAAGGTAACCTAATGGTGAACTGCTGTTCTAACGATAAATATCAGGATTCTGGGAATTATCATAGAATTATAATTAAAAGTTTGTCATACATGCATATAAAAATAGAAATAATAAATTATAGATTTTCCAACAAATAGCTAATTAGAAATTCACATATGCCTAATTGTACTTTTTGATTAATAAATAACAGACATTAATGCAAATCACAGAGAGTCTGAATCTGTTTATGCAAAGCCAAAAAAAAAATGGTGCTATCTTGTTGAAGATGGGCTTAAACCATAACAGATCAACCCAATATACTTTTGTAGGTGCCAGTACTTAACTGAAAATTTGCCACTGCATTTCTTAGTAGGAATTTTATTCTCCATAGCACTTATTAACTCTTGTAACTCTCCACATAATGATGTCAATTTTGGTGCAATATGTAAAATTCCTCTACAGTGAGATTTTCAACCATACCAGACCAATGCAAAAGTTCTTTCTTAATACCTACTTTTTTCCCTGTAAGTACGCTATGGAAAGGACCAGCACTCAAACTGCATTCACTGAGATGAATAACATCTTAATAAAAATAAAAACCTGCAATTATGCCTTGACTGCTTTGCCCATGGAGTCTTCTAGGTTTCCTAGCCTCAAGATCATTCTAGACTGCTACTGATTTTTCCTGCCAATCTGATAGTTTTCAGCTCATTACCAAATTAGGAAGGTCATTAAAGTCAAGTCAAGTAAAGTTAAGTCAAATTTATTTGTAAAGCACATTTAAAACCAACCCATGTTGACCAAAGTGCTGTACAAACCATAACAGGTAGCTAAAATCACAAATACAAGAAACACAGATATAAACAAGGCACTCAGCTTACAGGCACAAAATAAACAACAATGAGCCTAGGCACAAGCCAAAAATCAAATATTCAAACGCTCCAGACCGAATATCTACTTTCCCTTCATCCCAAAGTTACAGTCATATTATTCACTATGGCAATTGCATACATTATGAGCTTCCCCAAAGTGTAACATTCATTGACTGCACATGTCCCTCACAAAGGCATTCCCTAGCACTCTCTTCTTAGAAAAACATGACCATAACTTTAGAGGGACCCCACTGTACCCTTGCACAAAGAACATGCCTCCTGTGGACACTGTCGCTCAGTAGCCTGTTCATGTTCTTTCAATACTCTCAGCATAGTCTTTCCCCATCAATCTCCTATCATTCTTTATTTTTGTAATTTATTTTTTATTGAAGTTTATCATCAAACAAACATTTCCATAAGATGTATTTCAGATACTGTACGTATATATCATATATTCATATTTGCATTAAATCTCCACATAATAATTATCTGAGGTATACACTTATAGAAAGGAGAGGAGAGAAAGAACAACCAAAGTAAGAAAACTATGTACAAAATAGGGAGTGATCTTTTTTTTTTACAACATATTCATTGACTTGTGAGAATAAAATCAGGCCTATGAGGTGTTATGTAGTTAAACCATTTTTTCCCAATATGAATCAAATTGTTCCAGCTTATGATTAACAGATGCTGTTATCCTCTCCATTTTGTAAATGTCCATTGTAATTTCCATCCATGTATTTAAAGTTGGGCTCTCCTGTAATAACAATTTCCTGGTAAGGGCCTTTTTACCAGCCACCAGCAGTATATTTATTAAACATTTATCTCTTTTCAACCATTCTTGAGGTATATACCCTCCTGAATGGATGTCAGTTACTGTTGGTGTATATTCTTTTAAGACTTAGCTTCAAAGAATGAAGTTGCGGGGGCATATTCTGGCAAGTGCAGGAACCTATGACATCAATTAGGGAACATTGCATTTAAATTGATTGTGTCACTTCCAGCATAATGTTACATGAAGAAACCTGACAATATTGTTTCATTAATCTAGGAACTGAAGCTCTTACACTTTTTACGTTTTCACAAACATTAGGATGAATGACAATTTTGTCTTAATGACAAAAAACAGTGTGAAGCTAATTCTTAATAGTTGTCCCATGGTAAGGCAAAATACATATCAGCACTTTTGGCTACAGGGAAGTGTTGCTACTGAAGGATAGATGTTGAAATTATGGGGGGAAAAAAAGCGGAAGGAGGATTGCACCCAGAGCATTGAAAGACCATGAGCAGGCAAGTGAAGGGTAGTGCCTGGAAGAGACACGTCCTTTGTGCAATTGTTAGAATGTATCACTGCAGCTGCTAATTGTTTGAAGGTTATTAATTGTGCTTTACCTACTTGGTTACTGCTTATTGATGTTCTGTGAAAAGACCCAATTGAAACTTCATCAACATCAAGGGAAAAGCAAAGATGTCAGAATGGTCAGTTTCACAAATCAAATGGTCACTGCACCGAAGAAAATGAGCCTAGCCAATGAAAAGCAACCATGTAACCATAACATTAGCGAAGAACAGGCGTAGACCCAGAGCATCAAAATGGAGGGCTCATCATGTTTAACAATTACAATGATCAGAATAAAGGGCCACTTACAACTGCTAGACAAAATGTAGAAACTGCTCAAGGATGTTGTATGCCTGTGAACCTCAAGCCCGAATGCGAATTTAAGCAGAAGTAAGCACTGTGCTGTGTTACACTAAATGGTGCAAGATCTTTTTTTAAGTAAATGCAGACATAAACTATGTTTACCTTTGTTCTAGGTTAGCTATTTTTTGCTAAGATTTATGAATAGGAACAGAGTAGTCATGCCTGTGGCTAGTCAGCACTTTTCCTGGAACAACAGTCACAGGCTATAAATCGTAAAGTCAAATGTAGTGGCCAATGTTATAAATGGGCTATAAATCATATCCCACTGGCTTCAAAGTACATTCTATTTGTACAATTTGTTCAAGTCTACAATTTTTTTGATAAATGTAATGGTGTACTGTGTCCCTTTGTGTTTTGGATCCGAAACACTTGGAGGCAACATGAGCTGAAACAGCGTCCTGAAGATGTCAAGAATTTCAAATGAATTTTAAAAGAAAAATTCAAATCATTGTTGTAATATGCCCACCTAGAATCTGGACCTCACAATGGTGTATTTTTCTGCACTGTGCAGTGAAATTTGATTTTCCTTTTGAGTACATTTGCAGGTTGCAAAAACAGTGTCATTCTCAGCAAAGTAATTGGTCATTTAGATTTGATTCAACATTTAAGGTTACAGTAATTATGACCTTTGCCACTGCGACATGGATGGAGTGACATTGCAGTGATCATTTAGAGTTCCTGCAGCTGAAACTTGGTTTCTGTTTCAGAACAAGTAATGATCACAAAGAATTATGTTTCATGGCATCCTATTCACTAAAGCAGCATTATTTAAATGGCAATGTAGCCACTTGACACTCTCCTCTGTTCTCTGCTGTGGTGCTGAAGTGGCTGATAGGCTATTTATTGTGCTGATTCAATGCCTCAATGACTTCTTGTTCTCCCCTTATTACCCCTTTACCATGAATATCATTGCTGTGGTCTTATTGGGCCCAATGCATGAATTGAGCTATATGGTAGTCATCTAAAGTAGTGCAGGTATGCCAGGAGCAAGGAATGGAAGGTAATTTAACTTCCATTGATATTATCTGTCAAGAGTTATGGATCCCCCATCTCTCTGAATAGCAATGCATCAGAGTCAAAGCTTTTTTTTTGTATCAATGGTGACAGAGTATGGGTTTCATTGGTATTCATCCTAAGGTCCTCTGATTGTTGAGGACTTGCTGTACATCTCCGCTTCGTTGCTGGTGGTCATCTCCCGATTGCAGGTAAGTAGTAAGATTGGCTTTCTGCATCCAAACTAGATTAGCCTAGGAGGCAAACCCAATCCAATTGGATGCAGCCCATTAACGGCTGCCAGTCATTTTCTCAAACGGTGTGATGACCTCTGGAATGTCATAGAGAATGAGAGTCCTGAAGAAGGTTTTAGCCCAAAACATCAACTGTTTACCCTTTTCCATAATGCTGCCTGGCCTGCTGAGCTCCTCAACATTTTGTGTGTGTTACTTTGGATTCCCAGCATCTGCAGATCTTCTCATGTTCATAGACAATTACAGTTTTTTTCCAGCCTGTTTCCCAGCAGTTGGGGCTGGAAATTTTCCAGTCTGCATGGTTATGGCAAATGTCTGTTGTGTGCAATCCTATCCTGTAAAACATGAATTTTCTACCCATTTCCCTTCAGTTCTTGCTGTATCCAAGCAAAGACAGCTTCATTACCCGAGCTGCTGCAAACAGAATCAGATACTGTGTAATTATTACCTCATCTGACCTTACAATAAAGCACTTGAAAATGATTGGGCAGAGAACACTACCCTGAGGATCTTCTGCAGTGAAATCCTTGCACTGACATGATTGATGTTCGACAACAATAACCAGTTTCCTTTGTGCTAGGTAGGAATCCAACCACTGGGGAGTTTTTCTCCTGATTTTTATTGAATTTAGTGTCACTTAGATAATTTGATTCTGCACTCAGTCAAAGGGAGTCGAAGTCAAGTCTTGTCATTCTTATCTCACTTCTGGAGTTTGGTTCCTCTGCCCATGCTTGACCTGCTACTTTAATGACGTCCGGATGTGAGTGGACTTTAATAAACTCAAACTAAGCATCCATGAATAGGTTATTGTTGAGTGACTATTGGTTGATAGGATTGTTTTGGACACCTTTCTCCACTGTCGATGATTGAAAATAGACTGATGAAACAGTAATTAGATTTGCCATAACATGCCTGGATAACTTTGCTGAGTTGATGCCAAATTGTGACTGCTTGACAAGGGATGCATCCAGCTTGGGAGCAGCAGTTCGTAGCACTGCACACAGGGTATTATCAGAGCCTCAAATCTTTGTGGCTTCTAATATTTTTATTCTTTTCTGTATAAAAAGAAAGTGCATTGTATTGCCTGAAGATGGATATCAACGACAGTGGAGCTCTCAAGAAAAGATAAATTCTTCTTCCTAGCTTCTCATTGGCTGTTTTGAATATCTCTCACATTCACTACACTGACCCCCACAGATTTGCTTAATTCCCAAATGCATCAATTAAAAAAAAGCCCTCAGCATAAAACTTCCTATTTCTGTTTCCATGATCTTTACGTGAAGTTGAATTCTAGTGGAGACACAAGAAACCGCAGATGCTGGAATCTGGAGTAACAAGCAAGACGCTGAAGGAATCTCCTCCATGGATGCTGCCTTACATGTCGAATTTCCCCAGCATCTTGTCTGTTGATTGAATTCCAGTGTGTTGGGTAGATATTCCATGTTGAACTAAAAGCAGAATGCTTGAGATCGAAGTTACATTTGAGTACAAATAAAGTACGTTTATTACCAAAGTATGGATACATTATACAACCCCGAGATTCAGCTCCTTACAGGCAGACACAAAACAAGAAACTCAAATAAACCCATTAAAAAACTCAACAAACACCCAGTGTGAAGAGAGGATTAAAAACAAATCGTGGAAACAATAGAAGTAAGCAAATAGCATTTAGAACAAAAGTGAGTCCTCAGGCACAAAGCCTGGAGCAGCTGGAGCAAACCCACAGCCATAGCTGATTGGCTGAAGAAGATCGACAAATCCAGACTTCCCGGTAAATTCAAGAACTCTCTGTACCAATATAGCCTTCTGCTCAGGCTCCTCTGGCTCTTCACACTTTACAAGTTCCCCATGACTGCCGTAGAGGGCTGATGCACCATCAATAACTCTCGGAGACGGGAGGCAAACGATAGGCTTTTATTAGCTGCAGAAGTGACCACAACATCTCGGAGTCTGAGGGAGGAGCAGTGCCTCCAATCGCCTTTATACAGGGGTCTGTGGGAGGAGCCACAGGAGCAGTCAGCAGAGGGGCATCTCCAGACAGGTATACATAGTTTATTGCATTCACCCCCCCTTTGTTTTAAAAGAGAGTCCCCATGGGGTGAAGTTTCTGACAAGTATATTTACAGGTTAAGTCTATCAGGTGGTCGAATCTGTCGCTGCGATCTACGTAGCACCGGTGGTGATTGCACCGGTGACGGTGGTTGTGCTGGCTCCGGCCTGACTTGAGGTGCCAGCCCATTAGACGTCACTAATCCCTCATGCGTGTGTGTGGCGCCCGGTATGGGAGTGTCATGAGGAGTCTGTGTAGGGCTTGGCGTGTACGGTGTCTCGTGGGTATATACATTGGTGGGTACGGGGTTCATAGTCACCATGGAGTGTTCGGGGTAGGGGTCTGGTGCTCCTGTGGGTGCCAGGGTGCAGATGGAGACCGTGTCCTCCCGCCCATCAGGTAAGACCATGTAGGCATACTGGGGGTTCGCATGAAGTAGGTGAACCCTCTCGACCACTGGGGAGTATTTATTGCTCCTCACATGTTTCCGGAGCAGCACTGGCCCTGGGGATGTCAGCCAAGCCGGTAGGGTGATCCCAGTGGCAGACTTCCTGGGAAAAGAAAAGAGTCACTCATGAGGGGTGGCATTGGTGGACGTGCATAACAGGGAGCGGATGGAGTGGAGTGCCTCGGGGAGGACCTTCTGCCAGCGAGAGACCGGCAGTCCCTTTGACTTAAGGGCTAAAAGTGTGGCTTTCCACACAGTGGCATTCTCCCTCTCCACCTGTCCATTCCCCTGGGGATGATAGCTCGTGGTCCTACTAGTAGCAATGCCCCTAGCCAGCAGGTATTGGCGCAGCTCATCACTCATAAAGGAGGACCCTCTATCATTGTGGATATAGCAGGGATATCCGAATAGAGAGAAGAGCTGGCGCAGGGCTTTTATGATGGACGTGGCAGTGGTATCGGGGCAGGGGATGACAAAGGGGAACCGCGAGTACTCGTCGATTATGTTGAGAAAGTAGGCATTGCGGTCGGTGGAGGGAAGGGGACCCTTAAAGTCAACACTCAGTCGCTCAAAGGGGCGGGTGGCCTTGATAAATCATTGTGCCTTTTCAGGACGGTAGAAGTGTGGTTTGCACTCAGCACAGACTTGACAGTCCCTGGTCATCGTCCTGATTTCCTCAAGGGAGTAAGGCAGGTTCTGGGCTTTCACAAAATGGTAAAGTCGGGTGACCCCCGGGTGTCAAAGCTCTGCATGGAGGGTGTATAGCCGGTCGAGCTGTGCGCTGGCACACGCTCCCCGGGATAGGGCATCAGGGGGCTCATTGAGCCTTCCAGGCTGGTACAGGATATCATAGTTGTAGGTGGAGAGTTCTATTCTCCACCTGAAAATATTATCATTTTTGGTTTTGCCCTGCTGTTGGTTGCTGACCATAAATGTAACTGAGCGCTGGTTGGTCAGCAAGGTGAACCTTTTGCCGGCGAGATAGTGCCTCCAGTGCCTAATAGTTTCCACTATGGCCTGGGCTTCTTTCTCCACCGCGGAGTGCCGAATTTCAGGGCCCTGAAGGGTATGAGAGAAGAATGCTACCGGCCTTCCTGCCTGATTGTGGGTAGCAGCCAGCGCAAAGTTGGAGGCGTCACTCTCTACTTGGAAGGGAATGGTCTCGTCCACTGCATGCATCGTTGCTTTGGCAATGTCCCCTTTAATGCGGCTGAAGGCCGCGCGGGCCTCGGATGAGAGGGGAAATGCGGTGGACATGACCAGGAGGGCGGGCCTTGTCTGCGTAGTGAGGGACCCATTGGGCGTAATAGGAAAAGAAGCTCAGGCACCTTTTGAAGGCTCTGAACGTGGTGGGAAGAGGGAGTTCCAACAGGGGGCGCATATGGTCAGGGTCAGGGACAATGACCCCGTTCTCCACGACATACCCAAGGGTAGCGAGTCGGATGGTTCCGAACACACACTTGTCCCTGTTATAGGTGAGGTTAAGAGCTTTGGCCGCTTGGAAAAATCATTGGAGGTTGGTGTCGTGATCCTGCCAGTCGTGACCGCAGATGGTAATGTTATCCAGATATGGGAACGCGGCCTTCAGTTGGCACTGGTCCACCATCCGGTCTATTTCCCTCTGGAAGACAGAGACACCATTCGTGACACTGAAGGGGACGCGCAGGAAGTGATAGAGCCTGCCGCCCACTTCGAAGGCAGTGTAGGGGCGGTCCTCTGGGCGGATGGGGAGCTGATGGTAAGCGGATTTCAGGTCTATGGTCGAGTACACCTTGTACTGAGCTATCTGATTGACCATATCCACGATGCGGGGTAAGGAGTACACGTCAAGCTGCGTGAACCTATTGATGGTCTGGCTATAGACCACGACCATCCTACTTTTCTGCCCGGTCCGAACAACGACCACCAGGGCCCTCCAAGGACTTGTGTTTGGCTCAATGATTCCCTCCCTGAGCAGCCGCTGCACCTCCGACTGAATGAAGGCCCTGTCCCCCGCGCTGTACCTCCTGCTTTTAGTTGCCACAGGTTTACAGTCGGGGGTTAGGTTGGCGAACAGCGGTGGGGGAGGGATCTTGAGGGTGGAGAGACTGCAAGTGGTGTCAGTAGCGCAGCTGTCGGCATGGTGCTGGGTGGGATGTGCGAGTCGGTGTGTGTGTGTGGTCAGTAGCGGGGTTTATGACGAAGTCCTACAAAACTGAGGATTCCTGACAGTGAGTGGTAGGAGGGGCCCGTCATATGCCATAGTCACACTTTCGAGGTGACTCTGGAAGTCCAGCCCCAATAGCACAGGGGCACACAGTTGAGGCATGACCAGTAGAGCAAAGTCCCGATATTCTGTGCCCTGCACCACCAATGTTGCTACACAACCCACCCAGATGTCTGTGGAATGCGATCCAGAAGCCATGGTGACCTTCTGGCTTACTGGCTGTGTCACGAGTCCGCAGCGTTGCACTGTGTCCGGGTGAATAAAACTCTCAGTGCTGCCCATGTCAAACAGGCAGATAGTCCTGTGCCCCTCCACCAGGATGTCCATCATTCACCTTGCAAGCTGGTGTGGAGCGCTTTGCTCGAGGGTCATGGAGGCCAGAGTTGCATCGCCATCTAGGTGCCTGGTAAGCACCCATGGGTCGGAGGCTTGGCAAGGTGGCACCGATAAAGATGGCCGCCCCCATGCTTCGCACGCGGCGGGCAGCCAAGATGGCAGTGACCAAGATGGCCGCCCCCATGCCTCACACATGGCGCTGCTCAACCCCGCTCGTGGTTTGGACTTACAGGCCTTGGCGAAGTGGCCCTTCTTTTCGCAGCTGGAGCAGGTAGCTTCTCGGGCCGGGCAGCGTTTTCGGGGGTGCTATTCGAGTCCGCAGAAGTAACACTGCACGGACTTGCGACTGGCAGCAGCCGTGGTCGATACGCTGGGTAGCGGGGACTTCACGGACTTGCAACTGGCAGCAGCCAAGGTCAATTTGCCGGCGGGTTGCGGGGTCTACAGCGTCCACGGGGTCAGCGGGGATCGCAAGCCTGGACAGCGTCAGCATCGTGCAGAGCGGCCTCCAGCATGTCGGCCAGCTCGATCGCCAAATGTAAGGTAAGATCAGCGTCTTCCAGCAGCCGCTGGTGCACGTACACTGTCCTGATCCCCGTGACGAAGGCGTCTCGTACCAGGAGCTCCGCATGCTGTTCCACCGTCAGTCCCCTGCAGTCGCAGGCCCGCACAAGTGTCTGTAAGGCCCGGACAAACTCAGTGCTCGACTCTCTGGCCTGCTGCCCCCATGTCGCTAAGCGATGTCTTGTGTAGACGGTGTCTTTTGAGGGTGTCCAGTGCCCCTTGGTAAGTCGGCAGGTCCCTGATCAGGGAGTAGACCCGCGGACTGACCCTGGAGAGGAGAATTGTGTGCATTGTTGCCCGCTCGGTTACACGAATCTCCTCCAGGTACGATTGGAAGCATGCAAGCCAGAGTTCAAAAGCGATGCTGGCTTCCGGAGATTGAGGGTCAATATCTAATCTGTCGGGTCGTAAAATGCTCTACATGTTTTAAAATTGCTGCTAATAAAATTGATGCACCATCAATAACTCTCGGAGACGAGAGGCAAACGATAGGCTTTTATTAGCAGCAGAAGTGACCACAACATCTTGGAGACTGAGGGAGGAGCAGTACTTCCAATCGCCTTTATACAGGGCTCTGTGGGAGGAGCCACAGGAGCAGTCAGCAGAGGGGCATGTCCAGACAGGTGTACACATAGTTTACTACAGTAGAGGGCATCAAGAGGAAAACTAACAAGCACCGGCGGAGATGGTTAGGAGCTCCCCCAAGCTTCTCTTCAGTGGGCCTCTGTATTCGATCCGGGCAGCTGCAGCTTCCCCTGTCATCTGTTGTGGAGGAATTCAAGGTGGCTAAATGCAGAGCCTTATTAAGCTTGAGAAATTCCAATGATGACCTGGTAAAGCAAGCAGGCGTTACAACCCGATCTGGGCAGCCAATGCAGCAGTAGAGCAGGCAGTGTTCTCTGAAGCTGCGAGATTTCATCAGTAACCCCTGCATCGAGCGGCAAGGCCTCGGCTCAGTTCACTTCCAGCAGTGGGAAAACGCAAGTATAAGGAACAGGCAGATCCATGAGGAAGAGAAGCAGATGTCAAAGGCAGTGTAACAAGTGTCCCAGGGTGCCTGAACAAAATGGGATCTGTCCAAGGGCAAGGTCTCATGGGCAGAGTTATGGAGACTGGAGCCCTTCCGTATTTCTTTCCTCTTGCACTCTGTGTATGACACCCTTCCTTCGCAATTACATCTGTACACATGGGGGATGAGAGAGGACCCGAACTGTAAGCTCTGTGGTCAGAAGGGGACACTGGCTCATATACTGTCCAGGTGTAAAACAGCTCTAATTCAAGGACGGTGCCATGATAAGGTGCTGCTGGCTCTTGCTGACACACGAGAGCGAGAGAGATGCAAGAAGGGGACGGCCGGCACAGATTTGAGGATGGCCATCACCTTCATCAAAGAGGGAGCCAGGCCTTTCGTAACCAAACAACCAAAGCTAAATCTGCTGCTAACAGCCAGGTCCTGGGAGATGAGGGTCGATGTGGGAAGGAGGCTGCAGTTCCCGGAGGTGGTGCACACAACCCTCTACCCGGACATTGTATTATGGTCAACTGAAGACTGGAAAATAACTCTGGTTGAGCTGACAGTGCCGTGGGAAGAGGGATGGGAAGAGGCCCACGAGAGAAAAGCCTTGAAGTACCAGCCCTTAGTGCAGGAGTGCAAAGACAAGGGATGGCAGGCATGGTTGTTCCCTGTGAAGATTGACTGCAGAGGTTTCCCAGCCAAATCAGCATGGCGGTTGTTGTCTGCTCTGGGCCTGGATGAAAGGAGCAAAAAACAAGCAGCTCGTAGGATGGGGGAAGAGGCAGAACGAGCCTCTTGTTGGATTTGGAGCAGGCGAGAGGAGGGAAGCTGGAAGCCAGGAGCAGATGGGCAGTGACTTGGCCACCACTGCCAGCCCACCAACTGGAGAGTGTTGTGGTTAAGGTTCGAAACACTCTGTGAAGGTTGGGAACCACCTGATGACATCTGCTCCTGGCTGAAGGCTACGGTTACCTCATAAGGTATCTGGAGAATGCGCCCTAACAGGTGTATGTAATAAGCAGTTCAGAACATAGTGGAGTAAGTATCATGGATGCTTCCTCCAATACATCAGATAATGCCAGCTATCAATGGAAAAATGTAGAAAGAGAGCTAATATTTTAGATTGAAGACACTTTGTCTTCATTTTCTGTTTTATTTAAGGCCAGAAGAGCTTATTCTATGCTGTATTTCAATAAATCAATCAATCAATAAGTAGATAGATGGATAGATTTCCAGTGTCTGCAATGCTTTCTGATCTTTATACAGTGCTTTTGGGTTTTCATATTTTACAAGATGGAATTAACAAGCAAGAGAAGAGACACAATTTGTGCAGCAGGTTTAAAAAAATAAGCTTCTGCCTTTTTCCTCTGTTTTGCCAGTTTCAACGTCACAACAGATGGCCAGCTTAATTTCTCATGAGGCTGATGCCTTTAAGCAACGTTGAGCTTGGGCAAAACCTTAAAATGGATGAGCGGCAAGTAAGTTTACAAGTACAAGTCAGTTAAAAATTGCAGTCCAGTGGTACAGTTAGCATAATGCCATGACAGCACCAGCAAACCAGGTTCAATTCTGCTGCTGTCTGTAAGGAGTTTGGACATTTTTCTGTTAACTGCGTGGGTCTCCTGTATGTGATCTGGCTTCCTCCCACATTCCGAAGGTGTGGGGGTAGTAGGTTCATTGAGTACATGGGTGTAATTGGGGATCACATGCTGGCGGTGCTGGAAGCATCTCTGTGCAGCATCTCTCATAAAGCCAATTATGGTTTAGAATTCCAATCACAGCCAATAAATGTAGCTGTTGACTGTATGGAAAAGAGTGAATGAATGCTGAAGTCATTACACAATCATTCCTGTGTCATTTCTCCAGGTCGATTGCATTTTGCATTAAAAGAATTGGAAGAAAATTGCTACTAGGAAATCACTTCCCACAATGAAGACCAGTAAATAAGCTTTATTGTTTTTGTCATTTTGTTGTCAGTTTGACAGCAAGCTCAACATTACTTGAAGTAAAAGGCCAATACCTTTAAGGAAAACAGCGAGCAGCAGGAAACTACTGGAAAAACTTTTTAAAAAGAATAACAAAGCTATCGACCGAGTTCCTAAACCTCTGTACTGTGATTTGTACCCTTGTCATGCCTCTTAGTTGAAACATGTCCAGCATATAATTATCCTGATTCTTCTAGAACTTGCAAGCTAATTGGGCATCAGTGAGACGGGAGTGCAGCTTCATTGCAGCATTCACGTAAGTCACTGGTTGTGGGAGGTGGGGGGGGGGTCTTTGAGGAGAGGTAGATAGTGATGGCCTGCAGGATTGATGTGGGAAAGATAAGGAGAACAGTGTTACAGAAGGACGGTGAATGCTGCAAAGCTAAATTAGTAGTAGTGTCCAGGAGGCACTGCAGACAAATGGTGTGTGTTGTGCTGCGGTGTTTATTTTCTCCTCCAGCTATTGTCATGATATATTTATATCATGCCCTGTTGGCTCTCATGAAAGAGAACTAAGCATGACATCAGCAGGTTTTCTCCTTACAGTGGTGTAAATGATTCATGGAAACATAGAAAACAGACCTTCCGTTGAGTAGTACAATCTTTCATATAGGCTTTATGGCAAAATTCTTTCAGAAAAATGATTACAAAGGTGGACACCTACTGCACACTTCTTTCTAGATGCCTGAAATATTGGTGTTCAAAGGTGTACATTGCATCTCCAGTCTTTGTCACCGTAATTTTCAATGGCACATGAATATCATATGCTATTCATATGCATCCAGAGCTTCATAAAATATGCAAGACCTGCTTTGGCACTCATTAAAAGTGACAAAGGAGTACTGTGGTGAGAACTAGCTTCAGGCAGGTCCACTTTTAGTCAAAAATTTGTCTCTTGTTTCTCTTCAACACCACCATCCTCCAACCCCATCATTATGAACCACAATGTTCTAAATTTGTCTCCAGCAGCCTATCGTGGACACTCCTAATTTCCCAACCGGAACGTGCGGTTTTCCCACATCGCAAATGATACCCTGACGTTCTCCTCTCATCCGCTTCTAGGGTTCTGTGCCCCTATACTCCAGAGTCTATATGTCCATCAACATGCATTCCACAATTACAGAGCTAATAACAGAGATACCTTTGAGGACAGTAAGCACACATGGCCTCTTCTATCGCATGTTACAATTTGGGCATGTGTGTATGAAAAGTTTTGGGGACAGTGATCTTCCTGCAATACCCACTATAGAAGTGTTCACAGGTAGCGAAGAATTTAGGGACCAGAGGAAGTTACTCAACTTAGTAAGTCCATGATAGTGGTTAATCCTACTTTCCAGCCCTTGTTTTCAAGTGTTCATCCATTTGCTTTTTAAATATTATGATGATTTTGTCTTTGCAAACTTTTCATGCATTGAGTTCAAGATTCACACTACTTGTGGAGTGAAATAAAAGATCTCAACTTAACTCTATTCCTACTATGAATCATCTGAGATCAGTGACACTCCTATTCAATCTGCCTATCAGAACCTCAGATCTCCCTCAGCCATTGCTGTTCAAAGAAATTTAACTATTCTCTCTTCATAACATTCTCACATATCTCTCTGACGCAATGACTCATCAAATTTAGGTTGCGTATTTGACATAAAACTCTGCCATGGACAGTCCCAAGCCTGGCCATGAAAGGAGGAGATTTGGGCATGGGGGGGGGGGGGTGAGAGCTAGCAACCCAATCCCTTATAAGCCCAAAGCTACGGAAATGCCGATAGAAGCTCCTAAGACATCATCCCTGGGATAGGCATGATCTTCACCAATATGTATGAGACGATCAAGTCAAGTCAAGTCACTTTTTATTGTCATTTCGACCATAACTGCTGGTACAGTACATAGTAAAAATGAGACAATGTTTTCATGACCATATTGTTACATGACACAGTACAAAAACTAGACTGAACTACGTAAAAAACAACACAGAAAAAAACTGTACTAGACTACAGACCTACCCAGGACTGCATAAAGTGCACAAAACAGTGCAGGCATTACAATAAATAATAAACAAGACAATAGGATCAACCTTCTATTGACCCAGAACAGAGGACTCTGGTGAATGTTGTTGGTGGCCTAAACCGCTGCAGGGATGATAGGCTTAAGAAGAAGTGTTTGATATAGTAATATTCAAAATTAGAAACTTAGGCTATGAACGTGTATATGTTTTCATCTGATTTCTTCACCTTTTTATTCCGCTGCACAAATTGATTTCAATAAGTCAACAAACCATTTAAGGGAATAAATATATTTGTTCATTCCAAACATTTTCCAGCCTTGTTCGAAGTAGTTGCGAAGATTAAAGTGAAGCCCACTTGGTCATTCTCATAAACTGTGTGACCAAGGAAGGCAGCAAGATAGAAAATTGCTATTTCTAAAAAAATAAAAATCCCAATTTAGATGATAAACAGTTTGTTGAAGGACAGAGTTCAACATGGGAACATGAAAAGCAAATAGACTTCAGTCATTTATTTTTATCAAGTCACTGGAAGTCACAGTATGTGCAATTCATTTTCCCCATAGATCTTTGAGTTTTACACATATCATAATCATCCCCATTCATTTAATCAAAGTCTTCCAATCTCAGGCCAAACAATTTTTCTGAAATTTCCATATTTCTGGATTCCCACTGCATGTGGCTTGCATTGTCCTTCACTCCAAGACTCTCTCTAGTTCATTAACGTCTCTACAAGCATAGCAGATGTTGTGCTTCGTCATTTTTAACTGACAACAAATATGTGTTGTAGAGCAACATGGAAGATCATTTCCTTTCAGCAGTCAAGGCATGAAATGACAGAACTATGAGGTGTCAGCTCTGGGCTTAAACTTGTAACAATATACTTGTGAGACAAGAGTACTTGCTTCTGGCCTGCTGTCGGCTAGCATTTTCAAATCCAGGTCAAACATATGAAGAAAGCAGAGACAAAAACACATCCATCCAGTGTATGCGGAGTACACTGCTTAATTGGTCCAAATGGAAGGCGGGTGTTAGAATGTGCAAAGTAGTTGTAAGAAAGGACCACCAAAGGCCAGAGGGCTATGGATTTGGTATGATGGACTCCAAATAGTGTTCTTTCTAAGTGGAGTCGTAGAAGAAATCAGAGGTGGAATGGAGAAGAGGAGGTATGGGTGAAGAGTGATACAACAAATATTGATGGGCTAAATGAGTCAACGTCAAGATTATAGAGGTAAGTGGTGCCACTGATGATTGAAAGAGGAGTGAAGGAGGGCCATGACCCTAGAGGAGATGGCAAACAAAGTTACTGATGATAAGATTTCACTCAGTGTAGATGGTGACAAAGAAAAGCAAGAAAGATAACTCAGTGAGAACCTCAACACTAGACTAAGATAAGGTGACTGTATATCTCACTTTTACCAGAACAGGCCCACATTTAAACTATAATGTGAATGTCCTGACTTTTTACAAGAAGTGGCAAATTGTTCAGTATTTTTGTGATTACTACTGTCTATTGCACTTCACAGTATACTGTAACTTACAAAATTACTATGTTCCTGAAACAAACACAGCAATAAGCATGGGTAGTGCAATACTACGTAAATAATAAAATCCTGTTGGGCTTATAATAAATAATTTTGCTGCATGTCATGAAGCATCTCAACATATAGGTGCCATGATATGTACTGGGAATGCCAGGACTCAAGTATGAAGGTAAAAACAACTCAGATGTAAACATTATGCATAAGAATTCCAACAGAACATCAGTGTTCAAGGAACACCATGAGACATAATATTCTCAAAACTAGGACCCTGCCACTAATGCTAATCAGGTGTCCCCTTAAATAATACAAGTAGCATGGAATTCCCAAGCGTATCAAAATAATCTTAACAAGTTGAAAGAAAAGCACCAGGAGACCACGTTACTGAGAATGAGTCGCTCAACAAAAACACAAGGAAATCTAAACGATTAATGACTCTTCTTAAACTGCATTTAACCAACTCTGGTGCACTAAAACCCTTGGAGCCCAGCACTCTCCAGTTCCCTGTACAGGCCCGAGGAGCTCATTATAGTAGCCTCCTCCTTTGGCTGGCACCTGATGTCCCAGAGAGAACTGAAAACCTAGATCCGGGGACGACTGGACCTGAGGTCAAGGGGAATCTCAAGGGACATGGAGAAGTCTAGAGGGACCTGGAAAACCTCGAGAGGGACTTGGCAAGCTTCAAGAGGAACTTGTAAACTGCAAGTGGGATAGCATTGAAGGAACTTTTAAGCATTGAATAAAGCTTAGAACCATTGAATAAACCTTGGAAATCTGGGGGGCCATGGGAAAGATGGAGTGCTATGGGGAATCTGGAAAATCTTGTTGACTTTGAGAACCTTATGACATTGAGTATGTTGACGACCTTGAAAACCTTGAGAACTTGAATGCTTCAACTTAGATGCTTAGACCTGAAAAAAGCCTGCATATACACTAGAGAAGCTCGGAACATGAGAAACATAAAATGGGGACTTGAGAATGGATTGCATTCAGACCTAAAGCTAACCCACGTCAAAATGCCACTATAAAACCTCCTCTGGGTACATTACTTGGCAGCGTCCTTCTGTCACAATGTGCACTGGCAATCTCAGGACCCAAATGTGAAGGAAAGACAGACTTCAAAGTAGAGACAGTGACCAGAGTTTATTCATAACAATTCCAACAGAACTTTGGGGGCTCAGCCATGCAACACCAATGGACATAACATTCTCAGAACTAGGACCTTGTGATTAGAGCTAATCATGTATTCACTTATGTAACTAGGTGGCCACTGAATATAATCTTTTATTGTTAAAGTGCACTTATGAATTCATCCTAGTAATGCTAAAATAGCTGCCTGTGCCCTTAAGAGAAAGCAGTGACGTCATTATGCATATGTGGAGTCAAAAGAAGTGTTGCAAGGTTCTAGACAGAACATTGAGTATGGTGAAGAAAGGTGAATAGTATTTGATAATATCCATGCAAGTTCATTTATACTGGTTTGTAAATCTGGAATATTAGTAATTTAACATGATTTACACGTGGATGCTTTAGATTTTCATGAGTAAGATATTGACGCTGGATAACGTGGTTGTGCAAATTTCCTTATCAGCCTAGTAGGTTAGTCTTTCTAGTAATTTAACTACAAGGCAATATACTGTGAAAGTTTATTTTTGTATTACGTTGTTGTTTCATGACTGAATGTGAACGTGTTAATCCCTGTTAACATAGCGTGAGCGAGGAGAACTCGTTTCAGGGTCTATCCTATATGTGTTTGGGAGTTACACACGTGTGCCAAAGTGAGTATACCTCTTAGTTACGATGAGATGTATTTCTTTGATATTGTGTATAACACACAGGTTTGGTGGGGTTCTAATGTCATTTGCATTGTTGTTTTTAGAATTGCCGCTACCGTACTGGTTTTGTATATTTTGTTTTATTTATCTTCATACTACATATGTAATAAGTGTGTGGACTGAAAGTAAACTGAGATTATAACAACAGGAACTCTGTCTTTTTTAAGTCCATTTTGTCATTTTTATTTTGATACCCTCTTTCTGCATTAAAACATCTAAAACATTTTAAAGAAGTTAAAGACCCAAAAAAGTATTTGCTGTCCTGCGCGTGTATTTTTTTCCAGACTACAAAACTTATATAACACAAGTGACATTGAATCCTTGTGCCTACCAAAACAAACTAAACAGGTTTAAATAGAGATCACCAGGAGTCGGGTAATCTCTAAAGAACAGGCTTTTGAGCAAAGCACAAGGAACTCTAAATGATAAATGACTCTTATTAAACTACAACTAACCAATACAAGTGTTCTTGAAACCACAGAGCCCAACACTCTCCAGCTCCCTGCACAGGCCCAAAGAGCTCATTGTAATAGAAGAGAGACTGAAAATCTGACTTAGTGGCGCAATATTAAGAATCTCATACTCAATGTCGGCAAGACCAAGGATCTAATTATTGACTTCAGAAAGAGGAGCCAGAGATCCATGAGCCAGTCCTCAGCAAGAGGTCAGAGGTGGAGAGGGTCTGCAATGTAAATTCTTCAGTGTTATTATTACGGAGGATCTGTCCTGGGCCCAGCATGTAAGTGCAATTACAAAGAAATCACAGCAGAGCTTTTACTTCCTTAGGAGTTTGCAAAGATTCGGCTTGACATCTAAAACTTTGACGAACTTCTGTAGATGTGTGATAAAGAGTATACTGACTAACTGCATCACAGCCTGGTATAGAAACACCAATGCCACTGAACAGAAAATCCTCCTAAAAAGTAGTGGATAAAGCCCAGTCAATTATGTGTAAAGCCCACCCTACATGCTTTCTTTTCACTGCTGCCATTAGGAAGAAAGTACAGGAGCCTCAGGACTTATACCATCAGGTTTAGGTACAGTTATTACCTCTCAACCATCAGTGCCTCAAACCAAAGAGGATAGCTTCACTCAGCTTCACTTGCCCCATCACTGAAATGTCCTCCCAACCAATGGATTCACTTTCGAGACTGTTCATTTCTTGCGCTTAATATTTATTGCTTATTTATTTATTATTATTATTATTATTATTATTAATCATATAATTTCTTTCTCTTTGTATTTACCCAGTCTGTTGTCTTTTGCACACTGGTTGAATGCCCAAGTCGGTGCGGTTTTTCATTGATACTGTTATGGTTATCTTTCTATTATGGATTTATAAATATGCCCACAAGAAAATAAATATGTCTGTAAATGGTGATATATATAGATGTACTTCGATAATGAAATTACTTTAAACTTTGAACTTCGAACATTCATTGCACTCAACAATTGTGCTCACACCACATTAAGCTTCAGGCAATGCAAACTTTATTACATTGCAGGCATGTCACGAAAGTGTGCCGCTCCTTTTAACAATAACCTTCAAAAAGAATTCAAGTTTTTGAAGAAAGACCAGTTAGTTGCAGACAACAGTGCAATTTGTTGGCTATGTCAAGGACATATTGCAATCTCTCTAGTGGTAGCTGAAGTGGTGTTGTTCAGCACTTTGAACAAAGAATCATAAGGACACTGAACAAATTGCATACAGTCCCAAGGGATTCATTTTTTTATAAAGAGCAAAATACAGAAGATGATCATGAGTGAGAGGCTATTTTCTCACTATTCTGTGCACCATTATTTAGTGATTTTAAATTGCAGTTCATTAAAAGAACTTCATTGATCGAAATTTTCATTCACGTGGACAAAATTTAAAGTAATCATCTGGAAGATATTGGCACCATAGCTAACTCCATATCTACTGTCTGATTTAACAGAGAGTTCACTTATCATACTTAGTTTGGATGCATTAAATAAAGCAGATTACAAGATGTTTCCAGTTCGGGTGTTTTATTTTTTCCTAATGACCAAGATGAAAACAACAATCATGAATTTTATTGCTCTACAAAGTGAAACATTTGACTTACAATGCAAGTTTCTTCAGTAACTGATTGAGAAAAAATATCTCAGTGAAAAGCTTGTTCGATCTTGTGCAGATATAACAAATAAAAATCATAGTGGTGCTGAGCAAGCTGGTAAAAGCAATGAATAGGCAAAATTGCAATCAAACAAGAAAGAGATGTTTGGCATTGCTTGTGGTCCTCACATTGTTCATAACTGGCTTTGCTGTAAAAGTTTATGTCTTTACTTTTCAATGGTGCTCAGCTTGAGAGTTTCAAGTTCTTAGGAGTGAATATCAAGTAGACAGCATTGCCATGAAAATTCACCAATACTTCTACTTCCTCAGGAAGCTAACGAAATGTGGCATGTCTCCATCAACACTTACAAATTTTTTATCACTGCTCTATACAAAACATATATCTGGATGCATTTTGGCTTGATATGGAAAGCTGCTCTGCCTGTGATCAGAAAAAAATTGCAAAGCATTGTGGACATAGCTCGGCACATCATGGTAATCAGCCTCCCCTCCATGGACTCCATCTATACTTCTCACTGCCTCAGTAAAGCAGCCAGGATAATCAAAGATCCTATTCTCTCAGACATTCTCTCTTTGCTTCTTTCCCATTGGGCTGATGATGCAAAAGCCTGAAAGCACACAGCACTAGACTCAAGGATAGCTTCTACCCCATTGTTATAAGACTATTGAATGGCTCCCTCGTATGATAAGATGGACTCTTGACCTCACAATCTCCCCCATTATGATCTTGCACCTTTTTGTCCTGCCTATGCTGCTCTTTCTCTAGCTGTTCCACTTTATTCTGCATGCTATTATTGTTTACCTTGTTCAAATTCAGTGCATTGTGATGAATTGAATTGATCTCCATGAACAGTATGCAACTCAAGCCTTTCACTGTACCTCAGTACACGGGACAACAATAAACGAATTCCAATAAACTAATTCCAATTACACTGTAAGATTTCTGTCAATTTATGCACCTAGAGCATTGTAAAATCGTTGGTACACTGGAGAACATGAGAGCATGGGTGCCAGCGCTTGGCCCAACGCTGGACGGAATTATTTTTATCTTTGAAGGACTAATAACATATTTTCTATTGGAAGAAAACTGCTCAACAATATTGATAAACATCTTTTACTGCTTTTGTGCCTAACAGAAGCTTAATTTTGCTGACGAATAAATATTTTTTCCAGGAAAACATGGAAAATAACTATTTTTTGACTGTGGGTTCACTGCTAATCCATGCTCTTCAAGTAAGCATGGCAAGAAAGCTAGAGAAAACCTTGTCCCAGCAGATACTAAGATACTCTGGCAACTTCTGCAACAAATAGAGTGTGCTGGATCTACTCAATTTCAGCATTCCAGAGAAGCAAAATTAATATTTTACTTTGGGCACTTTTCATCAGAACAGTTTGAACTGAAGCAATAACTCCATTTGTCTTTCTACAGACACTATGACCTGCTCGCAACATTTTCTATTTTTATTTCAAATTTCCACCACATGCAGATTTTTGATACTCTTGTAATGTTTACTTGGGAATGTGAAAATTAGTGAAGGGCAACTTTGCAATGCAGCAGAGAAGTTTTATTCAGCAGCTGTAAGTTAGCTGGATCTAGCAAAAGCAATCTTTCAGTACAAATGAATTAAGAGAATCTTGCAAAGAAGAATGCAAGAATGGAATGACATCACCTTGCCACTTGCCTCCCAAGCTTTATTAGATCAAGGTAAATCTATCCGATGAATAGAGAAACACCAAACCAATTATCTCCTTGCTAATGTCAGATTATGAAAGTAAAGAAGTCCTGGATTCTGAAAGGTGGCACTATGTTTTACAAGAGCTGCACAGAAATGCTGTGGAATGCTCAATTCTAACACAATCACTTGAGTCCATAACACCTCATTGAATGAGTTTCATCATTAGGTGAACAATCTAGTCACTTGAAAGGTTGCATTTCTCTGCTACTACAAGTAAAAAAATTTTTGTACATGTAAATACATGTCTTGGTTCCAAAATCTTTAGTAATCCATAAAACGGTTAGACATAGGAGCAGAATTAGGCCATTTGGCCCATCAAGTCTGCTCTGCCATTCAATCATGACTGATCCTTTTGGTTTCCTCATCAGCTCCACTGCCCTGTAACCTCTGATGCCATGGCCAATCAAGGACATATCAATCTCTGCCTTTAATACACCCAATGACCTGGTCTCTACAGCTGCCTATGGTAACAAAATCCTCAAATTTACCAGCCTCTGGCTAAAGAAATTTCTATGCACCTCTGTTTTAACTAGATGCCCCTCTATCCTCAGGCTGTGCCTTCTTGTCCTAGACTTCTCTACGATGGGAAATTTCTTTTCCACATCTATTCTGTTTAGCCCTTTCAACATTTGAAAGGTTTCAATGAGATCCCCCTCATCATGAAAAATTCCAGTGAGTATGGCACAGAGATATCAAACGTTCCTCATATGATAACCCTTTCATTCCCAGAACCATCCTCGTGAACCTCCTCTGAACCCTCTCCAATGCCAGCACATATTTTCTTAGATGAGGAGCCCAAAACTGTTCACAATACTCAAGGTGAGGCCTCACCAGTGCCTTATAAAGCCTCAGCATCACATTCTTGCTCTTGTATTCTTGAACCCTTGAAATGAAAGCTAACATCGCATTTGCCTTCCTCATCTCTGACTCAACTTGCAAGTTAAACTTTAGGGTGTTCTGCACAAGAACTCTCAAGTCCCTTTGCATCTCAGACTTTTGGATTTTCTTCCCATTTAGAAAATAGTCGACACATTTATTTCTTCAACTAAAGTGCATGACCATGCATTTTCCACATTGTATTTCAATTGCCACTTTCTTGCTCATTTTCCTAATCTAAGTCCTTCAACAACCTTCCTGTTTCCTCAACACTATTTGCTCCTCCACCAATCTTCATATCATCTGCAAACTTGGCAACAAAGCCATCTATTCCATCATCTAAATCATTGAGATACAGCAGAAAAAGAAGCAGTCCCAACACCGACTCCTGCAGAACAACATGAGTCACTGGCGGCCAACCAGAAAAGGATCCGTTTATTCCCCCTCACTGCCTCCAAACCATCACCAATGCTCTAACAACGCTAGTAACTTTTTTGTAATAACATGGGCTCTTAACTTGGTAGGCAGCCTCATGTGCGGCACCTTGTCTAAGGCCTTCTGAAATCCAAATATACAACATCCACTACAAATTTTCCCTTAAGGAAACCATGCTGAATTTGTTCTATCTTTCCTTGTGTCAGCAAGTACTCCATAACCTCATCCTTAACAATTTACTCCAACATACACTGAGGTCAGCCTAATTAGTCCAAAATTTCCTTTCTGCTGCCTCCCTCCTTTCTTAAACAGTAAAGAGATTTTCCAGTCCTCCCAAACCATGCCAGAGTCCAGTAATTCTTGAGAGATCATTACTAATGTCTCTAAAATCTATAACGCTACCTTTTTCAGAACCCTAGGGTGCAGTTCATCTAGACCAGGTGACAAATGTACCATTAGGTCTTTCTACTTTTTGAGCACCTTCTCTCTTGTAACAGTAACTGCACTCATTTCTCTTCCATAAGACCATAAAATATAGGAGCAAAGTAGGCCATTCGGCCCATTGAGTCTGATCCACCATTCAATCATGGGCTGATCCAATTCTTCCAGTCATTCTCACCCACCTGCCTTCTCCCCATACCCTTTGATGTCCTGGCTAATTAAGAACCAATCCATCACTGCATTAAATGCACCCAATGACTTGGACTCCACAGCCACTCTTGGCAACAAATTCCACAGATTTACCACCCTCTGACTGAAGTGATTTCTCCACATCTCTGTTCTAAATGCACATCCTTCAATCCTGAAGTTGTGCCCTCTTGTCCTGGACTCCCCTACCATGGGAAATAACTTTGCCATATCGATTCTCTTCAGGCATTTTAACATTTGGAATGTTTCAATTAGATCCCCCCTCATTCTCCTGAACTCCAGGGAATACAACCCAAGAGCTGCCAGATGTTCCTCATATAGTAACCCTTTCACTCCTGGAATCATTCTCGTGAACCTTGTGTGCCTAAAACTGCACACAATACTTCAAGTATAGTCTCACGAGTGCCTTATACAGCCTCAACATCACATCCCTGCTCTCATATTCTATACCTCTAGAAATGAATGCCAACATTGCATTCACCTATTGCAGCACCGATTCAACCTGGAGGGTAACCTTTAGGATATCCTGCTCAAGGACTCCCAAGTCCCTTTGCATCTCTGCATTTTGAATTCTCTCCCCATCTAAATAATAGTCTGCCTGTTATTTCTTCCACTAAAGTGCATGACCATACACTTTCCAACGTTGTATTTCATTTGCCTCTCTTTTGTCCATGCCCCAAAACTTTCTAAGTCTCTCTGCAGGCAACACACACAAAATGCTGGTAGAACACAGCAGGTCAGGCAGCATCTATAAGGAGAAGCACTGTCGACATTTCGGGCCGAGACCCTTCGTCAGGACTAACTGAAAGGAAAGATAGTAAGAGATTTGAAAGTAGTGGGGGGCGGGGGAAATGGGAAATGATAGGAGAAGACCGGAGGGGGTGGGATGAAGCTAAGAGCTGGAAAGGTGATTGGTGAAAGTGATACAGAGCTAGAGAAGGGAAAGGATCATGGGACGGGAGGCCTTGGGAGAAAGAAAGGGGGAGGGGGGGGAAGCACCAGAGGGAGACGGAGAACAGGCAAACAACTAAATATGTCAGGGATGGGGTAAGAAGGGGAGGAGGGGCATTAACGGAAGTTAGAGAAGTCAATGTTCATGCCATCAGGTTGGAGGCTACCCAGCCGGTATATAAGTTATTGTTCCTCCAACCTGAGTTTGGATTCATTTTGACAGTAGAGGAGGCCATGAATAGACATATAGAATGGGAATGGGATGTGGAATTAAAATGTGTGGCCACTGGGAGATCCTGCTTTCTCTGGCGGACCGAGCGTAGATGTTCAGCAAAACGATCTCCCAGTCTGCGTCGGGTCTCACCAATATATAAAAGGCCACACCGGGAGCACCGGACACAGTATACCACACCAGCCGACTCACAGGTGAAGTGTCGCCTCACCTGGAAGGACTGTCTGGGGCCCTGAATCACCTTTCTAGCTCTTAGCTTCATCCCACCCCCTCCGGTCTTCTCCTATCATTTTGCATTTCCCCCTCCCCCCCACTACTTTCAAATCTCTTTCTATCTTTCCTTTCAGTTAGTCCTGACGAAGGGTCTTGGCCCGAAACGTCGACAGTGCTTCTCCTCATAGATGCTGCCTGGCCTGCTGTGTTCCACCAGCATTTTGTGTGTGTTGTTTGAATTTCCAGCATCTGCAGATTTCCTTGTGTTCTCTCTGCAGGCTCTCTGTTTCCTCAACACTACCCTCTCCTCCACTTATCTTTGTATCGTCGGCAAAGTTAGCTACAAATCTATTAATCCCATAGTCCAAATCATTGACATACATCGTAAAAAGTAGCGGTCCCAACACCAGCCCCTGTGGAACTCCACTGGTAACCAGCAGCCAGCTGGAATAGGATCCCTTTATCCCCACTCTCTGTTTTTTGCCGATCAACCATTGCTCCACCCATGCTAGTAACTTCCCTATAATTCTATGGGCAGTTATCTTGCTAAGCAGCCTCATGTGCAGTACCTTGTCAAAGGCCTTCTGAAAATCCAAGTACACCACATCTACTGCACCTCCTTTGTCTACCCTGCTTGAAATCTCCTCAAAATATTGCAGTAGGTTAGTCAGGCAAGACTTTCTTTTCAGGAAACCATGCTGGCTCTGGCCTATCTTGTCATGTGCCTCCAGGTACTCTGTAATCTCATCCCTAACAATCAATTCCAACAACTTCCCAACCACTGATGTCAGGCTAACAGGTCTATCGTTTCCTTTCTGCTGCCTCCCACCCTTCTTAAATAGCGGAGTGACATTTGCAGTTTTCCAGTCATCCAGTACAATGCCGGAATCTATCGATTCTTGAAAGATCATCATTAATGCCTCTGCTATCTCTCCAGCTATTTCCTTCAGAACCTGAAGGTACATTCCATCAGGTCCAGGAGATTTATCCACCCTCAGACCATTAAGCTTCCTGAGCACCTTCTCTGTCATAATATTCACTGCACATACTTCACTTCTGACATTCTTGAATATCTGGTGTACTGCAGATGTCTTTGACTGTGAAGACTGATGGAAAATACGCATTCAGATCTTCTGCAATCTCTGTGTCTCTCATTATAATATCTCCAGCGTCATTTTCTATTTGTCCTATATCTACCCTCAACTCTCTTTTACCCATTATATACTTTTAAAAAAGCTTTTAATATCTTCTTTGATATTAGTTGCAGGCTTCCTTTCATAATTCATCTTTTCCTTTTCAATGACCTTCTTAGTTTTCTTCTGCAAGTTTTTAAAAGCTTCCTAGTCCTCTATCGTCCCACTAGCTTTGGCTTCCTTGTATGCCCTCTCTTTTGCTTTTACTTTGGCTCTGACTTCACTTGTCAGCTACGGTAGTGTTCTTCTTCCATTCGAAAATTTCTTCTTATTTGGAATATATTGTCTTGCACTTCCCTCATTTTTCACTGAAACTCCAGCCATTGTTGCTCTGCAGTCCTTCCTGCTACTGTCCCTTTCCAGTCAACCTTGGCCAGTTTCCCTCTCATGCCATTGTAACTTCCTTTATTCCACTGAAATATCGATGCATTGGAATTTAGTTTCTCCTTCCCAAATTTCAAAGTGAACTCGATCATATTGTGATCACTGTTCCCTAAGGGATCTTTAACCTTAAGCTCTCTTATCACCTCTAGATCATTGCACAACACCCAACCCAGCACATCCCGTACCTTGGCACCTGGAAGGCAACACACCAAGTGGGTACCTCTATCAGGCTGACAGAACCCTATGACTACCTCATTCCTCATCATCTTCTCTCCCTTTTGGACCATGGAACTCGGCTCGGTTCCAGAGACCCGATCGCCGTGGTCGTCCTCTGTCAGATCTGCTCCCTCAACAGCATCCAAACGAGATAATGATTACTGAGGTGGATGGCCACGGGGTGCTCTCTACTATCTGAGCTCTTCCCTTTGCTTTCCTAACGGTCACCCACTTGTCTAACTCCTGCAGCCTCGGGGTGACTAACTCCCTGTAGCTCCTATCTATCTCCTGCTCACTCTCCCTAATAAGCTGTAGGTCTTCAAGTGACAGCTCCAAATCAAAAGCATGGTCTTTCAGAATCACCTGGCACAGATGTGGCTATATGGGAGACTGGAAGATTCCCAGGACTCCCATATCTGACACCCAGAGCAAAGCACAAACCCTACAGACATGCTGTCTATTCCTCAAAAAATGAAATTCACTTACTGACTTAACTCGCTGAAGCCTGAATGAGTCAAAGCCCTACCACTCTGACTCAGACCACTTCATCAGTGACCACTCCTTTGATGACCGCTCTGCTAGGCAATGTCTTCCTTTTATGCCTGAACCTTCCTTGTTCCCCAACATGCTGTTGGTGCTCTGGTTATAGCTGAGTTCCAGTGAAGCTTTCCCCTTTTAAACTTCACTCCCAGACCTGTGCACCGCCTCCTCTCTCTTAGCTCTCAAACTCACGATTGGTGTGCTGGTTACAGCCAAGTTCCTGCAAAGCTTTCCCCTTATAAACTTCGTTCCCGGATCTGTGTGCCACCTCCTCTCTCGTAGCTCTCCAACTCACGATTGGTGTGCCGGTTATCTCTTCCCTCAATCCCTTCAACACCTGGCACACAGCTAGTGTCTTCCTAAGTGAAAACTGTTACAAAATGTTCATTTAGTTCATCGTCCATCTCCTTGTCCCCCATTATTATTTCTCCAGCTTCATTTTCTAGTGGTCCTATATCCACTCTTATCTCTCTTTTATTTTTTATATACTTGAAAATGATTTTTTTATCCATCTTGATATTGTCTGCTAGCTTGCTTTCATATTTCATCTATTCTCTCCTAATGATTTTTAAATTGCTTTCTGTAGGTTTTTTAAAGCTTCCCAGTCCTCTATCTGCCCACTAATTTTTGCTTTGAGGTTTTCTCTCTTTTTGGCTTTTTTAAAAAAAAAATTTTTTCTCTACAAACAACAAAAAAAAACAGCACATCCACAAAAATCACGACCATAACAAAATCTCTTTGGCTTTTAAATTAGCTTTGACGTCCCTTGTCAGCCACTGTTGTTCTATTTTGCCGTTTGAATATTTTTTCATTTTTGGAATATATTTATCCTGCACCTTCCTCATTTTTCCCAGAAACTCAAGCCATTGTTGCTCTGCTGTCATGCCTGCCAGCATGTCCTTCCAATTTACTTTGGCAAATTCCTTTCTCATACCACTGTAATTTATTTTACTCCACTGCAGTATTGCTATGTCAGTCTTTACTTTCTCCATAATAAGTTTCAAGTTGAACTCAATCATATTGTGATCATTATTTCCTAAGATTTCCTTTACCTTAAGCTCCCTAATCACCTCCAGTTCACTACATTACAACCAATCCAGTATAACCGATCCCCAAGTAGGCTCAATGACAAATTGCTCTAAAAATCCATCTCATAGACATGCAACAAATTCACTCCCTTGAAATCCATTACCAATCTGATTTTCCCAACCTACGTGCATGTTATCATAACATTGCCCTTTTGACTCGCCTTTTCTATTTCCTGGTGTAATCTGTAGTCCACATCCCAGCTACTGTTTGGAGGCCTGTATATAGCTGCCATCAGGGTCCTTTTACCCTTGTGGTTTCTTATCTCATCCCACGAGGATTCAATGACTTCCAGTCTTATGTCACATCTTTTTAATGATTTGATGCCATTCTTTACCAACAGAGCCACACCAACACCTCTGCCGACCTTCCTATTCCTCCAGTACCATGTATAACCTTTGACATTCACACCAACTACAACCATCCTTCAGCCACGATTCAGTGATGGCCACAACATCATACCTGACAATCTGTAAAAGTGCAACAAGATCATCCACCTTATTTATACTCAGTGCACTGAGATATAACACTGAGTACTGTATTTGCTACTCTTTTTGATTCTGCATTCCTAATGCACTGAAACTCACCCTGTTGGCTGGAGTTTTGTCTTACCATCTGCCTACCTGACAGTCTGGCTGTATGCTATCTTTGCTTTTTTACCATCCATCCCTATTCTGAGTCCCTTCACTCAGATTCCATCCCCCTGCCAAATTGGTTTAAACTCTCCCCAATGGCTCTAAGACTAAAAATGAGCAAATTGGTCCCCCTTGGGTTCAGGTGCAACCCATCCCTTTTGTACAGCTCATACCTCCCCCCACAAGAGATCCCAAATATCCAAGAGCCTGAAGCACTGTCCTCTGCACCAGCTTCAAAGCCACGCATTTATCTGCCTAATCATCCTGTTTCTGCCCTCACTGGTACATGGCACAGGTGGCAATCCAGAAATTACTACCCTGGACGTCATGCTTCTCAGCTCTCCAACTAGCTCTCTAAATTCTCTCTTCCTGACCTCTTTACTTTTCCTTCCTATGTCATTGATACGTGGCTGCTCTCCCTCCGCCTCCAAAATGCTGTGGACATGATCTGAGACATCCCTGACCTTGGCATTTGGGTGGCAACATACCATCCGGGTGTCCTGTTCACATCCACAGAATCTTCTGTCATTTCCTCTGACTATTGAGTCCCCTATCACTACAGCTCCCCTCTTCTCCCCCTTTCCCTTTTGCACCATGGAATGCTGCTCAGTGCAGGTAACCTGGTCTCTGCGGCATTCCCTGGAGATGTCATCTCCACAACGGCATACTTATTCTGAGGCCACAGGGGTGCTAGGACTAACTGCCTATGCACCTTCCATTCCTTCTGCTGACAGTCACCCAGCTATCCACTTCCTGCAACTTAGGGTTGATCAGTTCTCTGTAACCCTGATCGATGACCTCCTCACTCTCCCATACACGCTGAAGGCCATTCTGCTGCTGCTCCAGATCTTCAAGGAGCTGCAGCTGGATGCACTTCATGCAGACCCTGCGAGACTCTGGGTCTCCCATGACTCCAACATCTGGCATGACGAACACACAATGGTCATTTAGGTACCCCTGACACAGTCAGAAAAAAGGGAAACTTAACAGAAACTTCCTGAAGCTCCCTTTGAGTCAAAGCCTGACACTCCCACTCTCACCATTGGTCCACTCCCAACAACAGCCACTCCAACAATCGCCATTCCTCTTGTCCCTTCTGTACTTTTATTTAACCCTCTCTGCCCTGCTCCTGCCACTGACTGGGCCGCTGGAATGGCACTGAACGCCCACAAAGCTCTCCTCTTTAAATGAACATTCTGATCTGCGAGTAACCTCCTCACAGTGCAATGCTCCCATTGCTGATTGGGCCACAGATATATACCTGGACCTCATTAGATAGTTGTTTTAAAAGAAAACTAAATGATGTACAGGAAGCACTGCATGGCAGATGATACAGCCATGAGGGGGCCAGAAATTTCTAAAGAGCCACAGCTGCTTATTTACAATTATTGTTATTTTATACTTGTTATTAGTAAGCATTATTAATGTTGTAATGCATAGTGATAATTGACAGAAATTTTTCAGTTTAGTAGTTTGATGCTGGACTTGTGCTTCTTCATACAGTCACTTAATGGAATTAGGAAGATAATTGGTGGGGTAGGGGAGAAAAGGTTTGGGGTTCAGTGTGTTTCAGTTATCAGAAGGCTATGTCACACGAGAAAATTGTCAGCTGTCACCTAGACTTTGGCAAGTGGTGGGAAGTGAGGATTTTGAAACAAAGCTGAGAGTATTGGAAAAAAATACTGAGATTTTTGAAAGAGGGGGAGGTAGAGAGACAGAGCAAGATTTAAGATTTAAGATTGTTTATTATCATTCTTCAGTACATGAGTATAAAGGAGAATGAAATGATTGTTACTCCGGATCTGATGCAGCACGTAAGACTAGCTTATATACATAAACTGATTGTATGAACATAAGTGAGCTAGGTGTAGAATTATCTAAGTGTAAGGTGACTGACAGAAAATGATAAACTGATGCTCTTGGCAAGGGAAATTATTTTCGGTAGAAGAGGGTATATGAGAACACAGTAAGACAGTAACTATGTCAGTGCCGGTATGAGGAGTGCAATGTTACTGTAAAGTGGCAATGAATGGGGGTAACTCAGTAAAAAGAATAATACCTAACTCATGATAGTCAGGACAATAACCCTAACCCATGGCAGTCTATGCACTTGCCAGTCTCTGTGTAAAAATCCTACCTCTGATATTTTCTCCGATACTTCCCTCTAATCACTTTAAAATATACCCTCTTGTATTAGCCATTTCCATCTGGGAAAAATGTTCCTGGATGTCCACTCTATCTATATCTCCTCATCATTTTGTTCACCTCTATCGTCACCTCGCATCTGCTATTGCTCCAAAGAGAATAGCCCTAGCTTGCTCAACCTATCCTCTTAAAATCTGTTCTCTAATCCAGACAGCATCAACTTTGCACACTCTCTAAAGCTTCCACATCCTTCCTATAATGAGGTGACCAGATATGAACACAATACTCCTAGTGTAGTCTAACAGGAGTTTTATAGAGCTCTAATATTACATCAGTTTCCTTAAACTCATTCCCTTGACTAACAAAGGACTTGACCACCCCATCAACTTGCTTGTCGTGGGATCGATGGACATCTCATCCCATGTCTTGGCATTCCTTAGATTCAAGAATGAAATAAATGCTTATGCAGTTCGAGGAATTTAAGAGCTCACAACAATTCTCCTTTGTTCAATGCATATTGTATCTGGAAATGATACTAACAATGGTCTTGCTGAAGGTTAAATCTTTTACTGTGAATGTCCATCTCTAAAGATTGTGCATTTTAACTAAAGCTTCAACAAACATCAAGTAAAGACACAATGTGGAGATCTGTAAACGATTTACTTTTATCCAGTAAACAAACACATCATTCCACTTCACTGGTGAATTGACCTGATGAAGACATCACAATCTAATCTATATGAGTATCATATTGTTACAATGGACTAAGTTTCACTCATCAATGTTTTTTTAAAATCAGGTTATTACTGTCAGTAGCAATTTAAATGATGACTTGGACTGAATAGTGACTGGAATTATAGCTTCACTTCCCAATGCAGTTAACTGTCGATTCCAGTTTAATACATAGGAGCTGGATGTAAAATCAGCTGTGATTAAATTGTTTGAGATACCTGATGAGTTCTTTGTTATGTAGCATATAGTGGTTTAGGATTAGGCAGTCCCTGATGATTGGTTGTCAAATTACAATCCTTTTACAATGGGAAATGTCAAACAATGTAAGTGCATTGATGTGTGCGGTGTCCAAGTGAACAAATGCATCTTTAGTTGTATTTGTCATGGTAATGTTGTAGGCTACAGAAAATGCAACAAAGTTCTAGTTTCTTAATCAATTTTGCTACCTTTCAGATCCTTAATAATTAAATGATGATTTTAATCCTTTGCTGGTTCATTACACAAGAGAAAAGCTATGAGGAATAATATGGTGAATTTGTTGATGAATATAATGAGCATTGAGTTTCTTTTGTTTAATAACTGAATTTAAATTCATATCTCACTCTGTTGTTAATATTGTTGAATTTGATGAGGGAGCTGTTGAGGTTCAGCAGCATACGTGGCAAATGGAGGAGAATGTTAAATATTTGCATGCAGTACACTAACACAATGGGGATTGGAGTTGGTGGTTGTGGAGGGTAGGGCACCATGTCTCTGTCCACCAATGGGCAAACCCATTTTTGAAGTTTTATTTTGTCTCTAATTGTGATCGTCCTCTACTACATTTATTGAGAATATAACAGTAACAGAGTCTGATTATCTGCAAATTACTGATTCAGATGTAGCGGTAAATAAAAGATCCAAAATCCAACAGAACAATTGCTGCCTGCCCGCGACTGTATAGACTTGTTATAATTGCACAACTCGCCCACAACTCCAATGATTGCTTCAAAGAGTTGAATTCCTTATTCCGATCCTTTATTAGCTATTAACAATCATACATCTGCAAAGATATAAGCTCCGCCGGCCCCAAGCTACAAACTGACACAAAAATAACCATGAATATAAAACTTTTTCTCTTCACGTTTACCATGCCCCCAATAACATGACTAGTTACCGTAATACACATAATAAACACACAACACAGAATGCATGGTTCCTACAACACATATTTGCAGATTCCCGTAATTTATTTATAAGTGATCAATGGTACACAGAAAATCGAGTGTAATTTGAATATGAAGTGCCATAAAATTCTGAAAGTAAATAGTAGATGGGACTTTGTCTTCAACAAGCAAAGTAAGAGTACTGCCTTGGATAGAACAGTATGTACATTCAGGAGTTTATGGGTGAAATAAAAGTACTGGCATAATGACACCAGAAATATCACAGTAATTGGTCTGCATCTTTGAATGTTTGATTAATAATGAGTAATAAACATACTAAATAACACAGAAATAAAATAGTTGCTGCTTCACCCTCAGAGAAGTACCTTGATATATGCCTTGTTAAACTTTCCCTTCACACACAATTTCAAGAAAGCTAGAACAAATAAATATTCTTAACTAATCCATGTTGGCGTATATATTCTTTTCTTTCATGCGTCAGACTTATATGTGAAATGATTGGGTTGTGTTTACTCAGGTTCGTATGCATCACGCAGATGGTTGTTGGCTTTATTACTAGTCTAGATGTCTAATACTTCCAGGATAAAGGCTGCAAATTCTTTGAAAGAGTATTATGATTGAAGACCGGCTAGTTTGATGGTGCTTCCAGATTTGGGAAGATTTAGCTCTACTGTGGATACTCGGATTTCTCATACTTAACAGCTCCCGTTGTTTCTATAAGTCTCTGCTTTATGGGATTCATATGTATATCTGCAAGAAATTGTTTCTTTTAGTAAATCTGTTTTTGAAAACTTGCAGACTTCTTCAATCTTCTGAAAACATGGCAAAGCTTTCATTTGGTAGGAGAAAGCCAGGTATGATGAAATAAGATGTTATTTTTCATAATTATATGTAGGGAATGATAGCTTCAAAATATAAGTAGGAAATGTTAGAAGCACTTCCCACATAAGGGAGTATCTATGAGAGAGAAATAGAATTACGTGATAGATCAAAGACCTGTCGTGGGAACTGGAAACATTTAGAAATAAAACATGATTTAATTTGCAGATAGGGGAGGAAGGCAGAGTGAGGAACAAAAGGAAGGATTTGTGATAGAGTGGAAGGAAGAAAATATTATATGGCACAAAGGATGAGGCTGTAAGATGAAGGGCGGATAATGCAGTAGTTAGGACTGTGAGAATTAATTAAAACAGAACAACTTACCTCAATATATGATCCAAAATAAAAGAACATAACATGGTTTCTCACATTAGTGAATCACCTTACTTGACAATATATCATATCACAATTTAGGTTAAGCAGTTTTAACCTTGGTGGAATCCTTCTCAATTTGAATTTCTGTAGGTATTCGCTTACAGCTCAGGATGTATTTGAACATGGGTCAAATACTTCCCAATATTTTGGATGTAAGGTATTTTTGCAGCAGCATCGTCTTGCTTATTCAAAGACTATGGAAAGCACCAAGAAAACCATTTCTATTCATATAATTAAGTTTATAGTTTCACTCAAATAATAAATTACCTTTTAAGTACATATTTAAATAATTCTTTACTCCAATCAAATCTCATAGAAAAGCATCAAAAAATGTAAATGTTATATTTTTGCATTATTTTTGGTTCAGGAAACTGTTGGAGGATTCAGATAATACGTGTTTGAGATGACTGTCAGTAGCCACATTATTAGGTACACCTGCTCGTTAATACAAACATATAATCAGCCAATTATGTTGCAGCAACTCCATACAAAAATGTATACAGACATGGTCAAACAATTCAGTTATCATTCAGACCAAACACCAGAATGAGGAAGAAATGTGATCTAAGTAACTTTAACTATAGGATCATTGATGATGCCAGACAGGGTGGTCTGAGTATCTAGAAACTGCTGATCTCCTGGGATTTTCTTCAGAGTATACAGCGAAAGGTGCAAAAAAAAAACATCCAGTGGCCACCAGTTCTGTTGGTGCAAGTACCTTGTTGGTGAGAAAGGTCAGAGAAGAATGGCCAGTCTGATTCAAGTGAGCAGGAGACAACAGTAATTCAAATAACACCAGTGGTGTGCAGCAGAACATTGAAGTAGATAGGCTACAACAACTGAAGACCACGAGCGTACAGAAATACCCTCAATGGCCACTCTATTAGGTACCTCCTGTACCTAATAAACTGGCCAATATGTGTATGTCTCCTGTAATCCAGAACAGAGCCCACCTCAAATTCAGCCATTGAGCTGAAGGACACAGATGATGTTTGAATTGACCTCTAAGCCGTCACTTACTGAAACATGAGAGAATTGGCCTCACACTTAACCTTGCAAAAACAAGCATTCACCATCAATTTGTCCCTGCTGTACATGTCCTGATAATGAAGAGCATTGGTGATAGACTGTACACTGAAATTCACCAGTGTCTTCAGTGTAGATACACGTTGTTTAGCCATCAAAGAAAAAGCTTGATGAAGATAAAAACTCAACCTCTTTATAAAGCTCATGGTTTACCAGCTCCTAAATGTTTCTGAATCAAAGGTAACCTATAGCAGGCACCTTAAGTTGCTGGAGGGATATCACTGCCAACTTCAGAAGGAGAAGCAAACTGATGTCAACATCCTCCCCCAGGTCAATATACCAAGCACTGAGGCCACAGTTACAACGTTCGCTTCAACAGACAGGATAATCAAATACCAGACCACCAAAACATTGTTCAGAGCCCTCTCATGGCGAGAGATCACTAGCTGACCAGGAAGAATGATTTAAGGATGTGGTCAACATCCACGTTTAAGAGAATCCCAAGCCTATGAATGGCAAAAGTCCTTTATCAGATGCACACACAAGCCGAGCGTTAATGAAAGAAAAAGCATACGACTGCCCACATCATCTACCATCAAGCAGCATAGCCTCAAATGTAGCAAAGTCTGCAGCCACCTTGGAACCACTTCTTGGGAGGAAATCTTTGACATTGGTCAGGAAAAGGAAAAGTTATTTTGAGGATTTTGATGCACTTCATTTCATTTTTATTTTGTTATATATTTATCGTGGAGTATATTAAGTCCTAAAGAAGGGCCTCGGCCTTAAACGTTGACTGTTCATTCATTCCCATGGATGCTGCCTGACCTGCTGAGGTCTACCACTATTTTGTGTGTGTTGCTCTGGATATACAGCATCTGCAGAATTTCTTGTATTTGTGCAGAATTAGACTATTTGGTTCATCACCTAACCACATGGCTCACTACCAAAGCAACTCCAGTTCCATCCACTGACCCTGAAAAAATTATCCGCAATATATTTATCCAATTCCTCCTTGAAGGCCATAATGGATGTGCCTCCACATCTACAGGCAGTGTATTCCAGATTCCAACCACACGTTGTATTTAGAAGTTTTCCCTTATGTCATTCTAAATTCTGTTTCCCTTTATTCAGCATCAATGATCCCTTTACTGAGAGAAATCCACCACAATTCACTCTAATGCACTTGTCTCACAAAGTATCCATGTATCAAAGCTTCCCTCAGTCATTCTCTTCCCCAAAATAAGATAGTCACAGACTCCCTAATACCCCACCTCAGGAAGCATTCTCAAAAATCTCCAGCACCTACACATCCCAGAGCCGAACACAACACTCTAAATTAGGCTGGACTGATGTTTTATAGAAGTCCAGCAGGACTCCCTGCCTTTATATACACTATTTGATGAAGTTCAGCATTGTGCATGCCTTAACAATTGCATTCACTCCCTTTAGGTAGTATGTGCTCACATTCCCTACATATCTCAACACAATTTAGAAGTCTTTTTTATTCTACATTGATTCTTCTCATTCTTCCTATCAAAGAGCATCGCCTCAAATGTCTCTGCATTAAACTTCACCCCCCAGCTTGTTGTATCTTTCTCTATTCTGTTACAGCCTTCCCCACACTAAACAGTGCTACCAATTTACTTTTGCTATCTGAAAGCTTAGAAATTGTGGCTTTCACCCCCAAGTTCAGACCATTAATATGTATATTAAAGCAAAAATATTTTAAATTTAAACTTTAAAATACTTTCTTTAAAGTTAGGTTTTTGCTATCTTTAAATATCAAGGATGTTTAAAACTTACTAAAATAACACATCTGGAGAAGCCCAATCTCTGCTCCTTCAATGGTTGTCAGTACATTTGCGAATGCAGACTCTACACTCAGCCACCTGGGGGCACGTTATCATCCAAACTAAGCTACTGGACTCTGAGATGTGGAGGGCCAGTGAAAGGCCATCTCCACCTGGCTCATACGTTTTTGACATATAGCTACCCTAGGATGCAACCTGAGGTCCAGCATGAGCCAAAACCATGTTAAAATGATGAAATTCTGCCATGGTAAATTGTGAGTTATTCCATCTTTGCTCTTTATCTCTGTGAATAGATTTTCAAAGAAAGAAACAGATTTAACTCTGAGATATACTTTCATTTATTAACTACTTTTATTTTGGATCAAGGAAATTTTAAGTAAGTTCTGTGTTTTATTTGCCAAACTGAGCAATCTGGACAAATATAAATTCTGGTTACATTTATTTTCCAGTGCCTGCAGTTAATTATAACAGTATCTTGGCATTTTCTCTGGAAAACCAAAGATCACACAGTCATCTCTTGAAAAAACACGTGAAAAAAAAACTTTTCAGGAATGGAACAAATTGTTCTTTGACAGAATTAACCTCTCCTTCAAAGACCATTTTCCATGATAAAAATAGCTCCAAATCATTTTGAAATTGTGAGAAACTAACAGGTGCTGTGCTCTATTATTCTGATTGCAACAGAGATGATGGGCCTCAGCACCATTCATTAGAACAGACTAGCCTCAGTTGGATTACTCGGACAGTAGCCTACCAATCTGTGCACAATGGGTTTTTCCTTTCATCCCATTTCTTTCTCTCCTAAAGGCATGGCCTGTTGCTGAGACAATCCTAGTCACTGGCACCACATTCCAAAGGCTACTTTTAATGGTCAGTGAGGACTGCTGAGCTTTTTAACTGCAGATCATTCGCACCCAGCCCTCATATCCAGCCCACATAATGTTCACACTCAAGAGTATCTGGCTACTGAATAACTGCAGGCAGACTTTTAAAAGAACTCTGAGCTACTGTGTATATAAAATTATAGTTAATAATGTGAAGCACTGAAATTGTGTTAGAACTTGTAAAAAAATGTTTACACAAAAAGGATAATATAGATTTTTATCCCAGGGGCATGATACCATCGTGATATAATTGTGCAGCCTTAGCTACACCAACAGTTCAGGTAGTTAGAGAGATTGTCTAACCCGAGTCACCTATTACAGCAGTCTTTACCCTCCAGCGCCTGACACAGTGTGATGCTGGGCAAAAGGCTCAGCTGGGCCCCTGCCTGCACTCATTCCCTACCCTTGTCTCTGGGCTTTAAGTTAATTGGCACCACAATTAATCTATTGCCACTCTGCAGTGCCACTCCTGCTGGCAGGGCTGTGGTATGAGGAGCAGGTCACTGGTAATGAGGTAAACCTGGGCTTCAGGTCAGTCCTAAGAACTCACAGATGGTTGCTTAACAGCTAGCTATTGAACTATTTTAAAATGCCATTGACAATCAGATAGTTTACAAAAGCCAACTAGACTAAGTTATTAACTAAAACATAAATAAAAAACTTTAAAAAACCAAATTCCTGAAACTACTAGACATTATTGAAGCATAAAGTAAATCAAAGAAGCCTCCTACTTTTATAATGACACAGAGGAACATTCAAACATTCCTCCTCTCCTTCCTTCCAGTGAGTTTTTGAGATAATGGGAGTTGAATGGAGCACCCAAAGAAAATACATGGTCAAAGAGAGAGCAGGCAAACCCCACCCAGGATTAGAACCGAACACATGTCGCTGAAGCATTGAGGGAGCAGCACAAACTAATGCAGACTTGGACTTCACATTTTCAAGGTCAGCAACTCCTTTCTGTGCCTGCATCCCGTCAGACTCAGCACGTCCATGCCCCGTGGCCAAGCTCTGAGCTGAGATCAATACTGGAGCAGAATACCAAACGTGCTGGCCTCTGCCTCTGATTTCAATGGTTCAATGTTCAGGCATGAACTGGGCTGCTCCAAGGACATTGTATGGAACTGGTGGCTCAAAGAGAGTATGCTTCCACCCAGTGCACTTAGTGGTACATAGGTGATTGTCTTTAAACACCAGAATATGACACAGTGATATGACATAGAAATCTATTGATTCAGGGTTTGACTTAGAATCACTCAAACCCATGTCTGTATCCTTAGAGTAAAACGGAGCTGTACACAGGCCAAGGCCCTTACCTTCAAGTTCATCAAGGAACTCAGTGAGCAGAATAGAAAACAAATGTCACAGATGTTCCCATTTTGTTCCACTTTGAGAATAAAACTGTTCAGATCACTGATAACGCTGCAGTTTGCATTTCAATGAGCTTCAGTGTCAGTGTGCTATAAAGCTGTCACATCAGCCAAGGCAAAAGAACTCTGATCAACTGTTATTTACCGTATATTTATGGAATACATCAATATCTTGATGTGAAACTACATTGAAAGGAAATGGCAGATATTAAGTATCTGTAATAATGCTTTTACTTAACCATAAATCCTTATTGTAAACAAGCGGATAAAGATAAGGATTTGTATTTGCAGTGCAAAGTCTCTTCGCCAAGGTGTCACTATTCATCTCCCGTGCAGTTCAGATTAGTGTGTCAGATTGATCAAAATTCTCCTAACTGTGGGCAAACTCAGTGAGCATCTGCACTGATGGAATGGTGTCAGCTTTGTTGCAATGATGGCACTTTCAGATTCAATGCAGGAGACTGTGGTTTCAAGCCCTACTGGACAGTCAAATGGAAAATCTACACAAACACTCCATTGCCATGTTTCCTGCCCTGTTACTGCTAATTTTAGCAAGACTATTAAAATAATTGGTCCGGGTGTCTGCATGAAACTGATAGGAATTCAAATTGCTGTGTGGAACGGGCTCCTACACCATCAAGAACAACCAGACCTAAAATGAATGAGTGACGTAAATTATGTACAAATCAAAGTACTAATGTAAAATAATTTTTAATTTTTTTTCCTCACGGGTGAGAATCACCATTAAACTGAAGGGGGTTTGCAATCCTGCTCCCGGTCTGAGTGTAACAGATAAAGTGTCTCGACTCAAGCAGTCCACTGCTCATTTCCCTCCATAGATGCTGCTTGATCCATTGAACTCATCCAGAATTGTGTGTTTCCGATAAGAGCAACAAGACAGGATTCAGTCATTGGATTCCTTGTGAAATACAGTGTCAGAGTAGACTTACAAAACAGACTGATTCAGAAGCTACATTGGAGAAAAAAAATAACAAATAAATGAAATATATACAATGCAAGAGGACACAGAAAACCTTGCAGAAATTGTGGTGGAGTAAAGATCTAGAATAAATGAAGAGCTCATGGAATTTTCAATCAGTAAAAATACAGTACTGGAAAAATATTGGACTAAATGATAATAAATCCATACAACCTGATGATCCAAGGCTTTGATTATTTATTTTTTGTATTATTAAGAGCAGGAGTCTCCAAACCTGGAGTCCCTGGTCCTGTGTCTGTGCTCAACTACATATGTATTAAATAAGAGCATGGACATGGAAGATGGCTTTAACTGGTGTATTCATTTGCAGCAAGAACGAGAGAACAATGTACATGCATAGGCATCAGTGCATGCACAGACAACAGATCAATACATAGTGCTGGGATGTGGGTCATTGTTCTAAAGGAAATAGATCCATACATTACACTTACTCCCCTTTAGATTAATGCAACATAAAACTGTACGTGTACAAAACATTCGATTTCTCTTTCGTAGACCCATATTCCAAATAAACATGCTTTCACAATAACAGTCCATAACTATCTTCGCTGTTCTATAGTTAAGTTAAAAGTTAAAGTCTGTCCCGAGCCTTATAAGCCGATCAGGCCGGTGCTTATGCCAGTTTCAGTGGTGTGAAGCAACTGAGAGTACAAGACTTTCTCCGCCCCACCCCCCCACCGGATAGGATGTCAGTCTATCGCGAGGTTAACCCCCAGCATTTGCCGGTACCCATTTTCAGCTGGATGGACTGGAGCAGTGTGTGGTTAAGTGCCTTGCTCGAGGACACAACACGTTGCCTCATGACCTTCAGATAGCTAGACCAACGCCTTAACCACTTGGCCACATGCCGCATGGTTCTAAAGGTTCAGTCTTTTGGGTCACACTATGTTTCTTTCAGGATATCGCCTCAGGACCTGTGGAGTGGCATCAGGATTGGTAAGTGTCTTGGGTAAGATAACATTCTCAGATTCTTGTGTCACATTGGTGTCAGTGATATCATTGGTGCCGAGTGACCGCGATGTGTCCGTCTTGTTGGATGCAGTCGACTCAGGTGTGATCTTCGGTTGAGCATCCAGTCTCTGGTCCACATGACGTCTCCGTGTCTGATTTCCAACATCCACTGTGTACGTCAGTGGTCCATTTCCTGTAGCCATCCTATTGGGTGCCCACTTGTCTTCTGGGTAATCATGCACAAGGACTCCTTGTCCAATCTTGAAACTCATTACGGCTTCATTGGTGGAACTGTGCATTCTGCACTTCCCTCCATAGATCTGGGTTCAGGAGATCTATGAGCGATCTCAGATTCCTGTTCATGAAGAGTATCGCAGGTATCACATGAACAGAGTTCCGATACGCAAAAAGGAAGTTGTCCACCTTGTGCTGTAGAGAAATGTCCTCTTTGTTCATCACTTTAATCGACTTCTTGAATGTTTAGATAAACCTTTCAGCTAACCCCTTTGTTGCTGGGTGGTGAGGAGCTGACTTGAAGTTTCTGATGCCATTTTTCTTCATGAACAGTCAGAATTCTTCTGACGTCTATTGTAGTCTGTTGTCACATATAATTTGTTCTGGTAAGCCAATCTCAAAGCCATGTGGTACACGGAGCTTAAAAAAATAGAGGGCTATGTGGTAGGGTAATTCTAAGCAGTTTCTTGAGTAAGTTACATGGTCAGCACAGCATTGTGGGCCGAAGGGCCTGTAATGTGCTGTAGATTTTTATATTCTATGTTCTGTCTTCTAGTGAAGATAGTCCTCAGAACGGAGACAGTCTTTGCTGAGGTAATTGACCTTGTTGGTATAACCTCCAGCCACTTCGAATGAGCATCACACAGCAATCAGAAACATGGAGTCTATGAATGGTCCAGCAAAGTCAATGTGTACTCTTTGCCATGGTGATGACGGCCACTACCATGAGTGTAACGGTGCCTCTGGAGGTGCAATTTGAATTTTTTGACATCCTGAACAGCTTTTGGCCAAGTCTCCAACCTGTTTATTTATTTCCTTCTCAAATATCTTCTGATTAGCATTAAGCAGCTGTGACAGCCTTTGGTTAGTGCTACTCTTTGGGTTACGGTTGCCTGTTGATGCCACACTGAGAGCTTTGATTGAGCATCAGTCTAGTTGGATTTTTCACACCATTCACTTCGAAAAGTATAGGCCCTCCACTTTTCAATACATAAAACACTAACTGCCTCCATATGTCAACGTCACTTTCAGTTTGCCTTTGGGAGACACTTTTTCACCTGTGTAGGTCTTTAGCATCACTGAGGTCTTCTCTAATGGTACCTTAGAAAACAATCTGTTGTAGTCAGCCTCTGGTCTGAATCCAGCTCATTTTTCAGTTTTACACTGGACGCATCTATTGTGATCCAGCTGATTTTGTGATCTGCTTCAGTTATACATGCAGTTCTAGGCATGACAGTTCGCCATTGTCAGGCTCTATGTTGCCTCATTCTGTTTTACATTCGGTGTATGTACTTGCTTAGTTTTGTGTTTGAGACTTTTCACTCAGTTCTACTTTGTCTGCCCTGTACATTCTCTGTGACCTCGTCTGTGACACTTCCTGCAGACATTTTCTTTGAACCAATAGTCGTTTGCATCATGGGAAGATTTGCCACATTGATAACACCTTTGGCTTTTTGCACCATTCAGGGACATTTTGTGCATTTTGCACTCTAACCTCTTTTTCTGTAGATCTGCTGCATCCCTTGCTGCACTCTCTTAACAATATTGCAATGGTCAATGCCTGTTCTAAGATTCAGTCCCTTTCTTCCAGTAGCCTCATTTGACTGCTTTGACTATGCATGCCACATACGAGACTGCTCCTTAATGCATCAGAAGTCCATATCAAAAGTCATAGTACTAGGACATTTTGCACCATTCTGCAATGTATTCAGAAATGCTTTGATCCTTTGACTGGATCCTTTCGTAAAATCAAAATCTCAGCTATTGCCAGTGGCTTAGGGCTCAAGCGATTTTGTAAAATTGTAACAGTTTTGTTGAATGACTTGTTTGCTTGCTTTTCAGGGGTTACAAAAGACAGTACCAGTACCTCCTTGCACTCATTATACCAAGATGTGTAGGAGCTTTCTTTTGTTCCTCTGCATTGCTCACTTTACAATGAAGTTCAAACCTTTTGATATACAACTCCCTGCCTTCATTAGCGCTATCAAATTTGTCAACTTTCCTGACTGAAGCCATCACCACATTGTTTTCACTTTAAATTCAGTGCAACTTTCACTACGCATTTGTTAGCATCTGTGACGATCTTCTCGCGCTGCTTAACTCCCGCTGTATCATCCTGTAACTGTCTGTGCAGTTCATGATGTTCTCTGACATTCAAGTTTGTACTCATCAGCAACTTGTTGTGCCTGTGCACAACTACATCTACATTAAATAAAAGCACAGACGCAGGAGACGGCTTTAACTGGTACATTAACATTGCAGCGAGAGTTTTTGAATAGTAGAATAAATAAAGTATATCTGAACTTTCAGAAGATCAGTAAAAATAAAGCATAGGATGTTATTAAACAACATTATGGTAAATGGTATAGGAGATGATGTACTACCATGGATTAGAACAAAGATAGTGATCCATTATATTCACCTGACCCTCCACCAACCATTGTGTTTAATGTATTATCTTTTACAATTTCAATCAGCTCCAACATGACCCATTACCTGTCGTATCTTTGCTTCCTATCCACTTTCTGAATTTCACAGAGACTCTTCACTCATGACTTCTGTATTTGCTCCTCTTCCATCTCCACTGTCTGCCTCATAACAGCTTCCCTTACACTGGAGAAGACACAGCATTAGTCCATTCACCTCTTCCCTTCCCCCCAACTAGGAACCCAAAACATCATTTCCTGTGAAGCAGCAATTCACTTGTACCTTTCCCAATGTCATTTTATGATTTGGTATTCACAGTGTGATCCTCCTCTACAATGGAGAAAGTAAAAGCAGATTTGATAAATACTCTACAGATCACCTGCTCTCACTCTCATGCTTTCTGTTGCATGTCATTTGAATTCTCAATTCCACTCTCATTCCAATCTATCTATATGTATCCATAGTGAGGCTAAATATAAATTCGAGGAATGGCATCTTACATTCCATCCGTACAATAATTCAAAGATTCAGAGTACAGTTATGATTGAAGCATGTACGTGGCATACAACCCTGTGATTCTGTCTTCCCACCGACAGCCAAGAAAATAAAGAAAGCCAGGGAAATCGTTCAAAGAAAAACATCAAACCCCTAATGAGCAAAAAAGAACAGGTTGAACAAGCAGCAAAAAAAAAAGTGAAAGACAAAGAATATAAACATCAAACCATTAAGTCCAGGGAACTGTCAAGGAATGTTCACATTCAGCTCAGTTCAGTTCAATCTTGCGTTGTGCCATTCATTGACTGTAGGACACAGAGCCAGTCAGCCCTGATCGAATTTGCGCAAAATAGCAATGAAAGCAAAGAGCAATCAGAACCATAAAATCATCATATACTGTGAACTACAGAGTCCCATCCACAGACCGCATCAATTAAACCTTGCCGAAGACCCAAGCGTGTGGCTACAGCAACGAGAGACCAATCAAACACAGGAACCTTCCTCTGGGAGAGGCAAGCAAGAGCAAGGCAGTCCATTTTAATCAGCGAGATCAGTGAGAAATGCACTCAGTCATGGACTCATGTTCAGCCTCCAGGCTTCTTGGCCTCCACACTCTTCTCTCGGACCCTCACCAAACTCCCTCAGGGACAGCAAAGTGCTCAATCTGCCCGAAAACACATCATCAAACTGTATATGATTCAGCTCCAATAGCAGCTGAATCATATTTGAAAGAAGAAGTAAAGGAAGGAAAATAAGTAAGTTTGTGAATTGTCTGAAGGATGTTGCCTTTGGTTGCATTGCTCATTGGTGCCATCTTCTCCAACAGTTCAGTTTACTACTTGTTGCTGAATTATACCCGCAGAATGTTCACACCGGCAACTATTGCATAATTTTATCCTTTATTCTCATTGTCAATGTAAGCTGCAACTATTTTGTCCTTGCTTTTATTGCCACACCTAAGATTTTCAGCTGTGCTCAGAACATTAACGTGGGCATGGAGTGGCCTCACAACGATCATATTACAGGGAGAATACAAAGGGTGAGAACCTAACAACTGATCCATGCAGGTTTCATAAGGAACTACGTTCTCATCCACACTTAAAGTCATAAATGAAGCAATTCCAATGATCAAACATAATGTCCATTAACCTAGCAATCATCACTCTTTTGAGAGGTGGGCATCAAAAGGAAACCCACATTACCACAGCAAGGACAATTAAAAATGTAAACAAATAACACACAGCAGATCAATTGCATAGTTCCTGAAGGTGAGCACACAGCCATGGGGCCAGTTCAGTGATAAGGCAAGTAAAGCTGATCCAGGAAATCGATGGTGGGTGACAGCCACAAAGCCAATTCAGCACTGAGGCAAGTAAACTTTAGAGTAGTGAGTTGAACAAAAGCCCATCCTTTGCCTTTGGCCTTGATGCCTTGATATTTTTAATCTGGCTTGGTGCTTAAATCAGCCAAACATTGGCTCATTTTTCACTTTTGGGCCCAGGGCTCTGCCACTTCGCCAAGTCTGCTCCAGCAATGGGCACCATGGCCCTACCTGGATTCTCACTGAATCCTTCAGGATACCCCAGAAGTTAGTTCAAAAGCACAGCTCTCAAAGGGAAATTACAGGCTGGGATTGCAGTGACCATAGTCCAAACCCCAGAAGAAGTTTAATTAATAGAATAGTTATTAGTTTTAGTTGCCAGTAAAGCATAAGTCATGCCAGCACCATCTTTACCAGATCCATGTAATCCAATACAGTACTTTAATCCACGTGATATTGTCAGTTGGTGCCACCTTAACATGGCAGTCACTCTGTAACCATTATTGATTTCAAGAAAGTTATTCAACTTAAAGTGAGTCCATTCTGTAAAGAGGAGGCAGAAAGTCCAAATTCCTTCTCAGTCTCAGCCAGACTTTGAAACAAAGTCAAATACAGAGGGAAAACGGTCTGAATTAAATGCCAATATAATCAAGCACTGGAACAATATGAATATAGCTCCTTACTCTCCATATATGGCCTTCCGTTTTCAAGGCAAGGCTGCACTTGCTGCATCTTGTACTAATTATCTCAGAGACCGAATACCAACATGGCAGGCATCTCTTTCCATATGTAAACCTGACAGCTACTCAACAAATAGCCCAATTAAATACATGTGCAGTCAAGTACACTAATGTATATTTAGGTTCCAAACAAATTACTTAAAGGATCCTTAAGACCCTTCATCATCTGTTATTGATTCAATGGACTTTCCACATAGTTGGTTCAAACGCTCATCAGTTCACCAGAAACGAAGAAAAAAACTTTGAACCATCATGGCTTTATTTGGCATTGTAGTTATATTTTTAATACAGCTGCCAATTTGTCACACAAATCTCTACAACTGCAAACCCAAAATAATAGCTCAATACACATTCGGATCCAAGTGCACTTTTAACCATTTGGAATAGAAGCACAGCATTAGAGCTTTGAAACAATGTTCTTCTTCAAAGTACAACGAGTTTTGAATGACAGAGCTTTTAAAAGTATAACATGAAATATTAAGATCTCTGGTATAATGCAGACACCTCCCTCCAGAGCCACCTTATCATTCTGGATCCTTTACTTTATCTTTTGTTTCCCCTACTGCCCTCCCTCCCTTCACCTTCACCTTCCTCCCATTATTCCATGATCTACTGTCCTCTCCTATAGATTCCTTTTTTAAGCCTTTGCCTCTTCCATCCAGCTTCTCAAATCATACACTTTACCTCCCCTCCCCTAACTTCACTGTGCACCCCTTGACCAAAGTAAAATTATCATCAAAGTACACATAGGACACCACATACAATCCTGAGGTTCATTTTCTTGTGGGCATACTCAATAAACCAATAATTGAATAATAACCATACAGAATCAGTGAAAGATTGCACCAACTTGGCATTCACCCGCTGTGCAAAGACAACAAACATGGCAAAGGCAAATGAAAGAAATAACAATAATAATAATAATAATAAAAAATAAGCAATAAATATCAAGTAAATGAGATGAGGTGTCCTTCAAAGTGAGTCTGTAGGTTGTGGGAACATTTCCATGATGGGCCAAGTGAAGTTGAGTGAAATTATTCCCTTTGGTTCAAGAGCCTGAAGGTTGAAGGGTAATAACTATTCCTGAATCTGATGGTGTGAGTCCTTAGGCTTCTGTACCTTCTTCCCAATGGCACATGTGGAAAGAGAACATGTCCTGGTTGGTGGGGTCCCTGATTAGGATGCTGCTGTCCTGTGACAGCATTATGAGAAGATATACTCAATGGTGTGATGGACTGGGCTGTATCCAATACATTTTGTAGGATTTTGCATTCTAAGGAAGTAGAGGCACTGCCGTGCTTTCTTTGTAATTGCACTTATGTGCTGGGCACAGTACAGGTCCTCTGAAATGATAACACAGAAGAATTTAAAGTTACTGACCCTCTCTGCCTCTGATCCTCCAATGAGTAGTGGCCATTGGACCTCTGGTTTCCTCTTCCTGAAGTCAATCATCAGCTGCTTGGTCTCACAGATATTGCATAAGATGTGGTGACACCACTCAGCCAGATTTCAAACTCCCTCCTATATGCTGATTCATCACTCACCTTTGATTTGACCTATGACAGTGGTGTTATCAGCAAACTTGAATATGGCATTGGAGCTGTGTTTAGCATACACTTATAAGTGTAAAGCAAGTAGAGTAGGGAGCTAAGCACCCAGCCATGTGGTGCACCTGTGCTGATGGAGATTGTGGAAGAGATATTGTTGCCGACCCAAACTGACTGGTGTCTGCAACTGAGGAAATTGAAGATCCAATTGCACAAGGGATTACTGAGACCAAGGTCTTGAAGTGTATTGATTAGTTATGAGGAGATGATAGTATTGAATTCTGAGCATTAGATGATAAAGAGCACCTTGATGTTTGCATCTTTGTAGTCCTGATATTCCAGAGTTGAGTATAGTTGCTGTGGACCAGTTGCTCTGGTATGCAAATTGGATTGGATCCAAATCACTTCTCAAGCAAGAATTGATATGTTTCATCACCAGCCTCTCAAAACACTTCATCACTGTGGATATCAGAGCAACTAGCTGACTGTGCTTGACGTAGGTTATCACGCTCTTCTCGGGCACTGGTATAACTTAAGCCAGCTTGAAGCAGGTGGGTACCTCAGACTGTCAAAGTGAGAAATTAAAGATCTCAGCGAACACTCCAGCCAATTGACCAGCACTGGTCTCTAGTACTTGGCCAGATACCCCATCTTGAAGTGAAGTCCTGTTGTTGCCAATATCAATTGATTTACCTTCATCAGAGAATTTCAAGCCCTGCACAACTGTTGAGCATCCTTCATTGATTCAAGGTTGGTCCGGAATTGCCACTCCACTCATGAGATAGTTTTCTGGAGATCATACTTCCTTGGTTGCTAGACTTGAATACCTCTGATCTGCTCCTCAGCCAATTGTGGATCTCATGGTTCATTCAGGGCTTCTGGTCAGGGAAGACTCTGGATGATTTTGTGGGGACACACTTGTCTACAACTGTTTTTGTAAAGTCCATGACAACCATGGTGTATTCATTCAGATCCACAGTTGAGTCATTGAACACAACCCAGCCCATTGACTCGAAGCAATCCCCTAACCGCTACTCTGCTTCCCGCAGCCTTCCTTTCATTGTTCTAATCTCTGGAGCTTTGGCCTCGGTCTGTATGCTGGTCAGAGAGGGGCAGCCAAGTGATTAGATTTAACAAAATAAGGTCTGGGCATGGAACGGTAGGCATACCTTATCTTAGTATAACAGTGGTCAAGTAGATTGGGACGTCTCATGCCACAGGTTATATGCTGATTGTAATTAGGTAAGGTTTAATTCAAAAAGCCTGGTTGAAGTTTATGATTTGAAATGTATCCAGATGGACTGTTTCTTGTTTAAAGACAATATCATGCACTATCTCAAGCACTTGATTATAGTCTGCTGTTGGTGGTACGTAAACTGCGGTCATATGTAAGCATGTAGCTACGTACCTCCAAGTAATTAACACCCTTCACTGAACAGATTAATGCTGGTGCTGATGTATACATCTGTCTTTAAAAACTAGTTATCTCAGCTGTGTGGCTAAGCATTGGCTGCTGTGAGAAACAGCATGGAATTATATATGGAAGCTCTATCATTTTAATTTTCAAACTGCTACACAGTACTGTGACCTTTTTACACGTTCTAAAATCTTAACCCCGAGGAAACAATGCTCAGAAATTTCTACCTCACTATCATGTACACCATGTCAATTAACCAACTTTTCTCCATCTTCCCCTTTCGAAACCTCACGCCGTGATGCCTAATCCTTGGAATAATGGTGGTAAATCCTTTTTGTTTTCTCCCTGGATGTACTTCATACCTAATTTTGTGCTCTGACCATATTCATACAATATAATTTCCTCGCTGTGTATTCTGTGTTTTATTCAATAGATCCCAAGGTCCTGTTTGCTTCACTAATCACTCCACAGCATAAACGAAAGTGAAAAACACTGCAAATTCTGAAACTCAGAAATAAAACAAAAGATGCAAAAAAATACCCAGCAGTGCACATCGTACTAATGGAGACAGAAATAGAGTTTACACTTGAGATCACTGAAACTTAATTATAATTTGAGGCAACTTAAGCAGCATTTCTCTTATTAATCCACTGTCACCTCAAGAAAGAAATCAATCAATTTAGTCAAATATGATTTGCCTTTATCAAATCCATTCTGGCTTTCCTTTATGAGCTCCAATGTCTCCAAGTGCTGACCCTGTTTTCCCAAAATATTCTTTCTTAAATCCTCTTCACAACGGAATTTAAGTTCAATAGCCTAAAGTGGTATGTCTGACCTTACAGTCTGATGGTAATGAATCAGCATATAGGAGGGAGATTGAAAATCTGATTCAGTGGGGCCACATCAGCAACTGCTCACTCAATGTCAGCCAAACCAAAGAGCTGATTATTGACTAAAGGAGGAAGAAACTGGGAGGTCTATGAGCCAGTGCTCATTAGAGCATTGGAGGTGGAGGGGGTCAATAACTTAAAATACCTGGGCATTATCAAGTCAAAAGATCATTTTAACGAAAGCACAACAATACTTCTCCTTCCTTAGAAGTTTCCACAGAAAAAGCGTGTCATTTAAAATTTTGACAAGATTCCATAGATGCAGGGAGGAGAGGACCTGACTAGCATCATATCATAGTATTTAAAAGCTGTGATCAAGAGAAGAACCTACAAAAAGTGGTGGATGCAGCACAGTCCCTCACAGGAAAAGCCCTCCCTACCATTCAACACATCAACAAGGAAGTTTGCCACAAGAAAGCAGTATCGTTCTTCAAGGACCTCTGCCCACTCTTCCCCCCCCCCCCACCCACCATCCAGGCCATGCTCTCTTCCCACTGCTACTATCAGGATAGAAGCATGGGAGCCTTAGGTCACACCATCAGATGCAGGAACAGTTATTAACCTTCGAACATCAGGCTCCTGATCCAGCATGGACATCTTTTCTCACTACAATACTGAACTGATCATTGAACATAATCTATGGACTCATTTTCAAGGACTCTGCAACTCATGTTCTCAGTATTATTTATTTACTTATTCATTTCATTACTATTATTATATTTTTTTTTTTCTCAGCTCTAGCTGGTAAAACCGAAGGTACGGTCATAGCCAAGCACACACTTTTCTCAACTGCTAGGAGTTGTTGGACCATTCTAGTGTGTTTACTATTGTGATTTTCTAGAGATTTGCATAAATATTGCTGTGTAGGCCTAATTGTTCAATATTATTGTGTAATGACTTTGGGATGATACCATTTGTAGATATCGTTATTGGGACAATGTTCATGTTCCATAGCATTTCAATTTCCTCTTTTAGTTGAGTATATTTCTTCTGTTTTTCAGTTATTGATTTCTGTATGTTATCAGTGTTTGGAATGACTATATCTATTAAGTAAGTTGTTCCTATTTTTTTTATCTTGTAATATATCTAGACGGTTATTATGCATTGCTCTGACTGTAATAATGAATTGATCATAATATCATTTATAGGACTCTGACTCTAAAATTGGATCTGGCTTGTATTTATTAGAAGGTATGGTATATTTTATGAGTTTCTGTTTTAAAGCAAGAGTTTAGTGAATGATGTTTACCACTTGATTGTGCCTGTGTAAGTAACCAGATTGAGTTAAACTACTACAGGATCCTGTAATGTGTTGGATTGTTTCTGGTTCCTCGTGGCATTTTCTGTGTTTATTGTCTTGAAATTGTTGGTATTTTATTATGCATTTTTGAGAATTTTTTTGTGTTAACCATCCAGTTCTGCATTGCCACAAGGAATCCCGCTGTCTCAGTAGTGCAGCAGTGCAGTACTTTACACCAACAGTGATCTGCAGTCGTGGTTCAATTCCTGCTGCTGTCTGTAAGGGATTCGGACATTCTCCCCATCACTGTGTGCGCTTCCACCAGGTGCTCCAATTTCCTCCCACATTCCTCCCACGTGAGGGTTAGTAATTTGTGGGTATACTATGTTAGCTTCAGAAGCATGGTGACACCTACGGGCTGCCCCCAGCATATCCTTGGACTGTGTTGGTCATTAACACAAACAATGCATTTCATTGCATGCTTCCAAGTTTCGATATACATGTGACAAATAAATCTACTCTCTAACCTCCTGATCAACATGCACCCCATCCTTAATGAACACTACCTTGTCTTCAATTATAGTTTTGGCAGCATTCTCTTCCATGGAAAAATTAATGCAACATCTTCATTTAGTATTCCACCTATGCCTTCTGCTTTTATCTCAAGAACAATCACTTTAATCCCCAAAAGGGCTTTAACCATTTTCTTCCTACCCACTTACTATATCCTGGTTAACCCCATCTGTACCAGATGCAGTAATTCAGATCGATGGGTTTGCTATTCACCGTCAGGATAGATCTATAGAATCTCTCAAAAGCAAAGGTGGAGGAGTACGCCTCATGATCAACTCTTCGTGGTCCAAATATGTTAGTGCAGTCCCAATTCTGCTCACCAGACCTGGAATATCAAGCAGTTAAGTGCCGTCCTTTTTACCCACCACAAAAGATTTCTGGGATCATTTTGGTAGTGGTATGCATTCCCCCTCAGGTCAATGTCAATCAGGCTTTAGATGATCTGAGCAATGGGATCAACATGCACAAAACAGTGCACCCTAATACCTTCACCATCATTTTGGGGGATTTTAACCAGGCCAGTCTGAAAAAATCACTAAGCAATTACTATCATATCACTTGCAAAACCAGATGAAACAATACAATGGACCGCTGTTACACCACCATCAAGAATGCCTACCATGCTATTCCACGGCCTCACTTCGGGAAGTCTGATCACCTGGCTGTTCCTCTACTCCCTGAGCATAGGCAGAGACTGAAGACTGCAGCACCAGCAGTGAGGACCAAGAAGGTATGGACAAGGAAGCACAGGAGCACCAACAGGACTGCTTTGATTTGGTGGACTGGACTGTATTCAGGGATTCATCTTCGAATCTGGTTAAGTATGCTGCAGTTGTTACCAAATTCATTAAAACCTCTGTGGATGAGTGTGTGCCTACAAAGACTTACTATACTTTCCCAAACCAAAGCCACGAATGAACCAAGAGGTATGTCGTATGCTGCAGGACGGATCTGTGGCATCCCAGGCCTGTACCAAAAGCCAGGTATGATTTGCGGAGGGCTATCTCAAGGGCGAACAGCCAGTTTCTAACAAGTCTGGAGGCTACATCAGAAGTACGACAACTCTGACAGGGTTTGCTTCCTACAAAGGGAATCCCAAAAGCATGAATGGCAGCGATGCTTCACTACCAGATGAACTCAGCACCTTCTATGCTGGATTTGAAACAGTGAATGTCACTACAGCTGTGAAGATCCCTGCTGCACCTGATCACCCTGTGATTTCTGTCTCAGAGGTTGATGTTGGGCTGTCTTTAAAGAGGGTGAACCTTTGCAAGGCGGAAGGTCCTGATGGAGTACCTGGTAAGGCTCTGAAAACCTGTGCCAACCAATTGGCAGGAGTATTCAAAGACATTTTCAACCTCTCACTGCTACGGGCGGAAATTCCCACTTGCTTCAAAAAGGCAACAATTATCCCAGTGCCTAAGAAGAATGACGTGAGCTGCTTAATGACTATTGCCCGGTAGCACTCACATCTACAGTGATGAAATGCTTTGAGAGGTTGGTCATGACTAGACTGAACTCCTGCCTCAGCAAGGACCTGGACCCATTGCAATTTGCCTTTCACCACAATAGGTCAATGGCAGATGCAATTTCAATGGCTCTACACACGACTTTAGACCACCTGGACAACACAAACACCTATGTCAGGACGCTGTTCATCGACTATAGCTCAGCATTTAATACCATCATTTCCACAATCCTGATTAAGAAGTTTCAGAATGTAGGCCTCTGTACCTCCCTCTGTAATTGGATCCTCAACATCCCAACTGGAAGACCACAATCTGTGTGGATGGATGATAATATATCCTTGTCACTGATGATCAACACTGGTGCACCACAGGGGCTTGTGCTTAGCCCATGGCTCCGCTATCTATATACTCATGACTGTGTGGCTAGGCTCAGTTCAAATACCATCTATAAATTTCCTGATGATACAACCATTGGTGGTAGAATTTCAGGTGGTGATGAGAGGGTGTACAGGAGTGAGATATACCAACTACTGGAGTGGTGTCACAGCAACAACCTGGCACTCAACATCAGTAAAACAAAAGAGCTGATTGTGGACTTCAGGGAGGATAAGTCGAAGGAACCCATACCAATCCTCATAGAGGGATCAGAAGTGGAGAGAATGAGCAGCTTCAAGTTCCTGGGTGTCAAGATCTCTAAGGATCTAACCTGGTCCCAGTATAGTGATGTAGTCATAAAGAAGGCAAGATAGCAACTATTCTTCATTAGGAGTTTGAAGAGATTTGGCATGTCAACAAATACACTCAAAAACTTCTATAGATGTACCATGGAAAGCATTCTGACAGGCTGCATCACTGTCTGGTATGGGGGGGCTACTGCACAGGACCGATAGAAACTGCAGAGGGTTGTGAATTTAGTTGGCTCTATCTTGGGGGGGAGGGGGGGGAATGTGTGTGTGTGTGTGTGTGTGTGTGCGTGCGTGCGTGTGTGTGTGTGCGCGCGCACCCTTAACTCCTGGTGGAGACATCAGGGTGCCTTCATGACAAGCTTTTTGCACCAATCTTTCTGGTGATTGCTCATTGTACGGCATCTGAAACCTGGCGGAGCCCATCCCTCCAGGTTTTTGGAGCCGGCTGGATTCGGACTCAGAAGCCTTCGCTCCGAAGTCCAGCGCTGATGCCACTACGCCACTAGCCTACAAAGTACCCAGGACATCTTCAAGGAATCATGTCTCAGAGACCTCCAGCACCCAGGGCATGTCCTTTTCTCACTTTTACCATCAGGTAGGAGGTACAGAAGCCTGAAGGCACACACTCAGTGATTCAGGAACAGCTTCTTCCACTCTGCCATACAATTTCTAAATGGACATTGAACCCATCAACATTACCTCACTTTTTTAATATATATTATTTCTGTTTCTTTCACAATCGTTAATCTATATTAATGTACATATACTGCAATTGATTTATTTATTTTATTTTATTTTTTTCTTCTTCTTCTATATTATGCATTGCATTGAACTGCTGCTGCTAAGGTAACAAATTTCTTATGCCGGTGATAATAAACCTGATTCTGATTCAGATTCTGATATATATACAGGAAGACTTGAGGAGTTTTTTTATACCAGCTTCCACAACCTTCTTATATCATCTGTTTGCTCTTCTTATCTTAACTTATTATTATTGATAAATTTATATATTATTATTTCCTAATTTATCAAATTCTGCTTGGTTTAGATTGAAAACATCCACTTTACATGCAAAATACTTTCCTTTTTGTTTTCTTTAATCAGGTTTGCTGAAGCTGTTGCCGTCCAAGGACCTTCAGCTTTGCTTCTCTTCGCATTTTCCCTGTAGTGAACCTACCTAGACTGGCAATGAAATATCTGCTTTTTGAAGGCTCCCATTGTTTCATACCAGTTTTAGCAAATACATTTGGTTTCATTGCATCCTAGCCAGGTTCCTTTTCATCTCATTGAAGTTGCCCTTCTTCCAATTTCGAAATTGTTCCCCAGATTTGTCCTTGGTGTTGCCCGTTATTAATTTGAATCTTAAAGTCTGATTATCTCTCCTCCTTAAATGTTCTCCCTCTGACTTGTGATCTATTTGGTCTATTTCAGTCTCGAACCAGATTCAACAATGCCTACTTCCTCAGTGGGTCTGAAACATGGAGTTAGAGGTCCTTGAACACATTTCAGGAAGGATAGATTCATTTCCTCTATTGCAATGTTTTTTCAATCAAAATTGTGATCATTGGAATCACCTAGTATTACACCTCACAGTTCTTTTATACCTCTGCAATTTGACTAATTTTACCCACTATATCCCTTCTTCTGTCGCTCTTTCATGCACTGCTTCTTGGCCTTAAAAACTAACGATAGCATAATAGCATGTTTTTCAATCACTGACAGCTGTTTTAACCAAATGGAGTCTGTGCTATACTTGTCAAGGATATTCAGTCTCTCTCAACTATATCTTTCTTAAGTAATGTTGCCGCTCCATGTCATTTAATTCCTTACCCACCTTTTATGAATACCTTGGTGCTTGCAGCATTAATTTTGCAGTCCTGTCATTTCTTTTCTTTTTGATCCATGTTTCACTTATCAGAATTACGTTGTAATTCCACAGGACTTGTACTTGCGCTCTCACTGCAGTTTGTACTGCTCTACTCTCTCTATACCCATGACTGTGTGGCTAGGCACAGCTCAAATGCTGTCTATAAATTTGCTGATGATATAACCATTATTGATAGAATCTTACAGAGTGAAGAGAGGGCGTACCGGAGCGAGATATACCAACTAATTGAGTGGTGTCACAGAAATAACCTTGCACTGTACAATAAGACCAAACAACCTATTGCAGACTTCAGAAAGGGTAAGACGAGGGAGCACACACCAGTCCTCAGAGAGGGATCAGAAGTGTAAAGAGCGAGCAGTTTCAAGTTTCTGGGTGTAATTATCTCTGAGGACCTAATCCGGACCCAACATATTGATGCAGCTATAAAAGAGGCAAGACAGCGGCTATATTTCATCAGCAGTTTTAGGAGAATTGGTATGTCACCAAAACACTCGCCAATTTCTATAGATGTAGCATGAAGAGCATTCTAACGGACTGCTTCACCACCTGGTATGGGGTGCTCCTGCGGAGGGTTGTAAACTTCGTTAACTCCATGATGCACCATCAATAACTCTCGGAGACGGGAGGTGAACGATAGGCTTTTATTAGCAGCAAAAAGGGAGCACGAATCTCGGAGACTGAGGGAGGAGCAGTGCCCCAATCGCCTTTATACAGGGGTCTGTGGGAGGAGCCACAGTAACATTCAGCAGAGGGGCGTGTCCAGACAGGTATACATAGTTTACCGCATTCACCCCCCCTTTGTTTTAAAAGAGAATCCCCATGGGGCGAAGTTTCATACAAGTATATTTACAGGTCAAGTCTATCAGGCGGTCGAGTCTGTCTCTGCGATCTACGTAGCACCGGTGGTGATTGCACCGGTGATGGTGGTTGTGCTGGCTCCAGCCTGACTTGAGGTGCCAGCCCGTTAGACGTCAGTAAACCGTCATGCGTGTGCGTGGCGCCCGGTATGGGAGTGTCGTGAGGAGTCTGTGTAGGGCTTGGCGTGCGCGGTGTCTCGTGGGTATATACATCGGTGGGTACGGGGTTCATAGTCACCGTGGAGTGTTCGGAGTAGGGGTCTGGTGCTCCTGCGGGTGCCAGGTCACGGACAGAGACTGTGTCCTCCAGCCCATCAGGTAAGACCACGTAGGCATACTGGGAGTTCACATGAAGTAGGTGAACCCTCTCGACCATCGGGGAGTATTTATTGCTCCTCACATGTCTCCGGAGCAGCACTGGCCCTGGGGATGTCAGCCAAGCCGGTAGGGTGGTCCCAGTGGCAGACTTCCTAGGAAAAGAAAAGAGTCGCTCATGAGGGGTGGCATTGGTGGACGTGCATAACAGGGAGCGGATAGAGTGGAGTGCCTCGGGGAGGACCCCCTGCCAGCGAGAGACCGGCAATCCCTTTGACCTAAGGGCTAAGAGTGTGGCCTTCCGCACAGTGGCATTCTTGCTCTCCACCTGTCCATTTCCCTGGGGTTTATAGCTTGTGGTCCTACTAGTAGCAATACCCTGAGCCAGCAGGTATTGGCGCAGCTCGTCACTCATAAACGAGGACCCTCTATCACTGTGGATATAGCAGGGGTATCCAAACAGAGTGAAGAGCTGGCGCAGGGCTTTTATGACGGATGTGGCAGTGGTATCGGGGCAGGGGATGACAAAGGGGAACTGCGAGTACTCGTCGATTATGTTAAGAAAGTACACATTGCGGTTGGTGGAGGGAAGGGGGCCCTTAAAGTCAACACTCAGTCGCTCAAAGGGGCGGGTGGCCTTGATAAGTTGTGCCTTTTCAGGACGGTAGAAGTGCGGTTTGCACTCAGCGCAGACTTGGCAGTCCCTGGTCATTGTCCTGATGTCCTCCAGGGAGTAAGGCAGGTTCCGGGCTTTCACAAAATGGTAAAGTTGGGTGACCCCTGGGTGGCAAAGCTCTGCATTGAGGGCGTATAGCCGGTCGAGCTGCACGCTGGCACACACTCCCCGTCATAGGGCATCAGGGGGCTCATTGAGCCTTCCAGACCCGTACAGGATGTCATAGTTGTAGGTGGAGAGTTCTATTCTCCACCTCAAAATTTTATCATTTTTGATTTTGCCCCACTGTTGGTTGCTAAACATGAACGCAACTGAGCGCTGGTCGGTCAGCAAGGTGAACCGTTTGCCGGCGAGATAGTGCCTCCAGTGCCTAATAGCTTCCACTATGGCCTGGGCTTCTTTCTCCACCGCGGAGTGCCAAATTTCAGGGCCTTGAAGGGTACGAGAGAAGAATGCTACCGGCCTTCCTGCCTGATTGAGGGTAGCAGCCAGCGCGAAGTCGGAGGCGTCACTCTCTACGTGGAAGGGAATGGTCTCGTCCACCGCATGCATCGTCGCTTTGGCAATGTCCCCTTTAATGCGGCTGAAGGCCGCGTGGGTCTCGGCTGAGAGGGGAAATGTGGTAGACTTGACCAGGGGGCGGGCCTTGTCTGCGTAGTGAGGGATCCATTGGGCGTAATAGGAAAAGAAGCCCAGGCACCATTTGAGGGCTCTGACGGTGTTGGGAAGAGGAAGTTCCAACAGGGGGTGCATACCTGACAGGTCGGTGTCAGGGCCAATGACTCCGTTCTCCACGACATACCCAAGGATAGCAAGTTGGGTGATTCCGAACACACACTTGTCCCTGTTTTAGGTGAGGTTAAGAGCTTTGGCCGCTTGAAAAAATCGTTGGAGGTTGGTGTCGTGATCCTGCCAGTCTTGACCGCAGATGGTGATGTTATCCAGATATGGGAACGTGGCCTTCAGTTGGCACTGGACCATCCGGTCCATTTCCATCTGGAAGACAGAGACACCATTCGTGACACCGAAGGGGACGCGCAGGAAGTGATAGAGCCTGCCGCCCGCCTCCAAGATGTTGTAGGGGCAGTCCTCCGGGCGGATGTGGAGCTGATGGTAAGTGGATTTTAGGTCTATGGTCGAGTACACCTTGTACTGAGCTATCTAATTGACCATATCCGAGATGCGGGGTAGGGGGTACGCGTCAAGCTGCGTGAACCTATTGATGGTCTGGCTATAGTCCATGACCATCCTATTTTTCTGCCCGGTCCGAACAACAACCACCTGGGCCCTCCAAGGACTTGTGCTTGGCTCAATGATCCCCTCCCTGAGTAGCCGCTGCATCTCCGACTTAATGAAGGCCCTGTCCCCCGTGCTGTACCTCCTGCTTTTAGTTGCCACAGGTTTACAGTCGGGGGTCAGATTGGAGAACAGCGGTGGGGGAGGGATCTTGAGGGTGGAGAGACTGCAAGTGGTGTCTGTAGCACGGCTGTAGGTATAGTGTTGGGTGGGATGTGCGGGTTGGTGTGTGTGTGTGGTCAGTAGCGGGGTATATGACGAAGTCCCACAAAACTGAGGATTCCTGACAGTGATTGGTGGGAGGGGCCCGTCATACTCCATTGTCACACTTTTCAGGTGGCTCTGGAAGTCGAGCCTCAATAGCACAGGGGCACACAGTTGAGGTATGACCAGTAACGCAAAGTCCCGATATTCTGTGCTCTGCACCACCAGTGTCGCTACTCAACCCCCCTGGATGTCTGTGGAATGCGACACAGAAGCCATGGTGACCCTCTGGCTTACCAGCTGTGTCACGAGTCCGCAGCGTTGCACTGTGTCCGGGAGAATAAAACTCTCAGTGCTGCCCGTGTCAAACAGGCAGCTAGTCCTGTGCCCCTCCACCAGGATGTCCATCATTGACCTTGCGAGCTAGTGTAAAGCACTTTGGTCGAGGGTCACGGAGGCCAGAGTTGAATCGCCGTCTCGGTGCCCGGTAAGCACCTGTGGGTCGGAGGCGGTGTGAGGTGGCGCCGACAAAGATGGCCGCCCCCCTGTTTCACACACGGCGGGCAGGCAAGATGGCGGCAACCAAGATGGCCGCCCCATGCCTCGCACGCGGCGGGCAGGCAAGATGGCGGCGACCAAGATGGCGACCCCCATGCCTCGCACGCAGCGCTGCTCGACCCCACTCGTGGTTTGGACTTACAGGCCTTGGCGAAGTGGCCCTGCTTGCCACATCTGGAGCAGGTAGGTTCTCAGACCGGGCAGCGTTTTCGGGGGTGCTTTTCGAGTCCGCAGAAGTAACACTGCGCGGACTTGTGACTGGCAGCAGCCGAGGTCGATTCGCCGGCGGTTTGCGGGGTCTGTAGCATCCATAAGGCCGGCGGGAGATCGCGTACCTGTACAGCGTCAGCGTTGTGCAGAGCGGCCTCCAGCGTTTCGGCCAGCTCGATCGCCGAATGTAAGGTAAGATCGGCGTGTTCCAGCAGCCGCTGGCGCATGTACACTGACCTAATCCCCGTTAAGAAGGCATCTCTTACTAGCAGCTCCACATGCTGTTCCGCCGTCAGTCCCCTGCAGTCGCAGGCCTGCACGAGTGTCTGTAGGGCACGGACAAACTAAGCGCTCGACTCTCCGGCCCGCTACCGCCATGTCGCTAAGCAATGTCTTGCGTAGACGGTGTTCACCGGCCGCCAGTTTTGCCTTTTGAGGGCATCCAGCGCACCCCGGTAGTCCGTTTGGTCTCTGATCATGGAGTAGACCCTTGCACTGACTCTGGAGAGGAGAACCCTGCGCTTTGTGGCAGGGTCGGTCACATGAATCTCCTCCAGGTACGATTCGAAGCATGTTAGCCAGAGTTCGAAAGTGTCGCCAGCTTCCTGGGATTGTGGGTCGAGATCCAATCAGCCTGGTCGTAAAATGCTTTCCATGTTTTGAAATTGCTGCTAATAAAATTGATGCACCATCAATAACTCTCGGAGACTGGAAGTGAACGATAGGCTTTTATTAGCAGCAAAAGGGAGCACAGCATCTCGGAGACTGAGGGAGGAGCAGTGCCTCCAATCGCCTTTATACAGGGGTCTGTGGGAGGAGCCACAGGAACAGTCAACAGAGGGGCGTGTCCAGACAGGTGTACATAGTTTACCACACTCCATTATGGGCACTAGCCTCTGAAGTATCTAGGATACCTTCAAGGAGCGGTGCCTCAAAAAAGGTGACGTGCATCACTAAGGACTCATATCTCCCAGGTCATGCCCTCTGTTCATTGCTCCCATCAGAAAGGCACACACTCTGTGATTCAGAACAGCTTCTTTCCCTGATTTATTACCATAATTTTGTTTTTTTCTCTGTATTATTGTGCATTGCATTATACTGCTGCTGTAAATTCAACAAGTTTCATGACATATGCCAGTGAAATTAAACCTGATTCTGATTCTGATTAACATGTATGGATTCTAAACTATTAGATAAAACCCAGGTTAAAGTATTCTTTTCATAACTGACATTACAATATTTGAGTTTTGAACAACATATACAATTGTGTGGTGCCTGAATTATCCAGAGGATTCTCAACTTTGATGCTTAAATAGACCTTAGTCACCTGGAATTTGGATTTTCTTCATATGTATCCAATGAGCAGCATGCACCAAATGAACTCTCCATTATAGTCATCCATGTAACCCAGGAAACTGGTTGGGATGTTGGGTATTGGGTTTCAGTATTTTATGTTGCAAGACAAAGCACTTTTTCTGGTTGCACCAAAGTTCCATTCAGAACATTTTTGCTTCTTTTGTGGTTCAGATTTGTAAATGAAAAATGTAAGTGACAAACAATCCTATTTTATTTCGAAATAGCCTCTGACAGCATCAAGTAACCATGCTTCTTGCCCAGCTGTGGGCCTGCCGGAAAATTGAAGCGGCTATGTACTGTGTGATGAACACTGGCTAATGTCCAACTGTCATCTTCAAACCTTCAGGCAAGCAATGGCCATCTGGCACAAGTAAATCTGTGCGTGCTGATGAAGGAACTCAAAGCTAGGACAAGCATATATATTTGTTTCTTTGTTGATCTCAGAGTGAGTTAGTTATTTAGATCATTAAGCTCCACATCCCACCAGCAGAGGCCACTGTTGCAGTAGTGACAGAAGATTCAGAAAGAAATCAAATCTGACCTACTTCAGGAATTATCCTACAGATATTAGTATTAAACAAGGAATGAAATAAGAGAAGAATTTTTATTTGTGACTTTCATTGAAATTACAACCTGAAAAGACAACGCATGCCAATTTGGGAATTGAGTACACCATTATGTGCCACCTGAAGTTCAAGCACAAAATGTAAGCAGTCAGGAATTATTCTATCATAAAAGCCACCTACAGAGTGGGAGCTGTAGTCTGTCTTTAAGTACAGAACATGCTGTTCTCTCTGACTCTATATATGTATTCAAAATGTGAGTCTATTGGACATGATAGTCATGCTGCATGCCTGTTTTGCAATAATGTAATATTGTTCAAACAATGTTTTATCAGACTAGAGCATTCATTCTGCACCAACAAATAAAATACTCAACGTGTAAGCAGTTTTAAGTGTGCTGCCTTTCAAATAAGCCATTGTCTCTTTTGATTATCTACATACAATATACCTAAACGGCAGTAAATCCTGGAAATACTCCGCAGTTCAGTCAGTACCACTGGAGAGATAAGAGTTGGTTCTTCCAGTCTGAGTCTTCATTAGAGTTGAGGTCTGAGGAGTGGTTATTGATCTGAATTATTGGCTAAGCTTCATGCTGCATAGCTGCTGCCTGCTGTGTACTTCCTGAATTTTGTGTTTTTATGTCATATTTCCAGAATCATCAGACTTCTTGTTTTTCCAACGTATACTCAGTGGCCACTTTATTAGGTACACATCTACACCTGCTTGTTAATACAAGTACTTCATCAACCAATTGTGTAACAGCAACTCAATACATAAAATTAAGGCTTCAGAATGGGGAAGAAATGTGATCTAAGTGACTGTGGCATGGTTGTAGGTGCCAGACAGGGTGGTTTAAGTATCACAGAAACTGCTGATCTCCTGGGATTTTCATGCACACATCTAGAGTTTACAGAGAATGGTGTGAAAAACAAGTCAAAAAATTTAGCGAGTGGCAGCAGCATGGTGAAAACATCTTAATGAGAGTGGTCAAATGAGAATGGTCAGACTGCTTTAAGCTGACAGGAAGTTGACAGTGATTCAACTAACCATATATTGAAAGAGTGGTGTGCAGAGGAGCATCTCTGAATGGACACATCGAACCTTGAAGTGGATTGGCTACTGCAGCAGAAGACCACACACATACACTCAGTGCATTTGTGAACTCATTAAAAGGAGAGAATATCTCAGTACAAGGGACAAAATATTTCCACAGACAATATTACACAGCAATACAAACATCTCATATTGACTAAACCTGGAGCAAGTTTAGTCAACCCTATATTGAAGAAACCTGGATTAAAGTTGACAGGCACTACAGAATAATTAACTAGCCTTTCTGCTGAAAGTATTAACATAAAGAAGAAATACTTTCAGAGCAGGGGTTCCGAACCTTTTTTATGTCATGAACCAGTAACATTAAACAAGGGGTCTATGGACCTCAATTTAGAAACTCTGTGAGGAAAGACATGCTATAAACTTAAGAATAAAAAGTATTTATGAATAATTCAGAAACATAACTTTTGAAATGACATATCTATTATTGAAGTTCTACAAATAACTTACCCTGTAATCAGAACGAGAATGTCTCAGATTGCATTTATATAGCTACTAAGACATTATTATAATTTTAAACTGAAGAATATGGTTGTGAAATCATTAGGATTGGAACTAGCAGTTTTTTAATCCCACCCATGCTTAAGTTATGTCATAGGTACTGCTGCAAGAGCATCATAGTAGAGAGTTAATGCTTGCAGATATTAATTGAATACTCCTTTGTTTTGGGAGTACTCTTAGGTTAATACATCACAAAGCCACCCAAGGGTGAGACACAAAGCATTGCAGTGCATACAATTGTACACCATCGCTCCCCAGATCAGATCAGATCAGATCTGGCACTAAAATTTAAATCCTGTCCCTCACCCACCTCAGCCAGCCATCCTATTCACTCTTGAACATGCTTGGTCAGTTTAGACTTTAAATGACACAAATTTTGCATTGATGATAAAATTACAATGTAAGTCATTGTCCTCTAAGTCACAGAAGTGTCACACAGACAAATTGGCCATTCAACCAATTGTCCTAATCCTGTAGGTCCTTTCCAATTCCATGTACCTTAGCACCCTTTACTTTAATAACCTATTTAAACTGTTCTTAAACTAATTTCATGCTTTCTTTAACACCATGCCTTTAGCCTTCTCCAAAGGGTTCCAATATAGGTCATTTGGACATTGTACACAGAACACATTTTAAAAATGAATGCAGACAGAATGGATGTAATTAAACAGGGAGACATAAGAGTCGTGTACATAGTCGTTGGGAAGTGTGAATACGGGAAGCTAAAGTTATTTTTAAAAAGGTCAAAAGATTAGTATAAGTATCAGGAACAGTGTAAGTAATATTAAATAAAATTATATTGGTTCAGTGTTAGAAAATTCTTGTAAGTTTGGAGTAAATATAAAGCATAATCAACCGAAGTTGTATCACCTAGCAGATTAAAGAATACAAGCTTCCCAACTGCTCATTAATTAGGACTGATTTCACCTTGCCTGGCATCTTTCCCTCATGGAGCCAGGTAGGTTGGCGTCCGTCAAAAATAGAATGGAACATTGGAGACCTGCTGAGCTGAGAAAGTAGAATCAAACCTGCTACAGGCTTGGCTCCAATTTCTGCTTGAAAGGTGTGTATTCTTAATGTAACTCAGCATCAACTTACTATCTCCTCCTGAACAAAAGTAATTAGCTGCTCCATAGACAACTAGTAAACATAGATTTTTAACTGTTGTTAAGAAGGCAGAACAGAACGAGCAGATTTAATATGAGCAAAGGTTGAACCATCTCGTTTCAGATCTGCAATTTAGATAAGTGATTTGCTTAGTACATACAAGATCCTGGAACACCTCGGTAGGATGCATTTGAAGAGAATGCTTCCTCCTTTAGGACAATTGTTTACAGGGCTCTCATTTTAGGTTGAGTGAGACAGAATGTTTTCACTCAGCAGATCAAGAGTTTTGGAAACACAAGGCATGCAGAATGTGGAATCTGGAGCAACAAACAATCTGCCAGAAGCACTCAGCGAGTCGAGTAGCATCTGTGAGAGGAAGGGAACTGCTGATGTTTTGGATTGAAACCCTGCATTAGGACTCCTTACAGTCTTGGAAGTCCATTCCTCAGAGAACAGTATTTTTAATGTCAAATTAGACCACTCAAATAAACTTTACAACTTATCAAGTATCAAAGAATTCACTACTGAGGTAATAAATTAGATCACCTATAATCCTAAATGGCTCAAGACTTTATAAAAACAGTTGTAGATGAGAGTGTTTCCACAAAATCATTCAGAGTGTTCCACAACTAGAAGCCATTGATGTACCATGAGACCTGCAGTGGCATTGAAGTCTGGTGACCAGGAAAGTTACAAGAGGTCCAGGTATAATCTCTGAAAAGCCATCTCATGGGCAGTCTACCAGTTCCAGCCTAAACTTGAATCAACGAAGAATGCTCGACAGTTATGGCAGAGCTTGGATGCTATCACCACTTATGAAGTTGAATCAAGCGACATAGGTGACAACAGGGCTTTGCTTCCAGATGACTTTAATGCCTTCTGTATTCACTTTGACAGTCAAAACATGGAGGAATCATCACGAACTCCCCAGTCACCGATGATCCTATGATCTCAGTCGCTAAGGCTGACATGCAAGCAGACTTTAGGTGGGTGAACTCATGAAAAACATTTAGCCCATATGGAGTACCTGGCCAAGTACTAAAGACCTGTGCTGATCAACTGGCTGGAGGGTTCACTGAGATCATTAACCTCCTGCTTCAAGCAGGCTTTACTTACACCAGTGCCTAAGAAAAATGTGGTAAACTGCCTCATTGATTATCATGCAGTAGCACTTACATCCACAGTCATGAAGTGTTTTGAGATGTTGGTGATGAAACATATCAATTCCTGCTTGAGAAGAGAATTGAATCTGCTCCAATATGCCTACTGGTGCAACAGGTCCACAGCAGATTCCATTTCATTGGCTCTTCACTTAAACCTGGAACATCTATGCAGCAAAGATGCACACAACAGAACTCTGAACTATAAACTACAGTTTGGCATTCAATATCATCATCCCCTCAAAACTAATCAATAAGGTTCAAGACCTTGGCCTCAATACCTCCTTGGTGCAATTGGATCCTTGATTCAGTTCAGATTGGCAGCCACATTTCCTACAGCACAGATACACATAAGGCTGTTTGCTTAGCCCCCTACTCTGTCTACTTTATTCGTGGTTAAGCACAGCTCCAATGTCATATTCAAGTTTGCTGTTGACATCACTGTCATAGGCTGAATCAAAGGTGGTAATGAATCAGCATATAGGAGGAAGATTGAAAATCTGGCTGAGTGGTTTCATAATAACAATCTCTTACTCAATGTCAGCAAAACCAAGGAGCATATTATTGACTTCAGAAGGAGGAAGCCAGAAGTTCACGAGCCAGTCATCATTGGAGGATCAGAGGTGAAGGTCAGCAACTTTAAATTCCTTGGTGTTATAATTTTTGAGGACCTTTTCTGAGTCCAGTACATACAGTAAATACAATTATGGAGAAAGCACAGCGGTGTCTCTACCTCCTTAGGAGTTTCTGAAGGTTTGACTTGATATCAAAAACTTTGGCAAACTTCTATAGATGTGTGGTGGAGAGTATATTGACTGGCTGCATTGCAATTTGGTATGGGAACAACAATGCCCTTGAATGGGAAATGCTACAAAATTAGCAGATACAGCCCAGACCATCAGGGGTAAAGTCCTCCCCACCATTGAGTACATTACATGGAGTGTTATTTCAGGAAAGCAGCATCCATCACCAGGGACACCACCACCCAGATCATGCTCTCTTCTCACTGCTGCCATCCCAAAGAAAGCACAGGGGCCTCAGGACTTACACCACCAAATTCAGGAATAGTTATTATCCCTCAAATAACAGGCTCATGAACCAAAGGGGATAACTTCACTCATTCACTTTCCCCGTCAATGAAATGTTCCCACAACTTATGGACTCACTTTCAAGGACTTTTCAGCTCATGTTCTTGATATTTATTGATTGTTTATTTATTATTAATATTTCTTTCTTCTTTTTTTATTTGCAGAGCTTGTGTCTTTTGCACACTGCTTGAACATCTAAGTTAGCGTGGTCTCTCATTGATTCAATTATGGTTGTGATTCTATTGAGTGGCCTGCAATAAAATGAATCTCAGGTTGTATATGGTGATGTATACAGTATGTATTTTGATAATAAATTTACTTTGAACTTTGAAGTCTTGAATAGCCTACACCTGCTCTTAATACATAAAATAATTCCATATTCTACATTCTGTTGATCTTTGAGTGCAGAGTATGGACACATACTTTCGGTCATAAACTTCTGTAAGTAGCAATTACAAGAGCACAGTATTATTGTGTTTTTCAGCAAGATTACAAAGATAACAATTCTATGTTAGGCAAAGATGACAGTTTTCTCATTCTCACCTTGTGGGCTCAGAATCTTCTGTTAAGACATCTATCTGCAGTCTTGATGAAGAGGTCTAGTCTGCTTAATTGGAAAGTACTATCCACCTTGATAGTTTAAATGTTTCAGCTGAGTCTTGGGTGCAACACTAGGCTTATTTTTCATTAACTACTTTATCCAACTCCCAATGAGAATATGAATGGATCAGGAGAAAAACAAAACAAAAGCAAAGATCTGTTTTACTATCATGATTTTGTATTTTTATCAGGAGAAACAAAGACTTTTTCATTCTAAAAATCAATCATATTTGAATTAAGTGATTCATAATTATTTCAAAAAGGAAATACTGTATTTCTGGAAACCTATTGACCACAGGTTTAATGCAATCAGCCTGAAATGCCTAACCTTGTTTCTGTTTCTGCACTGCAGCCTGACCTGCTATAATTATATGAAAATTTCCTGATGTACTTCATCTTACATATAGAATATTTTTTCTTCCTTTTTGGTCCCTTCTGGAAATCTTTCACCAATCTATATTGTAGAAGCTCCATCAAGATCAAGAGAGGGAACTGGGTGCTTCTCAACACAGGTTAGCCATCCTTTACGTAAAGGCTAAATACACACATTTACAGCAACCAAGTGAACATGAGGTTGAGAGGGAGTGAGGAAGTATGAGTGAGTTAGTGAGAGGGAGAGGGACAGGGAGAAAGGAAGGGAGAAGGAGAGAGAGGGAGGGGAGGGAGTGATAGTGAAAGTGAGAGAGATTGACTTATTAGATATACTTTACATTACTGAAGAGGAATATGAGAAAGTATTTTAGTCAATAATCTCATGACTAATAAACTTAATAGCTCATAGTCAGAAAAGCCAAAACGAGATGAGTTTTACTATGCATAAAAACACATTAAAATGTAATTGTAAATTTCCAAATGTACACTTAAGCCAGATCCAAGAACAAGATTCTATTGAATCAATTTTAAATACTTTGTTAAAATTAATATAAATTAATAATCCAATATTTTAATGTATTAAACTTGAATAGGCTGTTCTGAATTTAAACATATGAAGTAAAGCCATCAGTGTTGCTCCAATTGCTGTAGAGAATGTCCACAGGAACTCTTAATTTTAAAGTGTAACAAATAATTAAAACTGAAACTGACTCATTCATTCACACTTTCTGAATTTTTCAAACCCATTGGAATTTCCACAGAAAAGCATTATGCTCTTTTATTTCCCATAACTGTGCATTTTACTGTAGCCAATGAATTTACGTCTAGGTTTATTTGGAGCCGAGTATCAGTAGCAGATACAAGCAACCCCCCACCCAACTCTCCCATCAAGTTGTTGTCAGCACACAAGGCACTGGGCAAGAATATGGTTTTATTATTTATAAACCTATCTGTTCTGATCCACAGGGGTTACAATATTAATGTACAGCGAAGTGCATCGTTTGAAAGCAGGCATGCAATTTACCAGGCAAGTGTCAATGCCTGGTGCCTGGAGATGGTGTAGTATATAGAAAAGGATTTGAAGGAATTTAATCTTAAATCAGCTTGTACATGACACAGTAGGTGCTCAAATTAACATTGCTGTGAAACCAACCTAAATTCTAATATATCAATTTTAATGAAGGGATTTTATATGAAATCTTAATCTATCTCTTTGATTTCCTAATGTTGACAATCTACTATGTTCCCTGCATGTTTGCTGTTATTTTTGAGACAGGAAATAAGCATTAATTAAAAATATTCTGACTGCCATACAATCAGAAAATTAATATTGCTATGAGCACAAGATCCCATTAATAGATCAGAAATTACAGAATAAAAGATGCTATATCACCCTTCTCCATATTTTTAAATATTTTTCTCTTCATGTTTTTACATGTAATCCACTCTGAAATTCAGTGATGATAGCTTCCAATCATTTACAGAAATGCATTCTGTATTGAATAATTCCTCATATTATTTTCTTAACCGTTTCCTGTATGATTTTAATTTGAGCGCTTCATACTGTTTAATTGGCCAGTGGAAATAACCTTCTACCACATGAAGCCTTTCCAATATTTTGAAATAGAATTTGTTGCTCAAATAACAGTAAGTTTAACAGCTGCATTGCATAGAAATAATTTTAAAATTAAAGAAATGTGACGAGATGTTTTGAGATGACTATTACTCCTAATCTTTGCATCATTCGGCAATATGCAAACTTATCAGTTTGAATTGAGAAGAGGTAACTAAGACCTTCAGCCATCTCAACCAGTTAATAAGATCATGGCTGATTTAATTATAAACTCACCACTGTGTCCTATCTACCCTGGAGTAACCACTCCCATGTTGTTTATCAAGTATTTGTATACTTCTATTTTCAATTATTTCAAAACCTTCCTTTCCACCTCCTTCGAAAAAGAGTGTCCCAAATGCATAATCCTTTAAAAGAAGAAATATCACTACATCTCCACCTTAAAAAGTCAATGCCCTATTTTATAACCCCCTAGTTATAATTCATTTGCAATCGGAAAAAAGTCTCTCTCCATCTACCAAATCAAACCTTCACAGGATTTTATCAGCCCCTTTTAAATCATTAAAGCTCAAGGGAATAATTTTTAAGACTGGCCAACATTCTGTCATAAGACAACCTGTCTATTCCAGGTATTAATCTAGTAAACTTCCTTTGATTCCAATGCACTTACATCCTTTCTAAAATAAAGAAAACCATGCTATACACTCCATATATAGTCCCATCAATTTCCTACATTACTGAAGCTTTACCTCCCTATTTCTGTATTAAATTCAACTAGCATTAAACAATTACATTCTGTTGGCCTTCCATTCCTCAATACTAATTTTGGTGAATCATACATTGGGACAACAGACCCTTCTGCATCTTAGAGCTCTGCAATCTCTCATTATTTATATAAAAAATTTGTTGCCAGAATGTTTAATTACATGATTTAATTGATCATATTCTATTTGATATGTCATTGCCACTTATTTGACATACTAATACCACATTGTAGCTTTCTTATGTCCTCTATCCTTACTCTCTATCACATTCTGTGAGGATCAAGAGATCTCTGAATTTGAGAATGTTAAAAAAAAGCATTGAGCATGCCATGGGTAAAAATTGCTTTTGTTTAGTAACATAAGAAGAGTTAATGTTGAGATTTTTTTCCTGCAATGCTATTCAAATTCTTCTTCAGAGAGAATAACTGAAACTGGAAAATTTAATTCTAGTAGGAAGTAAATTGACCTTGGATATTCCAAGAACTTATCAGTTAACTTATTTTCCACTGTCATATTGATTCCCATCACTCCAATGTGTAATCCAGTCTTTCTTTCCCAGCCTACTCCTTTCCTTCTATGTGATTTAGTTGTCATTGATTCCACTCCATCCTGCACATTAGTAAATCTCACTGATTAAGCAAAACCACTCCTCCATCAATCACAGAGTTCTCAGAACCCTTGTTCATTGTGCTGCTCTGCTTTCAACTCCCACCTTCACCAACTTACAAAACAAAAACAAGAAGAAAAATAAAATATTAATGGGACACACAATATAGCCTGCTCCATGGATTCTGTGTCGTAACTTTCTCTGCTCTGCTGAATATTATCACCATTTTTCAATTCTCTCTTCTCAACCACATCCATGCCTCCTTGGTATTTATGTTGCCAGATTTGTGCCGCAATGAAACTCGTGCTTGCTTTGCCAAGACACAGTTGCTGGCAATAATTCTACTAGGATATGTGTTCATATCTCACTTTGCAGCAGTCTATCTTCCATTAGGAATTCCTTTCATGGCTGCATGAATTGAGATGTGCTGTGCATAAAGCCCGAAGCAGGTTCAAAGTAATTGCTTCTTTCCCACCGTTCACACAATGTAATTCTCAGAACAGAAGGAAACTTCACCAACTTTTCATCACATGAATATGTGGTGACATGGACCGAAACTATTAGATTAGGATTTGCAGACTATTTTTATAAAGATGTTCAACTGGTGAAAAGGAAGCATGAAGGGCTTTGAGTTAGTAGCAAGGCTGCATGCGAATTCGTAACAACCAATAAATGTTCTAAAAAATCTTTTGGAGGAGGGGTGGGTGAGATACAATGAACTTCTCTTACAGCTCTTCTTTAGACTTGAGAATAAGACACTGGATGGACTAAATCAGATAGTATTGAAAAGAAACTTGGAGATTGTGATTAGTGTTTAATTATTACTTGTTAATTGCTATGTAGAAAACATGCCATTGATGTGGTGCAAGTTTATTTGAACTTTTTCTTGTCAGACTAGGACCAACTGCTTTTCTGAAGCATACTAGCAAGGAGCAAATATTATGGGTGACTGACATCCATTAAAGATAGCCTGCACATCTTAAACGGAAAAATATTTACACAAAATATAAGAAGCATCTAGTCAAGTACTTGAACTGACAAGGCAGAGAAATCGATGGGCCCAATGGAATTCAAAACTCAAAATACTGAGTACAGGAAATAGGTTGTTATGTCAAATTTGTATAGGACGTTGGTGAGGCCTAATCTGGAGTATGGTGTGCAATTCTGATTACTTACCTATAAGAAAAATGTTAGTAAGATTGAAAGGGTGCAGAGAAGAGTTACAAGGATGTTGCTGGAACTTGAGGTTTTAAGTTATAGGGAAAGGTTGAATAGATTAGGACTTTATTCCCTAGAGCATAGGAGAATGAAGGGAGATTTGATAGATGCATACAAATTGTGAGATGTATAGCTAGGGTCAAGGCAAGCAGGCATTTTTCTCTGAGGTTAGGTGAGACTAGAACTAGAGGTCATAAGTGAAGGGTGAGAGGTGAAAAGTTTGAGGGGAACATAGGGAGGAAACTTCAATCAATTCTTCACAAAGGGTTTGCTGCAGAGGAATGCAACAGTTGGCATGGATGCAGTGGGTTCATTCTGGTGCTGTAAGACACTCATTGAGAAGTACCATATGGCTGGAGGAGGTGCTAGTAGGTATGGAGTAACTGAATTAGTCCAGTAACAATAAAAAAACTGTTTCCAAGGTAGCTCTGTTGAAACATAGTGCCATTTTGCGTGAAGCAAACACCTGGTGCTCCCATTGTGGCCTCCTGTATATCAGTGAGACCCGACATAGATTTGGAAATCACTTAGCTGAGCACCTACACTCCTTCCGCCAAGAAAAAAAGGATCTGCCAATGGCTACTCATTTTAATTCCACTTCCCATTCCCATTCTGATATGTCTATCCATTGCCTCAGTCCAGGCCACACTTAGGCTGGACGAACATCACCTTATATTCCATAAGGTAGCTTCCAACCTGATGGCATGAACATCGATTTCTTGAGCTTCAATTAATGTCCAATGTCCCCCAAACCCCATCTCCTTCACCATTTCCCATCCCCTTTCCCCTCTCTCACCTTATCACCTTGCCTGTCCATCTCATGCCCACCTCCTCCCTCTGGTGCTTCTCCTCCATTTTCCTTCTCCCATGGCCTTCAATCTCTTTCACCAATCAACTTCCCAGCTCTTTACTTCAACCCTCCCCCTCCAGGTTTCTCCTATCACCTTGACCCCACTCTCCCCTCTCCCTACCTTTATTTCTCCGGTCCTTCTGAAGGGTCTCGGCCCGAAGCATCAACTGTACTCTTTTCCATAGATGCTACCTGGCCTGCTGAGTTCCTCCAGCATTTTGTGTGTGTTTGTCCCTGGTGCTTTTTGGTATCCTGAAGATTTCAGTGAACTGACTCTTGAGAATACATTACGGCAGAGTACTGGCTCTCCTTTCACAGAAGGCGATAGTTAAATCTTGGTATTCCTGTGGAAGTTTGGTGAGGTTAAGAGTTTCCTCCATCTCCAAGGACAGAGGTTGCAACCAGGTGGTCCCCAACTCAGCAATGGCTGCCAGGTGAGGTGAGGGTTGAGAGTGGAGAGACAGGGGTACCATAAGATGAGAGGAGTGCTGAGAGCACAGGCCATTGGTGGGCTCTGACCATCCCAGGCCACAACAGGCAACATGTAGATATGGAAGATGTCATAAATCATCTCTGAGTGTCCACAGGTTGTGCAATGGCCTCACTAAAGTGATCCAAGTTACCAAATGTAGGTTCAAAGACCATATCTCACCATTAGGCACTTTTCATTTCATCATTGGTTTAATGGCATGTGCTAATAAGCATGACTCATACCTAACTTTCACAAGCCCTGCATATTCTGTACGGTTGCAAAGCTCACACTCAAACTGTAGAGCCGCCACACACTGTCACCTGTCCAAGCGTGCTACTTACACCCCCTAATGCATTTCCTCTTCTGCTTCAAGATAAAGCTGCAAATGACTGGAGGATTAAGAATCTAATCTGAGCAGAACACACATACTGCTATGTCCTAATGCCCATCCAGGAGAGAACATGTTCATAAATGGATTAGGAAATGCAAAAACTATGACCAGATGTTGGATAAAATACCAGCCTAATCCTTCCGTTTGCAACTCACTTCCTGCTCAATACATAGTCTTATTTGTTTTACAAACCACGGATGGTGGAAATTTGTTATGGCATAAGTGATTTTTCAATCCTCTCCTTATTAATGCCTTGCCTTCGAATCTCTCTCCTGTCTTAAATCCAGGAACTCCAGCAAGGTTGTGGTGGGGGGGGGGCGGGGTGGAATATAAGAGGATAGTATGTAAAAACACCATGCCTTAATTTTACAGATGTCATCACTGGCTCAGAGGTAGAATTTGAATTTTGTGAATTACAACGGATGAGAGAATAGTGCATCTTATAGTTTACCCTTGATTCAGTCCTTGAATAAGTTCTGGTAGTTCTGGTTCGGACTCAGATAATGATTCCACGGGCAGGGCTATAGAGGAAGAAGATGGTGTGCACATTGTAATGATGCATTGGTAAGCCTTACAAAGACTGAATTCCATCGCAGAGGCGTCTGATATGTGGTTTTGTGCATAATTTGGAACCTATGCCTTCCAGCATGGCAGTAGCAATGCTATTAACACATTAAAGCATCAGTCACCTACTCAGCATTTGAAAACTGCAGGGATGCTTATATTACAGCCACACAAACTCAATTTTTTGTCATGTAAATTCAGTTTCCATCATGACTATGAATTATGATGTTGAAAGGGCTTGTAAAATCTAATGCATTTCAGCTACTATAAAACTGTGGAGGCAATGGCAGAGGCCTGTCACCCTACCTGAAGATAGCATTCCCATTACCATTGACATCACTGTCAGTGTTGTGCTGTTGCTCGTTAGCCCCCACCTCTGACAAAGGTGGTGTATTTCGTAGTTCCTTATTCTAGACCCAGATCTAATCAATGTCAGAAGACAAGCTTTTTGATTATGCTCTGGCATCATTACTTGACTTCAGAAACCAAAAAGTCATGATTTCATTCATCACTTTGGAAATTCCATTCTGCTTCTTCGTCTTCTGTACCTCGGCCACTCATGTTATTGCTGGTGAGCAGAGATGCTCTCATTATTTCACTGCTTCACATCAAGAACTTTGATTGCCATTCTGCTGAGGCTGAGGTGTTTTTAAAGTGGTCCAACTGGCAAAAGCAGTATTTGATAAGGCCAGAGGCTTACTGTTTTATGTTTCATGCAGCAGTATGAAACATATTTTGTTATATTTTGTTATATGCATGCTGTGCACCTGTAGGTTGTACATGATATTGTCAGCATAAATATCCTTGCTGTACTATAACTACCCTTTGGTTAGTCTCTTGGCACAGTTGTATGGATCAAATTTGTGTCATACATTGATCGGCATGATCCCACCTTCTTTGGATATTCACAGCAACATTTGCTGCAATTACTCTCAAAGATATAACATCTGATAACATTTATCCCCAAGTACACATGCCTTCTCTGAGTCCCATGTCAGGTTGTAAGGACATTTGTACATTTAATGATTTCAATGGTCTTAATTTTTTTCCTGTAGTTGACACGCATTGGAAAAGCAGCCGCAGATTACTTGCTGGGATGATTAACAGATTATTTGCGGTTATTTCAGAATTCATATCAGAACTAAGAAATAAATAAGTGGTTAAAACAAATATGGCAACTTGTGAAGAATATACCCAAATTGTATATGAGATATACATTTGTTTGAAATATAATTTTGATGCAAGATTTCTAGTCCTCTGGACATAATTTAACAGAATTTCTTTTAAATGCTTGAGTGATGGCTCAATAGTAATTATAACAATTGAAACTTTCTTGTGTCTATAATTATATCAGCTATCCACATGAGAGATGATATTTGAAGTTACTCTGGATATCGCCTAATGAGATGGATACATATAATCTAAAAAGTAGAAGAGCTTTGATTTCTGCCCAGACTGATAGGAGATCTACTGCAGGTTAAATAGTCAGAGAGAGTGGAAATTCATCAAGCTTTGTCAAGTAGATCAACATGTTTATCAAGGTGAAAGAATGTTGCTTCAAATTCCAGAGAATAAGGACTTACAGTGTATTTGTGAGGCCAGGAGGCAGAAAAAAAAATCAGGCCCAGTGGTTCTAGGCATAATTTATAACAGAAGCATAGTTTATTATTTGGACAATTGGAAAAACATTTTTATTATAATAACAATGTATGGTATTTTCTTTTCATAAAGGAGTCATTTCATTTGCTTTGAGCCATTAACGTGGGTAATTGGAAGCCACTTAATTCTTAATTCACTGCTATTGGAGAGTGGATGATTTTCTTTAAAGATGCATGTGGAAAATTTACATTATTGATGGGCAATACTGAGGTAGTCAGCTGTATTTAGAATCTCTTATTAGTTGTTCAGTCAAGGATGAACAAATCAACCATTGTTCTCATTTTATCACATTTCTTTGTATTGGCAGAATTTAGGAAGTAGACATCGAATCTCCTTTACAGGAAAATATTGCTGTATTAGTATGAATTAATTCTGAGATATCTATGCATCACATGTATTTAATAACACTTTCCCTATGTGTAATAACTTTAAAGATGAACAAGTACTTTTTATGCATGCAAATTTATTTTAAGTTGGTTATTGCCTGTTAATGACTTTTCATCAGAGCTTCTTATTAGGAAGCAAAATATATGCCCAGGCCAATTCTGTCAGTTTCCTGCCACTTGAATTAAGCTAAATTATACTTGGAGAATTTTGTGTGAATAAATTAGCTGTTTGGGATGCCAGCATCGTGCAGCACACATCCAGATACTGCTGTATGTTCAAGAACATTTCAAAAACTTATTTATTTTACATTTCCAATACTCTGCACTTGTCCTTTACATATTGTAGTAAAGTATTATCTTCTTTAAACATATGCTAGTAGCATATTGATAACTTTACTTCCGTTAGCTCTCATAATATAATAAAAATAATGAATTGAAGGATAATAAAATATACCCACGATTCACAATTGATTCTAATGAGAAGTTTGAACAATTGTCTGAAAGAGAAAAGCCTGCAAAATCTCAAAATAAGTATGTACATAAAACTTGCCTAGTCCTATTGAGTTATATTAGATTTTGTAAAACATTGGATGAATGTCTTTAAGGTCAAAATGACAATCTATCTCTTTCTGATCTTGTAGCATGTGGGGGCCTGTTAGTGGGTAATGTCTGTGAGTGTCTTTACAAGGTAAACGCTGTAGGTCTGTTAATGTCTATAGAATGTTTATCGTAGTTGGATTCTTAGCTGGAATCTTTCTTAATCCCAGACACCATTAATGTGAGGATGTCAGTTAATGACTAGATATCTGCTGGTCACTTTGAAAGCTAGTTTGATGGATTATTTCTTAGAGTTTGCATTTGAGCTTATTGTTTATGTGTGTAGACATTAATAATAGGGTATTTCATTAAACAATGTATTTAAATTCTAGTATTTCAAAGAGAAGGTGTGGCTTCCAATCATTCTGATGTTTTCTTTGACGTTTGCCAGCTTCAGTACATTTATGTTTCTCAACCAATTCTAATGCAGGAAATTTCTATTTCCTACTATCAGTTGTTTCCTATTCTTTTGGGTTTGTGCTTGACAAGTTAAAATATTATTCCCAGAAGTCAATTTATACTGGAATTAAACGTACAGGATTAATATCTAGTTGGAAATGCAGCAGCTTATATCATTAATATAAAATACATTTAATGCTCGGCACACACTTTGCACTGTAAAGCAAGAGTCTCATTTAATTATAGGGTTATTTTTGTACCTAAGAATGTAAACTCATGTCAAATGCTTATTAGGAGTATAAAGACTATGTTCCCTCCTCTCTTATTAATTATCGTGTTACACTAATCACAAAATAATACGGTACCTTAAAACTTCATCTTAATCTAGTTCAGTTCTAAATCTATTTTAAACGAAGAGACTATAAATCTGTTTATGCTGGCCTCGTGTAAATGACTATCAATTAGAAATTACAAATAACTGGGGTGATGGAATGATGCAATCATCCCAGTATTTTGTGCCGCAAAGTACCTCACAGATTCTGTATAAGAAAATAACATACATCTTTGCTCACAGACACGGAAAATAAAATTTGTTATTTCGTCAAAACAAAATGAATCTTATATATTGATTATATGACATTAACAACTCAAATTTATGAAGGAAGAGGTACATATTCAGATCAGTGTGAGAGCGATAGGAAAAGAAAGGAAATTAGAAGCATAAAATATTTGTTGAACGCTTTGGTTTATTTTTAATTAATTTTCAAGCTGAATATAAATAGCTTCAAAATATTTTCCATTAGGTAGGATGGTGAAAATAATTTATCAACTTGTAGGCAATCATTTTAATGTATTTTATAGGAATTAATGGAATTTGAAATGAATTATTGAATGTATGCTATACTTCACCAGATTAACATTGGTCTTCCTTGTGCTTTGTGAGTAGGTTTTCAACTGGCTACATTTGTATCTTTTAACTCCAAATGTTAGATCATTCAGCTTTGGACTTCACTTACAATGTAATTCATTTAGTCAGAATGTAAGGCTGTCAAAGAATCCTGAATCAGAGCACCAAAGAGGCCCCCCAAGAGTACTGAATGCATTCAGACCAACGACCTGGTCAATAGACGAACTACAAACTTCATGTAAATCTATGGAAAGGGCTTCACCACAGTCAGCTTAAAGAACTATACATAGGCACTTCTTGCGAGAAAGCTGATAGGCTTTTGCAGGGAAGTTAAGTTTGGAAATAAATACATCAGTGATAAACCCTACAGTGCACAGAACCAAGGAAAGCCACATTTTATACTTCTGCTCAAATTATTTTGCAAGGATGCAAGAGGGATTTTAATGGTTTTGTTTAAAATAGCTATAATAGTCTCCATTTAGCAGGATATTTATTTTTTTAAATCTATGCATATTTTGGGAGAGCGCTATTGAGTAATTTTTATATCCCAATATAAATTGTAATTAAGGAGTAGTATGAAATAATAAATGGGAAAGAAAAAGTGAAAGGGGAAATATTAAGGGATATAATGCCTTTGAAAGTAGATAAACCACCAGGGAAATATGAACTTTATCCAGGCTTTTGAATTATGTATATAAAACAAGGGTGAAAAAATAATGTAAGTTCCGATAATCACTTTGCAATCTTCTTAGGCTACAGAATTGGTGTTGGAAAACAGAGGACCACTAATATTCTACTGTTGTTGATAATGAAAGGAAGAGTTGGAAAACTTGAGTGTAGGTCATTTGGCTTAACTTTCTTGGAAAAAGTTCTGTTTGACAATATTAAATGTCATTCTGGAAGTTAAGCCAGCATGTTAAAGGAAAAGTATGTTTGAATAATGTAATCAGATTATTTTATGAATGTGACAACCATGGTTGACAGGGGCAGTTCTGTGCTGATTAATCAATATGGATTTTCTCACTTGATAGGGTAGATATCAAAGTAGTAACAAAATGGATTAAAGGAATACTGACAATTGGGTCCAAAGCTGGTTCAATGTCAGGAAGCATGAGGTAATAATTTAGTGATGATTGAGTGATGAAAAGGGTATTGAAGTAATATTCTTCAAATTTCAGGTCTGCGGTAGACCATAAAACCATGAGATATAGGAGCAGAATTGGGCCATTTGGCCCATCAAGTCTGCTCTGCCATTCCAGCATGGCTGATTTATTGTCCCGCTCAACCCCATTCTCCTGCATTCTGCCTGTAACCTTTGACTCCCTTACTAATCAAGAATCTATCAACTTCCACTTTATATATACCCAATGACTTGACCACCACAGTTGTCTGTGACAAGGAATTCAACAAACCACCCCCTTCTGTCTATAAAATGCTTCCTCATCATTGTCCTAAAGGGACATCCTTTTATTCTGAAGCTGTACCCTCTGGTCTTTGATTCCTCCAATATAGAAACATCTACTCCATGTCCACTCTATCTACTCCTTCCAATATCCAATAGGTTTCAAAGAGATCTGCCCTCATTCTTCTAAACTCCAAAGCCATCAAACGCTCCTCATATATTAACCCTTTCATTCCTGGTCTCAATGTCATGAACTTTCTCTGCTGAAACCTCTCCAATGCCAGCACATCCTTTCTTAGATAAGGGGCCCAAGACCGCTCACAATACTCCAAGATCAATACCTTAAGAAGCCTCAGCATTATATCCTTACTTTCATATTCTAGTCCCATCAACATGTCACTCCATTTTTCAAGGGAGGGAGGCTGAAGAAGGGAAATTATAGGCAGGTTAGCCTGATCTCAGTAGTTGGGAAGATGTTGGAGCAATTGTTAAGGATGTGGTTTTGGGGTACTTGGAGGTACATGACAAAGTAGGCCAAATAAGCATGGTTTCCTTAAGGGAAAATCTTGCCTCACATTTCTGTTGGGATTTTTTGAAGATATAGCAAGCAAAGAAGAATCAGTGGATGTTGTGTACTTGGATTTTCAGAAGGCTTTTGACAAGGTGTCATATGTGAGGCTGCTAAATGTGATAAGAACACCAAGGAATTACAGAAAAGATAATTGCATGGATAGAACAATGGCTGACTGACGCAAGGCAAAGAGTGGAAATAAAGGGATCCTTTTCAATTTGGCTGCCTATGATTACTGGTGACTCACAGAGATCTTTCTTTTTCACACTGTATGTCAACACTTTGGATGGTGAAATTGATGGCTTAATGTCCATGTTTGTAGATAATCCAAAGAAAGTAGAAAGTGCAGACTGCAGAAGGATTTAGACAGATTAGAAAAATGGGCAAAGAAGTGGCAGATGGAATGCAGTGCTGGAAATGTGTGGTCATGCACTTTGATAGAAGGAATAAAAGCATAGACTATATTCAAAACGGGGAGAAAATTCAAAAATCCAAGGTGTAAAGGGATGTGGGAGTCCTCATGCAGGATTCCCTAAAGTTTAATTTGCAGGTTGAATCGGTGATGAGGACAGCAAATATAATGCTAGCGTTCACTTCGAGAGGATTAGAATATAAAAGCAAGGATGTAATGCTGAGGCTGTAAAAGGCACTGCTGGGGCCTCACTTGCAGTATGGTGAGTAGTTTTGGGAACTTATTTAAGAATGGATGTGCTGACATTGAAGAGGATTCGGAGGAAGTTTACGAGAATGATTCCAAAAAGAATTCTACCATCAGGCAGGAGACAATGATGCATAAAAACAAGAATGGTCAGGATGAGAAACACTTTCTTCCCCCAGGCCATTAGGCTTCTGAACACTCTGCCACATCGTATTTGAAGTGTCACTGGTCAATCTGTTCCATACCTTATAATACTTAATATTAATGCACTTTAGTTTGTTACTTATGTGTGATTCTTCTGTAGATTTTATCCTTACCTTCATAAGTTATCATGTGATTTTTGTACTACTGCGCTTTACACCCTGGTTCGGAGAAATGTTGTCTCGTTTCTATATACATTAGATAGTTATATATGTTATATACATGTATATAGTTAAAGACAATAAACTTAACTTGATTTGAATGGGTTATTATAAGAGCTGCATTTGAAGGCTCTAGGCCTGTACTCACTGGAATTTATGTGAATGAGGGGGGATCTGAATCAAACCTATCAGATGTTGGAAGTCCTATATAGAGTGGATGTGAAGAGGATGTTTTCTTTGGTGGGAGTGTCGAGGACCAGAGGGCACAGCCACAGAAGACCAGAGCAGGGTGGCAATAAAGAGATCCAGAGCAGGCAGAAGACCACCCCGCTCTGGTCTTCTGCCCGCTCTGGATCTCTTTATTGCCACCCCGCTCTGGTCTTCTGCCTGCTCTGGATCTCTTTATTGCCACCCCGCTCTGGTCTTCTGCCCGCTCTGGATCTCTTTATTGCTAATTGCCGACGGGACATCAACCGTCTCGACTTCACCACACCCTGTTCCAATTCCAACCTCACTCCTTCCGAACGCTCTGCTCACCGCTCCCTCCACACCAATCCCAACCTCACTATAAAACCTGCTGATAAGGGGGGAGCTGTTGTTGTCTGGTGTACTGACCTCTACCTGGCCGAGGCACAGCAACAACTCTCTGATACCTCCTCTTATTTAACCCTTGATCATGACCCCACTAAGGAGCACCAGGCCATTGTCTCCTATACCATCACCAACCTTATTAGCTCTGGGGATCTCCCATCCACTGCCACCAACCTCATAGTTCCCACACCCCGCACTTCCCGTTTCTACCTCCTACCCAAGATCCACAAACCTGCCTGTCCAGATAGACCTATTGTCTCAGCTTGCTCCTGCCCCACCGAAAATCATTTCTGCATACCTTGACACTGTCTTATCCCCCCTTGTTCAATCTCTTCCCACCTATGTTTGTATATCTACTATAAGCCTACAGACTCTCACAGCTACCTGGACTATTCCTCTTCCCACCATGTCTCTTGCAAAAAGGCTATCCCCTTCTCACAATTCCTCCATCTCCGCCACATCTGCTCTCAGGATGAGGCTTTTCATTCCAGGACGAAGGAGATGTCTTCCTTTTTTTAAACAAAGGGGCTTCCCTTCGTCCACCATCAAATCTGCTCTCAAACGCATCTCTCCCATTTCCCGCATATCTGCCCTCACCCCATCCACCCGCCACCCCACTTGGGATAGGGGTCCCCTTGTCCTTACCTACCACCCCACCAGCTTCCAGGTCCAACGTATAATTCTCCGTAACTTCCGCCACCTCCAATGGGATCCCACTACCAAACACATTTTTCCCTCCCCCCCCCCTTCTGCTTTTCGCAGGGATCGCAGGGATCGCTCCCTACGCGACTCCCTTGTCCACTCGTCCCCCCCATCCCTTCCCACTGATCTCCCTCCTGGCACTTATCCTTGTAAACGGAACAAGTGCTACACCTGCCCTTACACTTCCTCCCTCACCACCATTCAGGGCCCCAGACAGTCCTTCCAGGTGAGGCAACACTTCACCTGTGAGTCGGCTGGTGTGGTATACTGCGTCCGGTGCTCCCGGTGTGGCCTTTTATATATTGGTGAGACCCGACGCAGACTGGGAGACCGTTTTGCTGAACACCTACGCTCGGTCCACCAGAAAAAGCAGGATCTCCCAGTGGCCACACGTTTTAATTCCACGTCCCATTCCCATTCTGATATGTCTATCCATGGCCTTCTCTATTGTCAAAATGAACCCAAACCCAGGTTGGAGGAACAACAACACCTTGTATACCGGCTGGGTAGCCTCCAACCTGATGGCATGAACATTGACTTCTCTAACTTCTGTTAATGCCCCTCCTCCCCTTCTTACCCCATCCCTGACATATTTAGTTGTTTGCCTGTTCTCCATCTCCCTCTGGTGCTCCCCCCCCCCCTTTCTTTCTCCTGAGGCCTCCTGTCCCATGATCCTTCCCCTTCTCCAGCTCTGTATCACTTTCGCCAATCACCTTTCCAGCTCTTAGCTTCATCCCACCCCCTCCGGTCTTCTCCTATCATTTCGCATTTCCCCCTCCCCCCACTACTTTTAAATCTCTTACTATCTTTCCTTTCAGTTAGTCCTGATGAAGGGTCTCGGCCTGAAACGTCGACAGTGCTTCTCCTTATAGATGCTGCCTGGCCTGCTGTGTTCCACCAGCATTTTGTGTGTGTTGTTGTATAATTTATTTCTAGTTTTTTTCAAACAAATACTGCTTATATGTGCAAATCTGCTGCTGGAAGTAAATTTCTCATTGCACCTATGCATACATGTACCAGTGCATATGACAATAAACCTGACTTCAGGGTTGATCAGTCAAGCCAGCATCCTGAAGGATGAAGAGACAACAGTGTGTTGTGCATGCCAGTATATTATTGCACATTTTATCTACGCTGTCATGGCTAAGGAAATAACCCAGTGATCCTCTTCAGTAAACCAATTATTTCTCCTATTCAACCGCATTTGTGGGCAAAGTCAGAGGAAATACTCTGGCTGAGGGACTTCTTTGTCTTTCCTTAAAATTGTGTCATTTGCATTGACACTGAGGAAAGAGAAAGCTGTCATACATAGGCAGCAGGGAAGGGGAATTGGCATGACAGAAAAGCAAAGCACCTCATCCTCACAAAACTATCTGTTGCAGATCCATTACTCAAATAGAGAATCAGTGTCGATCACCTCACAGACTCTGTGAAAATATTTTGGCTTCACACTAAGAAAATCGTCTTTCGTTGTCCTGCCACTGTTCAATAGTTTTGATTCAGAATAAGTCCCAGAAGCCAAAAACTGGGCATCTGCGAGGAACTGTGAATCATCATCAGAGCAGAATCATAGTCAGAATATTCCTTACCTTTCCATTGCCATACACCAAAAGACTAGCCCCAGTTCAATGTGCAATACAGAATAATATTGAATGAGTGTTAAGTATATCTTCAAGTGCAATGTTAATCTTGAGAAATTTCAACATAGGATTGTTTGCACGAGCCTGCGTGCTTAGCATTGTGCCATAGGCGGAGCTGTGTAAATTCACAGCTAAAGAGCTTGCTCAGAGTTCTTCAGTCCTCTAAAAGGATGTGGTGCAATAGAGAGAGTTTAAAGGAGGTTCATGAAAATGATTCCTGGATTGAAAGGCTTGTCATATGAAGAGTTTGATGCCTCTGGGTCTGTACTCACTGGAATTCATTAGAATGAGGGGGGATCTCATTGAAATCTATTGAATATTGAAAGGCCTCAACAGAATGAATGTGCAGAGGATGTTTCTCATAATGGGGAAATCTAAGACCAGAGGACACAGCCTCAGAATAGAGGAATATCCTTTTAGAATGGAAAAAAGGAGGAACTTCCTTGATTGGTCAGGGCACGAAGGGATATGGGGAGAAGGCAGGAGGTTGGTGTAGAGATGGAACTATATCAGCCATGATGAAAGGCCAGAGCAGAGTTGATGCAACAAGTAGCCTAATTATGTTCCTATATAGAAACATAGAAAACCTTCAGCACAATACAGGCCCTTTGGCCCATAATACAATGCCAAACATGTACTGTTTTTAGAAATTACCTAGGGTTACCCATAGCCCTCGATTTTTCTAAGCTCCATGTACATATCCAGGAGTTTCTTCAAAGACCCTATTGTATCCGCCTCCACCACAGTCACCAGCAGCCCATTCCACACACTCACCACACTCTGAATGAAAGACTTACTCCTGACATCTCCTCTGTACCTACTTCCAAGCAACTTAAAACTGTTCCCTCTCGTGTTAGCCATTTCAGCCCTGGGTCAAAGCCTCTGACTATCCACACGATCAATGCCTCTATTCATCTTATACACCTCTATCAGGTCACTTTTCATCCTCCATTGCTATGGCACAATGGCTCGCAGGCTCGTGCAAACAATCCTATGTTGCAATTTCTCAAGATTAACATTGCACTTGAAGATATACTTAACACTCATTCAATATTATTCTGTATTGCACATTGAACTGGAACTAGTCTTTTGGTGTATGGCAATGGAAAGGTAAGGAATATTCTGACAATGAGAAAGGGCCAAGTTCATTCAACCTATTCTCATAAGGCATGCCCCCCAATCCAGGCAATATCCTTGTAAATCTCCTCTGCACTCCTTCTATAGTTTCCACATCCTTCATGTAATGAAGTGACCAGAACTGAACACACTACTCCAAGTGGGGTCTGACCAGGGTTCTATACAGCTGTAACATTACTTCTTAGTTCTTGAACTCAATTCCACAATTGACGAAGGCCAATGCACCATATGCCTTGTTAACCATGCGGTCAACCTGAGCAGCTGCTTTGAGCATCCTATGGACTCAGACCCCAAGATCCCTCTGATCCTCCACACTGCCAAGAGTCTTACCATTAATACTATATTCTGCCATCATACTTGATCTACCAAAATGAACCACTTCACACTTACCTGGGTTGAACTCAATCTGCCACTTCTCAGCCCAGTTTTGCATCCTATCAATGTCCCACTGTAACCTCTGACAGCCCTCCACACTATCCACAACACCCCCAATCTTAGTGTCATCAGTAAACTTACTAACCCATCCCTCCACTTCCTCATCCAGGTCATTTATAAAAATCACAAAGAGTAAGGGTCCCAGAACAGATCCCTGAGGCACTCCACTGGTGACCGACCTCCATGCAGAATATGACCCGTCTACAACCACTCTTTGCCTTCTGTGGGCAAGCCAGTTCTGGATCCACAAAGCAATGGCCCCTTGGATCCCGTGCCTCCTTACTTTCTCAATAAGCCTTGCATGGGGTACCTTATCAAATGCCTTGCTGAAATCCATATACACAACATCTGCTGCTCTGCCTTCAGCAATGTGTTTAGTCACAGCCACAAAAAATTCAATCAGAATATATCTTATGGTCTGATATTCTTAAATCCAGCCTTAAATAGTAATGAATGAATAACGAGGGCTATTTTAAGAGTGAATAATTATATTGATCTTAACATTTAAAAGCTCAGCATAACATTGAGGGTCAAGAAGGCTGTATTGTGCTGAGCTATAACGTTCTAGGACTGGAAGATTGGAAATATCACTTCATTCTATAAGAATGGTGGAAGACAAAAGAAAGGTAATTATTGGCTGGTTAGCCTAACCTCAGGGGTTGGGAAAATGTTGGAGTTCATCATTAAGGATGAGGTTTCACGGTACTTGGAGGCTAATGATAAAATCATTTGAAGTCAGCCTGGTTTCTCTAAAGGGAAATCTTGCCTGAGAAATCTGTTAAGAGTTCTTTGAGTAAGTTACAAGCAGGCTGGATAAAGGAGTGGCAATGGATGTCACTTACTTGGATTTTCAGGAGGCATTTGATAAGGTGCCAAACATGAGGCTGTTTAACAAGATAAAATCCTATGGTGTTAAAGAAAATATACTGGCACGGATAGAGGAATGGCTGCCTGGCAAGAGGCAGCAAGTGGGAATAAAAGGGACTTTTTCTGGTAGGCTGCCAGTGACTAGTGGTGTTCCTTAGGGGTCAGTATTAGGACTGCTACTTTTCACATTGTTTGTCAGTGATTTAGATAATGGAATTCATGGCTTTGTGGCAAAGTTTGTGGATGATAAGAAGATAGATGGAGGGGTAGGTAGTGCCGAGGAAGCATTGCGATTGTAGAAAAACTTAGACAAATTCAAACAATGGGCAAAAAAGTGGCAGATAGAATACAATGTTGGGAAATGGATGATAAAGCAACAAAAGGAACAAAAGGAACAAAAGTGCAGACTGTTACCTCAGTAGGGAGAAAATTCAAACATCAGAGGTGCAAAGGGACTTAGGAGTCATCGTGCAAGACTCCCGAAAGGTTAATTCACAGGTTGTATCTGTGGTAATGAAGGCAAATGCAATGTTGCCATTCATTTCAAGGGGATAGAATGTAAAAACAAGGAGGTAGTGCTGGGGCTTTACAAGACACTAGTCAGGCCACACTTGGACTATTATCAACAGTTTTGGGCCCCAAGTCTCAGAAAGGTTGTGTTGTCATTGGAGAGAGTCCAGAGGAAGTTCATGAGGATGATTGAAGGAATGATGGGGTTAACATATGAGGAGCGTTTGGCAGCTTTGGGCCTGTACTCACTGGTACTTAGAAGAATTCGGGGGGTGGGAGGGTCTCATTGAAACCTACTGAATGTTGGAAGTTCTAGATAAGGTGGATGTGGAGAGGATATTTCCTATTGTGGGTGTGTCCAGAAATCAAGGGTACAGCCTCAAAATTGAGGGATAACCCCTTAGAACAAAGTTAAGAAGGAATTGGTTTAGTCAGAGAGTAGTGAATCTGTGGAAAGTTCTGCCACAGACTGCTGTGGAGGCCAGTACTAAGAATAGTAGTGTAAAAACAGAAATAAAAAAGTGAGGTAGTGTTCATGGGTTCCAATGTCTATTAAGAAATCAGATGGCATAGAGGAAGATGCTGTTCCTGAATCGCTGAGTGTGTGCCTTCAGGCTTCTGTGCCTCCTTCCTGATGGTAACAGTGAGAAGAGGGCATGTCCTGGATACTGGTGGTCCTTATTAATGGGCACCACCTTTCTGAGGCACTGCTCCTTTAAGATGTCTTGGATACTACGGAGGATAGTGCCCATGTTGGAACTAACTAATTTTACAACTTTCTGTAGCTTTTGTCAATCCTGTGCAGTACCAGGCAGTGATGCAGCCTGTCAGAATGCTTTCCACAATACATCTGTAGAAGTTGAGCATTTTAGCTGAAAAACCAAATCTCTTCAAACTACTGATAAAATATAGCTGCTGTCTTGCCTTCTTTATAGCTGCATTGATATGTTGGGACCAGATATATGGACACCCAGGATCTTGAAGTTGCTCTCTCTTTCCATGTCTGATCTCTGTATGAGGATTGGTTCTTGTTCCTTCGTCTTACCCTTTCTGAAGTCCACAATCATGTCTTTTACCTTATTAATGTTGAATGCTAGGTTGTTCCTGCAACAACACTAAACTAACCGGTATGTCTCACTCCTGTATGCCCTCTAATCTCCTTCTGAAATTCTGCCAACAATGGTTGTATTATCAGCAAATTTATAAATGGCATTTGAGCTATGCCTAGCCACACAGTCCTGGGTGTAGAGAGAGTAGAGCACACTCTTCAATTGCTTTAGTTTACTTCTTATGACATTAAGACTAGATAGAGCATGCTACATGTGCAAAGGCTATGGGACACAATAATATTCTGGCTCAGTGTAGTCTAAAGCCATCTACACAAGCGAGAATAATATTAGCTTTTATGATAACTTCTAAATGCACATCTGGTAAAAAAAAAGGATACATCCAATTTTTGCATTTGCAATCCAATCAATCAAATCTACATAGGCAATATTTCGGAAGTTATTGAAGCACTTGCTAATAACTCCCCATTGAAGTTTAACTTCATTACCAACAGATGTATTTGGCTTCATCTCTCACCATAACTATGTGCAAAATTGGACAAAGGAACTGAATTCCAGAAGTGAGATGAGGTGAAGAAAATCATTACATTATGGCATTTGACTGAATATGGCATTGTAAACATACAATTGAAGTAAGTAGTAATCAAAGAGAAAATTTACCACTGATTCAAGCCATTAGTAGCTCAGAGATTACTTTAGTTATTGAAGACCAATCATTGCAGACTGATGTGAGAGCTCCTGAGAAGATTATACTTGGTCTAAATTCTACAGTTAATTCAGCACCACTCATCTAACCACAGGCCAGAAATCGACACGCTTCCATATAATGGTTCCTGGTGCCACATCTTTACCATATTGGTTGCTCAACTAACTCTGGATCAAAGTTGATGACCTGGAATCTGTCCCTCAAACACAGCAACACAACAGTGAGAGTGAGAGATGCCTTGATGCTCTTTCAAAAGGCAGTCACAACCTTTGGATTAACTTCAGATTCAGTCTGTAGTCAGGGATAAGAGGCATGACCGTGAGTGAGGCAGGTAGGAGGATTCAAGAGATAGTGCTGGAGGAGCCTCAACCCTTGAGCTTCTCCAACGTCTGAGATTCTTGCTCCCTGTGCAGATGGGAATGAGGGATGCAGGAACATTGAGCAACTAAACCATGACACCATGGTTCAAGAAGCCATTCAAGACGTGAGAGAGAAGAGAAATGTAGTTGTAATTGGGGACCGCACAGTTAGAGGAAAAGACACAGTTCTCTGTTGCAAAGAGGATTGAGGGTCTCAAAGGTTGTATTGCCTGCCTGATGCTGAGGTAACTTGAGCAGCTAGGGGCTAAATTAAAGTGCCAAAACAAAAAAGTAATAACCTTTGGATTAACACACAAGAAATTCTAGAAAAAAATTAACAAGTCAGGCAGCACCTATGGAGAGGCAACATTTTGGGACAAGAACCTTCATCAGGACCAGAAGTGTCTCAGCCTTCAACATCTTCTGTTTATTCCTCTCCATAGATGCTGTCTGACTTGCTGAATTCTTGCAACATTTTGCTCAAGATTTGCCGGTATCTGCACAATCTCCAATGTTTATAATAACTGGGTTGTTACCTGAGCCATGTACAACTTAGCACATGGTTTATAATATGAGAGAGCTAAATGAGTGTCTCTAAGTTTAGTGTGGCTGATATCGAGTGACATTGGCACCAGTGTTGGAGAAGGAAGGGTCTGTTCGAATGGGATGGGCTCCACCTGAATCAAGTGGGACTAGGATTCTGGTGAATTGTGTAACTAGGGCTGTGGATAAAGCTTTAAATTAAATAGTGAGGTGGGGGGAAGGGTCAACAACTTGGAAAAGTATGGATAATATAAAAGGGGGGAAGAGTGCAGGAGAAGTTACTGAAGTTCCCAGAAAAAAAACAGAGAAGTTCAGAAAGGGATAAGAATTTAATTTCAAGCAATGTGGAGAGAAAATTGAGAAGGGTGGTGAATACAGGACCAAAAGTGTTATATTTGAATGCACAGAGCATACAGAACACTGTAGATAAGACGAGCTTATTGCACAGCTAGAAATTGGTAGCTATGACATTATGGGCATCACAGAGCTGTGGTTGAAAGAAGCTCACAGCTGGGAGCTACAGATCTTATCAAAATGGCAGGCAGGTGGGCAAAGGTGGTGGGGAGGCTCTGTTGGTAAAAATTGAACAGATGTAGAATCCTTTCAGGTAAAGTTAAGAAACTACAAGGGAAAAAAGACCCTTGTGGGATTATACACAGAAACAATTTGTAGAATGACAACAGATGGCTTTTTAGAGCAGCTTGTGGTTTAGAGCACTAGAGAAAAAGTAATTCTGCTTTTGGTGTTGTGCAATGAACCAGATTTATTTAGGGAGCTTAAGGTTAAGGAACCCTTAGTGATGATAACATGAAACAATTTACCCTGCAGTTTGAGAGAGAGAAGCTAAAGTCAGATGTATTATTACAGTTGGATGAAGGGAATTACAGAGGCATGAGAAAGAAACTTGATTGGAAAGGGACACCAGCACAGATGATGATAGAGAAGCAATGGCTGGAATTTCTGAAGGTAATTCAGAAGACTCTAAATCAGTTTATCTCAATGAAGAAGGAGGAGAATGAGGCAAGTCAGACAGATAAAGGAAGTCAAAGACAGCATAAAAGCAAAAGAGAAGGCATATAATACAACAAAAATGAGTGGGAAGCTCAATGATCGTGAAGCCTTTAAAAATTAACGGAAGGCCACTAAAAAAAAAAATCAGGAGAGAAGGGATGAAATGAAGGTAGGCTAGCCAATAATATAAATATAATAATAATAATATCTGATTCATTGCACAACACCAAAAGCAGAATTGCTTTTTCTCTGGAGGTCTAAACCACAAACTGCTCTAAAAGTGAATATATTAGTCAGATATACTAAGAAAAAAGGAATAGTGAGTGGATGCCAGCCACTGGAAAATAATGCTAGAGAGGTAATAACTGGGAACAATTAAATGGCGGACGAATTGAATATGTAATTTGTATCATTCTTCACTGTGGAGAACACCAGTAATGTGCCAGAAATTCTAGAGAGTCAGGGGTCAGAACTGAGTGTAGTTCTATTACTAAGAACAATCATGGAAAGCTGAAAATTCTGAATATAGATAAGAAATCTAACAATTTCTAGATATCAGAGGAATCAACTTACATAGGGAAAAGGTAAGAAGAGAGAGAGTTTCTGGAGTAAAAGGCCTTTTTTGATCATGGTGAGTGTTGGAGTAGACAGGGGGCTGAATAGCCTAATTTTGCTTGTATTTCTAAGATATTTTGTTATCTTCTCAGATAATGAAACAATGTGTCCATCTAAAGCCAGCTCTAAAAATATTCAGGCATTGATTGACAATTAACAAGCAGAATTTAATCTTTCCAGCAAAGCAGACTGTGGTTGTGGTATGTAACACCTGTAGGATGTTTTGAATTAACTGAGGAAGGCTTATTTGACGGGTGTCTCGTAAGTCTGTCACTTTTGTCACCTGAGTGGATAAAAGCAATATAAGAAGACCACATGTCAGTTTAATTCAGCTGACAGATGACTGAGAAATGTGTCACTGATTATTCAGTGCTGGAGAATCAAAATCCTAAACACCGCCACCCCCCCCACCCCACCCTGGCTGACCGGTTACATCACAGCCTGGTATGAGAGGCTCCAATGCACAAATTCACAAGAGGCCTCAGAAGGTTGTAGACTCCGCCAACCCAATCATGGGGCACATTTCTCACTACCATCAAGGACACCTTCAACAGGCAATGCCTCAAGAAAGTGACATCCATCGTCAAAGATTCTCATCATCCAGGATGTGCCCTCCTCGTATTACTATGAATGAGGAGCAGGTACTGGTGCCAGAAGGGCCACACTCAACAATTCAGACAAAGCTTCTTCCCCTTTGTCATTGGGTTTCTGAATAGTCAATGAAACCATAAACATTACTTTGTTACTCCTTTTTTCACACCATTTACTTATTTGTAATTTTATGTATTTTCTGTATACTGTTGCTGCAAAACCACAAATGTTGTGTCATCTAAAGCAGTAATAATAAGTCTGATTCTGATTCTGTGAGGAGACTTTACCACCAGGATTGGAGGTGTTAAAGTTTGTGATCTGTCACCATTTTTTTTTTGGAAGGTAATTGGATGTTGCCCTGATGTTGTAGTCATTGGTGGTGGATAGAGAGAGTAAAAAAAGAACAAATTCCAATCCGATGTGAAATTACAGCAAAATGGAACCAGCCCGTACAGGATGTCATAGTGTTGCTGCCTCATAGCCACAGGTTCAATCCAGTACTAACCTTTTGGCACTGGAACATTCTTCTTGTGACATGTGAATATTCCAGTTTCCTCTCACTTCCCAAAGGCATTAGTGTTGGTAGTTAATTGGCTAAGTTAAATTATTCTCCGGTTGGTAGAAGGAGTAAGGTGGCAGGAAAGCGACTAGTTTATAGAGAAATAAATGAGGTTTTTGGATTTTTTTGTAGGCTGACAGAGGCTGAATGGATTGAATGACCTGTTTCAGAATCAGAATCAAAATCATGTTTAATATCACTGGCATATTTCGTGAAATTTGTTAGTTTGTGGCAGAAGTACATTGCAATGCTTAAATAAAATCTATTAATGTATATATAAAAATTATATTAAATAGGTAGTGCAAAAATTATGAAGTAGTGTCCATGAGGGCTTACTATCCATTCAGAAATCTGATGGTGGAGGGGAAGAAGCTATTCTGGAAACATTGAGGGTATGTCTTCAGGCTCCTGTACCTCTTCCTTCTTCCAATGAGAAGAGGCCATGTCCTGGGTGAGGGGGCCATTAATGCTGGTTTCCTCCTTTTTGAGGCATTGCCTTTTGAAAATGTCCTTATTGCTGGGGAGGCTAGTGCCCATGGTGGTATTGGCTGAGTTTACAACATTCTGCAGCTTTTTCCTGATCCCGTGCAGTGACCCCTCCATGCCAAATGGTAATGCAACCTGGTAGAATGTTCTCCACGGTAAATTTGTAGAGATTTGCGAGAGGCTTTAGTGACATACCAAGTCTCATATATAGTTACTGTCATTCCTTCTTTGGACCTTTGAAAATATTGATACCCAGGAACTTGAAATTGGTCACCCTTTCCACTTCTGATCCCTCAACGAGGACTGCTGTGTGTTCCCTTGACTTCCCTTCCTGAAGTCCACAATCAATTCCTTGGCCTTACTGATCTTGAGTGCAAGTTGTTGTTGTTGTTGCAGCATCTCTCAGCCAGCTGATCTGTCTCACTCCTGTACACCTTCTTGTCATCATCTGAAATTCTTCCAGCAATAGTTGAGTCATCAGCAAATTTATAGATGGTGTTTAAGCTGTGCCTAGCCATAATGTTGTGGGAGTAGACAGAGTAGAGTGGTAGGCTAAACACGCATCCCGGAGGTGAACCAGTGTTGATTGTCAGTGAGGAGGAGATGTTATTTCCAATCCGCACTGGCTGTGGTCTCCCGATGAGGAAGTTAGGGACCCTGTTGTAGAGGGAGGTACAGAGTCCAGGTTTTAGAGCTTGATGATTAAAACTGAGGGTATACTTGTGTTGAATGCTGAGCTGTAATCAATAAACTGCAGTCTGATGTAGGTATTGGGAATGTCGAGGTGATCCAAGGTCAAGTGAAGAGCCTGTGACATTGCATCTGCTGTTGTCCTATTATGGTAATAGGCAAATTGCAGCTGGTTCAGGTCTTTGCTTAGGCAAGAGTTTGTTATGGCCACGACCAACCTCTTAAAGAACTTCATCGCAGAATATATGAGTGCAACTGGGCGATAATTGTAGAGGGAGATCGGCCTGCTCTTCTTGGCACTGGTGTGATTGTCATCCTTTTGAAACAGATATGAACCTACTGAATGGTTATTGGATCCATGAACATCACCTAACTTTCTGTTTTTGCTCTATTTTCAATTTAACTATTTAATACACCTATATATTTTTACCCTATATTATCATGTATTCCATTGTATTGCTGCCACTAAGTTAACAAATTTCACAACATATGCCGGTGATATTAAACCTGATTCTGATCCTGAACCTCCCACTGCAGCACTGAGATTGAAGATGTCCTTGTGCACTCCTGCCAATTGGTTGGCACTAGTTTTCAGTGTTCTATCAGATACACCATCAGGGCTGATGCCTGGCGAGGGTTCATCCTCTTAAAAGATGTTCTGACGTTGGCTTCTGAGATGGAGATCTCAAGGTCACCAGATGCAGCAGGTTGTCGCACAGGTTCCGATGATGTAACAAGATATGAGAATGTAAGTGTCAACTTCTCTAAAATAACACACACAAGAAATTCTGAAGATGCTCAAAATCTAAAGCAACACACACAAAATGCTGGAGGAAATCAGCAGGTCAGACAGCATCAATAGGAATAAATAAACAGTGTTTCGGGTTCTAAGATGAAAGTTTTAAATATCTATTTGTTAAATATATGGGTTATGGCCAAAGGAAAATTCACTGTGGTTGGTTAGCTCTTTATTACAACAGTGTTTATTAGGTGCATCAAAAACCTAACTTACAAAAATTAGTGAAAATTGGAAAAAAACTGCCAATATTTACAAAAAGATAACACAATGATAGTTCCATTTTTATACTTGGTCAGTGTGAACTCCTGGCAACCCTGAACTTTCTCCCCCAGCTAGGGACTAGGACATACCATCTGTAATTACCGACAAAATTAACTTCAGACATGTCAGAGGCTCTTTCCCAGGGCTGCAATGGCTAGCACGAGGGCATAGTTTTAAGGTGCTTGGAAGCAGGTACAGAGGAGATGTCAGGAGTTAGTTATTTACACAGAGAGTGGTGAGTGTGTGGAATGGGCTGCTGGCGATGGTGGTGGAGGCGGATATGATAGGGTCTTTTAAGAGACTCCTGGATAGGTACATGGAGCTTAGAATAATAGGGGGCTATGGGTAAGCCTTAGCAGTTCTTAGGTAAGAACATGTTCAACACAACTTTGTGGGCTGAAGGGCCTGTATTATGCTGTAGGTTTTCTATGTTTCTATCCCAACAATGAAATTACAATCATATTACAAAATAAACAGAATTATCTACCTTAAATACAGTATTCAAACAAAATATACACATTTACACATCCCCATGTTTGAAGAAATGGAATATTCCATTGTATATGACAGGAAAGGCACCATAAAGCTAACCCAAGTGATTAAGCTTGGCTTAGGACCCATCTTGAGAACATACGAAGTGCGTACACTCCACGCAACAACAGCAGAAGGGTGGCAATGTTTTTGTGTGTGTAAATACACATATAAGAAGGGCATTTACTGAGTGTCCTCTGTCGCACTATTATACAGTACAATTTATTAAAGTTTCATAATGTCCAATTGGACACTGACTTTCTCTATTTGCCTTTTGGCTACCATCATTGACTGAAATATCAGCTGCCTCAATTTCACAGCTGGAATATCCTTGCTTCAGTTCCTTTCCCTATCCATGTCACTGTCTTCATTTAAGACTATCCCTCTTAACGCATCACTCTATGGTCAATTATCCCCTGAATCCTTTTTGAATACTTTCTTACTTCAAGCAATTATAGAAATACAAGATAAAGTTTATCAAAAGTGGAGAAGTATAATAAGCAGTTAAATTTCTAGCAGTAATCGCTGCGACAGATAGCCTAAACTTTTTGTTCCACTCTATCTTGCATCAGCTCAAGTATCATTGATGTTCTTAACATCAGTTCTGGTAAAGTCCTTTGAAGTGAGAAAATGCTTTTACATCTGAGTTTTTGTGAAATTGCAGTTGTCAGCAAAGTTTATGTAGGCGAAAGAATGTTAATTATATTGCAGTAGAAAATAAAGCAGTAATTAAATGCATGTACCAGTAGCTAAGACGTGACAAAAAGAAAATCAATGTTTATAACCAAAACTCAAAACTTCAACATGCTTCGGACAAGCCAACTTCTAAATGCTGAATATAAACACAAGAGATTCTGCAGATGCTGGAAATTTTGAACAACCTGCACACAAAATGCTGGAGGAATTCTGAAAGCCAAACAGCATCTATGGAGGGGAATAAACAGTCAATTTTTTTTGGGCTGAGACTTGATGAACAGTCTTGACTCTAAAAGTTGAATAATTATTCCCCTCCATAGATGCTACCTGATTTGCTGAGTTTCTCCAGTATTCTGTGTGTGTTTCTAAAGGCTGAGCTTGTGTATTTTTATTGCTAAGACATAGGATATAGAAGATGCAAAAAAAAGACTTAATATTCAAATCTCCAAGAGACTCCTAGTGTTTGGGTTTCCCATCAAAACTAAACAAAATCAGATTAACTTAAAGTGAAATGCTGCACGTAAAAAAAAAACAAGTAGTTTTTAATGCATGCATATCCAGCTGTCTCACAGCATGTATTCTGTATGGCAACAAAGTCCTCCATCATCATACAAATTCAGTGGAGTCATTTTCACGGTCCATTTATTGAATTAAATCTGTAGTTGCACCCACGACTGGGTTTGAGTGATTTTCTAAATGTAAAAAAATTGTAATGTTGATAAGATCCAAGAAGTAAAGTATTAATCAAATTTGTAACAAGCTCAAAATGGGAATGTGGGAACTATGTAAATTTTATTCAAGGCCAAGTTGCTTAATTGAGGAGGAAGACTTGCAGCACCAGTAAACATTTGTAATTGTCATTCAATTATAGTTTGAGTATTATCACGCATTGTGTTATGACAGAGGAGTCTTATAAAACTAGAAGATGATTGTCAGGGAAATGTTTGGGTAGATGGACAGTAATTTTTTATATGAAGATCATTGATAATATGTGATAATGTTTTGCTCTAATATCTGCACATTGCCATAACTTAGTGTCTCTGGATTTACAAAGGGAGACCTTAAACCATTGAATTCCTCAAAAATTAATGAAACCCATCAACCAATCAGAGGACAAGGATTTCTGCACTGGAAGAGCAATGCATATTATTGATTTGTTTTACTGGTCTCCCTCCTTTCCATTTATTACAGATTTTGAAAAATTAATCACTGTTAGATGAGGAGCTGTCATTTGTGAGAAGAAAAAAAGACTTCACACTGCTTTGTATTAATTGAGAGCAATGGGCAATCATTTTCTCTGAATGATAACAACAGTCTGCAGAGCAAAAGAAATAAATCAAAAATGGATGCTTACTGGCATATATATGAACTTGCAGAGGTCCCTACCTAAAGACGGTCTAGTTGTTTCCTCTCCCATATCCACACTGCAAATACTCTGAGTCATTCTTTTGTGTTGGTGCTTTTCAAGTTATTGGAATAGACTATTGGAACACTGGCCTGTACTTCTTATTACGATGCAAACATTAACCCAATATTGTACATTATTAAGGAAATCTGTTACATTTCTTAAATTGTATTAATCCTGAGAAGTCCACATCAGCCAATTGTTATTGTCAGCAGTAACAGATATTTTTAATTCTTTATACTAATTTCTTCTTGCAATATATTCTCTGCATCTGCAATCCGTGGCCAAGTCCTGACACCAGCTTTTATTCCAAGGCTGCAATTATCTTTACCAAATGAAAAACAACTACAATGAATCATCATACCGTTTAAGACAGATTGGATGATAATTACTATTTACTGATGAATTCTCTTGAAAACTGTTTGGCACAATGTTTATTCCAAACGGTGGCTGGCTCTGCTGGCAGCTGAGATAAATGTGAGAATTTAAAGAACAATTAAGCTACAACAGTGGAATCTAAATGAAGACACTTCAAGTATGAACAGAAATCTTCTGCTTATAAAATAAATCCCACTTTTTTCTACAGTGCTAAGAAACTAATTTTTCTGAAGCCAGATTGAGGAGGTTCACAGGACAATGATGCATTCCTTCTTTTAGGAACTTAGAACAGGTCTTTTATTCTTAATGCCTATGTTTAAATGTCCATTTGATCCTCAAAAGATATGCAAAATATATAATAATTTATTAAAGCAAGGAAATTAAAATGTTTTGCAATAAACTACACCGTTTTTTTATTTTTGTTATAGACCAAGATTCCATATTAAGCAGCTGTAAAGTAAATGATGCTTGTACAATTCCTTATGACCTACCAGGCAAAATGAAAGAATCAGGAACAAATATAAAACATAGCTTTCAATTAAGATGTGCCTTTGAGTATGATGTGTGCTACTCCATTTTTTATTTTATATGTTAACTTGATGCTATCATAGGAAGCCTTAGGTATTACTTGTTCTGTAGCTACTTACAAAATTGATGAAAAATACACGTTATGAGAGGAAACATATGTTTAAAATTAACCGGGCAATTGTTTGCATAAAGAAATGCTTTTAAATGTCTTATATCTGAAGAAACAGAATCCAAATATTATAAAACTAAACATCAGAGGCTGAGTTATCCAAAAACTGAAAAAATGTTCTTCAATCACAAAACTGTATTGTGTGGGTGCCATATTTTTGATGTGCAAAATTGATTCCCATATTTTGTTACTGTGTTCATGCACATTTATGAATTAATAGACAGAAGTTATTTGTTGAGTAAATTAGTATGGATATAGATATGCCAGACAGAAATAGTGAGAACATTTTGCTCACTCTGATCTTGAAGAATTCAACTAACATTTAATGAGCTGCAAAGAGTGTTAATAAAATGTGATTGAACCGTGAAGTTTGGGAGTACCTGACTCCTGAGCAGAGTTGCTGATTTGAACGAAGGTTTTGAAGATACCTGAGCTTATGGTCACAGAAGACAGAAAACTCAACTTTAAGCTGACACTTTCTTATTGCTTGGTATCTTATATGACCATAATCTGTGGTGATTTGGCAGATTTGGGTGTTGTACCATGGAGAACATTAACATTCTGCCAGGCTGCATCACTGTCTGGTAAGTGGGGGGTGGTGGGCTACTGCACAGGATCAAAAGAAGCTGCAGAAGGTTCTACTTGGGCACTAGCCTACAAAGTACCCATGGCATCTTTAGGGAGCCCTGTCTTAGAAAGGCAGCATCCATTATTAAAGACCTCTAGCACCGAGAAAATGACCTTTTCTCACTGTAAGAGATACAGAAGCCTGAAGGCACACTCAGCTTCTTCACTTCTACCATCCAATTCGTAAATCGACTTTAAAGCTTTGGACACTACCTCAATTTTTTTTAAAATACTGTATTTCTGTTTCTGCACATTTTTAAATAATCTATTCAATATACATAATTGATTTGTTTTTTTATTATTATGTTTTATTTTATTTATTATTATCTTTCTCTCTCTGCTAGATTATGTATCACATTGAACTGCTGCTGAATTAGTTAACAAATTTCACGTCACCTGCTGGTGATAATAAACCTGATTCTGATTTAATTTCTGGCCTTATTAGTACATTAGAAATGGACTATGTAGATTTTTAACTGTTCTATTTGTGTTTTGTCCTTCCACTTTCTCAGGCTGTACAAGCTGTTTTTCAGAAATCCCATGGGTCCTGTTTAACATACCTTCATTCAACTCATAGCACCCATTTAATTTGATAGTATTCTAAACCAGAATCATTGCAATATCCACATTGTCAAACAGTTCAAACTCTGTTAGCATTAAATAAAAATACCTCATTTGCCACATGGAAGTCTCTAAATTGTGTTGAAATTGGTCTATGAAATGATAAACTAAGCTGTATTCAAATCTATTTACTGTTATTGGATGAACATAATTTAATGAAAGGTCAAATGTATCTAAGACACAAGGAGAGGTTGTGGAAAGCTAAGTTTGTCTACCAAAATGAAGATCGACAGCAGATGACTTTGAGGTATTCATGATATCTTTAAAACTAAAAGGGAAACTTTTTACTATTATGGTAATGCAAGTGCTCACAGTTGTTTTTGTGCAAAGTATCCAAACACTGCTTTATAAGATGTATCACTCAACCACTAGATTCAAGGAAATTGCATTTTGTCTGCCATACCAATGATGCGCAGTTGACCTGCTTGAAGTCACTGCATTTGCTTTGTAGGCCTAAGCAAAAATTACATCAGAAAGTTAGAACTCATCTGAGGTGATCCAAGGTAACTGCTTCTTGACATTTAAGGCTCCAACATCATCATTTCATTCTAGATTCAGTCAAAAGACCTTTTTATTTTCACTATCAAAAACCTTTTGTAGAACATTCTGGATCCAGGGGACCAGATTTTTGTTTCCTTTCATGTGACATTAACAGCTGGATAAAAGCCTAAAAGGGCCTATGAGACAGGAGGAGCCGAGCAAAGTTTTTTTACTAAGTATATCACTGTTCAAATATATATTATACATCACAGATGAACCATGACAGGGACATTGAAAAGGGGTCTGACACTGTAAATGAAGTCATAGTGGGCATTGGCTACCCATAAATTGATGGGAGAAAGGGCTAGAATGGAAATGTTTGGACGGGGGTAGAAAACAGTTCAGAGAATTGCAGGGATAGAAATGGATGAGACCATGAGGGGTTTCAAAATGAGAATGCCTATTTTAAATTAGAATTATTCAATTAGAGTTGTTAAATATCAGTGAGAAATATGGTAAGGGGAAATAAACAGTAGCATATTAGAAATAATTTAGGTTGGGTTTAAGAATATAAAAGGTCAAGAAAGACATCAAATATCAAGGATCAAGGATGAACTTTATTCACCATATACATTTGCATGTATTAGGAATTTGCTGCATTTTTCAGGGCGCAACATGCAATAAAAACAACAACATTCAAAATTTATAACGAATACAGAATTAACTTGCATCATACACTGGGGTGCTCTCTTCAATTACCTGATGAGGTAACTTTAGCCTTTGGCCAGGAGCAGATGTCGCCAGGTGGGGCCCAACCTTTTGACCCTTAACCATTATACTCTCTAGTTGGTGGGTCAGCAGTGGTGGCCAAGTCACTGCCCATCTGCTCCTGACTTCCAGCTCAACTCCTCTCACCTGCTCCACATCCAGCAAGAGGCTCTTTCTGCTTCCTCCCCCATCCTGTGAGCTGCTTGGTTCCTGCTCTTTTCATCACAGCTCAGTGCAGACAGCAGCCTCCATGCTGATCCTGCTGGGAACCCTCTACAGCCGATCTCTATGGGGAATAGCCACGTCTGTCATCCTTTGTCTCTGCACTCCTGGACTAAAGACTGGTACTACAGGGCCTTCCTCTCATGAGCCTTCTTGCATCTTCCCTCCCATGGTACTGTGAGCTCCACCAGGCTGACTGTCCTGTTTTTTTTCTGGACCACTGTATGATGTTGGTCAAAGTGTGGTTTGTGCCACCTCTGAGAACTGCAGCTTCCTCCCCACATCGACCCTCATCTCCCATGATTTGGCTGTTTACAGCAGATTGGATATGACTGGCATGGCTTTCTCCTTTATGAAAATAACTGCCCTGTTTGCCTTTCAGCCAGCTAGTCTCTTCTTACACCTCTCCCACTCCAGTGTGTCAGCAAGGGACAGCAGGACCTTTTCGTAGACCACCTATACCATCCTTGGGTTAAAGCTGATTTCTATGCTGACTGTATGTGTGCCAGTGAACTGCACTGACCACAAAGCTTGCAGTTAGGGTCCTTTCTCAGCCCTCATGTATGCAGATGTGATGGTGCAGGGAGAGTGCCATACACGGACCGCAGGAGGAAAGAAATGCAGAAGGGCTCATGTCTTCAAATCTCTGCCCAAGTGATCTTGCACTTGGGAAGATCCCATTTCATCCATGCACCCTGTGACCCCAACTCCACTGGCTTCGATACCCACCTTGTGGTTCCATACCTCTGCTGGGACCATGTCTCGCCTATCCCTTGAACTGGCACTCCCCCATCATTGGAAGTGTGCGGAGCCGGGGCCTTGCCGTTCCAGGCATGGGTTGTTGATGACGTCTCTCAGTTACAGGGAGCTCACTACCAGGTCTATGGCAGAGCTGGCGGCTCACTTTCAGTCTGATCTTGTTGTGCCTCCTGCCAGTTTATTAGCATGTCATTGGAGCCCCTCTGTGTTAAACCAACTCTACACTTTATCACCTCAAAATGCTCCGCAGCCGATGACAATATGAGCTGTAGCTGGCCTGATCTTATGTAGAACCCCACTGAAGAAAAACTTGGGGGAATCCCCAGCTACCTCTGCAGGTCCTTGTTGACTTTCCTCTCAATGCCTTCTACAGTGGCCATGGGGGAACTCACACATCGTGAAACGCCAAAGCAACCTTGGTAGAAGACTATGTTGCTACAGTCATGTCTTAAATTTATCAGAGAGTCCAGTAATCTTCTTCAGCCACTCTTCAGTCTGCTTTACTGTGTCTGTGATGTTGGCAGTGTGGGTCATTGCTGCATTAAACCACTTTCCAAGACACCCTACTGGGTTGTCCTCTGGGAATAGAGTGACTTTTCCTGTACTTGAAGACTGAACTTGCTAGTAGCCTAACCCTCATTGATCACCATGGTTTGAAGATCATCCTACCCCAGGCAGCTATATTGTCCAGGGTTTCCAGTACCTATCTTGCTGGATATGAGTTACAGTGGTAACTGTGATGTCATCCATGAACCCCACATTGCTGGTTGTTAGACACCGGGCTCCAACACTGTCCCTGCACTCCTGGATAAAGGACTGGTACTTCAGGGCCTTCCTCTTGTGAGCCTCCTCGCATCCTTCCTCCCATGGTACTGTGAACTCCACCAGGATGACTTTCTTGTCTTCAGCGGACCACAGTACGTTGTCTGGTTGAAGTGTGGTTTGCACCACCTCCGGGAACTGCAGCTTCCTCCCCACATCAACCCTCATCCCCAGTGATTTAGGGCTCTTTGATATGACTAGAGTGATATTACACCCTTTCGGAAAATGGTGTTAGTAGGATGAGTAGCGTCTGCAATTAATTTTTTCTGCCTGTTTCTTTGCTCTAGACAGATCGAAGTTCTACAGAGATGGCGGAATGCAGCCAATTATCTTTTTTGCTGTCCTGGGAGCTCAGTGTAGTTTTCACATATGTTGCACCAAACCAGACAGTAATGGTGGATATGAGGATGATCTCTATGATGGGAGTGTAGAACTGCTCAGTATGTACCTGGGAAGATGGAAATCTACCAACTGCCACAAGGAGTACTTCCTCTGCCAAGCTTTCTAGTGAATGAAGGAGATATGATTCTCCCACAGGAAGTTCTGTGAAATAGTGATGCCCAGGAACCTGAATGCTGAAATGCTGAACTGTAGAGTTGTTGATAATCAGTGGGGGTGGAGAGGAGACTCATTTTTCCTGAAGGCAACGTGAATTTCCATGGTTTTGAGGTAGCTCAGCTCCAAGCTCCAAGTTCTTGTGATTGCACCACAACTGTGTTTACTTCCTGGTGGGACTTGGATTTGTCGCCTCTGATGATTAGTGCAAAGACAGTGGTATCATCCTCAAACTTTATCAATTTATCTGATGGATCACTGCATTACTCTAACAGTCAGGTAACACTGGAAATGTCCAGTCAGGAAGAGACAACACAAAGAATGAGGGATTCAACAACAATTGAGTTTCTAGAGACGTAGAGAAAGGCAATGAGATACCAGTGTTGCAATCAATACTTTGACACAAGGGCTACAAAAGTTTGAAATCAGAGGCAATACTCAGTACTTTTTGCCAAAGCAATACTTCTGTTCTTGTTTATGGGCAGAAAAATAAACACTATCATTGACAATTTGTACGATAAGGACCCAGCAATGCCAATCAGTGTTTTTGTTTTTGAGTTTACTGTATATCCAAAGTTCAAGAAATTAATCTTTTTAAGATTAAAAAACTCAGGAAAATATGTATACAAGAGATTCTGCGGTTGCTGGAAATCCAGATAAACATACACTAAATGCTGAAGAAACACAGCATCTATGGAAAGGAATGAACAGTCAAAGTTTCGGGCTGAAACTCTTCATTCAGGTCTCCCAGCGACTGTTCATTCTTAACTGACTTGTGGAGTTCCTCAGGAAAATACGTATCTCTTGGTCTCACTTCTCCCTTTAAGATAGTTGAAAAAATGAGTGATAAGTAATGCTAGTAATGAGCTACCTGCTTTTCCACTTGCACATGGAAAGAGTAAAGACTTATCTTTTGCAGGTCTCTAAGTGCTGAGTTGTTGACGTTTACTGTTTCAGTTCTCATTAATGAGGCTATGCACAATGAGAGGGCTTTGAAAATCACTATCTATCCGAAACAAGTCACATCCATTAAACACCTGATTAAAGATAACAGCAATGGTCCTCAGAACTTGAAATATGTCAGGATGCTTTGAATAGTTGTGAATGCCCTGACGTTTGAAAATATTAAAAATATAAATCAAATTAAAAGCAATTGAAACATCTTAAAAGCACTTAAAATGAAGCATCACTTCTTACCAATTAATATTATTAAAACAAATTCAACAAATTGAAAACTTTACTTGGGTAAATTTACTCTCCCCTCCCTTCCAGCCATTTATCTCTATCCAATTGAATATATTTACTATTTCTGAGCAAAATTTTATCAGATTTAGTGAGAAGATTCGATTCTGCAAAGCAAATGCTGGGGGATCTTAGCAAATTAGTACTACATCATCGGTTTCCATGTGAAGCTCAATATCAAAGTGCAGCTGCAAAATCATTTTGGAGCTCAACAGCAAGCTTTGAGCTGCATGTTAGTAATAAACTTCTGATGCCTGCAGTTTTGCGCTAAGCTGCATGCATTCCCTGGTATGGTTCCGCTCAATAAAGATCTTCTACTGATTTACTCTTTAGCTGAAGTTTGAATGCGTAATAGAAGCATAGAAAACCTACAGCACAATGCAGGTCCTTCAGCCCACAATGCTGTGCTGAACATGTACTTACTTTAGAAATTACTCAGAGTTACCCATATCCCCCTATTTTCCTAAGCTCGATGTACCAATCCAACCACCTCGTTAAAGACCCTATTGCATACGCCTCCACCACCATCGCTGGCAGTACATTCCACACACTCACCACTCTCTGCGTAAAAAACTTACCCTGACATCTCCTCTGTACCTATTTCCAAGCACCTTAAAACTGTGCCCTCTCGTGTTAGTCATTTCAGGCCTGGAGAGAAGCCTCTGACTATCCACACGATCAATGCCTCTCAACATCTTATACACCTCTATCAGGTCACCTCTCATCCTTCATCCCTCCAAGGAGAAAAAGCCAAGTTCACTCAACCTATTCTCATAAGGCAAGTGCCTTAGGGACTGGATTAGGGAATTAAAATCTCCCATCACAACAATCCTGTTATTATTGCACTGTTCCAGAATCTGTCTTCCTATCTGCTCCTTGATGTCCCTATTACTATTGGATGGTCTATAAAGAAACACCCCTTCTTTAGAAGGAGTTATTGACCCCTTCTTGTTTCTAACTTCTATCCACAGAGACTCAGTAGACTATTCATCCATGACTTCCCCCTTTTCTGCAGCCGTGACACTATCTCTAATCAGCAGTGCCACGCCCCCATCTCTTTTGACCCCCTCCTTGTCCTTTCTGAAACATCTAAAGCCTAAGGCCTGGCATACTAAGTAGACATTCCTGCCCCTGAACCATCCAAGTTTCTGCAATTGCCACAGCATCATAGCTCCAAGTATTGATCCACGTTCTAAGCTCATCAACTTTGTTCATGTTATTCCTTGCATTAAAATAGACACATCTCAAACCATCAGTCTGAGCGCATCCCTTCTTTATCACCTGCTATCCCCTCCTCACACTGCCAAAAAGCTTTCTCCATTTGTAAGCCAAGTGCCTCTTCCTCTGTTTCTTCCGTTAGGTTCCCACGCCCTAGCAATTCTGGTTTAAACTCTCCCCAATACTCTTAGAAAACCTCCCTGCTAGGATATTGGTCCCCTCAGATTCAAGTGCAACCCATCCTTATTGTACAGGTCACGCCTGGCCCAAAAGAGGTCCCAATGATCCAGAAATCTGAATCCTTGCCTCCTGCTCCAATCTCTCAGCCACACATTTATCCTCCACCTCACTCTATTCCTATACTCACTGTCACATGGCACAGGCAGTAATCCCGAGATTACTACCATTGTGGTCCTGCTTCTCAACTTCCTTCCTAACTCCCTGTAGTCTGCTTTCAGGACCTCCTCCCTTCTCCTACGTATGTTGTTGGTACCAATATGTATCAGGACCTCTGGCTGTTCTCCTTCCCACATATAACCATATAACAATTACAGCACGGATACAAGCCATCTCAGCTCTTCTAGTCCGTGCCGAACGCTTACTCTCACCTAATCCCACTGACCCGCACTCAGCCCATAACCCTCCATTTGTCATGGTCCTGGCTGGCATTTCCCACCTTTTTCCTTTCCTCCCTAATTGGTCCTAAATCCCTACACTTGATTCCCAATCTTTCCCAATTCCTCTCAATCACCAGCACCTGGTTTCCATTAGCCACCCGAGGATAAGACCCCAACAGGCCAGTCAGCCCTTGTCAGATTGTTGGTCGACTTTCAGAAAGAGAGGAACCTTGCTCCAAGTCTTTAACCCCGTATCTGTTCATGAATCAAGCCTCCCTAGTCCTGACTCAGCCTGGTCTCGATTCTATGCTCGCTACGGAGATTCTGCCTCCTGATCCTGCCTCCGTGTCAGCGTCCTGCACTTGGGTTCGTTCTTCCTGCCACATCCCTTGTAACACCATTCCTTTCCTGTCCATATACCTATCCAATTTTGCTTTAAATGACAATACCAAACCTGCCTCTACCACTTCTACTGGAAGCTCGTTCCACACAGCTACTACTCTTTGAGTAAAGAAATTCCCCCCCGTGTCACTCTTAAACTTTTGCCCCCAACTCTCAACTTATGTCCTCTTGGTTGAATCTCCCCTACTTGCAATGTAAAAAGCCAATCCACGTCAACTCTATCTATCCCCCTCATAATTTTAAATACCTCTATCAAGTCCCCCCTCAACCTTCTACACTCCAAAGAATAAAGACCTAACTTGTTCAATCTTTCCCTGTAACTTAGGTGCTGAAACCCAGGTAACATTCTAGTAAATCTTCTCTGTACTCTCTCTATTTTGTTGACATCTTTCCTATAATTCGGTGACCAGAACTGTACACAATACTCCAAATTCGGCCTTACCAATACCTTGTACAATTTTTACATCCCAAGTCCTACACTCAATGCTCTAATTCATAAAGGCCAACATACCAAAAGCTTTCTTCACCACCCTATCCACATGAGATTCCACCTTCAGGGAACTATGCACCATTATTCCTAGATCACTCTGTTCTACTGCATTCTTCAATGCCCTACCATTTACCATGTATGCCCTATTTAGATTATTCCTACCAAAATGTAGCACCTCACATTTATCAGCATTAAACTCCATCTGCCATTGCTCAGCCCACTCTTCTAACTGGCCTAAATCACTCTGCAAACTTTGAAAACCTACTTCATTATCCACAACGCCACCTACCTTAGTAACATCTGCATACTTACTAATCCAATTTACCACGCCATCATCCAGATCATTAATGTATATGACAAACAACATTGGACCCAGTACAGATCCCTGAGGCACACCACTAGTCACCAGCCTCCAACCTGACAAACAGTTATCCACCACTACTCTCTGGCATCTCCCATCCAGCCACTGTTGAATCCATTTTACTACTTCAATATTAATACCTAACGATTGAACCTTCCTAACTAACCTTCCGTGCAGAACCTTGTCAAAGGCCTTACTGAAGTCCATATAGACAACATCCGCTGCTTTACCCTCGTCAACTTTCCTCGTAACATCTTCAAAAAATTCAATAAGATTTGTCAAACATGACCTTCCATGCACAAATCCATGCCGACTATTCCTAATCAGACCCTGTCTATCCAGATAATTATATATACCATCTCTAAGAATACTTTCTATTAATTTACCCACCACTGATGTCAAACTGACAGGCCTATAATTGCTAGGTTTACTCTTAGAACCCTTTTTAAACAATGGAACCAAATGAGCAATGCGCCAGTCCTCCGGCACCAATCCCGTTTCTAATAACATTTGAAATATTTCTGTCAGAGCCCCTGCTATTTCTACACTAACCTCTCTCAAGTTCCTAGGGAATATCCTGTCAGGACCCAGAGATTTATCCACTTTTATATTCCTTAAAAGCCCCAGTACTTCGTCCTCTTCAATTGTCATATTTTCCATAACTTCCCTACTTGTTTCCCTTACCTTACACAATTCAATATCCTTCTCCTTAATGAATACCAAAGAAAAGAAATTGTTCAAAATCTCCCCCATCTCTTTTGGCTCCACACATAGCTGTCCACTCTGATTCTCTAAGGGACCAATTATATCTCTCACTATCCTTTTGCTATTAATATAACTGTAGAAACCCTTTGGATTTATTTTCACCTTACTTGCCAAAGCAACCTCGTATCTTCTTTTAGCTTTTCTAATTTCTTTGTTAAGATTCTTCTTACATTCTTTATATTCCTCGAGCACCTCATTTACTCCATGCTGCCTATATTTATTGTAGATATCTCTCTTTCTCCTAACCAAGTTTCCAATATCCCTTGAAACCATGGCTCTCTCAAACTTTTAACCTTTCCTTTCTAACTAACAGGAACATAAAGATTCTGTACCCTCAAAATTTCACCTTTAAATGACCGCCATTTCTCTATTACATCCTTCCCATAACACAAATTGTCCCAATCCACTCCTTCTAGATCCTTTCGTATCACCTCAAAGTTAGCCTTTCTCCAATCAAAAATCTCAACCCTGGGTCCAGTCCTATCCTTCTCCATAATTATATTGAAACTAATGGCATTGTGATCACTGGACCCGAAGTGTTCCCCAACACATACCTCTGTCACCTGACCTATTTCATTCCCTAACAGAAGATCCAACGCTGCCCCTTCTCTAGTTGGTACCTCTACGTATTGCTGCAAAAAACTATCCTGCATACATTTTACAAACTCCAAACCATCCATCCCTTTTACAGTATGGGCTTCCCAGACTATGTGTGGAAAATTAAAATCTCCTACAATCACAACCCTGTGCTTCCTACAAATATCTGCTATCTCCTTGCAAATTTGCTCCTCCAATTCTCGCTCCCCATTAGGTGGTCTATAATACACCCCTATAAGTGTTACTACACATTTCCCATTCCTCAATTCCACCCAAATAGCCTCCCTAGATAAGCCCTCAAATCTATCCTGCCAGAGCACCACTGTAATATTTTCTTTGACAAGCAACTCAACACTTCCCCTTCTTGTCCCTCCGATTCTATCACACCTGAAGCAATGAAATCCAAGAATATTTAGTTGCCAATCACACCCCTCCTACAACCATGTTTCACTAATAGCTACAACATCATATTTCCAGGTATCAATCCATGCTCTAAGCTCATCCACCTTTCTTACAATGCTCCTAGCATTAAAATAAATGCATTTAAGAAATTCTCCACCTCTTCCTCTCTGTTTATCTCTAACAGCACAAAGAACTTTATTGTCTTCTTTTTCTTCCTTCTCCCATTCATCTGTTCTACACTTTGGTTCCCCCTCCCCCCTCATATCTAGTTTAAATCCACTGGAGCCTCTCTAGCAAACCTACCTGCAATAATATTTGTCCCCCTCCAGTTCAGATGTAAACTGTCCCGCCGGAACAGGTCCCACCTTCCCTGGAAAACTGCCCAATTATCTATAAATCTGAAGCCCTCCCTCCTGCACCATGTCTTCAGCCACATGTTGATCTGCACTATCTTACTATTTCTAAACCCACCTGCACGTGGCATTAGTAGCAATCCTGAGATTGCTATCCTGGAGGTCCTGCCCTTTAACTTGGCACCTAGCTCCCTAAACTCACCTTTCAGGACCTCCTCACTCTTCCTACCCACGTCATTGGACCTTACATGGACCACGACATCCTTCTGCTCACCCTGCTTTCACCCTCTTGAGAATACTGAGAACTCGATCCAAGATATCGGGGACCCTGGCACCAGGGAGGCAACAGACCATCCGGGATTCTCGATCTCTTCCACAGAACCTCCTATCTGTCCCCCTAACTATTGAATCCGCTTTCACTACTGCTCTCCTCTTTTCCCTCCTTCCCTTCTGAGCTGAGGGTCCAGTCTCGGTGCCAGAGATGCAACCACTGCAACTTGTCCCTGGTAGGTCGTCCCCACCAACAGTATCCAAAACGGTATACTTGTTGATGGGAACAGCCACAGGGATGCTCTGCTTTTCCTGTCTATTCCCCTTCCCTCTCCTGACAGTCACGCAACTATCTGTCTCCTGACTCTTAGGGGTGACTATCTCCCTGAAACTCCTGTCTATGTCTGCCTCTGCCTCCCAAATGATCCGAAGTTCATCCAGCTCTAGCTCCCTAACAAGGTTTCTCAGGAGCTGCAGCTGGATGCACCTTTGGCAGGAGTAGTCATATCAGGATATCTTGGACATGATCAGAAACATTCTGGACCCTGGCACCTGGCAGGCAAACTACCGTCTGTGTTTCTTTCCTGCATCCACAGAATTGCCTGTCTGACCCCCTAACTATAGAGTCCCCTATCACTGCTGCCATCCTCTTCCTTTCCCTACCCTTCTGAGCCACAGGGCCAGATTCTGTGCCAGAGGCACGGCCACTGTCGCTTCCCCCAGGTAGGTCATCGCCCCCAACAATACTCAAACAGGAGTACTTATTGCTAAGAGTGACAGTGACAGGAGTACTCTCTAGTATCTGACTCTTGCCCTTCCCTCTCCTGACTGTTACCCACTTATCTGACTCCCAAGGCCTTGGTGTGACTACCTGCCTATAGCTCCTATCTATCACCTCCTCACTTTCCCTGACCAGACGAAGGTCATCGAACTGCCTCTCCAATTCCCTAACCCGGTCCCTATGGAGACGTAGCTCGATGCACCTGAGGCAGATGTGGCTATCCAGGAGGCTGGGAGTCTCCCGGACATCCCACATCTGACAACCAGTACAGAACACCAGCACCCAGTTAATGATACTCTCAACTATGAAGCAGACTGTGTGTGCTCATGGCCAAATCCAGAACCTAACTATAAACAATAGCTTCTGACAATAGGCCTTTCCATGGCCTGGTGCTATCATGCCTTTCTAAACACAACAGCTGCACCTTGTGAAGATCAAACAGATGCAAGCAAACTTCCAACTAGCATTGTGTAGCTTCTGATCATAAACAGAATCCAATCTTCAGTTCACGAAATGAAACTGGAACATTGTAATCAGCTGGAAGTTAAACACACAGCTTTGTAGTATGCCCTATTCATAGAATCCTCTCTTACTGCTCAAGAGGTGCAGTATAAGACAAAGAGTTATTTAACTTGGGTATTGGCTGCTAAACTCACTATGGAGAATAAACAAGGAAGTAAACTGGTCTTTGAAGATTGGGTAGTTACAGTACATTCTCCCTTTAGTGAAAGTGCTTGCGGCTATTGATATCCAATACGGTTTAATGCTTTTGTTTCAGTTTAGAACTTCATGGTCAGCAAACCCAATACCATTACAGTTCCTATCTCATGTAGTCAAGTTATTACAAAAGTATTATTTTAGTAAGAATTATTATTTAGCAGTAGTCCAACTTAGATGACTCTCAACAAATGCTACGGCATCCCAACTAGCACTTCCTAGCTTATAGTAGTGGGGCAGGCAGCTGCTGGTTGATATTATGAATGTGTTAAACAGAAATCTGGGAAAGTGCCCTGATTACTCATCAAAATGAACATGATGAATCTCTTACTCTTCAAGTCAGAGACTGGAACCATGAAGGGATTGAACATAGGGTAAGATGCAGATTAGACAGACCCAACCCTGCTGTACGACCTGCACAATTTGTACCAGATCCCAACAATATGGCAATAATTCATGCCTGGAGACAACAAATAGGCCTTTTTCTAGATGGAAACCAAGCTCCCAGGTGGGGACCACATGTTTGTGTGACAGAACCTGGTGACCGATATATTAATTCCAATGTATGGGGATATCGTGTATTCTTTCCAGGCACATAGGAAGTAGCACCCACACCTGTAAACCTTAGAGGTATTAATGAAGCCCATAGAACAGACGCTTGGTTACATGCACTGGAATTAATAAAAACGATTGGCTGTAGTCAGTAAAGGAAGAAAACTTGGACAGGTTCCTTCATAAAGAACCGCTGCAGCTTCCCCAGTACAAATTCCCATCAAGTTCTTGGACCTTTGATTATTCAGAGTTTATAGGCAGAATGAGCCGTGCTCTAATTAATGCCAAAGGAATTCTGAAGTGGTTGCTTCAGAATGCTGAATTTACTTACGCCTGTTTGATCGAGTGGCAGCTGCTGTGTTTAGAAAGCGAGATTGGCAAAACATGAGACTTCCTGACCCAAGAAGTGCATATCCATCGCAAGTTAACAGTTTTAAAATAGTGTTACTGCTTTGTCAGGATTTACTGATGGTATGTTAAAATGAAACTCTTCTGCTTGCTCAGGATAATCATAAAAAAAGGAGTTTGGATTTCCCTATTCAAAATATGATCCTTGTAAAAGTAGTCAGGCCCTAACCATTAGTTCACATAAATGAATATTCCAACCAGGGATTTTGATCAATTTAACTGAGAATTTTTATTTGTGAATCACATGCTCTTTTTTCACAGTAGAGCCCAAAAACAGGGAAATTGTAAAGCATGAAAAATTAAAAATTAAAAAATTGAAATATCAGCAGTTCAAAAATATGCATCTTCCTTTGCTCAGTATTTATTTGAACCACCTCTCGCAGCTATTATGGCCAGTAGTCTTTTTGGAAAAGTCTCTATAAGCTTTGCACCATGTGATGGAGCAAGGTTTGCCCATTCCTTGCAAAATTGCTCAAGCTATACCAGGTTTGTTGGGGAGCAGCGGTGGACAGCCATCTTGAGGTCTTGCCAGATATGTTTGATTGGGTTAAGGTCAGGACTCTGACTGGGCCACTCAAGGATATCAATTTTCTTTATATGAAGCCACCCCATGGTTGCTCTGTCAGTGTGCATTTGGTCATTGTCCTGCTGAAAGACAAGCTTCCTCCCCAGTTTAAGCTTTCTGGGAGAGGAAAGCAGGTTTTTATCCAGCATCTTTCTGTATTTTGCAGCATTCATCAATCCTTACTTGATTTCATGTCCCTGCTGCTGAAAAGCATCCCCATAGTATGGTGCTACCTCTATCACACTTTACAGCAGGGATGGTGTCACTTGGCTGTTGTTCAATATTAGATATACACCACACATACCACTTAGTGTTGAGGCCAAAATGTTCCATTTTAGTCTCATTCAACCACAAGACCTTCTTCTACATCTTTACTGTATCTTCTAAGTGATGCTTTGCAGTCTTTACAGACAAGGATATGCTTTTTTTTTAGCCAGAGATCCTACCTTGCGACTCTTCCATAGTGCAAGGCTGTAGAGATTGTGGAGCCATGAACTTCATCTCCAGTTGCAGCCATTGACTTGTGCAGCTCCCTCAGAGTGACTGTTGGCATCACAGTAGCCTTTCTAATAAGTGCTATTCTTCTTTGTGCGACTCAGTTTAGAGGGGCAGTCTGACTTGGGCAGTGTGGTTGTGGTTTCACGATGGGCTGCACTGAGCTCTGAGGTAAGTTCAGTCTCTTGCCCACATTTGTGCTTCTCTATTATCAAATCCCTGACTTGCCTTCTTTTGTCTTCATTTCGGATTGGTCTGTTGAAAATCTACCGTACTGTTGGATCTTACAGAGAGAGGAGGCATTTATTCTTAAAAATTAACTGAAAACAGATGATCCTCCAATTTACTACATCGACAAATTGGGTGACTTGGTAAGGTAATATACAATATTGCTTCTGAGGTAAGTTAGCATAGTAACTACAAAGGAGATGAATACTTTTTCAGACTCACAATTTTGATTTTGTCATTTTGATTAAATTGTTCAACAGGTCTTGGAATTTTTCTTTTGATTTGATATGCATAATGTTCTGCAAATTAGCTCAAAAATCCTACTTCAATACCCGGTATCTTCTGATTAGAAAATGAAACAGTAAAATGTGAAAACAGTTGAGGGGATTGAATATATTTTCAAGGCACAGTATGCCCCTCATTCAATCCTGTTAAATGTAGGTTCACATTGTTTTTTTGTTTCAGTTATTTCAGAGAAGTGATTGCCATACTTGCTCTTATAATCACAGTTCCTACATTTCAAAATTAATTAATTGTCGACAAAATGCTTTGAGATTTTTGATGTCCTGTATAAATGAGCCTTCATTTTTGACAGGATCTATTGTCAGGGTACAGCTAAGAAGAATTGGCTTTATAAGAGGAAATTAACTCTTCTTTGTCCATTTGGAACATTGCAAATTATATTTTATTGTGATGACAACAGCACTGATACAATCTGAAGAATTGCAAATGGAGGAGAAAAGGAAAACATTTGCGGGTAAGTAACGGAGGTTTTTAATAAAAATAGCAATTTACTATGTGTGTGCACTCAATCCTCTGGAGGGCAAAGATGTTGCTGCTCAGTACAAATTCATAAACGAGGTTGTGCTGACTTGTCTTTCCTTTGTAATTTGTAAGTAAATACATGGTTTCCTGAAGATACCGGTGATTTATTGCTTATAAGATAACAGTATATCTTTATTTTAAATGAAAGAGCATTTTGCATTTCATGGTAGTATTAGTAACAGCACTGCTGACTATATAAATCATTTCAGTTCTAATGAACTGTCAGCATTAAAACTAGTCTGAAGTACTATGATACCAGCAAAACACTATTTTCCAAAGTAGTACTGTAAATATTGCAGGTATGTATTCAAGTTTATTAAACTATAGTTCTGGAAATGTTATTATGCAGTCAGAAGGATTACTGAGAAGACAATAGCAAATTTTTAAAAAAAGAGACCAGTAAATATTCAAACTGACAGATGCCAATTTTATTCTGGGTCAGTGTCCCATTCAAAATAATGAAGTATGCTATTTTTTTTCAGAGAAGGAAAGTTATTATTCATTAAACAGCAAGATACTACAAATGAACATGTCAAAAAAATGTTCAAGTTGAGAACAGATGGATACATTTGCAGAGAAAATAGGTAAAAAATGCTTTATGTTTGTATTGTATTTTTTTCAAAAAATTGAATATCTGTTTTCTTTGTCCTCAGTTTGTCCCAGCACCAGAACTGTTTTTCTCCTTCATTAACAAAATTGTGACTTATGGAGCATGAAAATGGATTGATGGATCTGTTGTGTAAAATGTTTTGAATCTCAGTGGTAAAAGGTCTGCACTTTCTAAGTTCAAGCACCTGAACACACCGTCCAATATCTAATTTTAATTTGTGACAACTAGGGATTATATATGAGTATGAGTTACATATGCCCTCAAAAGAACCTTCTATTTGAAGATCAAAATACTTGTGAGCACCTTTTTCTTTATTTGTATGGGTTACAAACAACTACTTTGTTTTCCTTTAGAGAGCATATCCAGTTAGATGCTAGAAGTGGAACTGGGGCCAGTTCTGCTCTCTGAGTATCCACACAAAATTAATGAAAATTCTGGAGCACCTTTGGCAAGTTGGGAGTCCCATCAGAATTTTCTTCCTAACGTCAGACAATTCTGCATTTTTTAAGATTATTCCCAGGCATCTGTCAGGAGAATTTTACTGAGAATACAAGAAATGTTTCCACTTATTATGACCAAAAAACTCTGTACATATCTAACAGAAACATTCACAATGATTGTTTTGGAACCCTTTAATGTTAAAAATAAATGTCTTGTCATATATACAATAATCAATGTCAGCAACTGAAGGATGTATTGAATGATGAAATTTCATCTCTCTTTGCTAACAGGAGATCTCAGGAATGACAGAGGAAAGCATGAAGTCATGGGAGCAGTTCCCAGTGCCTGCAGGGAAATGTTGATTGTTAGCCTAGCTCTCAAAGCACAGTCACCTCTGGCACCGACTTACAGCTGAGCCAACAATTGCACCAATTCTTTTACCAGAGGTAGAGATGATTGTACCAATTTGCAGTCAAAGCTTGAAAGGAGATTTCCATGCTGATATTTAATTAGCAATATAACACTGGGAGAAAATGGCAACTTCCATCAACAAAATGAATTTCAATGTGCCAATTTTCAGCTCAGTACTGACAGAATGTCTCCCGGGATAAGTTTTATTTTACAGACTTGGAGGTTTTGTTTCAGCTTTTCAATGCTTTTTTTTCCAAGCATATATATTCTCAAAGGCGTCTCTGAGCTAAAGCATGTTTTTGTGCATTGGGAACGTGTCATTTGATAGAATGCTTCTTTTATTTTGCTGCAATTTCTTTGTTTCCTTCGGCATCTGATAGATAGGGAGTCCAACCTTCTTTGGGGATGTCTTGCAAATCCTTGACAAAGATGACAGTTATTTACATTGTGATCAGTTTATAAGTATTTTACACATCATGCCTATCAATCATTGATAACAGACTTTGACATCTTTTACAATTCTTAAACCCTTTCACAGATTTTCACAAAAGGCATAAAATTAAATATTGATTATAGGTTTTAGCATCCATATTCGGCATTCTTTGAATATTTCTTTTTTTTTGGAAAAGCACCCTAGTGAATTGCAGTGAAAAAAAAATCCATTGTCAAAGGCCCCGTTTTGAGGATAATATTGCTCATAGCTTTTTATGGATCAGCAGATTTACACAAGGTACAGTTATGTGTTTGCATCAGTACCTGGTGTGGTGACTCCAATATGCTGGATTGAAAGAGGCTGCAGAGGATTGCTGACCCAACTAGCCCCATGACGGGCACAGGTCTCCCCATCATCTAGGACAGTGGTGAGGAAGGCAAATGCAATGTTGGCATTCATTTCAAAAGGACTAGAATACAAAAGCAGGGATCTGATGTTGAGACTTTATAAGGCACTGGTGAAGCCTTACCTTGATTATTGTGAACAGTTTTGGGCTCCACATCTAAGAAACAATGTGCTGGTATTGGAGAGGGTTCAGAGGAGGTTCACAAGGATGATTCCAGGAATGAAAGGATTATCATATGAGGAACGTTTGATGACTTTGGGTCTGTACTCACTGGAATCTATGTTTGTAGAAGGATGGGGGATGATCTCATTGAAATCATTCAAATGTTGGAAGGCCAAGACAGAGTAGATGTGGAAAGGTTGTTTCCCATGGTGGGGGAGTCTAGGTTGAGAGGGCACAGCCTCAGGATAGAGGGGTGTCCATTTAAAACAGAGATATGGAGAAATTTCTTTAGCCAGAAGGTGGTGAATTTGTGGTATTTGTTATCACAGACAGCTGTGGAGGCCAGGTCATTGGGTGTATTTAAGGAGGAGGTTGATTGGACATGGCATCGAAGGTTACAGGGAGAAGGCTGGATAATAGAGCTGTGGAGAGGATAGCGTATCAGCCATGATTGAATTGCAGTGCAGACTCGATGGGCCAAATGGCCTAATTCTGCTCCTATGTCTTATGGTCCTATGGTCTTTTCAAGAGGCAGTGACTCAAAAAGGAGACATCCTTTAATGTAATTCACAGTTTTCTTTTTTCCCTCTATTATCATGTATTGCATTGTACTGCTGCTGCGAAGTTAACAAATTTCACGATATCAAACCCGATTCTGATTCTGAACATTACCTCACTATTCCTCTTTTGCACTCTTTATTTATTTAATTTTTGGAACTTCCAACTTTTAGTATATTTGTATGTTTTGCATTGCACTGCTGCTACATAACAACACATTTCATGACATACAGTATGCCGGTGATAATAAACCTGGTTCCGATTCTGATTGCATTGCACATTGCCTAAACAACTTTTCAACAATCAGCTTTACTATTTACAAGCAATGATCTTGTGATATTGCTGTACTTTCAGGATATTTTTGGAAAAACTGAAATAATGGCCAGTTACTTAACAGCTGATGTAAATAGACTAGTTCAAGGCACCAATGGTCCAGATTTTGTAATGATGTATCAAAAATGGTGTAGTGTACAGTTATGATACTGTGAAACAAACATAACTTTGTAATTCACAAAAATGCACACACTAATATCCTGAAATTGCTATCTACCCTCCTCTCCCCTCCACCCTGTGTCAGTTTCCCAATTATCTTGAAGCCAGTTTATTGCCCTTATACCTAGTGAGTTACTTTATGGTATTCATCAGCATGACCTTCAGAAAGCAGGGATTTGAAGAGAATTTCTAGTCTTCACAAACCATTCTTTCTGCAAAATACACTCAAGACATTATAGTTATTGCATTGGGTATAACCTGAGGCTTTACCAGATCATAAAGTTATAATTATTGCTGTACAACCTCTCGAGCACCAAAGTGCTAACTTACTTAGTGGGAATTATAATTCTATTAAAATAATTCAAATAATCTATATTAAAACAATAAGGTAGTTAGTTTATAGCATTTTTAATTTTTTAATGTTATAAGTTATTAAAATTTACACAAGAAATTTATGTCTTTCTTTACAATTATAAAGTTATCCCACCTGTACATGCATAGTCTGTACTTAGAGTCATCAAGATAGGATATTACACAAAGAAGTCACCATGCCACTTATGTGACCTCTTTGAACAACATGCACTTCAAATGTTTGAAGGACTGTTACACAGAACCCCATCCCTCTGCAACAGCATGATCTTAGATTTCAGTCCATTCTCACAAAGTGCTTGCATTGGCAGCACCAAGCAATCAATGCATCCCTCTGCACACACTCCATTGGCTGGAGATGTGCCAGGCAGCAACATTCATTTGCAGACATCTCGTTGTTGCGGAAGATCAATTCTCTGGCATTTTTCACTGAATGAATGATCTTCCAGCAGTACTTGATTATGTCTCAGTGTCTGCCATTGGGAACAGTCTGCAGAGTCTCCTTACCATGGACTGCACTAAATGATATGGCTCATTGTCTGCACACATCACTGAGCTACACAACTGCTCCATTCTTACCTTGTACACATTTATGAAGAAACTTAGGTATAACTCTTCTGGACATGATCAACAAGGTTCTGCATGATGCCAGGGTCACGTAGAAGGGAAGGACAACTCCTTTCCAAGAAAACTGGTGAGAAAGCTACATCATACCTTCTCACATATTAAGCTTTATATTTTTCTCCATTATTCTGAATGATAAGAGTCATAGAGCTATACGACATGAAAACAGGTCATTCTACTCATCAACTAGTCCCATTTGCCTGCACTTGGCCCATATCAGTCTAACTTTACAGTCAATATAACTATCCAAAAGCCTATTAGATGTAATAGTACCCACCTTTATCACGTCATCTGATAGTTCATTTCATATACTCACAATCCACAGGTTTCAGGCAATTTATTCATTTTCTTAAGAAAAGCGAGAGATTATAAATATTTGTAAGTCCACATGTTCTTGTACGTGATGTTTTTTATTTGTATAAAACATTTTTAAATAGATACCTAATCTTAACAATATTAAATATCTATTTGAGTTTCAAAGACACAATGATAGCTTTGACAGCCAATTAGCCTTAGATGTGGCTTAACCAGACGCCAGGACATCTCTGTGAGAACTAAAACTGAAATACATTGCACAGGCTTAAACCCTCTTCAGTCAGGCAGTTTTCGCTGGGGGATTTACTCAAGATAAGTACAGGGTTAGCAGCCAGATGACCAACCAGATGAAGGAGCTGGTTCATTTCTTTCTGGTTATCCTGGGCCTGTCTGTATTTCATCATTCATTTTCATTTTCTGTACACATTTTCTTCGTTACAGCTCTCTGTAAAATGGTTAATATTTTGATTATGGTTTATGGTCTATGCTTTCTGTGAGAATTCTTCAAGGTGGATAACTCAGGTGGCTTGGAGGCATCGCTGATCACTGCCTCCCCAAAAAGTGAAGCCCAGCACCAACCAACAGTGATAAGCAGAAAGTCTATGATCGGATTCAGATAGGCCTTAATGAATTTTTTTTTTTCAGGACAGTGGTAAGTGTAATGGCAATGCTAGAAAGACCAGGCAATGTGCTTATAACACCACTTTCTTTTAGAGTAGTTTCATGGGCTGACTGGCCTCTTTGTGTGCTACAACTCTATGAAATCAGTAGCATGATTGCACATGATCCTATAAAACAAGGAGAAAATCCCTGTCATTTATAGAGGCACTATATTCTAAATTTTAATGTTAACCATCTATTCAGCACTATTCAGTCCAATAGGTATACTGAATAATTTGCAAATGCTATCTGGCCCATTTGATTATTCAATCTCACTCAGGATGCACCTTTTAAATATTCAGAAGGGTGAATCTACAAGTCACCCCAAAAATGATTAAAATATGAATTATTAAATGAACCAAGATTGAGAATCTTCCATTTTATCAACATTTAATCTTTGTATAATTGGAGTTTCATCATAAGCTCAACTAATTTAAAAAAAGGCTAAATTAATCTTGTTGCTTTCCCATTTACAGGTCTCAGCCTTCAATACCTCTTGCTCTCCATCGCGTTCATTCACTACTCCCAAAGCTCTGATCCAGGATTATTTCACTGTTGCTGTTCTCAGGCCCCTTTCCCATCTCCCGCCCTGATCTCTTACTTCCACATTGCATCCTTTACCTTTGATTTTTCTGTCTTACTTCTGATCTCTAGCCATTGATCCTTTCACATCTCTAGATAAAGAAGAGTTAGACTAATGCCAAATGAGGTCAGAATTTTTCATTCTGTGTAAATGAAATTTGTCTTTCATTCTCCACCAAAGCTATTTAGCCTAGTGATTACAAATGATGATAACAAGTTGATAGAGTCCTTGTAGATAATAACAAATAAAAAAAGCAGCAAGGCAAACATTGAGGAGAATTTTAACATGTAGGGATCAGGTAAGTCAAGCTAGTAGCATGTGAAATATTCTGCAGTTCATTTTTTGCCCTTGTTTTACTGACCATTGAGTTCAACAGAAGTGAAGGCTTAATTCTGCCTTCAGGAGTACTCAGTTGAAGAGAAGTATCTCTTAATGCCCTAACGTATCAGCCTCCACCACATCCCCAGCAGTGCTTTCCAGATGCCTACTCTGTGTGACAAACCTACCCATTGCATCTTCTCTAAACTTTCCTCCACTCACCTCAAAATGGCATCCTCTGGAATTAGCTATTGCTGCCTTGGGAAAATGTGCTGGCTGTCCACTTTATCTATACCTGATATTACCTCACATATCGCTATCAAATGACCTCTCATCCCCCTTAACTACTCATTAATGCTTCCTCATAAGACATGCTCTCTTTTCCAGGCAGCTCTCTGTATCTTCCGCAATGTTTCCACATCCTTAACAGTAATGAGGCAATCAGTACTGAATGCAGAACTCCAAGTGTGGTCTAACCAGAATTTTATAGAGTTGTAAGATTACCTCACAGCTCTCAAACTCAATGTGCCTTCCTAACAACTTGCATAACAACTTTAAAGGATCTGTAGACTTGCATCCCAAGATCTTTCTGTTCCTCCACACTGTATTCTGTCTTCAGGTTCAACCATTCAAGGTGCATCAGTTCACACTTTTCCAGATTGAACTCCATCTGCCACTTCTCAGCAGAGCTCTGCATCCTGTTTATATCCCACTGTAACCTACGGCAACTTTCTACACAATCCACAAAAGCAATAACTGATGGAGATGTGCGGTTAAGCCCAAATGCTGAGAAAGAGACAAGATGAAGCAGCTCAACCCATTCACTGGCTTTTACTAGGAACTGTGTAGAAATAAAGGAAAAGCAATAAATGCGAGGCAACAGGGCCACTAATTAAAACTTCCAAACTAAAGCTAACATCGATACAGCGGCTCAGACGTAATAGCTTAATACTAAATAAATGCCACTCTTTAGCAGTGTCAGTCGAAACAGTAGCCTTCTCACCTGGAACCAAGACAACATGAAGGAGGGAAAGTTGATGTTGCTCTTCTTCTGGTCAAGTCTTGACAAGAGTGGAATGAGAAGAATGGAGTGAGATGTAGGCCTCCGTTAGTCTCGATAGACCATGGATTTTCACCTTGGAAAGTTTCCAGGGTGCAAGCCTGGGCAAGGCTTTTTTTTATTGAAGACCAGCAGTTGCCCAAGCTGCAAGTCTCCCCTCTCCATGCTACCAATGTTGTCCAAGGGAAGGGCATTAGGGAGTGGAATACCACCACCATGAAACACCAATTGGCTGGAACATGCAAACTCATGACTGTGATTGCCAAATCCATTCCACAGCCGCCATAGCAAAGTCCTCGATTGTGAGGGGGACCCCTCCCTGGGTGCACCTCCCAAGATACCAGAGACCTGTGCCTGCTAGTAGTCCCAGTTGAGAGATTTGTCCAGGACGTCATGGGCTGAAATCCAAGAACATTCCTCAGGGCCATACCCCTCCTAATCCATGAGATACTGGAGCCTTCCCCACACCTGGTGAGATGGCAGGAGCCACTGTACAGAATAGATCAGGGACCCATCCACCAAGAGGGAATGAGGGGTAAGGGTGATTATAGCAAAGGTGGAAGTAGTCACTGGCTTGAGATGGGAAACAAGGAACACTGGGTGAATCTTCATTGATGATGGTAGGCACAATCTATATGAGACCTTATTGATAGCCTTCTCCACTAGAAATGGTCCCTCATGGCATGGAGCAAACTTGCAGCTCTCAGCTGTCAAGGGAAGATCCCTAGATGCCGACCACACTTTCTCCCCTGATTTGAGAGTCCTCACCTGTCAACGATGCCAATCAGCCTGCTGGGCATGTTGTTTCTGAGCACGGAGCAGGGAACCCTTGGACCATCTCCACGTGCAGTTGTAACTGTTCAGCAGCAGGAAACCCCAAGTCAATCTCATGGTCAGGGAAGAAAGTGGCTGGAATTCCTCTGAAACTCAATATTAGACATGCCAGTGGAGGATGACTGGAGCTTATTGTGGGCAATCTCTGACCAAACCAATTGGGAGCTCAAGGACATGGCGTTAGAAGAGACAAAGATGGCGTAGGGTTGTCTCCTGCTCCAGATTCAGTCTCTCAGTCTTACCATTGGATTGGGTGTGGAAACCAGATGAGAGGATGGCTGTGGCTCCCATAAGAGAACAGAAGGCCTTCCAAAGACGGGATGTGAATTGTAGCCCTTGATCAGACACTATATTTTGAGGGAAGCTATGCAGCCTAAACATGTGCTGAACCATGAGGTTACAGTCTCACAAGCTGACAGGAGATTAAGGAGGGTAATGAACTGAGCACCCTAAGAGAATGGTAGTCTTTCCATCAAACAAGGGCACATACTGATGAAATCCACTGAGAGGTGGGATCAGGGGTAGTGGGGTACTGGCATCAGGCAGAGCAGACCAGCAGAGTTCTGAGGTGCTATCTTGTTCTGGGCACAATTGGGACAGGCAGAGCCAGAGTTGCGGACATCAGGGACATAGATGTCCTTCAAAATTGTGTCTTGATAATTTCCAGGACACTGAATTCCTGGATGGCCAACCAGATGGGAGGAGTGACCCCATTCCAACACTCTGAGGTGCCCCATTGCAGGAATAAGCAAGTGGTTGGGAGTTCCACCACCTGGGCCTGGATTTGACTGTTGGGCATTTCTCACCTTTGTCTCTATTCCACAAATTGCCAGAGCAGCAGAACAAAAATGAGAAAGTATCAGCTTAGGATCGGCATTGTGTTCAGGCATGTTGAACTGCTACAGTCACCTCTGCCAACACAGCTTCAGCCGACTCTAACTTATCTCCTATCTGCCCAATGAATGTCAGGACCAAGGACAGCTGTTCTATCTCTGCTGGGTCTATTTTCTTTGATCAAGGCTTGCCACCAGGGGGTACAGTTATAACACAGCGCTGAGAGAGACAGACACTGAAGTAGATCAACAGTTCACTGACCTTTGATAGGAACTGTGCAGGAATAATAGAAAATCAATAAGCATTACACCAACTGGCCCATTAGCTAAAACTTTCAAACTAAAGCTAATGCCAAAGCAATGGCTTGGCAATAGAAGATTAATGCTAAATAAATATCACTCCTTAACAATGTCAGTATAAATGGTAGTTTCCTCTCCTGGAAGCAGGATAATGGTATGCAGGGAGTGTTGATGTTGCTGTGCTTTCGATTAAGTCTGGATAAGAATGAAACAAGTAGAAGGGAGTTAAATACTACCACAATGAAACACTAATTGGCTGGAACATGCATACTCACAAACGTGATTGTTCCACAGCCTACATGTGAGGGCACGCAGACCCCACAGCAGAGTCTAAGACTGTGACAATACTCTTTATCTTCCTGTGGCTTCTGATAGTTATCATACCCATCCACTGCAGATGAAGCAGCCTCCTTGTGAAGGTAGTCCTAGAGAGAGATGCAAATTACAATTCATAAGTAGCCATCTCCACATCAGAACATTTTAAAACTTAAATTCGCTTCTAGTTTTGCCTCAAAGTTTTCCAAGAGGCTTTCCATGAACAAAGCCGTTTATGGAGTTAAACAAGAAAATCGTTGTGAAATTGATGACTCGATTGACAACTGATTGAAATGTTTGTCGATCCTTCGGCTTCTCAGATCCACTGTATTCCTTCCTTGCTTTCATGGGCACAATCCTAATACCTCAAGAAGTCTGTGATACTAACAGCATTTCTGTTATGGTTAACAAACTATCTATATTGGAATTGGTAGATTTCTGCTCCTGCCTTTGGTTAAAGGCAGATGTCTGAATCGAGAGAGTTGCTTCCCATTGCAACATAACATATGCCACATTTATTTCCAAGTTATTCGTAAACACCACAACTCCTTTAAATTCTGGGCCATAGAATAGATGGACCACCGTTTCTCATTTGTTTGCCAATGACTTAGTCATTATCTCCCACCTCTGTCAAAGTTATAGAAAATCATTGCTTTCAAGGGTAGACTGTGCAATGCAGGACTTTAAGTATTCTTCTCATATTCACTGGGAAAAAAACTTTGCACTTCCTTAGATTAGAGTGGAATAATAACTCAATATTAATGCAGTTTGAAGAAGTAAAGGAGAAGGTAAAGCACTATAGCCTCAAAGAACAAAGAGAATCAGAAACAAAAATAAATTCAATCAATAGCTCCAATGCATCGACACATAGTGTGGCATGCAAAATAAGTTGTAAAATAAATGTCTGGAAATTCAATTATATGGCACATTCTTCTCAGCATCATTTATTTTAAAATAGATGTTTTCAAGAGTCTAACATCACAACTATGATTTCTGGGTTGGTTTGTATCATTGAGAAAATTTGACCAGATAGTTGTTCCCTTACCGTCCAATACAATTCCACATTAGGTGCCATGGGATGAAACATAAACATTCAGAAGTGGCAGAAAGAGTTGGCCATTCAGCCCTTTGTGCCCACCGTGCCACTCAATGTAATTACAGTGGATAATCTCTCCTGTACCCCACGGTATCTTTCATGTGTGGAAGTCTATCTACTTTGCTATTAAACATCGAGAATATGGCCCCCAAAGACTAATACGTTAGAAAATTCGCCACCTTATGACTGAGGAAATTTCTCCTCCTCTCGGTCTTTACGGCCACAGACCAATTATGAAAACAGCTGATGCCCGACTACATCTATACACCTTTAAGGGTACTACAGTCCCTGGGCTAAAGTCTTTCACTTACTAACTAAGAGTTAAAAATATTACAAACATAAATATTTTTAAGACTTTTCAAATAAATGGAAAATATAAACATTTTAAAGCTAAAAACACAAAATGCTGGCAGAACTCAGCAGGCCAGACAGCATCTATGGGAGGAGGTAGTGATGACGTTTCGGGCCGAAACCCTTCATCAGGAGTGAAGTAACCAAGTAACCAAGTTACTTCACTCCTGATGAAGGGTTTCGGCCCGAAACGTCGTCACTACCTCCTCCCATAGATGCTGTCTGGCCTGCTGAGTTCTGCCAGCATTTTGTGTTTTTATTTATTTCCAGCATCTGCAGATTCACTCGTGTTAACATTTTAAGCTAGTTTTCCCATTATTAACCAATGATATTTTTATATTTATACCTACAGTTAAGAAGATACTTTAATGCAAAACTTACCATTTATATTCTGTTTATTCTATTGTTATGTTTTTTAATCTGAAGACAGTAGGAAGGTTAATCAGAAAATTTAACAAATATATCTGTTTTGATAATGCTGCAAAATAGTGGAATAAATGAGGGAAGCTTGGGGAGCTTTTTTTGACATGTCTTCTCTCTTGCATGAACGTGCACAGTCTCGACAATCGTTATTGCTTGTTTTCCTTCAGATTGAAAAAGATCTCTATCTGTATCAGCAAATTCAATGTCCACTAGTAAATATACAGTAACAGTTTTAAGGATTATTGAAATTCTGGGGTATATAGAGAGTGGATTCCTAATGGGAAATGAGCCGGGAGCAACTAGAGCAAGTCAAGCTGTTCAAAGGAGGCAGAGGAATAAAGAGCTCTCAACAGTAGGCCATTTCACCATGGTTAGGAAGCAATTCTCACACCTGATTCTTAACGAGGAGTGAAATGTGAAATATCTATTCCTTCATGCCATTGTAACACCATCATAGCATTTGAAACCTGAAGGAGAAGAAAGGGAGCAACAGAGTGTTAGAAATGTGTGATATAAGGTCGTAATAACCGATTATAAAAATAGTTCAATTCATTGTTAACTCCTGAAAGCTGCAATATGCCAAATCAGAAAATGAGGTGACTTGCTCAAACTGAGGTGACTTGAGAAGTCTTCATAGTTTTGATATGAAGAGGACGTGTGAGAATTTAAATGATGGTCTCTATTTAAAAATAAAAAGACATTGGTCTTAGACAAGACATTTTTTTCCTCTAAAGGTCTTTGGAATTCTACTTCAAAGGATGGTGGAATCAAAGCATTTGAATATTGTTGAAGCAGAGGTAGATAGATACTAGATAAGCAAGTGACTGAAAGGCCACTAAATGCAGAATTAAATCTGCAGTTAGGTTAGTCATGGTTTCATTAAATGCTGGAACAGGGCTGAGTTCCAAGTGACATATTCCTGATCCTAATTCTATTGTATGGTAAGTACACATGATATTGTTTTAATTACAATAATATTAGATCAACAGTCTTAGTGAGTACAGAATGTACAGTGAAACATTCTCTAAATATGCTACAAAATATCTGTTTCTATTTATTAACTTTGTATATGGTTAAAATAACAATGAATCTATTATTACTCTTTAATGGGCTTTCAAAATTTCCTTTTACCTGCGCTTTCTCATTCTTTTAGTTTTTAGTTATTGTCAGATATATATAAAAGAACAATTTGTTTCCACTTCTTCTACCTATTGCTTTATTCAATCTTTCTTCCATGTTATTATTTCATTTTCTATTGTTCATGATGTAATATTGAATCAACAATTCTAATGTGCATTTCCTGATACAGAATCTGAATTGCACAATCGGATTTGTTATGGGGATGAATGGATACAACCTCTCCTCACAGAAGTTTCAGATCCGTGGAGTATTTTTGTCAGTCTATGAAGTGTTCTAGTCACTTGCAGTTCCAATGTAGAACTCACAGAAGACCTGTGGGTCAAACACAAGTATGATAAATGGCTGGCTCCTTTGTTTACAGCTGACTTCAAAAGCAAAGCATTAAGGCTCTGAGTACTGTTGTTCATGAAAACAATTCTTTATGAAGGTAGTTCCAGCCTGACAGACAGCAGATTCTCAAAGAGATGACTGTCTGGACATGGGCATTGAATCAAACATTTATCATAAAATGGTTTGTAATATATATCTCAGTAGTTTGACAACAAAATACTCTCCACAGATTTAAAAATACATTTTCATATGATCACAGTAGATGAAAGTTTATTGTCAACAATTCCAATTTTAATTTTAATTTTTAAAATCAGTTTTTTATTTGTCCAGTTTATAGATGTCTAAAACAATTTGGGATAAGCTAAAAAAAAATGAGTACTGAGGGAACCTTAAAATGTCCTCCTTCGGAAAAAGACCTGAGAAAGGATCAAATTTTCCAATATGATATAAATATTATTGGGAGAAAGGAACACAGTGCAACCAGATGAAATCATCTGGGAGCTGGATCAGGAGGGAAATGATCGATTCATCAGTGGGTGCTGACTACTTCCCACTACTGATGATATTCAGTTAATAGAAGCTGTCTTTAAAGCCTATTACTATTATAGGCTTCAGTTCCTCTGATAGCAATAGTATCTGGAATAATCTTGTCATATCTGACATAGTGAATGTCACTGGCATACAGTGCAACAAAAGAAATCATGATTATAATTATAATTCCTTGACCTTTATTTAACACCTTGTTCTGCATTCTATTATTGTTCTCCCCTGTACTATGTCAATTCACTGGTGTGATGAAATCATCTACATAGATGGCATGCAAAACAGAATTTTCCACTGTACTTCAGTACATGTTAGTGCAATGCTATTACAGCTCGGGGTATCAGAGTATGGAGTTCAATTCCGGCGTACTCCGGAAGGAGCTCCTCTACATCCTCCCTGTGGTTTTCCTGAGTACTCCAGTTTCTTCCCACAGACCAAAGACATAACTAGTAGGATTGCTGGGGCAGTGCACCTCAAAGAGCCATTAGAGCCAGTTCCATGCTGTATCCCTAAATAAAATCAAATAAATATAACAATTTACTTGTCTGTTTTATTTTTCAAAATGCCAGTGCTGTACTGGAAAATGGATCAGCTCCAACTCAGTTTTCTTAGCCTGAAATTATATACCTCTGATGTGCCTCTTCTTTTACCTCTTATATACCTTTCATTATAATGTGCCTCTGAAAACTGCTTTCAATAAACTTTAAGGTAGTTCTTGTAGTGCTGGTGGGTTCTAATGATAATAATCTCTAAGAGGCACCAGGAACAATATATGTGCTGTATTTCAGACTTAAATAACTAACATGCATTTACACCACACATGATAATATCATAATTTGACATACTAAAGCAATTTACTTATATGCTTACATATTAATATACCATGTTAATATATTATCCGAGGAAATATTTTCTCAACAGAGGAAATAACAATTGTCAACTTTACTAAGAGCTCAATATTTGTTTTCTCCTTACATACCCCTACTCTGATTTCAAATAAACGCTGGGCAATTTCCAGTTAATAGAGAAATATATGACCACCCAGCTATTCCAGGTTATGTGTCTATTGGTGATAAAACAAAACACTATAATAATAATAATAATAATAATCCAGGCATTGCTGTTTGAAGGAAATTATCCAATGTGGGCTCTTTATCAAACATAGAAGACATTGATCTGAAGTTGCCGCTTAATTTACAATATTCTACCACAGAATTGTAATTCTAGTTGCCATAGAAATACAAAGAACTAGGAATGCACTGTAGGTTTTTGCCTGGTTAAAAAAATGCACTTAAGATCTTGTGCATAAATCTTAAATAAGTAGCTTTGTGTGAAATTAAATAGAGGGAACTACACAGAAATCTTAACAATTATGTATAGACTAAGCAAATCTAATTTGGAAACAGATTATTTTAATATAAATGTGAAGGATCTGAAAGTGTGCAAAAGGAAAATTGTCCTTGGAATGGGCAAAATTTGCAAAGGAGTGCTCTCACCTTCCAGTCACTTGGGTGACTGGTAGTGTATCAATCAAGTTTTTCGGGAGATCTATTTTGTCCTGCAGGAGTCAGACCACATATTACAGCATACTTAATTCAGTTTCACAATTAAACCATGTGAGATTTGATCTCATGTCATTTGAGCCATTTGTTTATTTCTTTAACCACTACGCCTTCATATTCAAGATGCAAAGGAAAATATCACATTTTTTCTTGGGTTTTCTTGGGTTAGGGTTTGTTGAGGTATCTTTCAGGAGATATGAGATGGGTGAGTGGCCAGTTAAAACAAATGACAACCAGTCTGGAACAAGGATTGCTGCATGAATACACATCATCTTCTGTAGAGAGAGCTATCTCTCAATATTGTTTAGGGTGTCTGAGTTCTCAACATAAGTGTTTCAATATGCAGAAATAGACAATAGACAGTAGGTGCAGGAGTAGGCCATTCGGCCCTTCTAGCCAGCACCGCCATTCACTGTGATCATGGCTGATTATACACAATCAGTACCCCGTTCCTGCCCTCTCCCCATATCCCTTGACCCTGCTATCTATAAGAGCTCTATCTAACTCTCTCTTGAATGCATCCAGAGACTTGGCCTCCATTGCCTTCTGGGGCAGAGCATTCCACATATCCACTACTCTCTGGGTGAAAAAGTTTTTCTGCATCTCGGTTCTAAATGGCCTACCCCTTATTCTTAAACTGTGGCCTCTAGTTCTGGACTCACCCATCAGCGGGAACATGCCTCCTGCCTCCAGTGTGTCCAATCCCTTAATAATCTTATAGGTTTCAATCAGATCCCCTCTCATCCTTCTAAATTCCAGTGTATACAAGCCCAGTCGCTCCAATCTTTCAACATATGACAGTCCCGCCATTCCGGGAATTAACCTTGTGAACCTATGCTGCACTCCCTCAATAGCAAGAATGTCCTTCCTCAAATTTGGAGACCAAAACTGCACACAATACTCCAGGTGGGGTCTCACCAGGGCCCTGTACAGCTGCAGAAGGACCTCTTTACTCCTATACTCAATTCCTCTTGTTATAAAGGCCAGCATGCCATTAGATTTCTTCACTGCCTGCTGTACCTTCATTTGGACACTGCTCCTATTATACAGATATAATCCTAAGCAACACACAAAATGCTAGAGGAACTCAGCAAGTCAGAGATCACCTATGGAAATGAATAAACAGTCATCATTTCAGGTCAAGACATTTCTCCAGGACAGGAACGGAAGGGGGAAGACCAACAGAATAAAAAAAAGGTGGGGGAAGGGGAAAGAGTATAGCTAGACGGTGACAGGAGAAGCCAGGTTGTAGGAAAGGTAAAGGGCTGGAGAGGAAGGAATCTAATAGGAGTGGAAAGGGGACCACAGGAGAAGGGGAACAAGGAGGGGACCCAGGGAGAGGTGATTGGCAGGTGAGAAGAGATAAGGGGCCAGAGCGGGGAACAGAAAAAGAGGGGAGGGAGAGAGAATTTTTTTTACTGGAAGGAGAAATCAATATTCATGCCATCAGGTTGGAGGCTACACAGGTAGAATATAAGATGTTGCTCTTCCACCCTGAGTGTGCCCTCATCATGGCACAAGAGGATGCCATGGACTGATATGTTAGAACAGGAAAGGAGATAGGAATTATAAGGGTTGACGACCATGAAGTTCTGCTTTTGGCAAATGGAGCAGAAGTGCCTGATGAAGCAGATTCCAATTTATGATGTGTTGTGCGGAGTCCGAAGTGAACCTCAGAGTATATTCGGACTCAGTAAGCGGGAGGCTCTCCTGGAAGAACTGTTTGGGACCTGTAATGGATATAAGGGAGGAGGTGAATGGGCACGTGGTTTAGCACTTGGCCACTTGCAGAGTTAATTGCCAGGAGGGTGATTAGTCAGGAGGGATGAATGGACAAGGGGACAAAGGAGGGAGCAACCTCTGCAGAAAGTGGAGAAGGGAGGGAGGTAAAGATATGTTTGGTGGTAGAATCCCTTTGGAGAAGGTGGAAGTTGCAAAGAACTATGTGTTGGATGTGGAGGTCATGGGGTAAGGAATAAGAGGCTGTATCACTGTTACAGTGGTGGGAAGATGGGGTGAGCTTGGATGTTTGGGAAATGAAGGATATGTAGGGTGAGAACAGCAGCAATGATGGAGGAAGGGAAACCCCATTCTTTGAAGAAGGAGGATATCTCTGATGACCTGAAAAGGAAAGCCACATCCTGACAACAGATGCAGTGGAGACAAAGGAACTGAGAAAAGTGAGCAGCATTTTTACAGGAGACAGAGTGGAAAGAGTTAAGATAACTATGGGAATTGGTAGGCTTTTTAAAATGGCGGTTGACCGTTTGTCCCCAGAAATGGAGACAGAGAGATTGAGAAAAAGGAGGGAGGGGTCAGAAAAAGACCAAGTGAATTTAAGGGTAGGGTGGAAGTTGGAGACAAAGTTGATGAAATTGCAGAGCTCAGCATGGGTACATGAAGCAGCAGCAATGTAGCAGAGGAAGAATTGAGGAGGATTACTGGTGAAGGTTTGGAACATGGACTGTTCTATATAGCTAACAAAAAAGCAGGCATAACTGGGGCCCATGTGGATGCCCATGACTATCCCTCAAATCTGGAGAAAGTCATTGGAGCCAAAGGAGAAATTGCTGAGGATGAGGACCAATTCTCCCAGAAGGAGGAGGGTGGTGGTGGAGGGAAACTGATTGGTTCTTTTATTGAGAAAGAATAAGAAAGCTATAAAACCAATTTGATGGGCACAAGAGGTGTATAGGGACTGGACATCCATGGTGAAAAGGAGGTGGTCAAAGCCAGGGAAATGAAAGTTACTGAGAAGATTGAGAGCATGAGAAATGCCATGGTTGTAGATGGGGAAAGACTGAACCAAAGCAGACAGAATGGAATTGAGTTATGATATATTATGACATATATATATTAAAGCCAGCTTCAACTTCAACATCTTGGGTGCTCCATAGAATTATATCTATGGAGCACCCAAGATGTTGAAGTTGAAGCTGGCTTTAATCACCTGCTGATCTCTCTGTGCTTAAAAAGTATAATATTTTGATGTACTTGAGTGCAGTGAGAGTAATCCAAGATTCTTTCTTCCAGAATGACTGCTTGTCAGGCTGAATAATGAACTTTTAAGTCTCCAGCTACAGTCATAATATCAGAATCCACAATTCACACTCAGCAATAAGAAAGGTGGCTAGGATATCTATTGATGCTGCAGAGAACTTTAATATGTTTCCTGTACTAATGAAACAACATCTGAATGAATATTCTATGAATCTGATGTCTAGAGCTATGCCTCTACAATAATTAAACCTGCCCAAACCATATATTAAATGATCCAGTGTTGTAGAGTCAATATTGAAGCAGATCTATGAACCGATGGGAAATGATAATGAAATAACTACCTAATAACATGAAAATAATTACTATTTCAATACAAACTAAATTTCACAAATATGTGTTTAGCCTCTATCAAAATACCTACATGCTGGTAAACCATGATTCTTCATTGCAAACACAAAACAGACCATTTCAAGAATTTTCAGTCAAATTGCTTTATGATTGTTAATAAGCTAAGAATCATAGTAGTATTATGGTAAATGGCTGTCTTCATTCTATTTAATTGCAGAAAGGATGATACAAAACACAACAACATTTATTCCAATAGTGTTGTCATCAACATGAAGATTTTCTGCAAAAAGAAGGAAAAAACTGCAGCAAACAGAGAACTTTCAGAAAAGGTTAAGGAACCAATTGAGGGATCAGATCGAAGTGAAGATTAGTTATAGCACATTTGAAAAGGTGGGAGGAATTTGCAAGACAGAGGCAACTAGAAAGGAAATTGCAAAAACCAGACAGGTGGAGGCTGATATTGCAGATGATGAGAAGTCCAGTGTTGGTATGTATGAAGCAAGTTAAAATCCCATAAATGGCATGAACATCCCGTGTTCTGGATCTTAGGTTTCAATGAGACTGCAATGAAGCTGGAATGAAGCTTGGAACAACTATGAAACACTATGTTGTACAAAAATCACTCTGTCTTCACTCAAAATATATTTACATAAAACCGTTGCAATTTCATATTGGAAAATGTAGAAAACTTGGACTGTCAAAACATCGAGAGATCCAATAGAGATACTCAGAGATTTCCTGCAATGGGTTAAGTATTGTTAGCTGCCAAATTAATATAATTATAGACAAAAAGGTTTCCATACAGCAGTTAACAAATTTCTTCCTTTGCATTTAACAATGACAGATGTTCAAAGTAACACTAACAGATGAAAATGTAGAAAACATTGACAATCTTCATGTAATAAAGTTCCATAAAACTGAATTTTGAAACTTTAAAGGATGATTCAAAAACATGTTTTGGTGCAATTTCAACCCTGTTAGTTACTGTGGATTTATGAATAAAAGATTATGTTTGGTTCTCTACAATGCATTGATTCATAATGATTCAGCCATGAGTGGAGTGTGTGCCTTCAGGCTTCTGGACTTCTTTCCTGATCGTAGTAATGAGAGCAAGGCATCACCTGGGTGGTGGGGATCCTTAATGATGGACACCACCTTGCTGAGGCATTACTTCTTGAAAATATCCTGGATACTATGGAGGCTAGTGCCCATGATTAGCTAAGTTCACAACTCTCTGCAATTTACTTTGATTCTCTACAGTAGTTGCTCCACCCACTACCCCCCCCCCCCCCCCATATCAGAGGGTGATGCAGTCAGCTATGGCACATCTGTAGAAATTTGCAAGTGTCTTTGGTAATATACCAAATCTCCTCAAACTCCTAATGAAGTATAGCCACTGCTGTGCCTTCTTTGCAGCTGCATCAATATGTTGGGCTTAGGATTGGTGCTCAGAGATGGCCTAATTCTGCTCCTATGTCTTATGGTCTTGCGGAGTGGGTGTTAAATCTTTTTTTTCAAACTTGGTTCCTTTGATTTAATGAAACAATATTTCAGAAGGAGGATTCAATTGACATGTTATCATATTGATTTTTTAATTATGTTTCCTTCTGATGTACTAGGTAACATACAGTATAATAATCAAAAGATCAAGTCAATATGAGCCACAAATATTTACTGAGGCCAGGAATGGAAAAATCTTCAGGAAACTCAATAAAGTAAAATAAAATAATTTCATGAAATGTTTCAAAATATTCATGAAATGTTGAATGAGCAATGCCAAGGGAAATATATTGCTTTATATTATGTGCTTGTACCTTTGAGCTGGAAACCAAATATTGCAACAAAAAAAAACTATGAGAGAAACCTACAATGGAAATCAAGAATCAAAAAGCTAAATATTTTCATAAACTTTACACTTTAACTTATTCAGAATCAGTCACACTAAACTTAAAAAAATGTGAAATGATTCATCAGAAGTAACAAAAATTCTGTATACCACTAAAGCAGGGGTTTCCAGTCTGGGTCCCATGGACCCCCTGGTTTACAGTGGGCTCCATGGCATAAGAAAGTTTGAGAACCCTTCAATTATTCTTGAAATACAAGGGGTGATTGATAAATTCATGGCCTATGGTAGAAGGCGTCAATTTTAGAGAACCTAGCACATTTATTTTTCCTACATTTACACACTTAGTCTGGCGGTCGTGGAGCATACTGATGCCTTCTTTGTAGAAGTCGGTGTCTTGGACCTACAGAAGTGGTCCACAGTGTGGGGTGATTGATAAGTTCGTGGCCTAAGGTAGAAGGAGATGAGTTATTAACTTCAAACTTTCTGCATAATCACTCAAAGAGCTGAACTGCACGTGCGTGTAACGAGAGCTGTATAACTCATCTCCTTCTATCTTAGGCCACAAACCTATCAATCACCCTTGCTGTGGACCACCTGGAGGTCCAAGACGCTCTCGTTACAAGCACATGCAGTTCAACTCTTTGAGTGATAATGCAGAAAGTTTGTAGTTAATAGCTCATCTCTTTCTACCTAAGGCCACGAACTTATCAATCACCCCTACTGTGGACCACTTCTACAAGGAAGTGATCCGTATGCTCCACGACCGCTGGACTAAGTGTGTGCATTGGGGGGGGGGGGGAGGAAACTATATTGAAAAATAAATGTGCTAGGTTTTCTAAAATTGCGTCTTTCTACCTCAGGCCACAAACTTATCAATCGCCTCTCGTAATATACAATTAAGTTGTTTTGTGTTTGCAACACACACAAAATGCTGGAGGAACTCAGCAGGCCAGGCAACATCTATGGAAAAAAGTAGTTGATGTTTCAGACTGAAACCCTTCGGCAGGGCTGGAGAAAAAAAGCTGAGGAGTAGATTTAAAAGTTGGGTGTGGGGAGAGAGAAACACAAGGTGATAGGAGAAACCTGGAAGAGGAGGGATGAAGTAAAAGCTGGGAAGTTACTTGGTAAAAGAGACAGAAGGCCATGGAAGAAAGGAAAAGGGGAGATGAGCAGCAAAGGGAGACAATAGGCAGACAAGGCGGTAAGGTGAGAGAGGGAAAGGGAGATGAGAAATGTTGAAGGGAGGGTGGGGGGCATTACCAGAAGTTTGAGAAATCAATGTTCATGCCATCAGGTTGGAGGTTGTGTTTGCAAGACAGTAAAACAAATCAATATTATTAATCAGTAGCTTTTCTACTGTGTAATAAGATGAAAAGGCTTTATTCTTGCTAAACAGACTAATGGTGTTTCTTTATTTCACTTATTCAGTCAATCCATGTTTGATACTTTCGGAACTGATAGACACAGATGTGTAACAGTCTCAGATGTGATGGATGTTTTCTAAGTACGATGCTGTGTATCAAACCATTCTAGATTCAATCAAAACTTTTAATTACAAAGCTACATAATAGCGAGCAATTTGAGAGAAACAATCCTGTCTTAACATTCAAATAATAGTTATAAATTACACGATCCTTAGCCCCATTATCCATGGTATTGTGTAAGAAAATAAAAATGAGTCAGAATTGTAAAACAGATTAATTATGTTGTTTTATTTCCCTCTTGCAAATGTATTTGCATTTTTGATATATTTGGAACTAAATGATATTCCAAAACTGTAAGTTGCTTAAGATATGATATACACTCTCTAAGTTTGATATAGTGCATTAAATCCTCTCTAGATACAATTAAAAGTTCTAATACTATAGTTGGATACTAGCAAGCAATTTTAGAACATAATCCATTCTCAATGTTTAAAAGATTGTAATTGCACAAGCTGTAGTCTCATTATTTATATTGTACCTGAACATTATCATTAGTTTATAACTGTGTAACTCGCTCTTGGATATCTATAAAAGATGCAAACAGGGAAGCAATGGCATACAAAAGCAAACACACACAGCGCTCACAGAAACACTGACAATTATGCAGCAATTGTAACAGATTAACTGAATAGGCTGAAGATTATATAGCTTTCAATGCTTCATTTGTACATTATTCTGGTTATAACAAACATTCCATGCTAATTAAAACATGAGCAGTTGCCAAGTAGTTTGATCAACTCAGAGGTACCTGTTCCAACATAAAATTGATGAGCAGTCATTATAATCATGATAATTGGCCATCTTTGGATTTCTACAAAGTAGTGCAATTCCAATACTGTAATAGGTTAATTATCCTGTTAATAATCTATATTTATTAAAAAGTATCAATACAAAGAAAGAACAGGATTTTGGTTGCAGTCATTAATTTAGCACTGATAGATGGAATTCCTGTCCAGGTTGCCAGAATTCTATTTTGCTTAACATTATTACGCTCAGCACAGTAACAACAGACCAGCTTTGCCTATGCCATTCACATTCAGGTTTGTCATACACCAGTGTGCTTTTGTCTTGATGGAACATAGAAATCACCAATGCCCTGTGTGACCATCAAATCTGCAAAAATGCTTCCTCCTTTATTAAATACTCTGTGGGAAAAACTGATGAATACAAGTAAAATATATGTACTAAATGTAATAAAAATCCTGAGAGTAGTTAAGTAATGGTGTCATTAAATTACTGCCTTTGTCGTGTTGGGAGAGGGATGGTAAAACAGCAGTAAAAACGTATCAAATATTCAATAACCATGTAGGTATGTTCTCACCCCTACTGAAAGGAAAGTAAAAAATATAAAGTGACTATGGGTTTTTGCATGGCACTAAAACCAGAAAACAACATGAATTCATTTTTATTTTATCTTTTTTTTTGGTCTTATAATTGGGTTCTTTTGGGTTTCTTGATTTGTAGCCACCATTGAGCAAGCAAGTCACCAGATTGTATAATTTATACATTCTCTGAAAATAAATGAATCTTGAATTACAGCATAACAATGGTCTGCTCCCATTGTTATAACTGCACATCAGAACAAGCATATTTTATATGAATGGCTAAAATTTCACTAAAATCAACAGAAAGGTTAATTTGATGAAACATAAAAAAAATTCTTGACCCACTACATCTGTTTTATTAAATTATTCACTTTGATTGTGAAACATCCTCAGTGCACTTAATGTCACATCATTCTATGAATTCTAATGTTTTAGATTTACCCAAAACCAAATCTAATATCTTTAATTCTACCTCACAAGCTTGGAGCATGTAGCATAAGAAAGAACAGCTACTCATTTCAATGATGGCATACATCAACATTAATTTATTATGGATTTTGGTGAAAATGTAATTTCCATCCACCAGTTTTAATTTCTGCTTCTAATGCAATCACTGTGTCATGTTTGATCATACCATATTGAAGCTTTTCTGAACACATCCTGCTTAGGATCCCAGAGTAAATTTAATGACTAGTTTGTATCAATTAAAGAGTAGGTGAAATAGTAACAGGGTTGATGAAATGGGGGTAGATACTTCACTTTTACAACAGGGCCATGATTCCCTCACTCCTTCTTCACTTGCCAGCACAAAGGCTCCCACACTCCCTGTCCACTTGATGAGGCCCCAGCCCTGCCTGTCCCTAGTTCAGGCCTTTTTTAAGCCTACATGTTTTTTTTGGCTGTGCTGAACTGAATCTGCAGATACTAGAAACTGGAGCAAAACTTGCCGACCTGCTGAGTCTCCACAGCAGATTGCATGTTGCTCAGTTGAACCTGACCCTGTTCCTTTTCCTATAGCACAAGAAAAGTACTGGAGGAACTTAGACCATAAGACCATAAGACATAGGAGCAGAATTAGACCATTTAGCCCATTGAGTCTGCTCTGCCATTTCATCACGGCTGATCCATTTTCCCTCTCAGCCCCAGTCTCTTGCCTTCTCCCTGTATCCCTTTATGCCCTTACTAATCTAGAATGTATCAACCTCTGCCTTAACTATACCCAATGTTTTGGCCTCCACAGCTATCTGTCGTAATAGGTTGCAAAGATTCACCGCACTCTGGCTGAAGAAATTCCTCTCCATCTCTGTTCTAAGTGAACATCCCTCCATTTTGAGGCTGTATCCTCCGGTCTTAGAATGCTCCGTCATTGGAAACATCCACTTCACATCTACTCTATCATGTCTTTGAATGTATGGTTTCAATGAGACCTCCTTCATTTTTCTGTATTCCAGAGAGAACAGGCCCTGAGCCATCAATCACTCCTCATATGATTGGCCTTTCAATCTCGGAATCATTTTCGTGAACCTCCTTTGAAGCGTCTCCAATCTCAGCATATCCTTGCTTAAATAGGGATCCCAAAACTGTTTACATGATGTTCACCAATGCCTTATAAAGCCTCATCATTATATCCAAGCCTTTCCAGACTTCTCAAAATGAATGCTAACATTGCATTTGCCTTCCTCACCACCGACTCATCCTCAATATTATCTTTCAGGGAATACTTTACAAGGACTCCCAAGTCCCTTTGCTATGAGGGGTGATTGAAAAGTTTGTGGCCTAAGGTAGAAGGAGTTGATTTTAGAAAACCTAGCACATATATTTTTCAACATAGTCCCCTCATACATTTACACACTTAGTCCAGCAGTCATGGAGCATACAGATCTTGGACCTCCAGAAAGTCCACAGCAGGAGTGATTGATAAGTCTGTAGCCTAAGGTAGAAGGAGATGAGTTATTAACTTCAAACTTTCTGCATTATCACTCAAAGAGTTGAACTGCATGTGAATGTAACGAGAGCTGTATAACTCATCTCCTTCTACCTTAGGCCACAAACTTATCAATCAGCCCTCGTACTTAGATTTTTGGATCTCATCTCCTTTTAGAAAATTGTCTATGATTTTATTTCTTCTACCGAAGTGCATAATAATACACTTCCCAACGCTGACTTAGAAAGTCAAGCAGTATCTATTGAACAAAGTAAGCAGTCGTTCTTTTGGTTGGCTGCTTATTTCCCTCCATAGACACTTGTACAACTAAAAATTTCCAGTATCAGCAGAATCTCATGGCTTTCTGTTTCCTGAAACCCTTTTTAAATTTACCAGTTTGAAGGTGTAATATTCAAATAAAAATGAGTATTAAAATCAATCAAAATAGTGTATTAGTAAAATAATTTCTGATAGTCCAGTACAGACTATGATGCTGTTACATGAACAGTTTTCCTGGACCACAGGTCACAATTTGAAGCTATTTATTTTAAACTTGATAATTCCAAACTTCTATAAACATAATTAATGGACACAAATACTTTTGAAAAAAATACTAATGACCATAAAAGGAAATCAAATCTATATTTTGAATCTCTAAACGGGCAGTAGATTTCAACATTTCAATAGGAATTTTTCTCAGGAGACTACCTTATCCATTTTGCTCTATGTTTGCATAATAATTTAGAAAATGTCTGACAATAGGCTGCAAATGATCAAGTATTTCTTAATTCTGATTGTGCCCCACTGATGGAAAAGTACAGAAACATATTGGGGCAGATTTTCACTAAATTTCAATCCACATTCTTAGGTCAGGATCAAGATCAATCTGGGATAAATTGAATACAGTTCCTCCAAGTGCCATGCCAGCTCTCCATGGGATAGCATTGTGTATAATTATTCCGAAAACAGTGCTGATGCATATGTTTCTTCTTGCTTTGTTTAAGAGTACGGAAAAGAAGAGTAAATGAATGGACAGTAAGTCAAAAGAGCAGATGGAACCTTTAATCTGGTGACTGCTTAGATTGCACTGCCTCTAAATAGCTTTCAGAATGATTAACCTCAGCCAGATCTGATTCAGCACTCACATCGCTTTGTTTATATTGGCAATTCGATTAGTTTTAAGCACATTTTGGGTCAGTTCTGACCTCCAATTGACAGCACAAATGGGTTTGCAGCCTTATTATGTGCTTTGCAGTTTTTCACTCAAATTATGTTATGCTTAACTTACAACTTCTTGCTCTGTAAGAGATAGAAACATTGAAGCAATTTTCCTAAGAACCTATAATATCTTAACTTGATTGAGTGAAATTTATATGCATATTTATTTCACATTGACTGATATTCTGGGAGCTAAGAGGTGGAGGGTGAATCTTCATATTTTACAGCGGTTGTGAATTGACTGCCTCTCTCATACCCTCTCCAATTTTCTTTTTGTGTCACAAATGCAAAGGATTCTGAAGCACAGTCTATATTTAACTTGCCACTACCTACACTCAATGGCAACTTTATTGGGTACCTACTATACCTAATAAAGTGGCCACTGACTGCATGTTCATGGGCTTCTACCCATCCACTTCAAAGTTCAATGTATTGTACATTCAGAGATAATCTTCTGCACACATGTGGTTATTTGAGTTCCTGTCAGCTTGGACCAGTCTGGCTATTTTACTCTGACCTTTCGCATTAACAAGGAATTTGCTTGCAAAAAACTGCTGCTCACTGGCTCCTTTTTGTTGCTCACATTATTCTCTGTAAACTCGAGAGACGGTTGTGCATGACAATCTCAGATCAGCAGTTTCTGAGATACTCAAACCACCCAGTCTGGCCCCAACAAAACATCTGTGGAATGCTCTGCCACAGACTGTGATGGAGACCAGGTTTGGGGGTGCGTTTAAGGTGAAAGTTGATAGTTTCCTGATCAGTGAGGGCATCAAAGGATATGGCGAGAAGGCAGGCGTATGGGGTTGAGTGGGATCCGGGATCACCCATGATGGAATTACAGAGCAGAATCAATGGTGTGAATGGCCTAATTTTGCTCCTATGTCTTATGGTCTTACAGTCTTCTTCCATAGTCAAAATCACTTAAAGCATATTTCTTCCCCATCCTGATGCATGATCTGAATGACTGAGCCTCTTGACCATGTCTGCATGCTTTTATGATTTGAGCTGCTGCCCAATGATTGGGAGATTAGGTATTTTCTATTAACAAGCAGGTATACAGGTGCACCAAATAAAGTGACCACTGCGTATATTTTATTCCCTTCCAAAACTTTATTTCATCTTCCTGATGCTTTTAGTGCAAGCTGTCTTGAATCTTGAGTCTGTTCAGAGCAATATGATGTCCACAATTATGTCATTCACATATAATTTGTTACTCCTTCCAGTTATGGCACAGGTGAAACGTTATTTTGTGATGCAGTCCTTGTTGAGCAGCACAAATGCCTAACTAGTAAAGGTACTGCTGCACAGCTCCAGTGATCTAGTGTTGTCTGTGTGGAGTTTACACCTACCCCAAAAGACCATGAGACATAGGAGCAGAATTAGGCCATTTGGCCCATCCAGTCTGCTCCACCATTCAATCATGGCTGATCCTTTTTTCCCCTCCTCAGCCCCACTCCCCGTAATCTTTGATGCCATGTTCAATAAACACCCTATCAAGCTCCTCCCTACGTATACCAAATGACCTGACTTCCATAGCTGCCTGTGGTAACAAATGCCACAAATTCACCACCCTCTGGCTAAAGAAAATTCTCTTTATCAAAAACAAAGTAAATGACACTATTGACCAAAAGAACCTGGAAATGGATGCTTATATGAGAGTGGAGTAGTACCTATTCCAAAGTGGATAAATAACATTTCACCTGTTCTCTCCATATTTTGCAGTAGCCACAACTAGCCTGGATTGCACATATCACATTTCTTTTCTTAGCTACAGTATGATCACTTTATGTTTCAGGTATCTATGTTCAACTTTAAGGTGACTATCTCTGCTGTTCTGATGTTCCCATATTGTGAAGTAGGGAAAACTTTATACTTTGTAAAGTGTATTGGAATGAATTGATAAAATGCTAAAGCATCTCTTTTCCTTTCAGTCTGACCATTATTTTCTTTGCTCACAACCAATTCTTTCCCTCATGCTATTACTGAATTTCACAGGGTATAATTAAAGCCAGACTTAATTAATCTAAAAATGTTTGCATTTCTTCTTCGCAGAACCTCAATGCCCCCTACACTCCACCAACAGCCCCCAAGTGAGTGCACACACGCACCCGCACACACACACACACATTCCAGACAGGTAGGGAACAGCTTGCTTAGCCTTTCTCTGGAGGCTAATTTACAAATCATTGCAAACTTTCTGAATGTAGCAGGAAGAATTAATTAAACTAGAGACTGATTTTACCAGACAGAGATTTACCCATGTGGAACTGCGTTCCTGTTATTTGGCAGCTTCCTTGAAATTTATGTGGATTTCTTTTCATAATGGTGAATTTCTAAAATATGCTCAGCGTGCACTCTGATACTATAGGGATTGACAGACTGCCACATGTGAAGGTGAAAATGAATAAAATGAATGGCTTACACCACAAGGCAGCAATTCAACTACTATCTAAATAAGTGTTGGACACATCTTGCTTTTGGATTTCTAATGAAGAAGATGATCAGGCTTGGATATTTCTTCATGGTTCCATTGTGAAACTTTACAGCATCTGCTGAACTGAGATATGGAAAAAGGTAGTTATAGTGCTGAGCTTTCTACTTCAATGATGTACATTTCTTGCAGTAGATAGTTCATTTGATTAGTAACCCAGAGGTCTGGTCTCATGATCCGGAGACATGAGTATACTTCTCTTTAAAGTAGGCCTTCCATTGGTCAGGGTCAGCCATGGATGTTACGTCCTAGCTGCCTAGCCAGTATACTGCCAGTATGAGTACGTGACTAGACAGTAAGCCAGGGAATTATGATATGGTGAGCAAGCTGTTGCCCATTTAGCTCGCTCCTCCATCTCCACACAAATCATGAATCAAAAGGAACAACAGAGACCAAAACAGTTTGGCACCAGTGGCACCACAGGAGTTGCCAGTCAGCATTACACTCAATATAGGACTGCCTTAGGGACTCCAGCTCTGAATATTTCCTCAGGATTTAATCCTGAAGCCTTTCCCAAGAGTGGGTATAGCTACAAGGCAGCGAAAGTTTGCGATCAGAGTCCTTCTTCTCATCCCAGATGAGCTGTCAGCTACGGCTGATGAGCCCCATCAGCCCAGAGCGACTGGTTTTAAGGCGCCAGCAAACAACCTTTGCCCCTTCTCTTGTCAATAGAACGTGTTTCATTAGGCTTCCTAGCTAAGCTACACATGAAGGTCAGGAGCTGGACTTGGTTGTCAGTGGCTATTTGAGATACACAGCATTAAGAGCATTTAATAGGTAGTGGGAGCTTAATCCCACTACCCCCCCCCCCCCCACCCCACCAGCTATGACAACCTGAAGGAACTTCTTCATATTGTGTACAGTTCTGGTCACCGAATTATAGGAAAGATGTCAACAAAATAGACAGAGTACAGAGAAGATTTACTAGAATGTTACCTGGGTTTCAGCACCTAAGTTACAGGGAAAGACTGAACAAGTCAGGTCTTTATTCTTTGGAGTGTAGGAGATTGAGGGGGGACTTGATAGAGGTATTTAAAATTATGAGGGGGATAGATAGAGTTGACGTGGATTGGCTTTTTCCATTGCGAGTAGGGGAGATTCAAACAAGAGGACATAAGTTGAGAGTTGGGGGCAAAAGTTTAAGAGTGACACGGGGGGGGGGGGGAATTTCTTTACTCAAAGAGTAGTAGCTGTGTGGAACGAGCTTCCAGTAGAAGTGGTAGAGGCAGGTTCGGTATTGTCATTTAAAGTATAATTGGATTGGTACATTGACAGGAAAGGAATGGAGGGTTATGGGCTGAGTGCGGGCCAGTGGGACTAGGTGAGAGTAAGCGTTTGGCACGGACTGGAAGGGCCAAGATGGCCTGTTTCCGTGCTGTAATTGTTATATGGTTATATTACCTCAGGTATTTATATCCAATTTAGCAAATTCATGAAACAAAAAGCTAGATGCTGTTATGGTGACCATAATAATATGGCCTTTTGTGACTACAGTCCCACAGCACATGATTGACTTAAGTCCCCTCCGAGATAGCCAAAGAAACTGCACAGGGTAGCTGAGTCTTCATCAGATTTGCACAGATTTCATGCAGATGAGGCTCTCGAATAGATGGGCCTCACTCAGACAGCTCAATTCAATTTTACTGTCTCATGATGATCACTCTAATCTCTCTGCCATTATCTCCTGAACCATTAATCATCTCCCCATCCTCTGATTGTCTCTCTGAACCATTCCTCAATAGACCTCAGAACTAAACTTCCCTAGCTGCTTCCACCCAAACCTGATCATCTCCTCTTTTTGCCTCGCCCCATCCACAATCCTATTTCCAAATCACTTTTTCAGTGATTTCTACCCTCTGAAATGCAAGAAAATCATGATCACAAGAAAATACTTTTTTTTACTGCTTTTGTTTGGCCTGCAGGCAATTCCTGGCATCTTCTACAGGAATGAATATTCCATTTTGGGAGGCTGTGCATAAAACTGTCATGGATCATCTGTCTAATACCCCTTACACACATTGTTAGATACATACAATTTCTAGACCACAAACTAGTTTAGTGCCCATTTCCTATCACCTGGATCTGTACAAGATAAACAGCCTATCAATCATATTAGACCTATGATTACTTTAGATACCTCAATGATATCTTTTCACAGTTAGTGCTTTTCTAGAGCAAGAAGTCACCATATTATTTTCCTTGGAATGCAGTAGGCCAGGCAGCATCTATAGGAAGAAGTACAGTCGATGTTTCGGGTCGAGACCCTTCGTCAGGACTAACTGAAAGAACAGATAGTAAGAGATTTGAAATTGGGAGGGGGAGGGGGAGATCTGAAATTATAGGAGAAGACAGGAGGGGGAGGGATGAAGCTAAGAGCTGGAAAGTTGATTGGCAAAAGGGATACAGAGCTGGAGAAGGGAGAGGATCATGGGATGGGAGGTCTAGGGAGAAAGTAAGGGGGAGGGGAGCACCAGAGGAAGATGGAGAGCAGGCAGGGAGTGATTGTGAGAGGGACAGAGAGAGAAAAAAGAAAGAAAAAAGGGGAAATAAATAAATAGATAGATAGATAGATGGATAGGTAGATAGATAGATAAATAAGGGATGGGGTAAGAAGGGAAGGAGGGGCATTAACGGAAGTTAGAGAAATCAATGTTCATGCCATCAGGTTGGAGGCTACCCAGCCAGTATATAAGGTGTTGTTCCTCCAACCTGAGTGTGGTTTCATTTTGACAGTAGAGGAGGCCATGGATAGACATATCAGAATGGGAATGAGACATGGAATTAAAATGAGTGGCTACTGGGAGATCCTGCTTCCTCTGGCAGCCCAGCCAAGAGCGTAGGTGTTCAGCGAAATGCTCTCCCAGTCTGCATCGGGTCTCATCAATATATAAAAGGCCGCACCGGGAGCACCGGACACAGTATACCACACCAGCTGACTCACAGGTGAAGTGTCGCCTCGCCTGGAAGGACTGTCTGGGGCCCTGAATGGTGGTGAGGGAGGAAGTGTAAGGGCAGGTGTAGCACTTGTTCCGCTTACAAGGATAAGTGCCAGGAGGGAGATCGGTGGGAAGGGATGGGGGGGACGAATGGACAAGGGAGTTGCATAGGGAGCAATTCCTGTGGAAACCAGAATGGGGGGGGTGGGAGGGAAAGATATGCTTGGTGGTGGGATCCCGTTGGAGGTGGTGGAAGTTACGGAGAATTATATGTTGGACCTGGAGGCTGGTGGGGTGGTAGTTGAGGACAAGGGGTACCCTATCCCTAGTGTTGTGGTGAGCGGATGGGATGAGGGCAGATGTATGGGAAATTGGAGAGATGCGTTTGAGAGCAGAGTTGATGGTGGAAGAAGGGAAGCCCCTTTCTTTAAAAAAGGATGTCATCTCCTTCCTCCTGGAATGAAAAGCCTCATCCTGAGAGCAGATGCAGCGGAGACGGAGGAATTGAGAGAAGGGGATGACATTTTTGCAAGAGACAGGGTGGGAAGAGGAATAGTCCAGATAGCTGTGGGAGTCCATAGTCTTATAGTAGACATCAGTAGATAAGCTGTCTCCAGAGATAGAGACACAAAGATCAAGAAAGGGGAGCGAGGTGTCAGAAATGGACCAGATAAATTTGAGGGCATGGTGAAAGTTGAAGGCAAAGTTAATGAAGTCAATGAGCTCAGCATGCGTGCAGTTGTCGATGTAGCGAAGGAAAAGAGGGGGATGGATACCCTAATAGAGTTGGAACATGGACTGTTCCACAAAGCCAACAAAAAGGCAGGCATAGCTGGGACCCATATGGGTGCTCATGGCTACACCTTTAGTTTGGAGGAAGTGAGAGGAGCCAAAGGAAAAATTATTAAGAGTAAGGATTAATTCCACTAGATGGAGGAGAGTGGTGGTAGAGGGGAACTGGTTAGGTCTGGAATCCAAAAAGAAGTGGAGAGCTTTGGGACCTTTGGGAGATGGAGGTATATAGGGACTGGACATCCATGGTGAAAATAAGGCAGTGGGGGCCAGGGAACTTAAAATCATTGAAAATATTCAGAGCCTGAGAAGTGTCACGAACATAGGTGGGAAGGGATTGAATGAGGGGGAGATAAACTGACGAAGGGTCTTGGCCCGAAACGTCGACTGTACTTCTTCCTATAGAAGCTGCCTGGCCTGCTGCATTCCACCAGCATTTTCTGTGTGTTGCTTGAACTTCCAGCATCTGCAGATTTCCTCATGTTTATATTATTGTCCTTTGGTAGTTTGCAAAGGTTTTTACACTGGCTGTCATATCACACTGTTTTTCTGTGCACCCACCAAATCACGAGATTGAAAATAAACTCAATATGCCATTTGGTTCACCTGAGTATAGCAAGCTTGTTATTTATGCTATCTCATTATCCTAACAATGAATGCATGCATTTTATTTGCTGATCATGACTTTGTAGCAACTTTGTGAGCCTTCATTGATTTAGACACTCTGAAACTTTGATCTTTCTCCCTCTCAAATCCTTGAGACATCAAACCAGCACATAAGCTGTACTCTTTTCCCACCACTGCACTATCTTATTGAAAGGATTTGTTGTATGCAAAAACATCCATTCATCACATACAAATCTGCAGTTAAATACAATTTTCATATCTGAACTCATAACACCCACAGAGAACTCTGTATTATCTACAAATATTTACATAGGAAGGTTTAACTAGGTTGGCAGTGGCATGGGACTCTGAGCAGGAGCAAGTTATGGGATAAAGTCATAGCTAGTGAGACCAAGTTGAATAATCAGAATGGCCAGGGACACAGTAAAAGCAGGAAAGGAATATTCAGTTAAACTGCATTTATTTCAATTCTCTGTGTTCAGCAGATAAAAAAGACAAATGCTAAGTGTGGTTTGGATCTGAGGACTGGGTCGTTATAGCCATACAGACACAAGGCTGTCAGAAGGGTAGGACAAGCAGCCCAGTATTCCAGGATACTGATGCTACAGGTATAATCAAGGTAGAGCTAAGCAAGGAGGGGCTGTAGCCTTTATTATAAGGGAGAACATAACACCGGTACTTAGAGATGATACTCCTGGGGAATCATTCAGTGAAATATTGACCCAAAATGTTAAGGACTGGACGAGGTGGAATTTGTGAACTGTGCCCAGGAAAGATAAATCAAGAGCCCTTCTAGGGAAGAAGAGGGAAGAACCCTCTTCTTAGGGTTTGACATAGGGCAAGTAACTGAGTGGCAGTCAATGAGCACTTTGGTAGGGATGACCATAAATCTAGTAGTTGTAAGATGGAGGTAGGAAAGGATAGGTAAGGACTGCAGGTTAGGCTCCTAAACCAGAGCAGGGTTAACTTTGGGGGAATTAGCAAAAGTAGAATGGGAGAAACTCATCCTGTTAGGAGGAAGAGTAAACTTGGTCTGTTTGGGAATGGATGCTAATGAGAGTCACTGAAGCTCTAGTCAAGAAAAAAAAGAAAGCATATATCAGAATTAGGAGCTCAGGAAAGAGTGAATCATTTGATGACTATAAAATAATTAAGAATATGGTTACATGGGAAATCAGGAGGGCAAAGAGGGGTTATGAAATGGATGTGGGTGGTAAGTTTAAGGACAATCCCTAGAGATTCCATGGCATTATCAACAGTAAAAGATGGCTAGGGAGAGAGTAATTCCCCCTCATGGAAGCCTACAGGGCTGCCCATGCCTTGTGCTTCAAGAAATCGGTGGGATTTTTAATAAACATTTTTCTTTGATGTTTACTAAGGAGAAATTCATGGTTGTTCAAAAGATAAGGGAATCATGTGAAGATGATTTGGAAAACATGCATAATACCATGGAGCACGAGTGAATCTGCAGATGCTGGAAATAAATAAAAACACAAAATGCTGGCAGAACTCAGCAGGCCAGACAGCATCTATGGGAGGAGGTAGTGATGATGTTTTGGGCCGAAACCCTTCATCACCCTGCTGAGTTCTGCCAGCATTTTGTGTTTTTATAATACCATGGAGAAGGGGTTTGCAGCCCATTATGGTGAGAAATTCACAGAGCCTAAATGAGTGAACCCTAAATTCATGAGAGAACAGAGAGGAAACTGAAGACAGTTTCTGAGATACGTGCTTTATCATTAGCCACAGGTGATGTCCCGACCAACTGAAATGTGGATAACGTTGTTTCATTCTTTAAAAAGGACAACCCAGGAAACTACAGTATGGTCAGCCTGGTATCAGTTGTGGGAAAGTAACTATGTAAAAAAGATTTAGAAGGGATAGGAAGGTAAGTAGAGGAGCTGGCATGGCTCTACTGGTAAAGAATGGCATCAAATCATGATAAAGGTGTGACATGGGATCAGAAGTTATTGAATCCTTGTGGGTTGAGTTGAGAAACCGCAAGGGTAAAGGGACCTTGATGGCAGTTATGTACAGGTCTCCAAACAGCAGTTGGGATGTAGACTACAGATTACAACGGGAAATAGAAAAGATGTGTCAAAAGGGCAGTGTTATGACAGTCATGTGAGATTTTAACATGCAGGTAGATTGGGAAAATCAGGTGGGAAATGGATCTCCAAAAGAGTCAATTTGCTGAATGCCTGCGAGGTGGCTTTTTAGAAAAGTTTGTTGAACCTTCTAGGGATTAGCTATACCAGACTGGGTGCTATGTAATGAGCTGGAAGTGATTAAGGAGCTTAAGGTAAAAGAACCAGTAGGAGACAGTGATCACAATATGATTGAGTTCAACTTGAAATTTGATAGGGAGAAAGTAAAGTCTGACATAACAGGTATTTCAGTGGAGTAAAGGAAATTACAGTGGTGTGAGAGGGGAGCTGGCCAAAGTAAATTGGAAGGAGCTGTGGCAGGGATGGCAGCAGAGCAGCAATGGCTTGAGTTTCTTGGGAAAATGAAGATGGTGCAGGCTAGATGTATTCCAAAAACAAAAACTCATATGGAAAAATAGTACAACTGTGAGTGACAAGGGAAGTCCAAGCTAATGTAAAAGCAAAAGAGAAGGCATACAACAAAGCAACAATTAGCGAGATGATAGAGGATTGGCAAGTTTTTAAAAACCTACAGGAAGCAACTAAAAGAATCAACAGGAGGGAAAAGATGAAATATGTAAGCAAACTAGCAAATAATATCAAGGACGATAGGTACAGCTTTTTCAAGTATATAAAAGAGACGAGAGAGGACACAGGACTTACGGATGAGGTTATGGAGTACTTGGTGACACAGAACAAGACAGGACAAAGTCAGCATTGTTTCCCTAAGGGAAAATATTTCCTGATGAACCTGTTAGAATTCTTTGAGGAGATTAAAAGTAGGATAGATAAAGGGGATGTAGTGGATGTTGTATATTTGGATTTCCAGAAGGCCTTTGATAAGGTGCCACATATGAGGCTGTTTACCAAGTTACAGGAAAGTTTTAGCATGGTTAGAACATTGACTGATTTGTAGGAGGCATTGAGTGGGAATAAAAAGATTCTTTTCTGGTTGGCTGCCAGTGTCTAATGGTGTTCCACAAGGGTCGGAGTTGGGACCGCTTCTTTTTATGCTGTATATCAATGATTTAGATGATTGAATTGATGGCTTGGTTGCAGGTTTGCAGATGATATGAAGATTGGTGAAGGGGTAGGTAGTGTTGAGGAAACAGGAAGACTGCAGTGGGATTTAGACAGATTAGGAGAATAGGCAAGAAGGTGGCAAATGAAATACAAAGTTGGAAAATGCATGCTCATACATTTAGAAGAAATAAACATGCAGACTATTTTCAAAATTATTTTCTAATACAAAAACCTGAGAATCAAAGGAACTTGGGAATCCTTTTGTAGGACACTGTAAACAGTATCTTGCAGGTTGAGTCAGTGGTGAGGGCGGCACATGCAATACATGAGGCTTTCCAAGTCACTGGTGAGACCTCACCTTGAATTTGTGAACAGCTTTGGGCTCCTTAGCTAAAAAAGATGTGCTGTCATTGGAGAGGTTCAGAGAAGATTCACAAGATTGATTCTGGGAATGAAAAGGTTTTCATATGAGGAATGTTTGATGGCTCTGTGCCTGTACCCACTGGAGTTTAGAAGGATGAGGGGGATCTCATTGGAACCTTTTGAACATTGAAAGGCCTTGACAGAGTAGATGTGGAAAGGATATTTCCCATGGTGAAGGAGTCTAGCACAAGAGGACAGCTTCGGGATAGAGGGGTGTACATTTAAAACAAAGATGCGGAGAAATTTCTTGAACCAGGTGGTGGTGAATTTGTGGAATATTTTCCCACAGGCAGCTGTGGAGACCAAGTCTTTGGGTATATTTAAGGCAGAGATAGATATGTTCTTGATTGGACATGGTATCAAAGGTTGCAGGGAGAAGGCTGGGGAGTGGGGTGAGGAGGAAAGAAAGGATCAGCCATGATTGAATGGCCTAATTCTGCTCCTGTGGCTTATGGTCTAATGGTCTTATAAACTCTGACTGAGGAGTCAGAATAGCTTTGTACATGGAAAGTCATGCTTAGCCAATCTTTTACATTTTCTATGAAGTAATGAGAAAGGTAGTTGAGAGTAGGGCAGTGGATGATGTCTATTTGGACTTTACAGGGCCTTCACCAAGCTGGTCTGGTTAGGCATGGTTAGGTAGCATGGAACCCAGGGAGAGCCAGTTAGATGGATCAGAGCTTTGTTCAGAGGTAGGCTGTGCTGCAGGAGTTGGTGTTTGGCTATTTGTTCTTTATATTAATGATTTGGATGTGAATGCACAAGGCTTGATCTATAAATTTGCAGATTACACAAAAATTAGAAGGCATTGTTGATAGTGAAGTGTTATGCCCGCAGCCCCCTCCTTTGTGAGAATTGCAAGAGCACTCTTGGGTTGGGTCAGGGGACCCAGGAAATGAGAGAGAGACGTGAAAAATGCCTCGTTCCCCGGCGATGTAAAATCACGGGACATATCCATTGTTTCTTGGAGACACATTTGTGGATTGCGATCCTATGCTACGTGACAGCCTTCGGGCAAAGTGGGCTGGGTGACGGGGAGAGATTGCATCATCACCTCAACCTGATTGACATCTACAACCCTGCAAGTCAGGATAAAAGAGGGGCTGTAGGAACAGCCCCCTCAGACGCACCAGAAGAAACGCTAGTGATCCCGTAATAGCGGGAAGCCATTTGAAGGAAGCCACGTGCGTTTGATTCCTTTGCCTGGGAGCCGGTGGCTGGTACCACGGAAAACGATTTTTGAACTAACAACGGGGAACCAACTACCCCAACTCAACGGATTGGCCTCATACAGGACACAGGCAAGTTTAAGACTGTCTCTCTCTACAACCCAAAAAGCTGCATCTTGAATGACAATTGACTTTTATTTTTCCATCGGACAATACAGTATCCCCTAGACAAACGATAGAGCTATTTCTTATTGATGATTATGATTATACCCGCGCTTTTAGATTGAGTATTGACGACGTATATTATCTGCATGTTTGTATTAATCTTATTTTTGTGCCCCTTTATAAATAAAGACTTTTAAAAATAGTACCATCAGACTTCAACGGACCTCTCTATCTTTGCTGGTAAGTGACCCAGTTACGGGGTACGTAACAACTTGGGGTTCTCATCCTGGATTTGATACCAAATTGGGAGGCCAGTGAATCGGGCTTGTAAGTCCAAACTTGGATCTGGTACGTGGGTAGCCAGATGGGAAACCAGCAAAGATGGACATGGATGAATTTATAGAAAACCCGACTCTGGAGGCGCTAGAGGCGGCCACCAAATCAGACTTGGTAAATTTGGCGAAGGGGTTAAACCTCGCAGAGGTGAGGTTGTCAATGAAAAAGCAGGAGGAGCGAAGGGCCATAACTCAGTATTACATCGAGAAGAATGTGTTTGCAGCTGAGGTATTGGAAAATATCCCCGAAAAGGTACCAGCTAGTGGGACGGCTCAGTTAGAGTTGGAGAAATTAAGGTTGGAACATGAAATTAAGTTAAAGCAGCTGGAAGCAGCTGAGTGAGAGAGAGAGAGAGAGAGAGAGAGAGAGAGAGAGAGAGAGAGAGAGAGAGAGAGAGAGAGAGAGAGAAAGGGCCGACAAACAAAGGGAGCATGCACTCCAGCTAAAGGAGTAAGAGGTGAAACGGGATCATGAGATCCAGCTAAACGCGTTAGAGGTGAAAAGGGAGCAGGAAAGAGCTGAGAAGCAAAGAGAGCATGAACTTCAGTTAAAAGAGCTGGAAGCAGCCGAGAAGGAGAAGCAAAGGGCCGAGAAGGAGAGGGAGGCAGAGAGACAGAGGAAACATGACTTGGAGATGGAGAAGTTAAAGCAAGAGCAATGAGGTCAGGGGTCAGACCGAGAGGAGCGGTTTGATGTTAGTCGGGCGTTGAGGTTAGTACCCCCGTTCGAGGAGACGGATGTTGATAGTTATTTCTTGCTTTTTGAAAAGGTGGCAGTGAATCAGAGGTGGCCCAGAGCACAGTGGGTGGCGTTGTTACAAAGTGTGTTAAAAGGGAAGGCACAGCGGGCATATGCGGCATTGTCCATGGAGGAGGAAGAGGAGGAGAATTATGACAAAGTAAAGGCGGCCATTCTCCGAGGTTACGAGCTAGTACCTGAAGCGTATAGACAAAAGTTCAGAAATTTACGGAAAGGGTGGAATCAGACGTATACCGAGTTTGCCCATGAGAAGGGTGTGCTCTTGGACAGTTGGTGCACCGCAGAAATAGTGGACGAGGATTATGGGCATCTCAGGGAATTAATTTTGATTGAGGAATTTAAAGGTTGTGTTCCGGAGGAGATCCGGATGTATTTGAATGAGAAGCCGAATAAGTCCATCTCAGAATTTGCTAGATTCACAGATGAATATGCCCTAACCCACAAGGCAAAGTTTTCCTTGAATAAAAGTTCCCCGAGAGACCGTGGGAACGATCGAGAAAGTCCGCCGGCTGAGGCAGAGGTCCCGCCGGGAGCTAGTGGAAAGGTTGAGGGGGAAAGGCCAGACGGCCAGAGATTTCCGGGCTTGAACTGTTTTAATTGTGGGAAGAGTGGGCATGTTGCGTCTCGGTGCTTTGCTCCGAGGAGGGAGACAGGAAAAGGGAAAGCAGCAGTCCCTATTGGATGTGCCATGGTAATCAGTAAATCGACAAGAGAGCCCTGGGTAGACAGAGTACGAGAAGGGTCTGAGACTTGTCTGTCACACGGGACCGCATCTTTGAGGAAGGGGGACCCACCAATTCCCGTACGAATCTGGAGAGGCACAGGGGCTGAGCTGTCATTGATCAGCCGTAAGGTACTCGAGGTTAGTCGAAAAACGGGTATGGTAGTGGTGAAGGGAATAAATAAAAGGATAGAAATGGTGCCCTTACATAAGGTCATTATGGATTGTGAGCTGGTGTCTGGACCAGTTGAAATAGGGGTGCCATCAGAATTCCCGAGAACTGACGCGGACGTCCTTCTTGGTAACGATTTAGCGGGGGGTAAGGTTTGGGCAGCCATGACGCTGATAAAACAGCCTGTGAGTGTTGAGGCTCCGTCCCTAGCTTCCAAGAGCTATCCCGCATGTGCAGTCACTCGCAGCCTGTCGAGAGCGGCAGCTGACAACGAGAGCAGTTTAAATCTGGCCAGTTTCGATTTGGCCGAGACGTTTTTACCGACCCTGTGCGACGAGGGTTTAGAGGGTGGTAAAACGAAGAGTAGTAAAGTGAAAGAGGGTAAGGGAGAGGAGGTAGAACTGCCCTTAGTGAGGAGCAAGGTTCTAGAGGCAGAAAATAAAGATGAGGAACCGTTAGAGCGGTTAAGAGGTCCAGAGTTGGACATGGATGATCTGTCTAGTGTGGCAGACCTGTTTGACGAAGTTGAAAATTCTAAAGGTGTTCCTGACATTGAAATGAGGGCAGTCCTAGATGAAAAGGGTGCCCTTGCCTTGAAGAAGTCTGCTGGGTTGGCAGATGAGGTTCTTTCACCCGCGGGGTTGAGTTTACTCCGGAAGGGAGTTGCCCAGAGAGTAACTGGGAGGATCAGGGGAATTTAGAATTTGAAAAGGGTACGGGCATTGAAGGCCTGGAAGAGGTCAATGTCCCGTTGGAGTGTGTCCAAGATGGGGATGCACATGGTGCTGAACATAGTAACGGAGCTCAGAAAAAGTCTGAGGTATCTGATTCAGCTGAACGAGACGGCCGTCCTTTTGGGTCAGATAGACTGGGTTCAGTGAAGAAAGGGTTAACCTTGGTAATAGGGGGAAGTGAGAGTTCCCAGGTGTTTGTGTTCGAAGGTGTGGTGAAACTTAATGCGGAGCTCAAAAATGGGGAGATAAATATTATTATTGAAGGAAACGGAAAATCTGTAGTTCCCAAATCGAATGAAGAAATTTTAAACCCGGCAGATCGCTTACAGATTAAGCCGGGAGATAGCGGAGCCCTCCACGCTATTGTTATTCCAGAATGTGGTGTGAAGAGGCAGAATTTTAAATGCTGCCTGAGCAAAAGGTTCGAACTGAAAACCATTAGCCTGAAGGGTCCTGACGAGCGGGCTAGCCAGCTGTGTAACATTAAAGAATTGGGTGGAAATTCACAAGATGGTCTAATTTCGGGACACGGTGTTGAGAGAATAACCCCTATGAAAGAGGCAGGCGGGAGTTTACCTCGCCAAATTACCCAAGTTCCCCACGTAGGAACGCACCGGAAAAGGGGCGACTGTTAATGGGGGGGACACGCCATTTTTAAATAGCCCAGCCGGTTGCATGGGATTTCGACAAAGCATGTGAATAATAAAGACAACCCCCTGGAAGCCTGCCTGTTAAGTTTGAAAACGACCGAAAGACTAGTCTTCACATAAACTTTTGAAAATGCACGTAAGCTAAGATCACAACTCCTTAGTTTTGTGCTGAAAAAAAAAATAGCTGGTTATTAAATTGAAGTCTGATGCTACAAGACTTTAGTGAGGTACAAGATGTTAAAATATTAAAGGAAGTGACACTGTAATCATTAACTGTTTGGATGCTGAATTGAATGTATCACTGTATTACTCTGTAGAAAAGAAAAACTTTGGTATTGTGTTAGCTTCCCCAATCCTGTAAGACTCTGTACTACTTCGTTTTTAACCGCTGGTAAAAACGCTTTGAAGAGGGGAGGTGTTATGCCCACAGCCCCCTCCTTTGTGAGAATTGCAAGAACACTCTTGGGTTGGGTCAGGGGACCCAGGAAATGAGAGAGAGACATGGAAAATGCCTCGTTCCCCGGCGATGTAAAATCACGGGACATAACCATTGTTTCTTGGAGACACATTTGTGGATTGCGATCCTATGCTACGTGACAGCCTTCGGGCAAAGTGGGCTGGATGACGGGGAGAGATTGCATCATCACCTCAACCTGATTGACATCTACAACCCTGCAAGTCAGGATAAAAGAGGGGCTGTAGGAACAGCCCCCTCAGACGCACCAGAAGAAACGCTAGCGATCCCGTAATAGTGGTAAGCCATTTGAAGGAAGCCACGTGCGTTCGGTTCCCTTGCCTGGGAGCCGGTGGCCGGTACCACGGAAAACGATTTTTGAACTAACAACGGGGAACCAACTCCCTCGACTCAACAGATTGGCCTCATACAGGACAAGGGCAAGTTTAAGACTGTCTCTCTCTACAACCCAAAAAGCTGCATCTTGAATGACAATTGACTTTTATTTTTCCATCGGACAATACAGTACCCCCTAGACAAACGATAGAGCTATTTCTTATTGATGATTATGATTATACCCGCGCTTGTAGATTGAGTATTGATGACGTATATTATCTGAATGTTTGTATTAATCTTATTTTTGTGCCCCTTTATAAATAAAGACTTTTAAAAATAGTACAGATTACGGAAAGGGATAGACTTCAACGGACCTCTCTATCTTTGCTGGTAAGTGATCCAGTTACGGGTTACGTAACAGAAGGAGGTTATCATAGATACAAGGGGATCTTGATTAAAGTTCAAAGTAAATTTATTACTAAAGTACACCAAATGCAATCCTGAGATTAATTTTCCTGCAGGCATTCACAGCAAATAGAAGAAACAGAACAGAATCAATGAACGATCGTAACCAACAAGGCAGGCAAACAATCAATTTGCAAAAGACAACAACCTGTGCAAATACAAAAAGGAAAAGAGGAAATAATAATAATGATAATAAATAAATAAACAATAAAATCGAGAACATCAGATAACGAGCTCTTGAAAGTGAATGCATAGGTTATAGAAATAGATCAGTGATGGGGTGAGTGAAGTCATCCCCTCTGGTTCAAGAGCCTAATGGTTAATGGGTAATAACTATTCCTAAAGCTGGTAGTATGGGTTTAGAGGCTCCTGTACCTTTTTCCTTATGGCAGCAGTGAGAACACAGCATGATCTGGATACTGGGGGGCCCTGATGATGGATGCTGCTTTCTTGCGACAGCGATCGTTGATGTGCTCGTTGGTGGGGACAGTATTTCCCGTGATGCACTGTGCTGTATCCACTAAAGTTTGTATGATTTTCCATTCAAAGGTATTAGTGTTTTGTTACGGATTCAAGCAACAATAAATATATGAGTTAGGCAGGGGTTTTTATAACAAATAACACGTTTATAAAACACTGAAAGCAAACCCCCCAAAAGTAAACAAATCACTAACGTAACCAGAAATCAGCTGCTGTGCGGCAGCTTAAACAGTTCTTAAAGCAATGAAGCTTAAACAGTTCTTAAAGCGATGTTGCAAAAACAGTTCTTCAAAGTAGTATTGCAAAAGTTCAAAATGCTCACAGACCATTTAAGGGAGAGACTTTTTAAGACGATTTAAGTTCTCTTTCACGTCGTGATGCTTCTCCCAAATCGAACTTTTCCCACAAAGAATTTTACGAAGGTGAAATGAAATGGTTTAAAGGCACTGACCTTTCCTTTACAACACTGTTCCCAATCCTTTCTGCTATTTCACAGGGATTAACACGAGAACAGTCAACGAATTCCTTCCGAATAAGGATCAAACAAGGTCGAACCTGTTTCACCGTCGAAATCAATTCTCCTCGATCTTTTAACTCCCGAACTCTGATCTTCACTCTCCACTGATTCTCAACTAGCAGTATTATAAAGAAACTGCTGGCAATGACCTTTTAAACTTTAGGCATTAGATAAAACTTCATCTTTCAACTAAACTGCGTCATAACATTAAATCACGCAGTGGCATGAAGTCAACTTGACAAATCCAGCCACGAACTGCCCCTCCTCACAGGGAGGGGTCCTCCTTTTATACACTGTAAAAAAAACCTGTCACATGACCTCTACTGGTGGGAAAATGACATCATTCCACCATCACAAGACCATTACCTCAAGTCCAGTATAGCTTCAACTCCAGTCACGTGACAAGGGTACGTAACAGTTTCCATACTAGACTGTGATGCAACCAGTCAATACACTCTCCACCACACATCTACAGAAGTTTGTAAGAGTCGTAGGTGTCATGCTGAATCTTTAAAAACTTCTAAGAAAGTAAAGATGTTTTCTTTGTAATTGTACTTACACACTGAATCCAGGACAAATCCTCTGAAATGATAACACTGGAGGAATTTTAAGTTGCTGCCACTCTCCATCTCCTATCCACTATTGAAGACTGGCTCATGGACCTTTGGTTTCCTCCTTCTGAAGTCAATAATCAGCTCTTTGGTCTTGCTGACACTGAGTAAGAGCTTGTAGCCATGCCACCACCCAGCCAGATTTTCAGTCTCCCTCTTTCACATATGCTGGTTTGTCACCTCCTTTGATTTGGCCTACAACAGAGGTGTTGTCAGCAAACTTAATTATGCAATTGGAGCTGTGCTAAGACGCATGGTCATAATTAAAAAGTGAGTAGAGCAGGGGGTTAAGGACACAGCCGTATGGTGCACCTGCACTGACGATGATTGTGGCAGAAATGTTGTTGCCAATCCAAACTGACTGCATCCTGCAAGTGAGGAAATCGAGGACCCAATTACACAGGGAGGTATTGATGCCAATGTCTTGAAGCTTTTTGATTAGTTTTGAGGGGATGATGGTACTGAATGTTGAGATGTAGTCAATGAAGAGCATCCTGATGAATGCATCTTCACTATCCAGGGTTGAGTGAAGAGCCAATGAAATTGCGTCTGCTTTGACCTGTTGTGACAGCAGGCAGATTAGAGTGGATCCATGTCACTTTTCAGGCAGGAATTGGTATGTTTCATCACCACCTTCTCAAGGCACTTCATCACAGTAGATGTAAGCACTACCGGGTGATTGCCATTGAGGCAGGTTACCACATTCCTCTGCCGCACTGGTACACTAGAAACTCATGTGAAATGGGCATCTCAGACTGCCAAAGTGAGAGGTTAAAGATATTGGTGATCACTCCAGCCAGTTGATCAGTACAGCTCTTTAATATTTGCCCAGACGCCCCATCTCAGCCAGATGCTTCTGTTATGAAAATCAGTTAAGAAAATGGGCCAAGGAGTGGTAAATGGACTTCATTACAGATTGAGGTGATGCATTTTGGAAAGTCAAATCAACAGAGACCTTATATTATGAATGGTAGTGTGTGATGTAACATAATTGAACAGAGGCTCTTAGGAGGACAAGTGCTTAAAACACCATGACAAGTAGGGCAGTGAAAAATGGGGCTTAGCATGTTAGGTTTCATCATTCTGGGGTTTGAGAATAGGAGCTGGGACACTTGGAGTTCTGTGTAAAGTTTTAGTCACCCTGCCTTGGGAAAGATGTGGTCAGACTGGAAAGAATGCAGTGAAGGTGTATGAGGATGTTGACAGGACTAAAGGGTCTGAGTTTTTGGAAGAGCTTGGCTAGACTAGGTCTTTATTCCTTGAAATATCGTGTAGGAGAAGGAGGAGAGACCTTATAGAAATATTCAAAATTATGAGAGGCATAGATAAGGTGGACAGTAACAGTCTTTTCCAGATCTACAGGGTATAGATTAAAGCTGAGAGGGGAAAGATTTAAAAGGGACCTGGGGCAACCTTTTCACACAGAGGGTAGTGAGGACAGTATGTGGAACAAGCCAGGAGAAGAAGTGATTAAGGCAGGTACAATATTATGATTTAAGAAACATTTGGATTGGTACATAGAGGGGAGAGGTTTAGAGGGATATGGGCTGAACGCAGGAAACTTGGGCTGGCTGTGTGGGCACCATCCTGCATCACTCTATTTCCTTTGACATCTTTAACCAACTCTTCACTCCATAAATAAATAGTTGACAGTTGTTGTGGAGTAACAAGTACTGGAGGAAGTATGTATGTTTTCATCAAGGGTTAGTCTGAGGAAGATTCTCTGACTGAGATTCTGAAAGACTTCTGATAAGATGGTGGCATATTTGGAAGCAGCAGCTCTCTGGGGCCAACCAAAGGTATTATTGTCTTTTATAATCATCTTTTTTATGATCGCAGGACAATACTGGATATTAAGAACTTCAGATACTGCAGGTCAACACCAACAGTGAGCTGCTCATTAGTGGAAGAGCTGGACGTGGTGCAGACCCTGCTTGCTACAGAAAGGCATCAGAGTCAATGTGCAAGGGCGGTGTGCAGTCTCACAGCGAGCAATTGTCTTGGACTCAATCACAAGTCTCTGTTAGATACTGACAATGTAAAATGCTGCAAGTCAATTTCCCTTGTTTATTGGTGAAGCAGATGGCAGGGGAGCGGTGTGGCCTCGGTTCTAACGAGGACTAGGCCTCAAGCCATGGGCATGTCTCTTGCAGCAGTCCAGGAGAAAAGACACCCGAAGCATTGGAGCAGTGTCTCCATGCTGGGCTGGGGGAATGTCCCCTTCTGTCAGTGCTGCCCTCCACTGTTCAATCAGTGGAACGACAAGCTGGATTGTGTGCATGTGTGCATCATTCATCTGCGGACTGCTGCGAATTGCTCGTTCTTGCTGATAACACCCATGCCCATCAATTTGCAGGGAATGACACTCAGTGACTAGAGCTACAAATGTATATAGATTAGATTATGAGGACACTCAATACTCATTTATTGTCAGTTAGTAATGAATGCATGAAGAAATGATGCAATGTTCCTCCAGTATGATATCACAGAAACACAAGACAGACCAAGACTAACTGACAAAAAACACATAATTAAAACATACAGTTACAACAGTGCAAAGCAATACTGTAATTTGATAAAGTGCAGACCATGGGCACGGTAAAAAAAAGTCTCATAGCCCATCATCTCACGCAGACGGTAGAAGGAAGAAAAACTCTTCCTGCCATGAACTTCCAGCGCCGCAAACTTGCCAATGCAGCACCCTGCAAGCACCTGACCACAGCGACTCTGAGTCCGTCCGAAAACTTCGAGCCTCCGACCAGCCCTCCAACACCGAGCACCATCTCTGCCGAGCGCTTCGACCCCGGCCCTGGCCACCAAGCAACAGGCAAAACCGAGGATTCAGGGCCTTCCTCCCCGAGATTTCTTGATCGCACAGTAGCAGCGGCAGCAAGACAGGCATTTCAAAAGTTTCACCAAATGTTCCTCCATGCTTCTCACGTCCGTCTCCATCAAATCAGGATTGTACACGGTATCCTACTTGACAGATTACAGATATTCATCCCGGAGTGGCCACTGTGCGCTGTGTCGCGCCACCATCTACTTTTTTTTTGTGTGATGGCATGTTTATTTGCTACCATATATGTGCTAAATGTACCTTGTGCTGGGTATGACTGTTGGTACAGTGCTCTGGACCTTGGCCTCAGGGCAATGCTGTTTCATTTGGCTGTATTCATATATGGTTGAATGATAACTAAACTTGAACGTGAACTTGAAAGTATGCAAAGTGTGTCCTAAGGAGACGATGTGACTTAGTAGACTCCGTTTAGAAAACTTGGGACTTTTTTAATCAGATGGGTTTAGTACTTTGAAAGATAAACTTCAGTCATATCGACTTGATATATAACCACTAGTCCTAAGCTGGAATACCATAAAATGAAGTTTTATTAGAGGATTTGTCTTCAATTTGTCAGAACCTCACTTGAGTTGCTTTAGTTTCTCCCAGAGGAATGATAACAGCCAATCTGGTTGCTTTGGAAAATCAGAAAGTGTGTAGATACCTAACGTTGTCATTGGAAAATGTGTAAAATGGATGTATGTAGTTCTTTACTATTAGTAAAATTACTCTCTCTCTCTCTGCATTGGTACTTACTAACTGGGGAGGATGAAGGTGTGCAAATAAATTCTCAAAATAACCAAAATAATCTCAAAATATTCTCTCACATGTATTGACTGTTAAGAAAATCTATTGAAGAAATGTTGTGAAACTACTGTGTATACTGCATAGCTGTGGCATTTGGAACACGCTTGATGGTGTTTTGAAAAAAATAATTGATATGTCGGCCTTTTCATATTTTAGTTTGGATCTTTTTCTGTGTTAGAATTGTAACAGGCTGAAGAAAATGTGTTCCTTTACAATCTGGTGGCATTGCAGAGGTAAGGGGCAGCAGTGGCTCATAAACCGGTTGTCTCTGTTGCTCAGTATGAAGAGTGAATCAACCGAATCAACCAAAACTCACAGCACTGCCATTGCCCGTGTCTTTGAAAGTGCTCTGCACTGAAACCATCTACACTGTATTATAATGGCTGACCTATTCTACTCTCAAAGATCAGTCTATTGAAATGCATTCTTTTCAGATAAGCCATTAAAACTGCTACTTTGAAGTGTGCGCACCAAAGATCAGTGCTCCTGACAGTTTCCCAGTGAATTCAAACAGTCTTGTAATCATCCTAAGTGAAAAATATGAAGTGGTGTCAGGCATCATTTGATGAACTGCAAGGTTTTTGTATTAAATAACAAAATCTTAGCAGACACAGGAAGGCAAGGGTGCCTCATGACATTTTCTACATCCTGTCAGCAGAGGAGAATATGTGTGGAGGCGAGGTTTTCTTACTCACTGTGATTATGGCTGGGATTTTAATTGCTACTGAGTTACTAGTGGGAAATCTAGCTGATAAGCTCTTAGTCTGTTCCACCAGCACGACAAAACCGGATTGATTACATTGAAGTCCAGTTAAGCTCATTCCCCTACAAAATAAAACATTAATCAATCTTGCCCTAAAAAGCAATTAAATTGTTATTTACTTTCGTATTTTATTTTAAATTTAAGCCAACCAAGTGAGTTATTGGTAGCCATGAATGCAGGTAACTCAGTTCAGATATCAGTCTTGAACAGGGGTTCCGAATGTTTTTATGCCATGGACCAATACTATGAAGCAAGGGTCAATGAAGCAACCTGGACCCCAGGTTGGGAATGCCTGGTCTGGAAGGATAGCATTATTGAAATTAAAATGGATTACTCTTGAAGATAGATCACAATGCACAATTTGTTGGCATGTCAACAAATACACTCAAAAACTTCCATAGTTGTACCGTGAAGAACATTCTGTCAGGCTGCATCACTGTCTGGTATGGAGGGGCTACTGCACAGGACCGAAAGAAGCTGCAGAAGGTTGTAAAGTACCCAGGACGTCTTTAGTGATGTCTCAGAAAGGCAGTGTCCATTTTTAAGGACCTCCAGCACCCAGGGCATGCCCTTTTCTCACTGTTACCATCAGGCAGGAGGTACAGAAGCCTGAAGGCACACACTCAGCGATTCAGGAACAGCTTCTTCCCTTCTGCCAGCCAATTCCTAAATGGACATTGAATCTTTGGACACTACCTCACTTTTTTTAATATACAGTATTTCTGTTTTTGCACATTTAAAAAAAAATTATTCAATACTGTATACGTAATTTATTTACTTGTTTATTTATTATGTTTTATTTAACTTATTTTTTTCTCTCTCTGCTAGATTATGTATTGCATTGAACTGCTGCTGCTAAGTTAACAAATTTCACGTTACATACTGGTGATAATAAACCTGATTCTGATTATAGCCATATAACAATTACAGCACGGAAACAGGCCAGCTTGGCCCTTCTAGTCCATGCCGAATGCTTAATCTTACCTATTCCCACCAACCTGCACTCAGCCCATAACCCTCCATTCCTTTCCTGTCTATATACCTATCCAATTTTTTTTCAATGACAATATTGAACCCGCCTCTACTACTTCTACTGGAAGTTCGTTCCACACAGCTACCACTCTCTGAGTAAAGAAGTTCCCCCTTGAGTTACCCCTAAACTTTTGCCCCCTAATTCTCAACTCATGTCCTCTTGTTTGAATCTCCCCTACTCTCAATGGAAAAAAGCCTATCCACGTCAACTCTATCTATCCCCCTCATAATTTCAAATACCTCTATCAAGACCCTCCGCAACCTTCTATGTTCAAAGAATAAAGATCTAACTTGTTCAACCTTTCTCTGTAACTTAGGTGCTGAAACCCAGGTAACATTCTAGTAAATCTCCTCTGTACTCCCTCTATTTTGTTGACATCTTTCCTAGAATTCCGTGACCAGAACCTTACACAATTCTGATTCTGGTTCATGCTGCTGGTTCTATTAATAGCAGCACATCAACTTTGAGTAGCCTTCTAATTCATATGATTGTAGCATTTAGTAAATGTTATCTGCTCAGTTGCGAGCTTGCAAGCTACAAAAGTTTCCGGTTAGCCATGATGTGAAGCAACGGAAGACCCACCACATATCTCAAAACTCAGTTTGCCCAGTACTGCAGGGCTCCTTCTCAATAGCACAGCAAGTGGAAAGACTTCCTTGAAGCAAACTTCTGGTACATTGTAAGTGCCTTACCTGCATGTGAGTTTGCATCAGCCTCAAGCCATTCCACCACTAGCTGACATGGTCACTCAATGTTCAGCCTTTAGTTGTGGTGATCAAATTTAGATGGCAGAGCAGTTTCCCACCGAGATTCTGGGCACCATCCAGTGCTTTTTGTCATTGAAATTGAAGACCCAGTTGGTTGAAATATACATCAAGATCATCGTTTGGTGCTCAAGAGTGACATTTACTCTATCATTTTATCCCGTACTTTCAGAAAGCTTGCAATCTCTCTTAAATCATGTGCTTACTTCATGTATTATTTTGGATAAGAGGAAGCAAAAGATATTTATCTCTCTATGGACAGAAAGCAAAAAAAAAACAGGAGACATAGGAGCAGAATTAGACCATTTGACCCTTTGAGGCTGCTCTGCTATTCCATCATGGCTGACTTATTATCCCTTTCAATCCTATTCTCCCGCCTTCTCCCTGTAACTTTTGACACCTTTCCTAATCAAGAACCTAAAAACCTCCACTTTAAATATACCCACAACCACTTTAAATATAACTTGGACTCCACTTTAAATATAACTTGGACTACACAGCCAATTACAGCAATGAATTACACAGATTTATCAACCTCTAGCTAAAGAAATTAATTCTCATCTCTGTTCTAAAGGGACATCCTTGTATCCTGACACTGTACTCTGATCCTAGACTCTCCCACTATAGGAATCTTTGATGCCATTACTAATTAAAAAAACCTGTCGAATTTCAATATTCAATAGGGTTCAATGAGATCCTGCCTCATTCTTCTAAACTCCAGTGAGTACAGGCCCAGAGCCAAAAAGGTTTATCACTTTCACTGACTTTTACCTTACATAGGGGTTGCATTTGTAATTACAGCAAGTGGCAATTTTCACTAAGAGCATTCTTATTGAAGTTGATACATTCCTGAAAAGGTTCCCCACTCTCAGGTAGGACTTTAGCTCCTTGAAGTCCTCAGGTAACAGTGATCTCTACCTGTGGACCATTCTACAATGGTCCTCCTTATCATTCCCTAATCATTTTGTACTCCATGTGGATACACCTATACAGGAAAGAAATTAAAGTGATGTCAGGCCCAATTGCACCTGTACAAATCACACCATGCCAGTCGGTGGTGTAGTGGCAACAGCACTGGACTTTGAAGCAAATGGTCCTGAGTTCGAATCCCAGCCAGTTCCTTGCACATTTTCCATTTGTGCTGAGTTGAGCATTGAGCTAGCAGCTTGGCCTCATAAAAATCATGTGTGAAAGGGAGCAACAACAGAAGTCTCACCATGCTCTGTAACTTTAGCAGTACGTCAGAAAAAAATCTGCAGCTGATAGGGGGTTGAATGCTTTGCGGTTCAGTTGTTGAGCATTACAATGGATGTTCTGGCATCAGATCAGTTTTGTATGTTGATTATTATCCCAATCTGCTTGCTCTGTAAACTTCCAGTGAAAACATGTGCTTTTACTCTCACAATGCAACGTTATGCAACTTGCGCAAACAATGCACACTGCATTAAACACCATTTTGGAGTGATGCAATATCAGGTATGCCCCGAATTAACACACCACCAAAGCAAATTTTGCACTCATACATTTTGTACTTCTTCCCGCCACCATCCATTGAAAAAATACCCCATCTACTTTGTGGAAATTTCATTTTGTAATTCAAAAAAAAATTACAATTGTTGTCACCACTTCAGTTCCATGGCAAATTACCCCACATCTTGAGGATCTGCACAGAAGTTTCTCCCTGTCAAGGATCGTTTGAGTCTGATAAGAGAGGTAGGAAGACCTGGAGTGGATCGATTCCTCGTGGTGCACAATGGCTCACCAGAGTTTACATTTCTCAAGATCCCTACACACTTGATGGAGGAAGTTGCGGGAGTGACTATTTTGTTTCTTTTTTGCAGTACTGATTGCAGGCTAGGAGAGACAAGCCTGTAACCACACCCATGAATTTCCCTCATCAATTCAGTATTCCCTGTCATAACACATCCGTGGGTCATTGATCAGTCTATGACAATGATCAACTGTGGACCAAAATCATCTAGGGTCAGAGACCAGAATGACACCCGACATTAGAGGTTGATACTTAAGTTTAGGCACACAAACAGAAGATCCTATACTTTGTAGGTTTTAGTCTCTGCTGCTTAATTAATATTTCATGCACTCTACGTGGTCACAGAAAGCAGTCTGAGCCATTGGGGCTATGCTGATCTTAGGATTTTCTGCTGTACAGCAAGACTTACTGTGAAACATTCATCATCATTATTGCTAGAATGCACGTTAACAACCCTGGTTTGCACCGTTTATATTGGATCCATTTGATACATTTTGCTGGAGGTCTACTTTTGTTCAGGAAAGCTAAGCTGTTGAATATATGAGTACCACTCTCCAGGTTACTGAGATAGGAAGTAACATTGCTATTGGCACATACTTACTCTTTTAGCTCAGATGCTTTTGATCCATTGGTAAACAATGGCTTGTAATTTCACTCAGTATCCGAGCAATTATTGTTGTGATAAACAGCAGGGAGAAAAGAAGAGGGAAAATATGATTAAACAATTCAAACATTTCTGGCTGTTTACCAGACTACTTGCCTATCACACCTCCCTCACCCCTCCCCCCCCCCCCACACCCTATCACCCTCCATCCTTTGCTCTATCTCTTACCTCTTTATATACTGGCTTTCTCCCTTCTTTTTTTCCAGCCACGATGAAGGATTCTGAAGGCACAGCATCAACTCTACATCCTAAAGAGATTGAAGCAAGTGAGGCTCCCTCCACCCTCCTTAAATGGATTCTATAGGAGCACCATTGAGAGCATCCTGACAAAGCTGCTCTCCATCTGGTATGGGAGCAACCAATCATTCGATTGGAAGACCCTACAGAGGACAGTGAAAATGGCTGAGAGAATCATGGTGGTCTCCCTACCATCCATTGGGAACATTATCAGGAGTGATGCATGCACAGGGCCCTTAGTATTAACAAGGATCTCACCCATCCATCCACTATTCCCTTTGACTTTCTACCATCAGGCGGGAGATTCCAATTCATAAAAACATGAATGGTCAGGATGGGAAACAGTTTATTCCCTCAATTCATTAGGGTTCTGAACTTCCTGCCACATTACATTCGAAGTGTCACAAGTTAATCTGTTCTGTGCCTTATGATATTTAATTTATGCACTTAATTTCATTTATTTATGCACAATTCATCTGCAGATTTTATCCTTACTTTCCTAAGTTATTGTGTGTTATACGTATGTGTGTTATTTATACTATTGTGCTTTATACCCTGGTTCAGAGAAACAGTGTCTCATTTGATGGAATACATGTATATGCTTAAATGAAAATAAACTTGACTTGACTTGAAACATCGATTGTTCATTTCCCTCCATTGATGCTACCTGACCCACTGAGTTCATCCAGTTTTGTCTGCGTTAGCCTTGATCTTCTTCTTTTCAGAACGAGGCTCTGTAACATAGTGATTGACATTGGCCTAACGTTAACATGGCTTCAGTTATTGAGTTAGCATTATTGACTGATAATGTTCATTAGAACCAGGATTATTCCAATGAAATGTCACCAGCCTAAAACATTAACTTTCTCCCTCCACAGAGACTGCCTCATTTGCTGAGCATTTCCGACTTCTTTATTTTGTTTTATTTTGGATTTCTGGAAGCTGCCATTTCATTTTTGATTTTCATTTAAAGTCCGGGTGATATAAACAGGGTGGTGGTGTTTCAGGCATGGTTCCTAGCATTCAGGGGAATTCTTAACTCTAGTCTATGTCCATATGCAAACCAGTGCCTGGGGCTCAGCAGAGCAGGGAAGAATCCCGTGTGGGCCGCAGAAAGAGCTAGTTCCATTCCTGATGGGAGGGATGAAGAGGAGTGTCATCGTCATCTCTGACCCAGCCGCTTCTGGTCTAATGATAGCAGACTGAGCACCATGGGGGTCTGATCACAGGGAAACAAAACTGATGGGGCAGTTTAGGAGTACAGTCAGAGTTTTGCATCGCCTGGTCTACATTCAGTACTGCTAAAAGAATTATCCTTATCAGCCATGCCAGTGCAAACTAACCTGGGATGTTTGTTCATCCAATGTTTTTTATGCTATGGACCCCTACCATTAACTGAGGTGTCCATGGACGCCAGGTTGGGAACCCCTGATCCAAAGGAGATTGGATGACATCACAGTGCTCTTTTTAAGGGCTGTGCCATTCAGATAATTACTGGCACTGTTACCACAGCCTCTGCTCGTCTGATAGTAGTTACTTGTCAGAGACAAGATTCCTGTTAGTGTTAGCAGTTCCAGGGTAGACACTGATTTACTAAGTCCAATGGAATAGAATGTTCCAGATTACATCGTTAAAATGATAACACAATTGGAGTGATGGGACCAACCTCAAATTTTCACCCATTTTAATGAAGCTTGAGACAGACTTAGACGCAGCTCATAATTAAGCTCAGGACTCACAGGTACGCCACTGATTACTGAGCATTTGGCCTGAGCCACTGGGACCAACTAACTTCCTTTGAATTAGATGCAGTAGATTTAGAGCGATGGGCCAAAAGAGCTGCCGAGAAGAAACACAGCAGGTGATTAAAATTTGGAACAGACTATCAGAAAGGATGGTGAGATCACTACCTTGAAAAAAAAGCGCTGGAGAGTTATGGAGAAAACGGAAATTTAGAAATAAGTTTGATAGCTTTTTCAGAAAGCCAAACAAACATTTCAAGCTTTTTGTATGATTCCATTACTGTGAAACAACCTAGTAGAACTATAGACTGTAAGGTATTCATCAGGAGCTATGATGCACAAAAACTTAAATAAAATGCACACCTTTGTTTTTAATTGTCTGCAAAGTAACCTAACCCTGGAATCAAAAACATTTTTAGAGTTCATCATTAAATACTGAAGTAAAACCCTTTAAAGTTTCAGTTAAAGGAGTAAATTTATAAAATCAAATCCTATTTTACTGTAAATGCCAACATCTTTATATAAACATGCATTGCTGCAATGTTTAATCACCATGCTCTCAATTAATAACTTCTTGAATTCCACCTGTAAAATGTCTTTCACAATGCCTATTTACAAGTCAATGCATCTTTTATGATTAGAAAATTCTCTCTGCCATACAAATGCCAAATTTACAAGGTTGCTACATTTTATCATCAGGCATGTCATCATATCTCTGTTTTATAATTTTAAGTTAAATATGGAAATAAGAAAATTTATTTTTGTAATAAACAATACAGCACTCAAATGAATTGTCTGACACTAAAATATTAGAACTATGTAATTGTTCCAGGTTAAAGAAAAACATTAAAATTATAGGACAGATGTTCTGCCATCCTGGCTGTGAAGGTAAACAACCAAAGTAAAAGATAATATTACAGTAAGGAGATAGATCTGGTAGATCTCACAATAAAATTATGGATGAAGAAAGACAATTTATCTGCAAGGTGCATGATGACATCATTGCAATGAGCTGTTGAAGAATTTTCTGGTGGTTATTCCATTCACAAACAATGTATAAGAACTTTTGGCAAATCTATTTAGAGACCAGGAGTATCTAACAAAATTTCAGAGAATGTGGCTTGCAGTTGACAGTTGTCAATACTGACTACTGGAATCCCGGGGTAGCTATAGAATGCTTGACAGCCTCATCAGAACAACAATGTAGGAACTGAAATTGGAAGAGTATATTGAAAGAACTAATGACAGAGGAAAGTTGGAATTCAGTCAATTAAGAGCTGCCCTGTTTGTCTGCAATTAATAAATCCCATTCCAGGAGGAGATACAACCATAGATAAGACCATAAGACATAGAAACAGAATTAAGCCATTCCACCATTCAATCATGACTGATTTATTTTCCCTCTCATCCCCATTCTCCAGCCATATCCCTGTAAACTTTGTCATCCTTACTAATCAAGAACCCATCAACCTCCACTTTAAATATATACAATAACTTGGCCCTCACAGTCATCTGTAGTGAGAATTCCCAACCTTTTTATGCCATGGACCAATATCATTAAGCAAGAGGTCCATGGACACACTCCAATGCTAGTATACCCTTCTTTAGATAAGGGGGCCTAAATTGTTCACAATATTCCAACTGTGGTCTGACCAATGCCTTATAGTCTCAGAAATACAACCTTGCTTTTATATTCTGGTCCTCTCAAAATGAACGCTAACATTACATTTGCCTTACTCAGTATCAACTCAACCTACAAGTTGATCTTTAGTAAATCCCCCACTAGGAATTCCAAGTCCCTTAGCACTTCTGATTTCTGAATTTTCTGCCTATTTAGAAAATAGTCTGTACCTTTATTCCTTCTACCAATGCACACAAACTTATACTTTCCTACACTGCATTCCATCTGCTACTTCCTTCCTCACTTTCATAATCTGTCCAAGTTCTTCTAGAAACTTCCTGCTTTCACACTACCTGCCCCTCACCCTATCTTTGTATCATCTGCAACTGTGGCAACAGAGCCATCAATTTCAGCACAAACAAGAGAAAATCTGCAGATGATGTAAATCCAAGAAACACACACAAAATGCAGAAGGATCTCAGCAGGCCAGCAGCATCTATGGAAAAGAGTACAGTAGAGTTAAGACCGTAAGACCATCAGACATAGGAGCAGAATTAGGCCATTCAGCCCATCGAGTCTGCTCTGCCATTCCAGCATAGCTGATCCTGGATCCCACCCAACCCTATACACCTGCCTTTTTGCCATGTCCTTTGATGCCCTGACTAATCAAGCCATTTGAATTTGCCTAGCACTTTTTCCTTTGTAACAGCAATGACGCTCACTTCTGCTTCCTGACATTAATGGACCTCTGGCACACTGATAGTGTCTTCCATGGTGAAGGCAGTTGCAAAGTACTCATTACATTCATCTGCCATTTCTTTGTCCCACATTACTACCTCACCAGCATCATTTTCCAGTGGTCCAATATCAACTCTCACTTCCTTTTTATTCTTCATATAACTGGAAAAAAAATTGGTATCCTGCTTTATATAATTGGCAGGTGTCCCTCATATTTCATTTTTTCCCTTCTAATAGCTTTTCTAGTTGCCTTTTGTTGGATTTTAAAAGCTTCCCAATCATCCAACTTCCCAGTCACTTTTGCTACCTTATATGTCCTTTCCTTGGCTTTTATGCAGTCCCTGACTTCCTTTGTCAGCCACCATTGACTACCCCTGCCATTTGAGAACTTCTTCCTCTGTGGGACATACCCTGCACCTTATAAACTATTCCCAGAAACTTCAGCCTCTTCTGCTCTGTCTTCAAACCCTGCCAGTGTCCCCCTCCAATCTACCTGGGCAAGCTCCTCTCTCATGTCTCCATAATTCCCTTTATTCCATTGCAATACTGATACATGTGAGTTATGCTTCTCCCTTTCAAATTGCAGTATGAATTCAATCAAATTATGATCACACAACACACACAAAATGCTGGTGGAACACAGCAGGCCAGGCAGCATCTATAGGGAGAAGCACTGTCGACATTTCGGGCTGAGACCCTTCGTCAGGACGAAGGGTCTCTGCCTGAAATGTCGACAGTACTTCTCCTTATAGATGCTGCCTGGCCTGCTGTGTTCCTCCAGCATCTTGTGTGTGCTGTTTGAATTTCCAGCATCTGCAGATTTCCTCGTGTTTGCAAATTATGATCACTGCCTCTTAAGGGTTCCTTGACATTAAGCTTCCTAATAAGATAGGGATTATTACACAACACACAATCTAAGATAGCCTTTCCCCAAGTAGGCTCAAGCAAAAGCTGCTCTAAAAAGCTATTTTGTATGCATTCAATGAATTCCATCTCAAGCAATCCAACACCAACCTGATTTTCCCAATCCCCTTGCATATTGGAGTCCTCCATTACAATTGTGTCATTAGCTTTTTTACATGCCTTTTCCAGCTCCTTTCACAATCTCAACCCCACATCTTGGCATCCATTTGGAGGCCTATATATGACTCCCATGAAGGTTTTATTAACCTTGTAGTTTTTGAACTCCACCCACAAAGATTTAACATTCACTGACCTTATGTCACCACTTTCTAAAGATGTAGTTCCATCTCTTATCAAAAGAGCAACACCACTGCTTATGCCTTCCTGCCTGTCCTTTTGAAAGAAAGTATACCCTTTGATGTTAAGGTCCCAACTATGGCTTTCTTTCAGCCATGACTCAGTGATGCCTACAACGTCATACTGATCAATCTCTAATTGCGCCATGAGTTTGTCCACATTATTCCAAATGCTGCACGCATTTAAATATAGCACCTTCAGTCCTGCATTTTTGTCCCTTTGCATTTTGCCTCTGTAGCACAATGTAACACTTTGCTTTGTACCCAATTAATAGCTTGTCTTTCCTTACATTCATGTTACACCCATCATGTTCTTGTAAACCTGCTCGCTCATTTTCAGCTCTATCATACTGGTTCCCATCTCCCTGTTATATTAGTTTAACTCCCAACAGGTCTAGTAAACCTACCCACAAGAATATTGGTCCCCCTTAGATTCAAATGCAACCTGCCCCTTTTGTACAAGTCCCACCTGCCCCAGTAGAGCTCCCAATTAGGAACTGTAAGTGTAAAATACCCTGATAGGAGTTATATAGAGACCACCCCCCCCCCCCAACATTAACCAGGATGTGGGCAACAAATTACAATGAGAGATAAATAATGCATGTCAAAAGGGAAATGTTAATTTTGACAGAGGGAATTTTAATATGCAGGTAGATTGGGAAATTCAGTTTGGTGCTGATTTTGGATCCCAAGAGAGAGAATTTGTCAAATGCCATTGAGCTGGCTTCTTAGAGCAGCCACTGGTTAAGCCCAGTAGGAAATCAACTATTCTGAATGGGTTTTGTGCAATGAACTGGGTTTGATTTAGGAGCTAAAGGTGAAGGAACCCTTAGGAGGCAGTGATTTTAATATGATAGAGCAACACACACAAAATACTGGAGAAATTCAGCAAGCCAAGCAATAACATCAACTGTACTTTTTTCCATAAATGCTTCCTCCAGAATTTTGTGTGTGTTGCTCGGATTTTCAGTATCTGCAGATTTTCTGTTGTATATAATATGATAGAATTCATCCTGAAATTTGAGAGGGAGAAACTAAAGTCAGATATATCAGTATTACAGTGGAGTAAAGGGAACTACAGTGGCATGATTAAGAAACTGGCCAAAGTTGATTGGAAGGGGACACTAGCAGGAAGGATGACAAAGCAGCAATGGCAGGAGCTTCTGAGAGCAATTTGGAAGCCACAGGATAGATACATCCCAAAGAGAAGAAGTTTTCGAAAGCCAACATGACACAACAGTGGCTAACAAGGGAAGTCAAAGGCAACAAAAAAGCATAAGATTGGTCATATAATAGAGCAAAAAATTAGTGGAAAGTTAGAGGATTGGGAAGCTTTTAAAAACCAATAGAAGGAAACTAAAAAAAAAGCCATTGGGAGCGAAGAGATGAAATATGAATGTAAGTCGGCCAATAATATTGAAGAAGAAATTCAAAAGTATTTTCAGATATATAGAGAGCAAAAGCGAGGTGAGAATAGTTATTGGACAACTGGAAAATGATACTGGAGAGGTAGGAATGTGGGACATGGAAATGGCAGGCAATGTATTTTACATCAGTCTTCACTGCAGAAGACATTAGTAATATGCTGGAATTTCGAAAGAGTCAGGAGGCAGAGGTGAATGTAGTTGCTATTATAACAGAGAAGGTGCTAAAAGGTCTGAAGGTAGATAAGTCACCTGGACCAGAGGGACGACACATTAGGGTTCTAAAAGAGATAGCTGAAGAGATTGTGGAGGCATTAGCAATGCTCTTTCAAAAAACACAAGATTCTGGCGTGGTTCCAGAGGACTGGAAAATTGAAAAGGTTACTCCATTCTTCAAGAAGAGGGAGGCAGAAAAAGGGAATTTTTAGCCTAACCTCAATGGTTCAGAAGATATCAGAGTCAATTGTGAAGGATGAGATTTTGAGGTACTTGGAGGCACATGATAAAATGTGCCAAAGTCAGTAGGATGTTGTTAGGGAAAACTCACGCCTGAAAAACCTATTGGAGTTCTTTGAGGAAATGACAAGCAGGATAGACAAAAAAGAATCAATGATAGTTATATATTTAGATTTTCAAAAAACCTTTGATAAGGAGCCACACATGAGGCTGCTTAACAAGTATAAGAGCCCATTGTATTACAGGAAAGAAACTAGCTTGGAAAGAGAATTTGTTGACTGGCTGGATGCAATAAATAGGAATAAAGGGACCCTTTTTTGATTGGTGACTAGTGACATTCCATAGCGGTTAGTGTTGGGACTGTTTCTTTTTACATTGTATGTCAATGATTTGGACGAATGAATAACAATATAACCATATAACAATTTCAGCAGGGAAACAGGCCATCTCGGCCCTTCTAGTCCATGCCGAACGCTTACTCTCACCTAGTCCCACTGACCTGTACTCAGCCCATATCGGTGGCTTTGTAGCCAAGTTTGCAGATGGTACCAAGATAGATAGGGGCAGGTAGTGCTGAGGAAATATAAAAACAAGGATGAAATGCTGAGGCCATAAAAGGCTCTGGTAAGACTTCACTTGGATAATTGTGAGCAGTTTTGGGCTCCTTATCTTCGAAAGGATGTGTTGACATTGGAGAGGTTCAAAGGAGGTTCAAGAAAATGATCCTGGGAATGGAAGGCTTACCATATAAGGAGCATTTGATAGCTCTGGGCATGTGCCCACTGGAATTTAGAAGAACAAGGAGGGATCTCATTGAATCCTATTGAACCTCTGAGGACCTAACCTGGTCCCAAAATATTGATGCAGTTATAAAGAAGGCAAGACAGTGATGATACTTCATAAGGAGTTTAAAGAAATTTGGAATGTCAACAAATACACTCAAAACCTTCTATAGATGTAGTGTGGAGCACATTCTGACAGGCTGCATCACTTTCTAGTATGGGAGGGAGGGTTACTGCACAGGACCAAAAGAAGCTGCAGAGGGTTGTAAATTTAGTCGGCTCCATCTTGGGTACTAGCCTACAGAGTACGCAAGACACCTTCAGGGAGCGGTGTCTCAGAAAGGCAGCATCCATTATTAAGGACCACCAGCACCCAGGGCATGCCCTTTTCTCACTGTTACCATCAGGTAGGAGGTACAGAAGCCTGAAGGCACACACTCAGTGATTCAGGAACAGCTTCTTCCCCTCTGTCGTCCAATTCCTAAATGAACCCATTGAACCCATGAACACTACCTCACCTTTTTATAGTATACAGTAGTTCTGTTTGTGGCACATTTTTAAAATCTATTCAATATACATATACTGTAATTGATTGATTGGTTTATTGATTTATTTATTTATTATTATTGTTGTTATTTTATTTGTTATTATTTTGTTTTCTCTTCTATATTATGCATTACATTGAACTGCTGCTGCTAAGTTAACAAATTTCACGTCACATGCCGGTGATAATAAACCTGATTCTGATTCGGACAATCCTGGAGATCCTGTCCTTTAACTTAGCACCTAACTCCCTGAAACTCCCATGCAGAATCTCATCTCTCATGCTACCCATGTCATTTGTTCCTACGTGGACCATGACTTCTGGCTATTCACCCTCTCACTTAAGAATGATGAGGACTTGATCCGAGATACACCAGATCTTGGCACCCGAGAGGTAACATACCATCTGGAAATCTTGTCACCCACAGAACCTCCTGTCTATTCCCATAGATAACGAATCCCCTATCACCACAGCGTGTCTCTTCTCTAAGAAACCATCTCATTGGCATGTGACAAATTTTCTTTTTTGTGATCCAAAGGTTAATTTGCAGGTTGAGTCTGTGGTTAGGAAGGCAAATGCAATGTTAGCATTCATTTAAAGACAACTAGACTGTAATAGCAAGGCTGTAATGCTATGATTTTATGAAGCACTGGTGAGGCCTTACTTTCAGCATTGTGTGCAGTTTTGGGGCCCTTATCTTAGAAAGAATGTGCTGAAACTGGAGAGTTTCAAAGGAGGTTCATGAAAATGATTCCAAGACTGAATAGCTTGTCATATGCAGTGCATTTGATGGCTCTGGGCCTGTATTCACTAGAATTCAAAGAATGAGAGGTGACCTCATTGAAACCTATCAAATGGTGAAAGGCCAAAGGACACAGCCTTAAAATAAAGGGGAGTCATTTTAGAAGGAAGATAAAAAGCACTTTCTTTGGCCAGAGAGTGGTGAATCTGTGGAATTCTTTGCCATGGGCATCTGTGGTGGCCAAGTCTTTATGTATATTTAAGGCAGAGGTTGATAAATTCTTGATTGGTCAGGGCAGGGAGGGTTACGGGGAGATGGTGGGAGATTGGGGTTGAGAGGAAATTTGAATCAGCCATGAAGAAATGTTGGAGCAGACTCGATGGGCCAAATGGCTTGACTCTGCTCCTACATCTTATGAGAGGTTGGTCGGGAAGATTCAGTCACTTGGCATTCAAAATGAGGTAGCAAATTGGATTAAACATTGTCTTTGTGATAGAAGCCAGAGGATGGTAAAAGACTGCAGGTTTGTGACTCGTGGAGTGTTGTTGGGTCCGGTGCTGTGTCTTTTGCTGTTTGTCATCTATATCAAAGACCTGGATGATAATGTGTGTAGGAGCCATGTATCGGTTCTCTATTTGCTTTGTATTTAGTGTTGTGCGCTTATTATGTTTATCACGGTCACTAGTCACATTAGTGGAGGGAATAAGTTACGTATATTGCCTATTTCGTGACAATTTGTAACTTGGGATTGGCAGAGGTCATATCTTTGCTGACCACTTAATATCACTGAGATAAAGTTCAATAATGCTTAATTGTATGTTTGCTAATTGCTGATAAAAAATCCAAATAAAGGATTTGATTCTGAAACAATTATTTCATTGCAACTGAGTGTGCATCATGCAAGTATAACAACCTCATGGCAGTCACAGGCCTGCAGAAATTGTTTTGATTTTATTTTGGATTAGTTTTGCCTCTACATTTTGTCAGTTATACCAAACGAATGTCAGCATTTGGATGTGTCCGAGAAATTAGAAGAACTGCAGCTCGATTCATGCTGTGTGTTTTGAATTTGAAACACAGTTTTGAATGATTAAATGTTGCCATGTCCAACTGGACTGGACTGGAAGACAGTGTATTGGTGTTTGCCTGATTGCTGAAAAGGCAGAAGAGTTGAAGTATTGCTTCCATTGTGGAAAAGCTGAATTGCACCTGCTGTTGTTTGTGCACTTTGAAGACAAAATGAGTTCAGCTGGAAAAAGGGACTTTGAAGAGAGAAATTAAGCAATCATGTGATGTTGGGGTAAATGAAAATACTTACGAAGACAAAGAACATAAAACATAGAGTAGTACAGCACAGTACAGGCACTTCAGCCCACAATGTTGTGCTGACCCTTAAACCCTGCCTCCCATATATCCCCCCCCCCCCACACCTTAACTTCCTCCATATACCTATCCAGAAGTCTCTTAAATTTCACTAGTGTATCTGCCTCCACCACAGACTCAGGTAGTGCATTCCACGCACCAACCACTCTCTGAGTAAAAAACCTTCCTCTAATATCCCCCTTGAACTTCCCACCTCTTACCTTAAAGCCATGTCCTCTTGTATTGAGCAGTGGTGCCCTGGGGAAGAGGCACTGGCTTCCCACCTTCCCTGGAACAAGGCCCAATTTTCCAGAAACATGAAGCCCTCCCTCCTGTACCAACTCCTTAGCCAACATATTCAGCTGCAACATCTTCCTATTTCTAGCCTCACTAGCTCATGGCACTGGTAGCAATCCTGAGATTGCAACCCTGGAGGTCCTGTCCTTCAACTTTGCACGTAACTCCCTAAACTCTCTTTGCAGGACCTCCTCCTTCTTCCCATCCACGTCATTGGTCCCGACATGGACCACAACATCTGGCTGCTCACCCTCCCTCTTGAGAATACTGAGACCTTGATCTGAGATAACGTGGACCCTGGAACCAGGGAGGCAACAGACCATCTGGGATTCTCAATCTCTCCCACAGAACCTCTTATCTGTCCCCCTAACTATCAAATCCCTTATCACTACTGCTCTCCTCTTTTCCCTCCTTCCCTTTTGAGCTGAGGGTCCAGTCTTGGTGTCAGAGATGCGACCACTGCAACTTGTCCCTGGTAGGTCGTCCCCACCAACAATATCCAAAACAGTATACTTATTGTTGATGGGTACAGCCACAGGGGTGCTCTGCTCTTCCTGTCTATTCCTCTTCCCTCTTCTGACAGTCACCCAGCTGCCTGTCTCCAGACTTTTAGGGGTGACTATCTCCCTGAAACTCCTATTTCTGCCTCTGCCTCACGAATGATCCAAAGTTCATCCAGCTCCAGCTCCAGTTCCCTAACTCAGTTTGTCAGGAGCTGCAGCTGGATGCACCTTTTGTAGGTGCAGTCATCAGGGACAATTGTGCTCGCTCTGACTTCCCACATACCTCAAACGGAGCACCTGACTGTCCTAACTGCGGCCTCCATTACCTACTTCTAAGCTAATTAGATTAATTAAAGGAGTTTACCCAGCCTTACCTCACGGGGAGCAAGCTCGACCACAGCCTCTGCTCGCTGAAGCCCCTCGAGCCAAAGCCTTCCTACTCTGTCTCCTACTACTCCATTGCCTGCTCCTCCAACGCCCACTCTGTTAATCTGCTCGCCTTTTGAACTCTCCTGAAGTCTCTCAGGCCGACCTTCACACACTTGCTCAGTCATGCCCCGTTCAAACATATATGAAGATATATACACACACACACACACACACACATATATATATATATAAACATAAACATATATGTGTGTGTGTGTGTTTGTGTATATATATGAACATATATAAAGTTGAAGACAGCGTTTCTAAAGTGCATGCAGAGCAGTTCTATGGTGAGACTTCCTATCACGACAGGGAACAGAGAAAATACAGCATACTCAACGTCAAGATGGATACATTTGAAGAACAAATGACTATGAGACATGAGCTTGAACTTCAAGTGGTAGTTCACTCTCATCTTGCACCAAGGAGGTGCTCTGAACCTATGTCATATCCAATAGCATAAGCTGTTTCTGAAACCATTAATTTACCGTGGGATGACACTCATGCTTCAGATGATAAAAGGTTTAAATGCCACGCCAGAAGCTGTAAGGACACAAAGAGAATAACAAGCATTGCACTTCTGCCCCAGAGATAGAGTCATATCCTTGATGGTGATCAATTGCAGTATCATTTAACTATGAGGGCTTTCAAGGACAGCATTGAAGGTAAGAGTGACGATTTTGGTGACCATCTCTATTTTTTTGAGCAGTACACTGGAGGTTACCCTAGAGAGTTTGTCAAAAGTTGCAAGTGAGCCAACGCATTGGAAGGAAATCTGAGGGCCAATGCTTTACTACAGGAACATTTTGGTGATAAGCAGATACTCGTTCCAGCCCCCTTGGAAAAGGCTCTTTCTTGGCAGCATATTAAATTGGAAGACGTGAAAGCTCTTCAAGACTACAGTCTAGAAGCTGTTGCGATGTCATGGACGTGCAGGGCATACATGAGTTAAACATGCCTGCTAATATGAAGGTTGTTGTAAAAAAATTTCCCGATGAACTTAGAAAAGAATGGAGTTTGGCAGTGTGGGAACTGCAAGAAAGGCACAGCCATAAGGTTAATTTCTCTGACATTGTTGACTCTATTGAAAAACAAATAAAGATTGTTACACACCCAGTGTTTGGGAAAGCATGCAAGGCTGCATTGCTGGCAGTACATAAAGGTGTGAAGAAAACTGGATCACAAATTCGTTCTCAAGCTAAAGGAAGTAGCTTTGCCACTACTGTGGCTACTGTGGAAAGTGAAGCTGAAACTGAGCCTGCAATTGATAAAAATGTTGGAAATTCAAAACTAGCCATTATTGAAGCAGTGAGTACCACCCTCGTATCTTATGGAGGCTGGAAATCATGATTGTAAACTTCCTATAATTTCAGTTCAGGTGAAGTCTAAGAAGAGTAACATGGTTACTTATGATTCCTAGATCAGGGAAATACAACAGTGTCTGTACAGAGAGCCTCATGAACAAGCTCAACCCAACAGGAAAGAGGGCATGCATTCTCTTTTGCATGATGGGTCAAGAGAAGGTCACGTGTAGCTATATCATTTCAGGATTGGAGGTGGCTGGCTTAGGTAGTGAAAACTGTTGTTAACTCCCTGACATATGCACACAGGAATGTATGCTTGTCCACAAAGGAAACATTCCGCATCAGAGAGATCTTCAGAAAAGGTCTCGTCTATAGAATGTTTATTTGCCAAAAACTGAGTTGCTGATAGGGGTGAATGTGCCTAAGGCATTGGAGATGTTGCAAGCGATTCACATTGTTGATGATAGACCCTATGCAATCAGAACAATGTGGGGTTGGACTGTTAATCGGCCATTGAGAGGAGAGCATGCTGGTGAAAGAGACTATGCTCGGCCAGAGCTGACAGGTAATGGGACTTCAGCTTGGATGAGATAGATAGATAGATAGATAGATAGATACTTTATTCATCCCCATGGGGAAATTCAACATTTTTTTTCCAATGTCCCATACACTTGTTGTAGCAAAAACTCATTACATACAATACTTAACTCAGTAATAATATGATATGCATCTAAATCACTAACTCAAAAAGCATTAATAATAGCTTTAAAAAAGTTCTTAAGTCCTGGCAGTTGAATTGTAAAGCCTAATGGCATTGGGGAGTATTGACCTCTTCATCCTGTCTGAGGAGCATTGCATCGACAGTAACCTGTTGCTGAAACTGCTTCTCTGTCTCTGGATGGTGCTATGTAGAGGATGTTCAGGGTTTTCCATAATTGACCGTAGCCTACTCAGCGCCCTTCGCTCAGCTACCGATGTTAAACTCTCCAGTACTTTGCCCACGACAGAGCCCGCCTTCCTTACCAGCTTATTAAGACGTGAGGCGTCCTTCTTCTTAATGCTTCCTCCCCAACACGCCACCACAAAGAAGAGGGCGCTCTCAACAACTGACCTATAGAACATCTTCAGCATCTCACTGCAGACATTGAATGACGCCAACCTGCTAAGGAAGTACAGTCGACTCTGTGCCTTCCTGCACAAGGCATCTGTGTTGGCAGTCCAGTCTAGCTTCTCGTCTAACTGTACTCCCAGATACTTGTAGGTCTTAACCTGCTCCACACATTCTCCATTAATGATCACTGGCTCCATATGAGGCCTAGATCTCCTAAAGTCCACCACCATCTCCTTGGTCTTGGTGACATTGAGACGCAGGTAGTTTGAGTTGCACCATATCACAAAGTCCTGTATCAGTTTCCTATACTCCTCCTCCTGTCCATTCCTGACACACCCCACTATGGCCGTGTCATCAGCGAACTTCTGCACATGGCAGGACTCCGAGTTATATTGGAAGTCAGATGTGTACAGGGTGAACAGGACCGGAGAGAGTACGGTTCCCTGTGGCGCTCCTGTGCTGCTGACCACCGTGTCAGACCTACAGTCTCCCAACCGCACATACTGAGGTCTATCTGTCAAGTAGTCCACTATCCAATCCACCATGTGAGAGTCTACTCCCATCTCCGTTAGTTTTGGTAGCAGTGATTCAACACAGATTTTCCTGAACATAGACAACCTGGTTTGGCAGGAGAAGAGCACAGTCCATGACAGACTGCTTACCAAATGAGGACATGTGTGTAAATGTTGAGATGTCATGTCTTCTGCATCTTTATAGCATTTTGTATTTATTGTCCCATAATAGTTAGGGGCTGGAATGTAGGAGCCATGTATCTGTTCTGCTTTTGCTTTGCATTCCGTGTTGCACGTTTATTATGCTTATTAAGGTAACTAGTAATACTTGTGGGGGCATGTTAAAAGCAAAAGGAACAAGTTACACCTTCTTGCTTATTTTGTGGCAGTTTGTAGCTTGGGACTGGTGGAGGGCATATCTTTGCTGACTTAATATTGCAGAGATAACATTCAATAATGCTTAATTATATGCTTGCTAATTGCTAATAAAGGATCCAAACAAAGGATTCGACTCTTTGGAACAATAATTCCATTGGAGCTGAGGGTGCATCATGCAAGTATAATAACCCAGTGGTGGTCACAGGCTAGCGGCAATTGTTTTGTTTTGATATTGGATTAGTTTTGCCATTGTAATGTGGATAACTGGATCAGCAAATTTGCAGATGACAACAAGATTGGTGTGTAGTGGACAGCGAGGAAGACTATTAAGAGTTTGCAGTGTGATTTGGGCCAGCTGGAAAATGGCAGATGGAATTTAATGCAAATAAGTGTGATGAGTTGCACTTCAGAAGGACCAGCCCGGGTAGGTCTCACACAGTGAACGGGCACAGCACTGTGAATGGGTGCAGTAAAAGAAAAGGATCTGGGATTATAGGTCCATAATTAATTGGAAGTGGCAACACAGATAGATATGATCGTAAGGAAAGTCTTCATAAATCGAAGTACTGAGTACAGGAGATGGGATGTTATGTTGAAGTCGTATAAGATGTTGCTGAGGCCTAATTTTGAGTATTGTGTGCTGTTTTGGACACCTACCTACAGGAAAGATGTAAATAAGGTTGTAAGAGTACAGAGAAAATTTACAAGGATGTTATCGGGACTGGAGGACCTGACGTATAGAGAAAGTTTGAATATGTTAGGACTTTATTTTCTGGAACATAGAAGGTTGAGGGGAGATTCGATAGAGGTATACAAAACTATGAGGGGTATAGATGAGTAAATGCAAGAGAGCTTTTCCAACTGAGGTTGGGTGGGTGAGACTATAACTAAAGGTTGTGGGTTATTCGAATTTATTTAAATCTTACAATCATCCCACAATGTGAGGGTGAACGGTAAAATGTTTAAGGGAAACATGAGGGGGGAGCATCTTCACTCAGCCGGCTGTGAGAGTGTGAAGCGATTTGCCAGTGCAGGGGTGGTGCATGCAAGCTCAAGTTCAAAGTTTAAGAGAAGTTTGAATAGGTATATGAATAGTAGGGGTATGGAGGGCTATAGACTGGGGGCAGGTTGATGGGACTGGGCGGATGTATGGTTCAGCATGGACTAGATAGGCTGACGAGCCTGTTTCTGTGCTGTACTTGGGGGCTGCATTTCTGTACTGGTCACATGTAACTTTCGTAGTCTTCCTCGCCATAAACACAAATGCCATTCAGGTAATCGTAACTTTGGCACATTGTGTAATCCTTCACACTTCCTTGCTGTAGCTAACACTGTGCATTAACAGTCTTCTTATTGATTTTATACTTCAGACTACACTGCTGTTATTTTTATGCACCTTTATTATTGAGACAAATAAACTTGGAGTTTTCTAAGTGTTATTTCATCATGTCCCTGCAGGTGATATTCCAGCATAAGTTACAGAGAGGTCTACAGAGCAAGAAATTTGAACAATATAATGATTTGGATTATTTTGTTATTGGTTTCTATGATTTAACAATAACCCATTTTTGTTTTCCAGTAAATAAGTAATTCACAATGCAACACAGGCACAACAGAGCACATGAAATGAATGAGTGACAAGCACAATAGGCCCAGCGGGTTCTGGTGTAACCACAGCATACAATGGTAAATGCCAATACTAAACCTCTTACTCACAGCCCAGCTGCCATACAATCCAAGCAGTACGGTACCAATGCTTGCTTAGAATCTTGATTTTGCTGCCAAGTACAGAAAAATTTACACATATATTGGAAACAGTAATTGCTAAAATATTTTGATGAGCTTGCAAGTAAAATACTGTAAGAGTCCAATGATGTCAAATGCAAATGATTTAATATGACCCAAGTATCGACTGGGGCAAACTTCAGCTTGTGACAGTAATAAATAGCATATACAAACTGCTTTTCCAAATACCCTTGTTTATTGGGTACTTCAGAGTATTTATAAATCATGAAAAACTGCTGAATAAATGCAACTTCTTTCTTTACGTGACAGCAGCTTGAAAGAACCTAATTTAGTAAACTTTTGATCAGGGTGCCAGCTGCAGTCAAAACTGATGTGAATTCTGCCACACAAATAATGATGAACTCTGAATGGGAAAGCTAAAGTATAGCAACAAGACAAATGCACAAGGGAAGGATTTAGAGTCATGGAGTACTACTGCATAGAAACAGGCCCTATGAAAATAGTCCATGGAAATCTATTATCCTGCCTAGTCCCAACAACCTGCAATCAGACCATAACCCTCCCATATAGGGTTATAGAATTGAATACAGTGCAGAATCGACCTTTCTGGCCCTTTGAGCCACGCTGCCCAGCAATCCACCAATTTAATCCTAGCCTAAACACAGGACAATTTACAAAGGTCAATTAGCCTACTAACTGGCACCATTGACTGTGTTGCCACCCACAGCTCCAATCTGTTAATGAAATTTGCTGACAATACTACACTGATTGGCCTAATCTCAAATAATAATGAGGCAACCTCTCCCTCAATGTCACAAAAACAAAGGAGCTGGTTGTGGATTCCAGGAGGAATGGAGTAATGGAGACAGGCTTATTGACATCAATGAATCCGGGGTTGAGAGTGTGAACAGCTTTAAGTTCCTCGGCATGCATACTGGCTGTGTGGTGGAAAAGACACAATAGTGCCTCTTTCACCTTAGATGGTTGAAGAAGTTTGGTATGAACCCCCAAGTTCTAAGAACTTTCTACAGGGGCACAATTGAGAACATTCTGATTGGTTACATCACTGCCTGGTTGTGGTGAACTACATATACCTGTCTGGACACGCCCCTCTGCTGACTGCTCCTGTGGCTCCTCCCACAGACCCCTGTATAAAGGGGGTTGGAGGCACTGCTCCCCCCTCAGTCTCCAGGATGTTGTGTGGTCATTTCTTGCAGCTAATAAAAGCCTTTCTTTAGCCTCCCGTCTCCGAGAGTTATTGATGGTGCATCACTGGTATAGGAACTGTACTTCCCTCAATTGCAGGGCTCTGCAGAGAGTGATGTGGACAGCCCAGTGCCTCTGTGGGTGTGAACTTCTCACTATTCAGGACATTTACAAAGACAGGTGTGTAAAAAGGACCGAAAGGATCATTGGGGACCTGAGTCATCCCAATCACAAACTGTTCCAGCTGCCACCATCCAGGAAACAGTACCGCAGCATGAAAGCCAGGACCAACAGGCTCCGGGACAGCTTCACTGAACATTTAGATGGAGACATAAAGATTTTTACTCCTCGTGTATATGAAGGATGTAAGTAATAAAGTCAATTCAATTCAATTTATTACAATGTGGAACCTTGCACATTCAGCTCCCAACGACAACCATCTTTCAGCCATTATTCAGTGGTGCCCTCATCATACCCGACAACGTGTAAAAGTGCAACAACATCATCCACCTGACGTACCAAAATGCTGGATGAACTCAGCAGGCCGGGCAGCATCTGTTAAAAGAAGCAGTCAACTTTTCGGGTCGAGACCCTTCATCAGGGTACTTCGTGTTAACATCATCCACCTTATTTCTTGCACTCTACACATTGAGATATAACACATAATGTACAATACTTCTACCCTTTTTGATTCTGCATCCTATACTCAACCTGCTGGCTGCAATTTTGGCCTGTCATCTCCCTGCTCTTCCTGACAGTCTGACTCCAAGCTAACTAAAACACAAAGTGCACTGCAGATGTTGTGGTCAAATCAAGACGTACAAAAAGACGTACATCCAGCTTTTTTGTACGTCCAAGCTATCTTTGCTTTTTTACCATCTGTCTAATCCTGAGTCCCTTCACTCCAGTTCCTATCCCCCTGCCAAATTAGTTTAAACCCTCCCCAATGATTTGAACAACCTACCTGCAAGAGTATTGGTCCCCTTGGATTTAGGTGCAACCCATCCCTTTTGTACAGGTCACACCTCCCCCAGAAGAGATCCCAATGATCCAAGAACCTGAAGTCCTGCCCCCTGAATCAGCTTCTCACCCACACATTTATCTGCTAAATTATCCTGTTTCAACCCTCACTGGCACATGGCACAGTAGTAATCTAGAATTACTACCCTGAAGGTCCTGCCTCTCAGCTAGCTCTTAAATTCTCTCTTCAGGATCTCTTTGCTTTTTCTTCCTATGTCATTGGCACCAATATGCACCAAGACATCTTGCTGTTCTTCCTCGCCTTCCAAAATGCTAAGGACGAAATTTGAGACATCTCTGACCCTAGAACTTGGGAGGCAACATACCATCCGGGTGTCATCTTTACGTCCACAGAATCTCCTGTCTGTTGCTCTGACTATTGAGTCTCCTATTCCTACTGCTCCCCTCTTCTCCCTCTTTCCCTTCTGTACCACTGACCTGGTCTCCCCTGGGAGGTCATCCCCCACAATAGTATCCAAAGTAGCATACTTATAATTGAGGGGAATAGCCACAGAAGTGCTCTGCCCTAACTGCCTCATCACCATTCCATTGCTTCTGCTGACAATCACCCAGCTACCCACTTCTTGCAAGTTAGGAGTGACTGCCTCCTTGTAACTCCAATCGATGATCTCCTCACTCTTCCGTACAAGTGAATGGTCATCCAGCTACCATGACAACATGGTGGCTGCTGAAAGAATGACATTCGAAGATTAGTAGATAATTATAGGAGGTACTGCAAATGACAGTGAATTAAAGTAGATGGAATGTATAAAGGGCAATTGGAAAGGCTATAATCAGAAAAATAAGGGGAAGCATACAAAGAAAAATGACATCAAGAATTTGAACCTTTGGTCCTTCCTGAAAAGTTAAGGTGGTGTAGCAATGAGAATCCATTCTTGTACTCTCATTCAATATTAAAATGAATTGCCAATATATTAATATCTGTTGCATGATTAAAAGGGTACTCACACTTGCAAGGGTGAAATTTAACTTTGGGATGAATTTAATGCACAAGTAAAACGAGGCCCCTGACTAACAGGCCAATTACTGTTTAATTAAAAGTGATGGCAAAGAAACAAGATGTAAATATTTAAGCATGCAGTCATACCACATCCTAAATTTCTGGCAAATTACGGTCTCTAAATATCATACGCATAATTACTTAGAATTAATGATCCAATAGTTATTGTTTCAATGTGTTGCAGCAGTCACGTCTCAGTGTAAATCCTTCTCTTGTTACAGCTGACACCATGATGACAATTGTTGCTGGATTTACTCTTCAGTGAAATGTCACTGGAATGTTTTAGACAGTTTATCACTGATGGTCCCCAGCGATGTGCGAGTGGAAAATCAAATGCCCTGCTCTACTGATCCCCAATCCATATTTGCCACAGAGAAGGGGAAACTCAGCCATGCTTTTATTTTTAAATCAAGCCTTGTAAGATTGTGCTGTATCAGTGTTAAAACTGATTAATCTGAGTTTGTAATGAATGTCCATTGTAACCTCCCACACCTCATCCATCACCAACAAAAAAATCTATTCCTTCTCAATAAAATAACAAGCTACATTAATAATTGATAATATTTGTCAAGCATGTATTATCCATTGGCCAGTATTAAAGCATGGTATTATTTATATTAATCAAATGAATTATTAAGTGTTAAAGTAATCTAAATTTGAATGTCCTTTTGCATTCTTACATTCTCTGTTTTCTGGTGCAGTGTATGCTTTAATCCAAATCAGAAAGTACACTATTCCTCATTTAACATTAGATCAGTTTTGAGCACCTGAAGTGACCCTTGTTTATGCATAAAAATGTATAGCATAAAATTAAATTAAAATTGATGTACGTTTAATCTCAGTTGCTTCCTATCTGCATTTATTTTTACAAAATTAGCTGTGTTTAGTTTACTGAAATAAATTAAGAAAATGGAAAGAAAAAGACAAATTTTCTGCTTCATGCTTTGCCTATATGCTTCATAATTGATTAGAGCTTCACTTTATTATATATCTTTGAATTTATTGTGTGGAATGCTTCACTAAATATTCAATTTTTTTCTTGAATGGATATAATTTAATATCGGAAATACTGCATACGTCTTAATTTTAGAAGCTTCTTTCTTTCTGAAAATAGATTAAAGCAAATGAAACAAAAAGAGTTTGTTTAGCTTCACAATACTGAGGTAGGACTGGTTGGGTTTTGGAGATGCAGCCAAACTGAACACAACAACTGTATAAAATGTTTCCTGAGCATTGGTTCAAATTCCTCTCAAGACATGAGCTGTACAAGCTGTCACTTGCCCTGCAGTGCTGAGTTACTACTGCATTATTGCAGTTTTGCATTTCAGACACTCTGTCCATCTGTGGCTGCCTTGATTATTCAAATGAATGCAGATATAAACCTATTGCAATTATTTTAAAGTGCCAACATTTGTGCCTCAACCAACACCAAAGGTTGTGACTGGCTATTCAGCTCATTGCGGTTTGTGAGAGTGGTCTGTTTTATTGGGAGAATAATAACTAAGTGACGACATTCAGAAGAAACTAATTGACTGCGAAGCTTTTGACACATCATTCCAGATCTGCTATGATGTGCTATCAACATAAGTCTCGATCAAACAATGCAACAAAAAGATTTCTTCCTCACTTATCCTACTGATATTTGCGTGGCCTTGCTATGTATGTAATATCCACTGTACTTACACAAAATCAGTCCGTGCACTCCAAAGAAATCCAATATTCGTAAAACCCTTTAAGACACTTTGCAGAAAGAGAACTATATAAATATAGATTTCTCAGAGACATTCTTTCAACGAAAGTATATTTTTACCCATAAATGACTTTAGATGCAGCAGAGCTAGGAAATGACAATCTTTGCCAGAATTTCTGATATGGTTTGATCCTCCTGAGCTATCCAATCACTGCTGAATATAAATTATATCTGACAGTTCATCACACTTTTGCAGGGATCCACAGTAAAGGCTACTCCTTCATAATATTAATAGCAGAATAAATCCTGCTGAGCTGCAAAACCAAGATTACCCTTTAAATCAGTTTGATATGAACTAAGAATATACAATAATTCTCCCTACAATCAAACAGTTTGTTTGATTAAAAGCAAATTAAATTAGTATTCACTTAGGGCTTCTGATCTTATTTTGACTGGTTTCTGTTACTGTCTTCTCAGACTATTTAGTGTTTTTTTAAAGTTTTTGTTACTATTTAGTGTTTGGTATTGTCATTTAAATTAAAATTGGTTAGGTATATGGACAGGAAAGGAATGGAGGGTTATGGGCTGAGTGCGGGCCAGTGGAACTAGGTGAGAGTAAGTGTTCGGCACGGACTAGAAGGGCCGAGATGGCCTGTTTCCGTGCTGTAATTGTTATATGGTTATATTCAGGTGATAACATTATTTATATTCTGGTAAAGCAAGAACATATTTTTAAAACACAACTCAGCTACATGAACCACAGTTATGCATTCCCTGAAATTACCTGCTAATTTAGTTGATCTAAGTATGGTCGGGTGTTATTTAAAAACTAAAATTAGAATTTAAATGCAAGTCATTAAAATAATTATGCAGTGTCATTTTGACTATATTATTTTAAATGGAATTAAGTAAATCGATAAATGCGGCCGTCACATTTCCTTTGACCCTCACCAATAAAAAGCAGCATAGCTTGGTACTGCGACTGCTCTGCCCATGGCTGCAAGACGCTGCAGAGAACTGTGGACACGGCTCAGCACATCACAGAGACCAATCTCCCCTCATGGACTCCGCGCACACTTCTTGCTGCCTCGGTAAAGCAGCCAGCAATATCAAAGACTACACCACCATGGACAATATTTCTTCTTCTCATTCCACCCCCACCACTCTGCCATCTGGCAGAAGACAGAAAAGCACATACAGAAGGCTCAAGAACAGCTTCTAAATCACTGTTATGAAACAATTGAAGGGTTCCTTAGTACATTAAAATTAACTCTTGACCTCACAATCTACCTTGCACCTCCCTACCTGCTCTGCACATTCTCTATACTGTAACACTTTATTTTGCACTCTGGTCTTGTTTTACCTTGCACTACATTAATGAACTGTTGTAATGAATTGATCAAGCCGGACAAGTTCTTCACTGCACCTCAGTGATGTGACAAAAGTAACAAATAACCAAGAACTTCAAGAGAAAGTTCAGTTTTCTGTTTGTCCTTTAATAAGCAAATTGAATAAGCAAACCAAACGTATGTTTTCTTAATTAGAGTTCTCCTTCAACACTAACTTTATTTCTGTCATTTTCTTCATTAAGTTTGTGGACCGCTAGTATTAACAATGAATAATTTTACAGAGTATAATGTATATTAATGATGGTTCTATAAAACCATATCATGGAGCTATTTGTACATAACCATCTACGTTGCCCAATGTGCTGACCTTGAAAAAGAATGAAAGAAAAATAATATGAATTTATTCCTTGGTGTTATCATTTCAGAGGACCAGTCTTGGGCCCAGCACTTAAGTGCAACCATGAAGGAAGCATGGCAGAGCCTCTACTTCCATAGAAGTCTGCGAAGATCAGCATGACATCTAAAACTTAGACAAACTTCCATAGGTGTGTGGTGGAGAGCATATTGACTGGCTACATCATAGCCTGGTATGGAAATACCAGTGCTCTTGAATGGAAAATTCTACAAAAAGTACTGGATAAAGCCCAGTCCACCATTTATAAAGGCTTTCCTTCCATTGAGTGCATCTACATGGAGCGCTGTTTCAGGAAAGCAGCATCAATCATTAAGGGCCCCCACCACCTAGTTCATACTCTCTTCTCACTGTAGCCAGCAGTATGAAGGTACAGGAGCCTCGTGACTCACACCACCAGGTTCTGGAACAGTTATTACCCCTCAACCTTAAAGCTCTTGAACCAGAGGGGATAACTTCACTCAACTTCACTTGCCCCATCACTGAACTGCTCCCTCAGCTATGAAATCACTTTCAAGGACTCTTCATCTCATGTTGTGGATATTTATTGATTATTATTATTAATTTTTTTCTTTTTGTATTTGGCTTTTGCACGCTGATTGTCTGCCCTGTTGATGCAGTTTTTCATTGATTCTATTATGGTTATTGGATTTATTGAATTTGCACATAAGAAAATGAATCTCAGGGTTATATATGGTGACATATATGTACTTCGATAGTAAATTTACTTTGTATTTATTGAGGACACATGAGTTTTGATTAACACACTTAATCCAGCTTTCATAGTGTTGTGCCATTGAAAGTAGTTCAATCTTTTTGATTATTAATACAGTATTAACTTTCCCCTAAAATAGCCAACACTGAAAGCAACTGAGAGCAAGCCAGTATTTTAAAAGGGGAACTTTATTTATAACACTGAGGGGCCAGGAGCAAATGCACCAGTTCTGCTCTGGTACACAATAAATTTGCAAAGCTGTTACTCAGTTTAACCATAACTGCAGTGGCACTAGAAACACGCATTCAAAACTTTGACTACCTTCCCTTTTTTTTGGTACAAAATGGTACAAACAACGATACAAAATATTTGTGCTGTTGACCATTACAAAAAAAGTTTCCTCTAACTGTGCAATGATTTGTGTTGAAATGTTGAACACACAACACGAGAAGAAATCATTCTTTGAAACAACCACAGCCATGCGAGCTTCAATATAAAACAACATGCAAAAAAATAAAAAAATGCTCCAATTATACATATAACATTAATTGGGTGATGTTTGCTTCAAGCTCTGCAACATTATGTACACAGTACAGTGAGAAATCAAACGGATATCAATGTTAAAGAAAATTAATTTACGTTAATTTGACGTCATTCTACTTCAAGATGTTAAAAGAAAACAACCTTAATACTAATGAAGACTAACCAGTCCTTCTGAATGACCTTTCTTTTCCTTATCTTTACACTGCTCGACAAATAGACTTCCAATGTTAAGCTCTATACAACATATACAATGCGATTAGCCACCCACCTGCTCAGTTTTAAACATGGTTGTTAATAAACATGTTTCTGTACAGTTTTTTTTTTAATGTATTTTACACCGATAGTTTAAAAGGCAAAAAGGAAAATCGGTCCTTTAACCAGAGTGGAAATAAATTGATTCTTTCATTTTCTCTATGTAGCCAGTATTGGACCAGGGATCGATAGATGATTGAATTTTAATCACTCCTGAGATTGAGGGAATCCGATAAAATGTACCAAAAAGGCACTTTAAAAACAGTGCTTCTGTACTAAGAAATTCAAGTTAATAAAGAGCTCCTTTCCTCTTTAGTTGTAAAGCAAATGTTGAGCGATATTCCTGCTGACTGACCAAAAATATGCAGCAAAGACAACAAGCATTCATGCTAACAGCTCATGTTCTAAAATAAAAAAAACCTAACACACCACTAAAATGTTATGGTCAGCAAGGAATATTAATGAAAAAGCTGCCTCTTTTGTACAGTTCCTTCAAATTCTGGTGCACAGAGTACTGTTAGTCAACTTCTCCACCACCATACATATCTGCTAACTTCTTGAATCGTGGCCCCCAGTCATTAAGATAATCATAATCGTGGTCACCAGAGCTGGATGAGTTCAGGGAGCTGACTGATCCTGCAGTTGAACCACTTCCTTCATAATCAAATACCAGCAGGGAATCATAGGGTGGTGCTGTTGGGTCATTATCCGCCGCTCTGAGACCCTGTAAAGACAAAGAACAGAATATCGTTAAAGCATTCCCTGATGATATTGAAGACAGGAGCTAAATTTTAAAAATACAATCATTGCAAAGTGGTTGGCTTTAAGGTCACATCTACAAAAATCTGATCACAACTTTTTCTCTACGAAAGTAATTAGGATGCATGAACAAGTGACACCACAGGCACAAAGAATTGGGGAGATTGTTCAAGGATGTACAAAAGAATTTGTATTTCTTGTAACGATATGAAGTAGCTGCAACTTCAGCCTCCTGAACTCTTGCATTGGTCATTTCAAATAGCCCAGGAATGAGTCTTTTCGGTAATCATCAGGTTTCAAAATTCAAATTTCTTCCCTTAGTTTCTAGCATCAGGGATGATTAATGTGGCTGGCATCCAATACCGTTTGCTGAGGAATTCCCAAGTTAAAACAAGTTATAGAAGAATAACTTAAAAATGAAGATAAGAATCCCAGTGTACAATAGTTAAATTACTGGACAAGAAATTCAGACGTCGGACGAACAATCTCAGGGAACAGAGTTCAAATTCCACCATTGCAGTTATAGAAATTCAGTTTAATTAATAATCTGATTATGAACCATGATGAATAATAATGGCAAGAACTACCATAATAAGCATCGTACTAGTGCCCTTTGGGAGAGGAAATGGCGCCATCCAGACACGGTCCTCTCGATATGCCATTCCAAGTACACCTGCATGATTGACTGAATTGGCCTAGCAAGCCACTCACTTGTACCACATTAGCTATACTTGGACTGCAGTAGTTCAGAAAGGTGACTCACCACTATCACCTCAGGGCCATTCGAGATGGGAAATAAATGCTGGCCATCCACTAGTGGCCAGACTCAGAAGATAAAAGTACAGCCTTGAAACTCAAGTTCTGGACTATTTGCCTGATGTTGGGTTTAAAATTTTCAGTAACAGACAAATTATAAATTATTAATCCACCTCATACCTGAGACGAATTGGTGCAATATTAATGTCTAATTCTTTGTACCTTCAAATGTGTATATTTACGGTAATTTGCAGTTACCATCTTTTCAGCAATGTCATTAGTAATAATGGTGGAATATACAACTGAATATTCAAAAAACAACTAAACTAGAAACAAGACCTGTTGGGAATATTCAGAAGGCCAAGCAGCACCTGTGGAGAGGGAAAAGGTCTGACCTGTTGAATATTTCCAGCATTTGCTGTCATTTGCATTTTAGAAATCTCCAACATTCCATAATCCAACTATTTGGAAATCACCATGGTTTGGCATCTGGATAATTAGGTGATGCTTCCCACATTCCATTCCAGTTGAGCCAGGCCCTGATTTCCACATTCTTCTGATCTCCCTTCAAACTTACTTGGCTCACTTACTGGATAATTCGCAATACTGAAAGAAATGAGTTAAAAATGCACTGGCGTATTAAAAACATCCAGTGGTCTGGAAATGCACCAACCAAGTGCCAAGTATATTACCTTATCAGTTCAACAACAATAGATATCAGTCTGGTATTCCCCACTTATTACCTCATTAATAAAGTCTCCAATATCTCCAGGATGTGGAATTGTTGGGCGCAGTGGATACTGTGGCTCAGCACCAATCGGCCGTTCATCAACTCTTCTGATCCCTGGTGTCTTTGCCAAAACAGAATCTAGAGCATCTGGTTGTTGAAGCTGGCTCAAGTCATAATCCTGCAGAACAGAAACCTAGGCTTTAGACCATGTCTCTCTCAGATCACAATCAAAATGAAACATTCATTCAAACTACTGCTCCCGGCAATTTTAAATATTTATTAAACAAAAGACTCACAATTTATCAATAACAAACTATATTTCAGAAGTAAGCAATTAAGTTCATGTGAAACTATGAAGGGATGTCAAGGATGTGGAAACAATCAGAGATAATGTGCTATGGTATGATACTTTTGCTGTCAGGTTCATCTGTCATTTAGTTTCAGAGGCTTATTCAAAATTGTCAGTTACAGCTGATTGTTTAGATAAATACAGAACTCACATCGTTAACATATAAAATGCTGGAGGAACTCAGCAGGTCAGGCAACATCTATGGAGGGGAAAAATCTATGGTGTTTCAGGCTGAGACCGTTCATCAATACTGGGTTGGATGGGGAAGAAGCCAGAATAAGAAAATGGTGGGAGTGGAAGGAATACAAGCTGATTATTATGTCAAGCAAGGTGAGGGTGAAGGTGGGTGGATGGGGGAGGTGGGGGATGAAGTGAGAAGCTGAGAGGTGATTGGTGGGGAAGGTAAAGGGCTGAAGAAAGAGGAATCTGATAGGACAGGGCAGTGGAGCAAGGGCAAAAATGAAGGAGGATGCACATGAGAGGAAGATGATGTGCAGGTGAGGAGGAGGGAAGGGGACAGAGGGGAGCCAGAGTGGAAAATAGAAAAAGAGAGAAAGGGTGGGGGGAAGGAATTATAGGAAGTTGAAGAAACCAAAGTTCATGCCATCAGGTTGGTCACTGCCCAGATGGAATATGAGGTGTTGCTCTCCTGCCTGAAGCTGGCCTTGTTGTAGCAGTAGAGGAGGCCAAGGACCAACATATCAGAATGGGAATGGGAAGTAGAATTGAAATGGGTGGCCACCACTTGGAATTTCCTGGTAGCCACCCATTTTAATTAATAGGTAGGATAGAGCGTCAAGTGCTGTGAACTAATGGTCTTCATCTATGACATCATTCATAAATTCACAAAAATGTGCACAAATTCACAGAATTTCTCCACTTCCAAAAATGATATTTCATTAGTGATGTTTAAAAATTTACAGACATGCCAATAATAATGAGCATGGATTGATATAGAAACATGGACTTTGGAAATGGAATGCCTCCCTATAGCGTTATGAAATCCAGATTTAGCTATGGCTAAACAAGTAATCTATAAAGGCTCAGGGCAACTTTCTCATTTTATGTAGGCATATGCCAGCTTCTGTACAGCTTTCACAATCTTTCCCAAATACTTGCCACCTCCAAGTATGTACACACATATATGTAGTGGCCACTTTATAAGGTACACCTGTACAACTGCTTATTACTGCAAATATCTAATCAGTCAATCATGTCACAGCAACTCAATGCATAAAAGCAAGAGGTTCAGTTGTTATTCAGACCAAACATCAGAATGTGGAAGAAATGTGATTGAAATGGCTTTGACCGTGGAATGATTGTTGATCTTGGATGAGATGGCTTTAGTGTCGCAGAAAATGCTGCTCATCTGGGATTTTCATGCATAACAGTCGAAAGAGTTTACAAAGAATGGTGCAAAAAAACAAAAAAAATCCAATGAGCTGCAGTTCTGTGGATGAAAACACCCTGCCAATGGAAAAGGTCTGAGAAGAATGGCCAGACAGGTTCAGGCCGACAGGAATGTGCCAGTACCTCAAATAACCACACATTACAACGGTGTACAGAAGCACATCTCAGAGTGCACAACATATAGATGGGCTACAATAGCAGAAGACCACAAACATAATATTTCAAATACTCTCCAGTACCTGGACTCCCTTCAGAATTGCTCCTTAAATATTAGATGGCTTCTTTCTTCTTAACAAAATATCAAAACATTGTATGCTTTTGCTTTAAGTTTACCTGTCACATGTACGCCCATTTCCAGCTGTTTTCAAGGCCTCCTCACTGTACATTTCCAACCTTTGTGCCATCTGCAATTTTTGAGAAGTGTCCTAAGCATTGAAATGTCAGGAAGAGTGTGGTCTCAGCCCTGAATCCCATGGAACACTTCCAGCTAACATCAATCAGTATGATTAATAACCATTCACCACAATTGTTCTATTGGTTTCTGTGACAAAGCTGAATGTTTATCAATGTTGCTATTATGCTTAACAGTCCATGGACTATAATCTTCTTGATGAATTACAGTTACCACTTAGCAAATAGAACATAGAACAATACATCACAGTACAGGTTTTTGACCCATGATGTTGTCAACCTCTTAACCTAATCTAAGATCAATATAATCCTTCCCTCTTACTGAGTCCTCCATTTTTCTCTCATCCATGTGCCTATCTAAGAGTTCCTTAAATGTTGTTAATTCATCTGCCTCTACCATTTCCCCTGGCAGAGCATTCCATCCACTTACCACTGTGTAAAAAACTTAGCTCTGACAGCCCCTCTATACTTTGCTTAATCACCTTAAAACTATGCCCCCTCATATCTGCCTTTTCCACCTTGGAAAAAAGTGTCTGGCCATACACTCAATCTACACTCATATCATCTTGAATACCTCTATCAGGTCACCTGTCAGCCTTCTTTGCTCTGGCAGTTTATCCTCGTGAACATGCTGTCTAATCCAAGCAGCATCCTGATAGATCTCCTCTGCAACCTCTCTAAAGCTTCTACATCCTTCTTATAATGATGCAACCAGAGTGAATACCATATTCCAAGTGTGATCTAACCAGGGTTTTGAATGCCTGCATACACTACATCAACTACATCACCCAGTTCAGCACTCTCTGAGAATTTCAATTATAGCTATATAAATGCCTACCTGTTCCTTTAATTAAAGAAACCCTACAAATATACCATGCTCTTCCCATTTTCTCCTTGACAGCCACTAATCCTTTGGTGCTAGCAGCTGTTTGGGTTGTAGGGTAACCACCAGCTAAAATACGTTATCTATACAGCATCCAAACTTGCAGATGCACACAAACCAGTGTCTACCTCCTGCATGGCACTGAATTTTCTCACTGACCAAATTCCCAGGTTGGCTCTCTTTTCAAGTTCAAACTGCCAGGCCATTCTCATTAGTGAATAACAAATACTACTACTGCTCTGCAACAAGTCCAAAAGCAGCAAGGGTATTGTTTAATCAAAAATATAACATTTTTCAATAAATCTGTCCTTCATGAAGAAAAAGGAATACAATCCACTAAAGCAATAATGCTGTGAACAGTGGCACACAAGCAGCCTGGCAGCTCGTTTGAATCCTTATCTAATTTGTTTTTTTTGAGTTCAGAATGTTTTGCTGACTTTTCTCAGCCCATATTCTACAGTTGCCCAGGGCTAATATCACCCTTAAAGTACTTAAATAGCTCAGGAAGTAATCAAGCCAGGTTGTTAATAGTGGTTGTCAACTCTCATACTACGTTGGGGGCTGCTCTAGGAATTCTCAGCACCAAGCCCTTTGACATATATCTGTGTGAATTATACATTCTCACATCCTCTTTAGAAAAGCCTTCAAGGAACTTTTGAGATGAGCAAAGTGGAACTGAAGGATGAGCATGCCTTTTTCCCCTCTGGGTTGCACACATTTAATAGCTTTATTTAGGAAGAGGGAAAGAAAGCTGGCTGTAGAAATATGATATGACAGAATTTTTATAGGCGAAATTACCTCGCCTCAACTTGCCTGCTGAGATTTGTTAAGAAGAATTATAAGATCTAGTAGCACCTAAGGATTGGAGGCATACTAGGCCTGGAAATAAGATGAGCATGGCTTTTGTATTGAAAGTGCCTAATGAGACTCAAATAATTATAATTTCACACTCAGATAATCAGTCACTTCTGGAATATTAAGCTAATAATCAAAACCAGATGCTAACAAATCCCTGGGTGTGGAATTTACTTAGTGCTCAAGTTCATCTTGACCACTCTTAACACAATGAATCGCAAAGAATAAAACTCACAGCAATGCAAATATCTTCAAGCCCCAGTAATACTGCAAAGAATAAAATGGAACAAATCCTGCAGCATCATTATTGGAAATATATTAAAACCAGGATCAAATGTCATCAAAATGGCTAATATAAATTTAGTTTCACTGTGATACAATGGACCGCAGATGGAATTTTTTTGGCTGTTTGGGTTCAAACTGACTAAAGTTCCTTATTTTTTTTCACAGCTGCAAGGATGAACTATTGCTCTGAGTAGGAAATTTTTTACATTACCTGAAAACTGTGTGGTATAGGTTTTTCTTTGATAATATGTAAACTATGAATACTTAGAATGAAAACCGAAAAATCACATATTTAGGATTTTATTTATTAATTGAAGGGTATAATGAAAAACAACACAACAAAGAAAATCCTTCATTTATTGTAAACTTTATCCTGTCTGTCTTCATTACAAATCAATTTGCTATAAACATTGTCCGGACTAATTTTGCATCTAGGTGAAAAATACTTCATAACTTTCATTAGATCATCCAAGTGTTTCACTTTGGGACAGTTTCTGAATTTACATTTAATTGAATTCATAAGACTGAAACCACATTCATAGACAGCACTGGAAGCTTGAAATGTTGCAACATTGGCAGTTCTTCAAATTCTTTGTCTCTAAGCACAGAGTTCAATACATCAGTGAATGTCTAAATTACACCAGTGTTAGCTTTCTCAGAAATGACAAATTTGAAATCACTGTATTGCTGTGATAGTTTTGAGGCAATGCTTTTGTCATAAATTAAAGAAAATTTCAGCGGCACGGCAACAAAGGCTATGTGCGTGGGAGCATTTCAGTTACTGTACAGTTGTTACATCGTTCCCAGGTGATGTCAGCCCAGCACTATTAATAACCCTTTTAAGTTCAGACACTATAAATTTAACATCCAAGCAAGGACTGGAACATTCTTTTTTCTCAGCAATTTGAGGATTCCTTGCAAACCTGTTTTCTTCTAAGACCTCTCTTATGTAGTTTTAACTAATAACTCTGCTTTTTCAGAGTCAGTAGCTATAACCTTCTCCCCACCATACAAAACCTGTAATGCATCAAGTTCTCTAACTTCCCTCATTTTCTGTATCATACCCCAAACTTGCCCTACTTGGATCTCTTTCTCAATGCTATCACAGTACATTCGCCAATACATTTTGTTTGCCCTTCTCACTACTTTTCTAAATGTAGCTTGAACTATATGAATAGGAGTAACATGGCTTAACCCTCCTAAAAGCGCTATTCCACTCCTTCACAGCTCTTTTACATTCATCCATACACTAGGGAACACCTTTCTTATTATTATCTCCCAATGATCTGAGAATTGATTTCTTAGCTATTAAGTTGAGTACATAACATAAGGTATTATTACTCAACTCATTATTCTCCAAAATCAAATGATCAGGAAATGTACTTTCACATAAATCATCAAATACATCCCAATTTGCCTCTTTGAAAAAGTGTCTTGAGATATGAGCACCTTTCCTCTGATATGTAACTATTTCCATTGTACAGACAATGGGGAAATGATCACTCCCCACTGTTGTATCATTATACAGTTCTCAGTTATACACTTACACATTCTTGCTATATCCTCAGATACCAGCATGAGGTCTATAGCAAAAGAAGTGATGTGAAATAGTTATCCTTGTACTCCTACCATCATTCAAATACACTAAACACTTTTCTTCCTTCAGGTCTTCCACCAACATCCCATTCACATTTGTGTCATTCCTACCACACACATAGTACTAAGAGCATTAAAATACCCACACCATATGACTTCATTTTTCCCCATTTCCACCCACGATTTCCAGTATTTCACATTTCATAGAACACTGGAGCAGAATTAGGCCATTCAGCTCATCATCTCTTCCGCCATTGCATCATGGCGAACCCATATCACTCTCAAACCCATTCTTCTGCCTTCTCCCTGTCACCATTCACTGTAATACTGTACCATGGGCTCTTATCTTGATAAGCAGCCTCATATGTGTGCACCTTATCGAAGGCCTTTTGAAAGCCCAAGCACAGAACATCTACCTATTCTCCTTTGTCTATCCTGCTTGTTATTTTCTCAAAGAATTCCAACAGATTTGTCAGGCAAGAGTTTCCCTTAACGAAACCATGCTGACTTTGGCCCATTTTATCATGTGCCTCCAAGTACCCTAAAACCTCAATTGACTCCAGCATCTTCCCAATCACTGAGGTCAGTCAAATTGGCCTATAATTTCTATTGTTCTGTCTCCCTACCTATTCAGTTCATCTGCCATTTCCTTGTTCCCCTTAACTACCACTCCAGTGTCATTTTCCAGTGGTCCAATATCTACTTCTGCCTCTCTTTTACTCTTTATATATCTGAAACTACCCCTGATATCCCAGTCATCTACCTTCCCACTCATTTTGCTCAATTATATGTTCTCTCTTTTCCTTCTATGTTGGCTTTGACCTCCCATGTCAGCCACAATCGTATCATCTCATCTTTAGAATACTACTACTTCTTTGGTATGTATCTATCTTGTGGCTTCTGATTGCTTCCAGAAACTCCAGCCATTGCTGTTCTGCCATCATCCTGCTAGTGCCCCCTTCCGATCAAATTTGGCCAGCTCCTTTTCCATGCCTCTGTAATTTCCTTTACTCCACGGTAATACTGGTACATCTGAATTTAGCTTCTCTTTCTCAAATTGCAGGGTGAATTCTATTATATTATGATCATTGTCTCCTAAGGATTCTTTTTCCTTAAGCTCCCTAATCAAATTGTTCATTACGCAACACCCAATCCAGAACAGCTGATTCCAAGTGGGCTCAGGCACAAGTTGCTATAAAAAGCCATCTCATAAGTATGCTATGAATTCGGCACCAACCTGATTTTTCCAATCTACCTACATGTCATAAATTGCCCTTTTAACATGCATCAGTGTCTTTTTATTCTTGCCTGTCCTTTTGATACAATGCATATTCTTGGATGTTAAGCTCCCAAATATAATCTTTCAGCCATGACTCAGTGATGACCACAACATCATACTTTCCAATCTCTAACTGTGCTACAAGATCAACTACCTTATTCTGTATACTGTGTGCATTCAAACATAACATCTTCAGTCCTGTATTGATCACTCTTTTCAATTTTGTCCACCTTTTTACACTGCAGCTACAGTTTTGCCCTATCATTTGCCCTGACAGTATATCAGGTGTTAACCTTTCACAAAGGTTATAAAAAATTATTATCTGTACTTTACTAAACTTTTCTCAAATGTCGATCACTATTGACTCATAAACAACTCCAATTTCCACAACTCTATGTGCTGTCCCATTTTTGACAAAGGTAGCCAATCCTCCTCAATTACCCATTTTCCCATTGCTTCTTACATCAGCATAACCTTGTATCTTAAAACTTAGACAAGGTTTCAACCAGGTTTCCTGTACACATATAACATCAGGTGTAATTGGTATATCTTCAAGAACATTCTTAATTTCCTTACCATTTGCTAACAGGCTTCTAACATGCCATTGTATGATTAAACAAACCATTAGCAATCCTCCTTTGAAATCTAAATATTACTTGCTCCTTGTATGCATCATTAGTAACTTTGCGTTAAGTTTTTTTATCTTTAGATGTTTCTCTGTGGCTTTTAATATTTTTTTCTGTCCTACTTTTAGTTTGTGGTGTACATCTGCCATGAAAGTGCCAATCTTTAGTTTATCAACAAAACATTTGTTAAACAATCATGCACTTTACATACTGTCTTCAGTCTATCTGTATTCTGGATATTAATAGGTCATATTGACACTGTCTTCTGTACTTTCTGTAGTGCCTCTGCATATGATATGTTAATTTCTGTCCAAACACACTGCAATTCCACAGCTTCCTATATACAGGACACCCTGCATAAGCAGAGCTATGTTCTCCTCCAGAGTTGCTACATTTTAGTCTAATGCCTATGACACAATTGCCATAATCATGTTCTCCACTACATCTACCAGACTGCACACAGCTGCATTATGGCCAAACCTCTGGCATGGAAAACATCTCAGATACAGTGGCACATCAATTCACATCATATAACTCATAACCTAAATTAACCACATCTGGAAACTTCTTTCCATCAACTTTAATCAACACCAATAAGTTATCTGTTCTTAGTCCACCACAAAACCTTTTTAAACGTTTAGCATCCACAACTTTACACCTGAATTAATTATTTGTAACTTGGTCCATGGATACATCTAGAGGCACTCCATTGGTTACTGCTCAAAGCCACCGTCATTCAATATATTTTTTTGGTGCTAATTTCCTTCCTTTCCAATATTAAATGCCAAAGCTTTCTCACATTGCTTGCTATCTTCACAACATTCTAAGAGTGCCCTTTCTCTTAAATTGTATGCCCACAATAACTCCTAATGCCTTTTTCAAATCCTTAGTTAGTCTATTTGGATTGATATCAGAAACTGGTCCACACTCCAAAGTCAACTAAAGAAAGTCGTCTGTTAATAGAAGCCCACAATCCCCAAAACTGCAGGAAACCATTGACCATCTACTCGCCACTCTCAACCAACTCTCTGTCTCAATACCACAACCCCACACCAGTCAACCTCCTGTCTTGGAACCCCAGATTTTGGTGGCCAATTGCTCCAATGGATCCTCAACCCAATTCTGCAACTTCCTGCTCCAGTGTACCTGACACTTCGAGCTCCAGCCATCTCTGTCTTTATGGACCGAGCCTAAATTGCCTTTGTCATTTCTCTCTTGACAGGGTGAGCTCTGACCTGGGCTGCCACCAACTGGGACAATAAAGCTATCAATTGAAATAAATATGAAGATGTTACTGCTGAGCTGCATTGGGTTTTTCACCATCTGTGAAGTGGGTGGAGGACAGCGGATTGGATGCTTTGCCTGCGTAAAGCCTCATAGTCAGTGCTAGATACATCATGCAATTCAGGACTTTCATGGCAGAGTGCAGTGGGAATGCAGGAGCCTGCAGGCCCACCACCATCACGGCCTCTAGGAACTCTACTCAGGAATTGTCCACTGACCCCTAGAGCCTTATCACTCTGGCTCTGTGAATTGACAAGCATCTTACGGAACCACCCTCCAAGTCATCAGCCAAAACCACTGATCCGTTCTCAGATCCATTTCAGGTTGCAGGACCCTCATCATCAATACCTCCATAACCAACGTGGGTAGGGAAATCTCCCTTAATCCCCCAAGAGTTAGAGCATTGGTGGAGAAACATCTTTTGCACATACTGTAGGGTCGCCGATCACCCACATATCAAATGCCCACTGTGTTTTGAGAAACAGCACCAGAAGGTAGAGACAAGAAGCTTTCTGTCTAGTAAGCTCCCTGGATTTTCTGCGACACCAGTTCTGGTGACCACCTTGATCACAAATGAACATCTGTTTGTCGCTGTCTGCCCTAAATATGCCCAGTCCAATGCCTCCAACCAGCATCCCTCTGAGCTCTCCTGCCAGTCCCTCAACTGAGGGTTCCATATCACCAAGGATTTCATCACAGGTTTGTCTCTTTCTGCTGGGGCAATTACATGATGGTGGTGGACCGGTTCTCCAAGTTGGCCCACTACCACCTTTGGAAGCTACTGAGACGGCAGACCTGGTTCTCCCACATATAGTTTGCTTCTCAGATTCCATCAGGAAATTGTGTCAGATCAGGGCCCACATTTTGTCTCTCACTTTTGTTAGCCTTCTGCTCCCTCCTCCACACCTTGATCAGTTTGTCCTCTGGCTATCATGCGCTGATGAATGGGCAGTTGGAAAGTGCCAATCAGCAAGTGATGAAGCTTCTCTGCCTCTAACCCTTCCATGTGGAAGAAGTACCTGCTCTGGAACGAACTGACCTACAATCTGCAAACCTCCTCTGCCACAGGCATGTCACCGTTCGAACTGTTTCATGGCTACCCATTGTTTACTACAGAGGAGCCAATGGTGAAAATTCCATCCATCAGGGCCCCAGTTCACCGATGCTAGAAAACTTGGAAGAGGACATGGAGGGCCATTCTAGCTGCTGCCTGCGCCTACTGTCACCATGCCAACCACCGATGGCACCATTAGTCTGGGAACCATGTCTGGCTACCCACCCTATACCTGCCTCTGCAAGATCTCACCCTATTTCTTAGGTCCATTTAAGATTTCCCATCAATCAACCCAGTCACTTACCAGCCATAGCTCCCAGTGTCCTTCAGGATCACGCCTACCTTCCATGTTTCCTGCTTCAAGCCCGTTGTCCATGGACCACTCAATCCACCTGAAACTGCACCTCGGAACCAGGGATAGTGGAAGGTGGTCTAGTGTACATGGTTTGCTGGTTGATGGATTCATATCGTCGTGGACAGGATGTGCAGTGGATAGGTGATTGGGAAGGGTACAGCCTGGAGAAGAGGTCCTGTTTCATCTTGAATCCTTCATTCATCGAAGAGTTCCACCAGACCCATCCTGATGGCCCTGGGTCATTGGGTGCCTGCCATGGAGGGCTTTATGCTTTCAGGTCTGCACGGGCAGGCACTTCCCAGTCTCCACCCAGCCAATAGAAGTCACCTGCCACTCATTTCCAACTGCGGCCCATTTAAATCCAGCTCCCATCCACCGAACCAGTCAGCTTCAACTAGACTTCTAGTCTTCAGTTACCTTGTTGCTTTGTCATGTAAGTATCTGTTCTCTCATATTTTCTAGCCCCTTGTGGCCTGTTATTTTGCAATTTAAGGCCATAAGATATAGCAGCAGAATTAGGCTATTTGGCTTATTGAGTCTGCTCTGCCATTTCATCATACCTGATCCATACTCCCTCTTAGCCCCAATCATCTGACTTTTCCCCGTGAACCTTCATGCCCTGACCAATCAAGTATCTATCAGCCACTGCCTTCAATATACATAAAGACTTTGCCTCCAAGTCTTCCTGCTGGTGCAGGAAAGCGTAGATCTTGTTGACCTGAGAACTCTCTTATCCCCCAATCTTTAAGGTCACCAAAGACCTCAGAAAATTTCTACAGATGCACAGTGGAAAGCATTCTGACTAGTTGCCTGGTATGGTGCTCCAATGGTATGGTCAAAAGAGGATTGTAGACAGAGCCAGCACCAACATTGACACTAACTTCCCCAGCATTAAAGACATCTTCACAAGTTACTGCCCCAAGAAGCCAGCATACATCATTAAGGATGCTCAACCTGGACATGTCTCTTCTCATTACCTCCATCAGGGAGGAGGTACAGGAACCTGACAACCCACGCACAACTTTTTTAGGAGCAGCTTCTTCCCCTTTGCTATCAGATTTCTGAAAGTCCATGAATACTATCTTGCTGTTCTTCTTATGTACTGTATATTTATTTCTTATTGTTAATAATTTTATATCTCTGCTACCACAAATAACAAATTTCATGAGATATATCAGTGATAATAAACCTGATTCTGATTCACAGGACTAACTGAATCACCCTTTCAAACACAAGCAAGAGAATCCAAGAAGCTACTTTGTGCACTGCAACACACGATGTAATTTAATGAATTAATCCAAATAGTGTAGTGCTTTTTGCCTCAGTAGGTCACATCAGGAATTCAGCCAAGAATGCCATCATGCCTGATTTGAAGTTCACTTAATTTACTAGCAATTAATTTAGGCAAAATACTATGCAAATTACATTGGTATCCAAGCCAAATTTCTACTTAATAGGTTAGTCTTGCAAAATTCTGAACTAGAAAGAAAAATGATAAAATTCAGTCCACATTGCTAACTTCTAAATAAAAGAATTGGACCATAATCTTCGTGCAATGTATTTCATGCACAAGTAAAGTGGCCACTTGTAGGACCACAGCAAACAGTGATTCTATCATTCCCACGAAGCTGTGATTATCAGTAAGAAGCACCAGCTGGGAGAGATAAGAAGCCAGTGGTTAATGCTTTTAATCTAGCACGAATAAATTGTGAGGTGTATTTCTCCACATTTGCGTTAATTTTTTGATATGACTTTCCTGTCCTTTAGTAGTATCAAGAGAACAGCCCTGATACCAGCTAGGATCTCTAGCTAAACCAAAAACCCCCTCAATAGGCACTTGCAGGTCACTTTGTGACTGTAGCTACCTCTATTGCACTGAAACCAAAGGCCTTTTGGATAATTTTCTGGTACAGTTCAGGTGGCGGCGATTCCAATTATAAATTGAACTACCTCGTACATAATGTCCAACTTTAAAACATGATCCGAACCATTCCATTTCTTGGTCATTGTTATTTATTGTTTGACTGAGAATTCCAATAAGTTCAGCCTGCAATAATAACCAACAGCTCCAAAATAAAGATGTGCATTTAATTCTAGTCTAACAGCAAGTGGAAAACATGCAGTACATGTGATGTGTACATGTACATTTTGTCACTAACATATCATACACAAATACAGATCATTAAAAATAAACATCACGAACTTATGTATTTCAATAATTTAAACCTTCCAAAATTAATTTCTTTTTTTTCAGGACAGCACCGGATCCTGCCTAAACCAAACAATATGCAATTTGCAATATATTTTTTATATGCTAAAGCAAATATTGTATACAATATAATAAAATTGTTCTGTATGCATTTAAATCAATCTGTGGAAGGTTACTTTCCTCTGGGCCGTTCACCAATCTACCTCTGATATGACTGTCACCTAGCAAACGTCATCTCCCAAACACATCTGTCCTCCCATCAACTGATCTTCTAATCCTACTGGGAAATACTTACTACCAACCTGCTGACATCAATAAACTCAAATAACAATCTCTTGTGATGGTTAATCAAACCACAGATACTTGATTCCATCTTCTGTCACCTGTTCCACTTACACAACTGAAATTCCTCTCCACATATTGATCCAACTAATACCTTGCAGCAAACTATTAACCCTACTTAATCCATTCTTCCTATAACATACACTGCTGTAACATCTCCATGTGGCTTAAATAATATTGACTGCATAGTATAATTCTTAGTGGTATCTCTCTAGGTATAGATTGATGCAGTACTTACTGTTGACGCTGCAAGTAATGGATCTGGAGTAACAATCAGTTGCAATGACTTACGATGAAAACTAACAACAGGGATGCATCAGATCTGGAGTAACAATCATTCTCCTTTATACTTGTGTACTGAAGAATGGCAATAAATGTTCCTGAATCCTGAATATTAGGCACAACCAAAAGAAATCTCTCTCATTCTTACACACACTGTCTCCTTCATTGTCACCCTTTCATTACTCTTAGTCTTTTTACTTAATCATACAATTTCTTAGTTAAACTTACCTGCTATTCCCTAGGACATAATACACAGTACCAAAAGTGCTGCTTAATGGAACTGTGATGCTGGGGATTGGGGATGCTTTGGAACAAGAGGAAGGCATGGTGAGGGACGAATGGAGGCTGACTATCACTGAGCCATACAGCAGGGAAACGGGCTCCTCAGTCCACCATGGCTATGCCAACCATTATGCTCAGTTACACTGATCATACCTGCCTGCATTCATCCCATTTCCTTCTTCACCTTGTTCACTCACGTTTCCATCCGGACGATTCTTGAATGTTGCTCCCTCTTCTGACAGCTCCTTTCAGATCCCAATTACATTTTGTGTGAAAGATTTACCCTCCCCCTGATCCCCTTTAAACCATTTAACTTTAATCTTGACCCTATCATCTCTAGTTTTAAACATCCTGCCACAGGAAACAGACCCTGGCTATCTGTCCAATGTATTGTAAATCTTCTCTGTATTCTCTCTAGCTTAATGACATCCTTAAAAAAATGTGCCAATCAGAATAATTTGCCAACCATGGACTAACTGATTTACTAATTGATTAATTAAATCAATTACAGTTTTTATCTTAAATAGATTTAAAATAGTGCAGAAATTGTAGGATATATATAAAAAAGTGAGGTAGTGTTCATGGGTTCAATGTCCATTTAGGGATTGTATGGCAGAGGGGAAGAAGCTGTTCCTGAGTCGCCGAGTGTGCACTTTCAGGCTTTTGTATCTTCTTCCTGACAGTCACATTGAGAGGAGGGCATGCCCTGTGTGATGGGGCATCCTTAATAATGGACGTTGCTTTTCTGAGGCACCACTCCCTGAAGGTGTCTTGGATACGATGAAGACTAGTATCCAAGATGGAGCTGGAGCTGACTAATTTTACAACTTACAGTAGCTTCTTTCAGTTCTCTGCAGTAGCCACCCTGCTCCCATTCCTGCGCCGCCCCATACCAGACAGTGATGCAGCCTGTCAGAATGCTCTCCATGGTACATCTGTAGAAGTTTTTGAGTGTTTTAGGTGATAACCAAAGTGATGTATTCCCAAAATATATTACTTTGTACTCGTCTGGGTTAAATTTTCAATCATCACCACCAACTTTCCCAGTTATCTATAGTCATTGTAACATTAGAAAACCTTCTTCACTGTCCACTATACCAACAATTTTGGTGCCATCTGCAATCTTATGAACCATCCCACATCCATTCTCATCCAAATCATTAACATATATGACAAAGCTCCCAGCCCCAATCCCTGCTTCACATCATAGGCTCCCATTCTGAAAATCAAAACTTCATTCCGTCCACTGCCTCCTACCCGCAAGCCAATTTTATATCCAATTTGCTTGTTCTTTTTAGATCCCCTGTGATCTATCCTTTCAGACCAGCATACCAGTCAGGACCTTGACAAAGACCTTGCTGGTCCATGTAAACAACATCAGTCCTCTTGGTTACTGCTTTAAAAATCTCATTCAAATTTATGAGAGATGATTTCCCACAGGCAAAGTATGTAAACTACCCTGAAACAATTCTTGCCTTTCTAAATGTAATAATATCCTGTCCCTCAGAATCCTTTTCAATAATCTTCCCACCTCTAATATAAGGCTCATCAGCCTATTGTTCCTGAGCTTATCCCTGCTTTCTTTCCAAATGAAGACATGACATTAGCTATCATAAGGCTAAGACTCTAACACTACAGACCTGCCTCCTACCATGAATTTAGGCCCACGTGTACTGTGGAATCTTGAAGGAAATCTTCTGGATCTAAAAGAGCTTAATAGAGTTCTGAAGAGAAGTTACTCTGTACATTCTGTAGTCGTATTTCCTTAGCTCTGATTAAAATAAAACCTTTCAATGTGATAGATAAAAAGAAGATTGGTTAAGGCTGTAAAACTCGATGAAGAGGCCCATAATTAACCAGTTTCATCACACCATGTGGTGGATCCCATTGAACAAGAATGGCATTTTGAATCAAAACAGCACTGAAGGAATTTTGACGAAGAATGTATATGCTGCACTTCATGTGTCGGGGAGGTAATGACCATTGGAAGATGGACAATAGTGGAAGAGGCAGTTACACCATGAATGAAGCTCAGAGCCCTGATGAGTTGGTGAACAGGGTGTAACCAAAATGAAAGGATTCTTATACATGAATCATTTAATCATCAGAGATAATCTGAAGTGAGACTCAGCAGGAGTCAAATCTGCAAAATGGATGTCAAACCTGACAAATTTTGTGGGAATATAACGATGTCCTGGTTACAACTACTATCTAAGTAAGTTCTATATTCTCTTTGGTGAGATGTGTGAGTACGCTGACAGCTAACCAATAAGGATGTGGAATAGAATTGTTTCAATACTTGGAATCAATTGAAATAAGGAGACAGTCACAGCAGAGCCTGTGATGCATTATTTCAATGAAACTGGCACTGGAAGAAGAGGCCTCAGAAGAGAAGCAATAAACTTGTAGAACATCAGCGAATGGCATATGTAATCAAAACACTAATAGAGGCAGAAATGTACTACACACAGATTGAGAAGGAGCTGCATGCTATGATCCTTGGTCTGGAGATCTACAGAGTACAAATGAACTCTATATGAGCATAGTGATCACAAGCCTCTCAAAGTGGTTGCTGTGAATCCTTTCCACACAAAAAGCTTGTGAGGATTCAGTCAAACAATGCAAAGTCATTGTTGTTCAAGCACAATTTGCTGAAGCTATTTAAAGGACACAAGGGATGATGTGGATAATGAGTTCGATATGATAAACTTGACAAGACATGCCATTGAAGAAGGGGCAATCAGGCAAAGTGACATGATGCAGTAGAGAAAGGGGTAAAATGGAGGAGAAGCAACACACACAACAATGTGAGAGGAACTCAGCAGGCCAGGCTTTTCCACAGATGCTGCCTGGCCTGCTGAGTTCCTCCAGTATTTTGAGTGTGATGCTCGGATTTCCAGCATCTACAGATTTTCTCTTGTTTGAAAATGGAAGAGACATGGAATGAGGTGGAAATTATTCTCAGATTATACTTCCAAATGAATGATGAATTGAACACTTACAGTGACATGATCTTCAAAAAAGAGTGGACAAACTACAAAATAACATTACAAGATCTGTTCCCTCCTCATATCTGTTGTCCCTCAGAGTCAGGAGAAAATTCTACTAGTCAGGACGAAAGGGGAGCTGAAGGGCCAGGTATAGAAAGGTGAGACTACAAAGAACCAAAGGAAAAGCTTTACTCTCATCCGGTCCCAGGCAGACCAGGACCCAAAGCCAGATCAGATCTGCTACAACTTCAACTGAAAATGTATCTAGTTGCAGAAGTCTGATTTTCAAGATTCTTACTAGGTAACTTTTTAGAAACCATTCATTCGTTGACAGTTATTTGGAAGCTTCACGAGCACTTTGTCAGACTTAGCACTCCTCAGCAGCACATCATACGTTCATGCTCTGTAAGGAAAAACACAACAGTCTCTGATTGCAGGAGTTCAAACTGGAGAAGTGCAGTAATTCACTTTTGAAAGTAGAATTCATGGTTAATGGCATGATTCATAGGAGTGTGGAGGAACAGAGGGATCTTTGGATATAAGTCCATAGATCCCTCAAAGTTGCCGCACAAGTTGTTAAGGTGTTTAAGAAGGTGGATGGCGTGTTGGCCTTCATTAGGTGTGGGATGGGGGGGGAGGCAGGTGGGATTGAGTTCAAGAGCTGCAAGGTAATGTTACAGCCCTATAAAACCCAGGTTAGAACACACATTGAATATTGTGTTCAGTTCTGGTTGCCTCATTATAAGGATATAGAAGCTTCAAAAAAGGGTGCAGAGGTGATTTACCAGGATGCAGGCTGGTTTATATAACATCGTGAAGATAGGTTTGCACAAGCTAGGGGCTTTTCTACTTAAGTGAAGGAGAATAAGCGGTGAGTTAACAGAGGTATACAAGATGATCAGAGGCATAAATGGAGTGGATAGTCGGAGACTTTCCCAGGCAGGAAGTGGCTAATACTAGGGGACATAACTTTAATGTGATTTGAGGAAAGAATAAAGAGGGATATCAGAAGTAAGTTGGCATTTACATTGAGTGGTGAGTGTGTGAAATGACGCCCTAGAGGTTTTGAACAGAAACAAGTACAGTAGGAGCACAAGAAACTCTTAGACATGTGGATGAATGTAAAATGGAGGTTGTCTATTCATTGTGGGCCAAGGGGTCTGTACTGTGCTATAGTGGTTTTATGTTCTATTACCTTGCTGTGAAGTCTTCCGTACATTGAACCATGTACTATTCTTCCGCCTTTGTTCTAATTTGCTATAATTGTCCTTGAACTTTTAAGTAGCCCACTTCTAGAGTACTGCATTCAGGTCTGGTCGTTCCATTATAGGAATAATGTTGATACGTTGGAGAGGGTGCTCTGGAGTTTTACCAGAATGCTGCCTGGCTTAAAGAGCATATGCTGTAAGGTGAGGTTGGACAAACTTGAATTGTTTAACTGGAGTGGCAGAAGCTGAGACAAACAGACAGACAGACAGACAGACATACTTTATTGATCCCGAGGGAAATTGGGTTTCGTTGATGGGAGATCTGATAGAGGTTTATGAGATTAAAAGAGGCATAGACAGAGAAGACAGCCAGTACTCTTCTCCCAGAGCCAAAATATCTAACAGCAGAGGGTATACATTAAAGGTGACACTTGACACTACAGGCACTCAGTGGGCACTTTATTAGATACCTCCTGTATCTAATAAAATGGCCATTGAGTGTATGTTCATCATCTTCTGCTACTGTAGCTCATACTCTTCAAAGTTCAACTTGTGTGTTCAGAGATGGTCTTCTGCACACCACTGTTGTAATGCATGGTTATTTGAGTTACCATCACCATCCTGTCAGTTTGAACCAGTCTGGCTATTCTTCTCAGACCTCGCTCATTAACAAGGCATTTTTACCCACAGAACTGCTGGATTTTTTTTTTCTCTGTAAACTCTGCAGATTGTTGTGTATGAAAGTCCCAGGAGATCAGCAGTTTCTGAGTTACTCAAACGACTCAGTTTTGCACCAACAATCATTCCATAGTCTAAGTCATTTAGATCACATTTCTTCCTCATTCTGATGTTCAGTCTGAACAACATCACACTGAGTTGTTGCCACATGATTGGCTGATAAGCAGGTGTACATGTGTACCTAATAAAGTGGGCACTGATTATATTCTAGCACCATTAATAAAAGCAATTTGACTGTAACTCATTTCTCACTTACAGATACATGCTATTAACTGGAAATTAATTAACTATGATGAGCCAGAGGAATAAATTAGATAAGTATATTGATGGAAGGGAAAAAAGTACTTGGAGTTATTAATTAAATATGATTGAAATCCACACCTAATTGCTGATCTCACTCCACGGAGAAGTGCAACGAAGAGGAAGGCATGCAGTCCAAGTTTTACTAATTGGCGCTTCATCGTAGGGAAATTCACAACATCCAGGTTTGAGCTTGGAGCTATGAAAATGCCCTAATTGTGCCTTTGATTCAAAAACACAGGGTGTTAATTGGAGAGAGAAAATTTAGCTTCATATGGTGAGCGGGTCATTTAACAACAGTATTTAGCAGCTGTTTTACATAAACAAGCGGGAGAGATGACATCACTAATTTTAATTTAAATCATGGAATTTGCAATATCCTCCTCCTCTCCTACCCATTGTTCAGGCCATCAGAATTGTTCTAACTCTTGCTGATCCAGCTGTAACATCTGTATCCGTATGATTGACCATAATTCTCAATCCCATATTGTCACTTGGAAAGCTAATCAACTCAGCTATTCTTGGCAACTTTCTCTTCCATATCTACAGATGTCTTTGGAAGACGGTCACTGACTGCGATTTTCATACAATTTCACCCTGTTCTTCTAAATCACTGCCACTTTTTAAATGTCCCTATTGCCTTTCTGATGTCAAGTTGCTACAACAATGTTAATTTCCGTCCCATCAAATAGTGTGATGACCAAATTCATTTTATTTGCTCCCAATGAAAGGCTTTAATTTCCTGCCGCACAGGCAATACCCGAATTGAAGTCCACAATTCTTGCATTTGATTTGAATCATAACTTCTGACAGTACACACTCCTATCACTGAGACATAGTCACACCAATCAGATCAATTCCAATTATCTCCCAGCCAGGTTTCCATCTTCATGCATCAACACATCCAAAATTCTACTCCCAATATTCTAGTTTGCATTCTAATTGATCTTTATATCACTATCCTTGTTCTATTCTTTGCCCTACCTGTTAGAACTGTTCACAATAGATTATACCTAATTCCATTGTTGAATTTTAGCCCACAAATTGTACTCCGAGTACATCAATTCTCCATTCTTCTCCATGCCGATGATGCCATCTTGCCCCGAAACTTTGGAATTTTGTTTCTTAATTCCTCTTCCCCCACTAAATTAATCACAGGTTTTACAATTTTTTAATCCATATTTCTTTGATCAAGCATTTGATCACCATCCCTAGTATCTCCTATGGTTCAGAATCTATACTTTTCCTCAAGCAGTGATGGAAAATGCTTATACATTGTATTTATTGAATGCATTTTGCTCAAAAAATACAAGACACAATACAAGATAATCAAATGAATTGATAGATGAACAATAGATTCTTCAATCTTAGTCAATCAATTCACTATTCCCTGTCGTCTTATGCTTATGAAGAAATGAACCTTGCTCTTTTCATTTACATCAGTCTATATTGCTCCTCAAGCAGATATAATTAAAAATGCTCACAAGATAGTACTATTTATTTTCTGCAGAATGTTTTTCCTGCTAGACAATGCCAATTCTAAGGGCTCACATTGGCATATTTTTCAGAAAACCACAGTTGTCTATATTTTCGTCAAGGCAATAAATGAGGCAACTAATAACCGATCTTACCCTGGGAAAAAAAAATTACATCTTTCTGCAAAAGTTCTTTGTATTATCTGTATCCGTAATAAAAGACATGCATAATTCGAGATAAAAAATTATCCTATTTCTCAAAGGTTGTTTGCCATTTTAATTTTAGTATTACATCTTTCAATGCTCAACAATGGCTCTATTTTTAGTAATTATCATCACAGGGTCAAAAAACTACCCCATTAAGACTAATGAATGCAGTTAGGAATCAGAAACAGAATCAGATTCATCCCTCACCCCCCAGGCTATTAGGCTTCAGAACTCCCTGGCCCATCATATTCAAAATGTCACTGGTTAATATGTCCAGTAACTTACAATATTTAATATTAATGCACTTCAGTTTGTTATTTATGTGTGAATCTTCTGCAGGTTTTATCCTTGTCTTTATAAATGATTGTGTGTTATTTGTACCACTGTGCTTTACACCCTGGTTTGAAGAAACATTGCCTCATTTCTATATATGTTTTATGGTTATATACATTATATATACATCTATATAGTTAAATGTCAATAAATTTGACTTGATTTGATATCTCTGTCATATGTTGTGAAATTTGTTGTTTGGCGCCTTCAGTACATTGCAATAGATAATATTAAAAAACTATAAATTAGAATAAGAAATTAAGAAAGCAAAAAAATGGTGAGGTCTTGCACATGGTTTCATTGTCTGAAATTTGATGAGAGAGAGGAGAAGAAACTGAAATGAAGTGGGCGTGACTTCAGGCTCCTGAACCTCCTCCTTGATGCTGGGGAATCCAGTGCCCATGATGAAGATAGCTGAGTTTACAACATTCTGTAGTATTTTCTCCATTCCTGTGCAGAGGCCCTTCTGTACCAGATGGTGAAGCAACCAGTTAGAATGCTCTCTATTAGCTCTAGAAATTTATGAAGGCCTTCAGTGACATACCATGCCTCCCCAAACTACTAAGGAAATATAAGGTTGTGCCTTCCTTCTAACTGCATCAATATGCTGGACCCAGGATAGACCTTCAGCAATGTTGATACCCAGGAACTTGAAACTGCTCACCCTTTCCACTGCTGTTTGCTCGATAAGGACTGGTGTGTGTTCCCTCGGCTTCCTGAATCAATTCTTTAGTCTTATTGACATTGGATTCGAGGTTGTTTTAGCAGCACCACTGCCAAAGGTATATCAGCATAAGATATATATCTGATACACCTTAGTCCTGTACGCCTCCTTGTCACTATATCTGAAATTCGGCCAACAATAGCTGTAATATCAGCAAATTTATAGATGTCATTTGTGCTGTGCCTAGCCACACAGTCATGGCTGTAGAGAGAGTAGAGCAGTGGTTAAGCATGCACCTTTGAGGAACAGCAGTGTTGACTGTCAGTGAGGAGGAGTTGCATGTATATCTATCGCTTTGCACCAAAACCCAAAAGCAGTAAATCTAAACCTCTTCTCTCTGCCCACCTGAGCAAAGATCCATGAGATGTCCTTAAATTTTACCATCTCTGATAAGAAGTTTTATTAGCCTCAGATTGCTGTGTTACTTCATCTCTTTATTAAGCAGAAATACATCATTACAACCTATAATTTCTCTGAAAACCTCCAACATAAAAGGATGTTTAACAGATTGCTATCAGAACATCTACACTTTCAACATTTATTATCATTATCAATATCTCAAGGTATCCCACTGGGACCAGCTGGCTTTTCTACTTTAAGTACTATCAACCTTTTATTTAACTTGAACTATTTCATCCAATTCAATTTTTGTTTGAATTTTGAAACTTTAATTTACAGAGATCAGTAAACTTTTCTTTCCAGAAAGCATTATAGATTATTACACACTCACTCATCCAGTTAATAAAGGAAAAGGAAAGCAGTCACAGTGTATAATTCCACCGACTTGCTCCGTCCTTCTGGCCAAACTGAAATACACTCAGTGGTCACTTTATTAGTTACAGGAGCAGAATCTGGAATGGTCTCCTGCTCTGTAACCCATCCACTTTAAGGTTACTGTTGTAATGTGTGGTTATTTGATTTACTCTCACTTTCCTATCAGCTTGAGGAAGTCTGGCCATTCTCCCTGACCTCTCTCATTTACAGGGCATTTTTGCCACACATTACTGCTGCTCACTGGATATTATTCTGCTTTCACATAATTCTCTGTGAATCCTAGAGATGTACTGTGTTAAAATCTCAGAGATCAGTGTTTTGGAGATACTCAAACCACCCTGTCTGGCACCAATAATCCATCAACAGTCAAAGCCACTTAGATCACATACAGTATCTTCCCCATTCAGATGTTTGGTCTGAACAACACACAAACATTTTGACCCATTGTTTTAATGCATTGAGTTGCTGCCATATGATTGGCTGATTAGATACTTGTATTAATGAGCAGTTGTACAGGTGTACCTAATAAAATGGCCATTGAGTTTACATCTGCACTGGATACACTCTCTGCTTCACCTGACTTGAGTTTAATTACATTTTTGTGATACTTTCGTATAATAGTACCCAAATGCACCAGGAGCACAGGCACACAACATGCAAGTTGGAAATGTCTGATTTCACACTTTCCCTTCTCTCAGCAATAACTATCTGCAATGTACAAATTGCTTTGGCAAAGTAGATATATTTGTTTTTGAAGTTATAGTGCCAAAACCTTTCAAATTAAATCATGACAGCATTAGCACCTTTGGCAAGAGAGATTCAGTACTTTTCCCCTGCAAATTGTTGAACTACATTGTTACTAATTTTGTACTCAAGTTGGAAAGCAAAAGAACAAAACTAACACTTCAGAGTTACACTCGTTCAGTATTGTCTTTGTCATTTTGCATGATATGGGGTCACTGGTAAAGAGAGCATTTATTGCCTATTCACACCCTTGAGAATGTGATAGTAAGCTAATGTAGTCACTCTGGTGAACACTATACCATTGGGTAGAGATTTCTAAAAATTAGGCCAAATAATGATGAAGGATTTGTGATAGTTTATTAGTTACAGGAGCGGAATCTGGAATGGCCTCCTGCTGCTGTAACCCATCCAGTTTAAGGTTACTGTTGTAACGTGTTGTTATTTGATTTACTGTCGCCTTCCTGTCAGGGTTTCCTCACTTCCTTCCAAGTGAGGATATAATAAGAGTTGAAGAAGAGCCTGTGGGTGCTGGAGTTCCCAGGTGAGAATCCCTCCTCATCTCTCTTCATTGGAAAGGGCAAGAGCTTGGATGGTGCTATTTGAGTAGCCAAGGAGAGTTACTGCAATGTATTTTGTGTATGGCACACAATGCTGCTACCCTATGCCAATAGTAGAGAGAATTAAATTTCTGGGTGATGCATGAAGTGCCAGTCGGGTTGCTTTACCCTGCATGGTGTCAAACTTCCTGAGTGCAATTGGTACTGCACTAATGTAAGGGGATGGAAACTATTCCGTCACACTTCAGACTTGTATAAAGGGTTTAGAGTAAAGAGGAGAGTCATTCACCACTGGAACCGTGGTTGCTGACCTGCATTTGAAGCTACAGGGTTTACATCCCTAATCCATATGAGTCCCTGATCAATGCTGAATCTCAGGATGCCGTTACTGGGGCACCAGGTAACACCATTGAATGTCAAGGGTTGGTTGTTAAATCATGTCTCAAAGGAGGTGATGGTACCTGATAATTCTGTGGTGGAAATGTTGACTGCCGCTCATCAGCCCATGCCTGTAAATAGTCTTGGTCTTGTTAGATGCGGAAATGAACTACTCCTTTTTCTGAGGAGTTCTAAAAGGAATTTAGTATTACTCAATCATCAGCAAACAGGCTCACTTTTGTCTTTACAAAGCAGCTGAAGGGGATTGGACTGAGGATTCTACCCTGTCAAATCCCTGCAATGATGCTCTGGGTTTAGGATGGTTGACCGCAAACAATCACAGCCACCTTCTATAGTGTTAGATGCAGTTTTTTCCTCTTACTGTCCATTGATTTCATTTTTTCCAGGGTACTTTGATGCAACAGTTACTCACAAGCTACCTTGATGCTAAGGGCAGTCACTTCCATCTCAACTCTAGAATTCAGCTCTTTGGCCCATGATTGGACACAAGCAATGATGAGATTTGTAGTGCAATAATCTTGGCAAAAGCTAAGCAGGGCATTAGTAAATGCACTGCACTAGAACTGGGGCACAATGTCAACCAATACGAGTATTGCAACACCTGTAATATTGTTGTTAAATAGTTTGCTATTGCATAAATTTCCATATTTGTTGTACACTATTTCTTTCTAAATTAGCAGTTATTTTACCAAACTTGTTTTCTTTTGAGTTTTTTATTTCTTTCTGTAATTGGTTGTCAATAAAGTGAAATGAACTTTTCATGGAATTGTTTACTTCCTGACATAACGTGACAACATAGCTGCTATTGTGCCTAGTTCAGTTGAGCTTCTGATTAAGTGTGCTACCCAGGATGTTGATAGCAGGTTTGTCTAATGAATATCAAAGGTAGGTGGTTAGACTCGTTATTGTTTGAGTTGGTAACTGTTTTACACTCAGGAGCTGCAAGTGTTACATGTCACTTATCAGACCATACCTGTGTTTGTATAAAGTTTTGGTTTATATATAATGAGCTGATTCCCCAGATATACATATGACCTTGCATCAAGCCTTCATTATCTCTGACAGGAAATCACATCAGTTGGTTCATTAAAAAAGCCCAAAAATAATGCAGGCATGCTCTGGCTTTACCAATTAGTCAATGCTGATGTTTCACTGATTTCCTTGATGATCCTACGATGCACAAATGATGCTGTAAAAAAAATCCTTTGAAGCCTAAGCTTTTGACATATTGGGAAGAAACCAAAATAAGTCATCATTCCTTAATATTTCAACAGACTTCTGATTCCTGTGCTTCTGCTTAGAGCAGCATGTTACACTCTTACGGCCCCAACCAATATGAAAAAACTAAAATAAACACACAGAATAAAACATTCGGGAAAAAGTAGTTATTATTAATAATGTAGAGCAAGGATTAAGCAAACTAACTTCTAGCAGAGCTGGTTTCCTCACTCTCTCTCTCAGCACATTAGTATTAGTGGAACGAAACCAATTTGTATTTGTACTATCTTTAAAAATTTAATTCAGAAAGTTTCCACTCAGTTATCAAAACTCAAGAGTGTATTTCATCCCAAAAGCTTGGAGTCTACAATATAATTGTATAGTAACAAGAACTTAGAGTTTGCTCCATCACACTCATAATTATGAATAATAAATAGGATTAGCATAAATCTATGGCTTAACAATGTTTGTGACTGAAAATAGATCAAGCTGTGGCTACATCGTGTCAAGGTGGGGTGGTTTGATGAAAAGGATAATGTTTACTCCAATCTTTAGCAAAATTTCAAATGGACGTGTAAAATACTCTATTGAACTTTTTAAACTTCTCTTCATTTACAGAATAGTTACAACAGAGTAGGACAATGTTTGGTTCATTGAGTCATTTCTAACCATTACTAGAGCAACTCCATTGGTTCCAATCCCCTAGTCTATCCTCACTAGTTTGCAAGTCAATCCTCCTCAAGTGCCAAACCATTTCCTTTTAGAAGACTGATTGTATTTGTACAACTACCATAACTGGCAGTGGTCTAAATCCTAATAACTCTCTTTCTCACATCTCCCTTTGTATATATTGCCCAAAGTTATAAATATGTGTTTCTGGTGTTATTGTAAAGAGTTTCACTCAATTTACCAGTCATAATCTTGTACACTTCTGTCAAATCTCTTCTCAATTTTCTCTGCTCCAATAAGAACAAGGCCAACTTTTCCAATCTAAGCTTACAGCTAAATGCCACATCCCTGCCATTTTCCACCCATATTGCTAAGATGCACAAGTTGGCAGTTTAATTGGCCACTGTAAATTACCTTGAGTGTACAGATGATTGGAAGATTCTGAGTTGGTGGTGAGTGGCCTAAGAGGCTGCTTCAGTGAGTCTCTATGAACTTTAGAGTAATAACAATCCCCATTACCATTCTACCAAGTGTGCACACTTCTGTAAGTTCTTTGTAGGTTTGCTTTGTCTTTCTTACATTCATTACTGTGCAACCTTTTGAATAGTGTCAAAATTTTGACAGATTTCTTTGTGCTTCTCAATCGTAACCAATGAAATCTATACGCTGACTGCTCAATTCTCTTCCTTCAAAACAGTACCTTTCTTGATTAGTATTGTCACTTTCACAATGATCTATAACAGAAAGCTTAACTAAGTTTTAGAATGTATTCCCATTTTTTCAGAGATGTCTGAAAGTGGCACACTGTGGAAAATGAACCCAATGTTCAGTCCTCTTTATCACAATAATCTGACCAGGAAGCCAGTTCCAGAGAGTATTAGATTTTAAAAATCTATAGAATTTTGAATACGTTTTGTATTAATTACCAAATGACTGTGAAGTTTCACTCAGATAGAAATTATACTGTACATTTTAGAAATTATAGTCACTCTTGTTGTGATCACAACACCCTGTTGAATATTGGTGCTGTGGAATGCTGCAGGTCCAATTCAATGGTTTATTGGCGAACGGTGGTAGAGCTGCAGGGCCTCAGTCATTTTATTTACTTAATTATTTATTTTTATTTAGATAAAGCACAGAATAGGCCCTTTTGTCCCTTCAAGCCATGCTGCCCAGCAATTCCACGAATTTAACCTAGCCTAATAACAGTACAGTTTACAATGACCATTTAGCCTACCAATCAGTATGTCTTTGGACTATGGCAGAAAACCACAGCATCCAGAGGAAAGCCATGAAGTCATGGAGAGAACGTGCAAATTCCTTACAGACAGCAGTGGGAATTGAACCGGGTTGCTGGTACTGTAAAGCATTGTGCTAACTACTATGCTACCATGCCACCCCATAGCAAGGACTAAGCCTTGAGCTACAGTGTCACCTGCTTGCAGCTGCTCGGGGGGGTGTCGGAGTCAGGCACTCCACCAGAGTGCTGGAGGCGGTGCCCATGCTGGAGTCAGTAGTACCCTCCCAGTGTTCACTCGGAAGATGACAAGCTATATTTTGTTTGACCGTAGACTGCTGCAATATTCATAGACTCAGGGACTTGGACTATATATTTTTTGTGTGACTGTATTTTATTCCTATCTTATATGTGCTATATGTGCCTTATGCTATGTATGACTGTTGTTATTATGTTTTGCACCTTGGCTCCAGAGTAACGCTGTTTTGCTTGGCTATATTCATGGGTATTCATGTATGGTTGAATGACAATAAACCTTGAACTTGAGCTTAAACTTGGTACATGTGTATTGCACAGTCCATTCTTAATTTCTTGTAAACATAATGCACTGACACAATCCAACAGCAGTGATTATAAACAGAACTTGAGAACATGTTATCAATAGATCCAGAACTCTGTTACATGCAACACTTACTTTAGAATTAACAGAAGCTGTAACTGCTCCAGCGAATAATTCGTACAATACGATTAGTGCAACCACAAAATTAACACTTTTGCTCTCAGGTTGCTTCTTGGATTTTTATTTAGAAAAGAGTTTTAAAAGTTAATTAAAAATAACAAAAATAACAAATGTACTCAAAACAATTGAAAGCTATTTAGTAAAACAGCATTAAAATTGAAAAATAATTAAAACTTACCTTGCTCCCATGGAGACACTTGCCTCCATTTAGTTAGATCTGACCTGCTGCAAATTGATTCTCTATCCTAAGTTTGAAAGTGAACTCTGTGACTGGACAATGAGGAAGTGAATGGCAGAAAATAGCTGGAAAAATACTAGCTCATGCTGTTTGAAATTTCAGGATTTATGCATTTTCAAAAAGCAAAGATGGAGATTCAAAACTTGCTGGGACTTACATGATTTTTTGCCACAACATCTGGGGCAATGATTATAAAGCTCAACCTGGTTACTTTTCCTACATGATGATACCATGCTGAAATAATTTCTAACGTATCATGAAGGATCCTTTTGCAGTTGTAGTGCTTCATTGTTCTTATTAGATGATAAAATCTAATCTAGCATCTATTCTCCTTCAGTAACACTATTGCCAAGGTCAAATGTAGGAGAAGTGCTGAACACTGCACAATCATTTACTTCAGTAAACTTTTTATTTATATGGATCTTTAAACAAAATCAATGAACTGGAGAAAACAAAATTGCACTTGTATCACAGAAGATGATATACTGCAACAAAAGTGCATTAGTCCTTTTGACTTCCTACCTCTGCAGTACAGATCTTAAGTCAGTGTTCTATCAGAGGTACACTGAATTTTTGTGAACTGCAACATTTTCTCTTTCAGAAGCACATCAAATCTTCTATCATATAAATTTGCCCAGAATGAACTTCGTTTATGTAGTTCATATATTGTATAGTAGAATAATGTTCAAATGCAGTCTTACCTGATCCTCTTCTCCACCACCCTCCTCGTCGTATTTCAGAATGTTGTCCCTGACATCGTCCTCTGGGTCAATTAGAAGTTGTTTTGTTTGTCGTTCCTTATCCCTGCGTTTCATCCATATCACAAATAGCAAGACGAGAACTGAAGGAACAAGTATTACATTGTCAGTAGGACACACAGAGACTTTAATCGTTGTTTAATTCTACCTTCATTACTTACTTAACAAAATGATGATGCATAGGAGGATTGCTATAATGGCTCCTGTACCCAATCCAGCTGCTGCAATAGCCCCAATGGCTGTACAGTCTCCATGCTCATCACAAGGGCACACTTTCACTTTAATAACAGTGGTGCTTGATAATGGAGGGTTGCCAGAATCTGTGACTATGATTGGAACATCATAGACACCAGCGATCAGGAATCCAATCCTCAAACTGAGCTGTGCAGAGTCCCCTGATAAATACAAAGAGAGGAAATTAATAGGAATTTTGTACATCGTAAACAACTCAATGAGCTCTTTCACAACTAAAAAAAGGCAGGAATAATCTCACAGTGATTGTAAATCTGAAGGATGAAACATCTACAATTAACATAAAATATCTACATGGAAAAACATCCTTCATTGATGAGAAAGAACAAATGAAGCTCTCAATTGTGCAACAAGTACTTTACAGAATAAGCCAATACCAGAACCTTAGTGCATCCTTTAATTTAAGTGCTATGATAATGATTATTCTAACAATGTACACTTGCTTGTACTGTCAACCTATAGGTTAAATTAAGGTTTTCACTTTGGTAAAATACTTTATGATTCATATAATCTCATTTTTTAAACTGCTTATACAATAATACATTTACAGTGCACTATACTGGTGCTATCATATTATCTACTGTTCAGTTTTGAAAAAGATAGTGCGTTGACAGTTGTACACGCCTGTGATAATTTCATGACTGAATTCACCATAAGATTGAAACCAATCAATAAAGACAGTTTGACTAAATGTTGCTGCTTTATGCTGGTTTATGGTTCAAATCCTTAGATGTCAACATCACTGAAGATCTATCCTGGGCTCAACATATTGACGCAATTATGAAGAAGGCACATCAGAACCTTAGGAGGTATTGCATTATGAATTTGAGGAGATTCAGAGTGTCACAATAGAGTCCAACAAGTTTCTACAAATAGTCTGTGGAGAGCATTCTGACTGCTTGTATCACGTCTGGTATGGAGGTACCAGGACTGGAAATAGCTACAGAGCTCCATCAGGGGTACTAGCCTCCCCACCACTGAGGACACCTTTGAAAGGCAATGCCTAAAAAAAATGGTATCCATCTTGAAGGACCCTCACCATCCAGGACATATACTCTTCTCATTGCTACCATCAGAGAGGAGGAACAGCAGCTTGAAGACATGCACTCAGCATTTTAGGAACAGACTTTTCCCTGCCACCATCAGATTTCTGAACAGACCATAAACCCATGAACACTACTTCACTCATTGTTCTCTTTTTGCACTACTTGTTTATTTTTTATATTTCTTATTGTAACTTACAGCATTTATTATTATGTATTGTACTTCACTGCTGCTGCAAAACAACAAATTTCACAACATATGTTAGGGATAATAAACCTGATTCTATTTCTGGTATACCAGCCTTTCAATCACGTATCATATTCTCCAGGCACAATTACTTCTATTATTTTTTATAGGGATACCAACAAATACTGTAGGCAATTGTCATTTCACAAAGTGTAATGGTGCAGGGACACCAAACACCAATTGTTACTGTGTTTTCATGTGCAGACATAAATTCCAAGTAGAAAATGATGATATAAACTATAAACTAAAATTTTTGCGATCTTCAACCGGTATGGATATTGTATTTTCTGCGCTGAGAAACATAGCTAGAAAGTTCATTCTTGAAATTGAGAAATTTTAGTGTTTCACTGAACTTGAATCCATCAAACTGATTTCTACCCAGAAAGGTAAATTAATAATGCATGCAGTAGCAATTTATATATACACAAATTACATTCATTATTCAAAGGAATGTCATTAATTCAAACAAAACATATGTTTCAAATTGGGGAAAAAGTATATTTACTGTTTGAAAATAGCAACAATACCATTGCTTGGTTACCAGGGAAGCAATTCTTTCCAAGTGCATATTGTTTGGATGAGCCTACAGGGACACAATGAGTAATGCAGCACAAAGCAGAGCCCTTTGTTCATCCTGTCCTGCTGACAATTAAGTACCCACGTATCCTTAGTCCATTTGCAGGCACCTGTCCTGTAGCATTCTATTCTTTCACAATTCAAGTGCTCACCTTGATACATCTTATATGTTGTGAAAAACTCGATCACTGACATCCCCTTAGGCGGTGCATTCCAGATTTTCTCAAACAAGAGAAAATCTGCAGATGCTGGAAAACCAAGCAACACACACAAAATGTTGGAGGAACTCAGCAGGCCAGGCAGCATCTATAGAGAAAAAGCACAGTCGATGTTTTGGGCCGAGAGCCTTCAGCAGGACTGGAGGAAAAAAAAGATGAGGAGTAGATTTAAAAGGTGCGGGAGGGGAGACAGAAATACAAGGTGAAAGGTGAACTGGGTGGAGGAGGGTAAGCTGGGAAGTTGATTGGTGCAAGAGATACAGGGCTAGAGAAGGGGAAGTCTGATAGGAGAGGACAGAAGGCCATGGAAGAAAGAAAAGCAGGGAGCAGCGCCAGAGGGAAGCGATGGGCAGGCAAGAAGTTAAGTTGAGAGATGGAAAAGGGGATAGGGAATGGTGTAGTGGAAGTTTGAGAAATTGATGTTCATGCCATCAGGTTGGAGGCTACCCAGACAGAATATAAGGTGCAGTTCGTCCCACCTGGGTGGGGCCTCATCGTGCCAGTAGAGGAGGTCATGGATTGATATATTGGAATGGGAATGGGAAATGGAATTAAATTGGGTAGCCACTGGGAGATCCTGATTCTTCTGGTGGATGGAGCGTAGGTGCTTGTTGAAGTGGTCTTGCAATCTTCATTGGGTATCTCCGATATACAGGAGCCACACTAGAAGCACTGGATACAGTATATGACCCCAACAGACTCACAGATGAAGTGTTGTCTCAACTGGAAGGACTTTCTGGGGCCATGAATGGTAGTGAGGGAGGAGGTGTAGGGGCAGTGTAGCTCTTGTTCTGCTTGCAAGGATAAGTTTAACAAAGGAGATGTCCTCCTTTTTCAAAGAAAGGGGTGTTCCTTCCTCCACCATCAAAGCAACCTCCACCACATCTCTTCCATCTTACACACATCTACTCTTACCCCATCTTCCAGCCACCCTACCAGGGATAGGGTTTGTCCTGTCTTCACCTACCACCCTATCTGCCTCTGCGTCCAGCACATAATTCTCTGGAACTTCCACCATCTCCAATAAGATCCCACCACCAAGCACATTTTTCCCTCATCCCCACTTTCTGCTTTCCACAGGGATCGCTCCCTATGCGACTCCCTTGTCCATTCGTCCTTCCCCACTGACCTCCCTCCTGGTGCTTATCCTTGCAAGCAGAAGTCCAGGAAAATTACTGGTGTATCTCCTTTGCAACCTCTTTGGAGCAATCATATCCTTCCTATTCTTTGAAAAGTTTATCAGAACACTCATCAACACAGTCTTACAGGCAAAGCCACTAGCTACCCATCAGTCCTGCCGAAGGGTTTTGGCCTGAAACCTCGACTGTACTTTTTTCCAAAGATGCTGCCTGGCCTGCTGAATTCTTCCAGCATTTTGTGTGTGTTTCTCGGATTTCCAGCATCTGCAGATTTTCTCCTGTTTATCCATCTTCCTTGTATGCTGACTCCTCTACTCTTCACTACAGCGTTGCGGAGCTAACTGGAATATCACACTGTGCATCACCTTCCTCTTGTGTGAAAATGCACACTGTTCCATCAATCTTACCTCTTCTATAAAATTCGCATTATTTGTTGCCCCAGTTGTCCCATTACAATATTTACCCTCTCTTCCTGTGGTATATTCAGTTGATATAGTCTTTATTATTTCATTTTCCATCTTTACTCACAAATGCTCTTCCTATCAGCTGTCTCAGTTTAAAGATTAAGCTCCAGACTTACTGGACTGCATGAAAATAGTGTCATGAAAATAGAAATCTAGCATCTCTGAACCCCTCAACCTAATCCCCTACTACCATCACCATATGCAAGAACCTATGCTTGTTATTCTTGAGTAACACACACAAGATGCTGGAGGAACTCAACAGTTCAGGTAGCAACTATGCAGAGGAATAAAGACTTGATGTTACGGGCCAAAACTTTTTATTAGAACTGGAAAGGAAGAAAGAGGCTCGATTAAGAAATGGGTGTAGAGGAAGGATTCCGAGTTGACAGGTGAGAAGTGAAGTCATGTGCATGGGAAGGTGGGTGGGTGGGGGAGGGGATGTGAAGTGATAATCTAAGGGGTCATTGGTGGAAAGGGTAAAGAGCTGAAGAAGACAGAATCTGACAAGAAACAAGAGTAAATCATTGGAGAAAAGGAAGGAGGGAGATGATAGGCAGGTGCGAAAATGAGGGGAGTCAAAGTGTGGAAAAGAAAAAGAGAAAAGGGGGGGAGAAATTACTGGAAGTGAGAGAAATCAATGTTCTTGCCATCAGTTTGAAGGCTAACCCAGACTTTTTTGTATTGGTATGAATTCAGGGCATCTATCCAATTGCCATGGAACACAATGAAAAGCAGCCCTGATGAATAGTATTGACTCAATCTTGAATGTAGGCTATCCCTTTGCCTCCACGCATGCTGCTCGACTCAATGAGTTTCTCCAGCAGGTTGTCCTTTTATTCAGCTTCCTTTGCTGCTGCTGCATCCTTCCTTTCTCTTAATCACAAAAATTATTCCAGACAAGTTCACCTTGTTTGTCTCCCTTTTCCCAAAGGGTACACTATCTTTTTCACAAATGCATGTTCCTGCTGTATTCTCATCAACTGGTTGCATTGAAGCTAATCTCATAACTTTCCTGCTGAATGACATTATAGAGATCCCAGACACCGACTCCCTTCATTTCAAACCTACCATTATCAGATCCACATAAAAACACTTGCATCTGTCCTTGTAGACCAACATTCAATGTCTAACAAACCATCTTCCAACATTTCTTTGTTCAGGTTAATTATACTGTCTTTACTTAATATTTACAGCTTATATCAAACCACCAGAAATGGATCTTTCTTTCCAATTCTGCAGCAAATTATTTGCACATTCACATCTTTCTGACAGCTTTCCACCTTCCATGAAAAAAAAAATCTGCATCAGGTTCTGTAATGGCCTCTCGACTACTGCAGCTTCAGCCCATCAGTTGCAGATAACTTTACCTCTGCATTTCTAACTTCCAAAATGAAATATTCAAATGTTCTCATGCAGTACTTCCTCCAACCACTTCCTACAAACCTCCACCACATCACATTTATGCTGTTCATGTCTAATCCCTAAGATTGTTGGAGGGGCAGGTAGTGTTGAGGAAACAGGTAGAATGCAGACGACTTTGGCAGATTAGGAGAATGGGCAAGAAAGTGGCAAATGGAGTACAATACTGGAAAATGTATGGTCATGCACTGTGATAGTAGAAATAAATGTGCAGACTATTTTCTAAATGGGGAGAAAATCCAGGAATCTGAGATGCAGAGGGACTTGGGAGTCCATGTGCAGAACATTCTGGAGGTTAACTTACAGGTTGAGTCAGTGGTGAGGAAGACAAATGCTACATTAACATTCATTTCAAGGGGTCTAGAATACAAGAGCAAGGAGGTGATGCTGAGGCTTTACAAGGCCTCACCTTGAATATTGTGAAGAGTTTTGGGCCCCACATCTTAGTAAAGATGTGCTGGCATGGAGAGGGTCCAGGGGAGGTTCACAAGGATGATTCCAGGAATGAAAGTGTTATCATACGAGGAATGTTTGATGGCTCTAGGTCTGTACTCAGTGGAATTCAGAAGAATGAGAGGGAATCTCATTGAAACCTTTCGAATGTTGAAAGGCCTAGACAGAGTAGATGTGGTAAGGGTGTTTCTCATGGTGGGAGAGCCTAGGACAAGAGGGCACAGCCTCAGGATAGAGGGGCGCCCTTTCAAAACAGAGATCCAGGAAAATTTGTCTTTAGCCAGAGGTTGGTGAATTTGTGGAATTTGTTGCCACATGCAGCTGTGGAGGCCAAGTTGTTGGGTGTATTAAGGTAGAGATTGATGGGTTCTTGTATGGACATGGCATCAAAGGTTATGGGGAGAAGGCCAAGAACTAGGGTTGAGGAGGAGACAGGAGAAAAGGTGCAGCCATGACTGAATGGTGGAGCAGACTTGATGGGTCAGATGGCTTAATTCTGCTCCTGTGTCTAATGGTCTATGACCCAGTCGCCTAAAGCCTTTCTCTTTGCTGAGATAGGTTCCTGTTCGCCAATTTTTTTTTAGGAATTCTGACTTGGGTTTTTAATAGTCTTTCTCACATTGCTATTTTACATTAATATAGGGATCTACTGAGCCTACGTGCTCTCATCTAACAGTCTGACAATGACTGGATCTATTTCATCCAAAGATGCTTCAATCTTTTTTTAAATTCCTGTTTACAATATTGGTTCAAATAATACAAATAAATATTAAAATGCACAGTGCCTCAAAAATATTCAGCCACCGATCTTTTTTACACATAAACAACCAGGGATTTTGATCAATTTAACTGAGAATTTTTATTTATAAATCACATTCTCGGTTTTTCAGAGTGGTACCCAAAAAATAGAGAAAATTGTAAAGCATGAAAAACTAAAAATTCAAAAACTGAAGTGTCAGCAGTTCAGAATTATCCATCCCCCTTTGCTCACTACTTAGTTGAGGCACCTCTCACAGCTAGTACAGCCAGTCGTTTTTTTTTTGGTTAAGTGTCTATGAGCTTTGCACAGTGATGGAGCAAGCTTTGTCCATTCCTCCTTGCAAAGCTGCTCAACCTGTGCCAGGTTAATTGGGGTGTGAACAGCAATCTTGAGTTCTTGCCAGAGATGTTCAATTGGATTAAGGTCAGGATTCTGACTGGGCCCCTCAAGGACATCAGTTTTCTTCATTTGAAGCCACTCCATGTGCCAGTGTGCATTGGGTCATTGTCCTGCTGAACGATGAACGTCCTCCCCAGTTTAAGCTTTCTGGCAGAGGCTAGCAGGTTTTTATTCAATATCTCTCTATTTAGCAGCACTCATCTTCACATCAATCCTGACCAGATTTTCAGACCCTGCTGCTGAAAGGCACCCCACAGCAGGATGCTACCTCCACCACAGTAGAACTGGTGTTACTAGGCTGATGCTCAATATTAGATTTATGCCACACGTACCATTTAGTATTGTGGCCAAAATGTTCCATTTTAGTCTCATGGAACCACAATTCTTTAGTGGCAAGTGTAATTTTTTTATTTTAGCCAGGGCTTCTTCTTTGCGCTCTTCCTTAAATATCCTTATTGTGCAAGGCCATAGAGATTGTGGAGCCATGAACTTCATCTCCAGTTGCAGGCACTGACTCCTGCAGTTCACTCAGAGTGACTATTACCGTCACAGTAGCCTCTCTCACAAGTGCCATTCTTCTCTGGCGACTAAATTTAGAGTAGCGGCCTGACCAAGGCAGTCTGGATGTGCATTCATATTTTTTCCACTTTCCACAATGGCCTGCACTGAGCTTTGAGATATATTGAATGACTTTCAGGTGATCTTGTACCCTTCCCCAGATTTGTGCTTCTCTATTATCATTTCCCTGATTGGCATTCAATGTGCTCGTCTTTATTTTGGTTTTGTCTGTTGAAAATTTACCATATTGTTGGAGGTATTTATTCCTATTTATTCATTGAAAATAGGTGACCCTCCAAGTTTCTACATCAGTGAATTGGGTGAGTTGGTAAGGTAATATCCAGAATTGCTCCTGAGGAAAGTTGGCATAGTAATTACAACAGAGATGAATACTTTTTCAGCCTTACAATTTTGGTTTTTAATATCTAGTAAATTGTTGACAGGCTTTGAAATGTTTCTTTTGATTCAACATGATGCACAATGTTTTGCAGTTCGTCTCAAAAAAAAATCCTACTTCAATATATTTCAAATTTTAGAAAACGAGACAGTAAACAGTGAAAATAGTTGTGGGGGTTGAATACTTTTTCAAGACACTGTACATTTTGGAGCTAAGATTATGACAGCAACATTTCGATGAAATAAGATACATCCTCATTTTTCTTTTAAATTCAGAAACCATAATAGTCATCAGTTAAATAAAAGTTCATGAGGAGATTGCTGGTGGCTCAGCAAATCTGAGTTTATAATCCATGTGATGGATGGCAATCAGAAAACTGTATACTCTTGTGGAAATTGGATGAAAAGTAGTTTACTGCAGAGTTTTTTATCCTCTGACCCAAGTTCACTTTCATAAACTTGATGAAAGTCTATTTTCTCTAACACCCAGCAGCTTATTGAGATGAATAGTGGCTTGCTGGAACTCAGTAAATATAATCCACAACGGAAAGTTCTGCTTAAATTCAGCACATACAAAACTTATTCAAGATGCAATGCAGAGGTCAGGAAGAAACACATCTTGAGACATGAAGAAAATATGCTTGTTCAGCATAGATGCTCAAAGATTGGGGATTAGCTGTAGCATCAAAATAATGTGCTTGGATTTTGGCACTGCATTTATCATGGTTACCACTTACCCAGGACTTTTCAATACTGTCAGCAAGTAGGAAACAGAACAAATATCAATTGCTAACACTACTTTGCAGTCCATCTGAGGCACAACCCCATCAAATCTTTCAAAAGGAAACACAAAAACAATGGCTATACAGAAACATGTAAACTTAAAGTAAGTACTGAAAGGTACCACTATTTTTTTTTCATTTGGGTCTAAGACACACCAGCAGAAGCTCCAGATCTATTTGTTAATTCAAATTCATTTGTTAAATCCTGCTACAAACGTTGTATTAACCATGTTTAACGTTCAAAGTAAATTTATTATCAAAGTTCATATATTTCACTATATACAACCCTGAGATTCATTTTCTTCCAGGCATTTGCAGTAATTACAAAGAAACAAAACAGAATCAACGAAGAAATGCAAACAACAAGATGGACAAGCAACTCATGCAAACGACAACAAACTGTGCAAATCAAAGAGAAAAATAAACTAAATTATAGTAATAAATACATAAGCAATAAATATTGAGAACATGAAATGAAAAGTTCTTGAAACTGAGTCCATAGGTAATGGAAATAGTTCAGTGTTGGGTGAATGAAGTTATCCCCACTGGTTCACGAGCCTGATGGTTAAGGGGTAATAACTATTCCTGAACTTGGTGGTGTGGGTCTGGAGGCTCCAGTATCTTCTTACTGATGTCAGCAGTCAGAAAATAGCATGGCCTGGATGGTGGGAGTCCTTGATGATGGATGCTGCTTGCTTGTGACGGCACTCCTTGCAGATATGCTCAATGGTGGGGAGGGTTTTGCCCATGAAGTACTGTACACAGTACTTTTTCTAGATTTCCTGTTCAAGGGCATTGCTGTTTTCATATGTGTCATGAATCAACCAGTCAATATATTCTCCATCACACATCTGCAGAAGTTTGCCAAAGCTTTAACCTTAGCTGAATCTTAGTAACATCTAAAAACGTAGAGGCACAGTAATGGCACTTACATGCTTGACCCAGGACAGATCCTCTGAAATAATAATGATGATGACCCTCTCCAGCTCTGACTACCTGATGAGAACTGGCTTAGGGACCTTCGATTTCCTCCTTTTATAGTCAATAATCAGCTCTTTCATTTTGCTGACATTGAATGAGAGGTTATTGTTATGGCACCATTCAGCCAGATTTTCACTCTCCATCCTACAGGGCCTTGTAATGGTGTTCAGCCTCCAGTCCTTTGTTCACTTAAATGAGTATTACAAACAGGGATTTTGGCCAATTTAACTGAGAATTTTTATTTGGGAATTAAATGTTTCTTTTTTCACAGTAAAACCCAAAAACCAGGAAAATTATAAATCATGAAAATCTAAAAATACAAAAGCTGAAATGTCAGCAGTTCAAAACTATTCATCCCCCTTTACTCAGTTGAATCACCTCTTGCAGCTATTACAGCTAGTAGTCTTTTTGGAAAAGTCTCTATTTGTTTTGCACAATGTGATAGAGCAAGATTTTCCCAGTCTTTCTTGCAAAATTGCTCAAGCTGTATCAAGTTAATTAGGGACCAACAGTGGACTGCAATTCTGAGGTCTTGCCAGAGATGTTCAGTTGGGTTCAGGTCAGGACTCTGACTGGGCCACTCAAGGACATCAATTTTCTTCATATGAAGCCACTCTGTGGTTGCTCTGGCTGTGTGCACTAGGTCATTGTCCTGCTGAAAGACAAACTTTTTCCCCAGGTTAAGCATTCTTGTAGGGGCTAGCAGGTTTTTATTCAGCATCTCTTTGTATTTAGCAGCATTGATCTTCCTACCAATCCTGACCAGATTTACAGTCCCTGCTGCTGAAAAGCATCCCTGCAGCATGATACTACCTCCAACATAGAGTAGGGATGGTGTTACCTGACCGATGTGCAGTATTAGGCTTACACTGCATGTTCTGCTTAATGTTAAGGCCAAATAATTCCATCTGACCACAAAACCTTGTTCCGCATCTTTAGATGATCTTCTAAATGCCACTTTGCCAAGTCTTTATGGGCAAGGATACGCTGTTTTTTAGCCAGGGCTTCTTCCTTGCTACTCTTCCATAAATATGCAAAATAGTTGTGGGCGCACATTACTTTTTTAAGGCACTGTATTTCCTGATTCATTGCCAACTTTGATTTGGCCAATGACAGCAAATTAATTATGTCACTGGAGCTGTGCTTAGCCTCAGTCATAAATATGAAGCAGGTACAGCATGTGGCTAAGCACACAGCATGGTGAAGTTAATGGTGATTGTAGAATCTGAATCAGAATCAGTTTTAATATTACCAGATATGCCGTGAAATTTGTTGTAATGTGGCAGTGCAGTTTTGTTCAAGGGTTCAATGCCCAAATCAGAAATCTGATGGCAGAGAGGAAGAAGCTATTCCTGAATCATTAAGTGTGTGCCTTCAGACTCCTATACCTCCTCCTTGATGCTTGCAATGAAGTAGATTTTTTTGCCGATCTGAACTGACTAGGATCTGCAAGTGAGGAAATCAAGGATCCAGTTGCACAGGGAGGTATTGAGGCCTAGGTTTTGAAGCTTATTGATTAGTTTTGAGGCGATGATAGAACTGAATGCAGAACTGCAGTCAATAAAGAACATCCTGATGTATGCTTCTTCACTGCCCAAATATTCCAGGGTTGAAGAAGAGCCAATAAAATTGCATCTGCTGTAGACTGTTGAAACTTTTGCATGCTAATACGGACAAAAATTGCACCTATTTGAGGAAACTTTCCCCACGTGGATTATAGAACTCATCCGGTCCTTTTAACAATTACTGAAATATTTGTTCCATTGTCCTTGCTGAGTAACTTGTTCCTCAGTTCTATTTCCCTTCTATAAAAGGCAAGCTATCAAATCTTCCTGTTTCCATTAGCTTTATTTAACTAATTTCTTGGAATAATGTTCTTGACACAAAACTGGTCTTGTAGCCGAGTTGTGTACATCAAGAGTCTTTTCCTTCCTCTGCACTTCTATCATCCTCTTTTACACTTCAGTAATCTCACAGGGTAATTTCTGAGAGTTTAATTTTTCAGAAACTGTTTCAGGTTGAAGACACTGATTGCATTCAATGTAACATGTAAGAGTCATTACATTTGAAGGTGACATATGTATTCTCCTCCACTAAATTGTATTAATTGTACTACTTAGTTGGGAAAAATAGTCTTTCAGGAGCAAAGCAACTTAACCCATAATGACTGGTTAATTTTGCAGTATGTAAGAACCAAAAAAAACCACAAATGATGACACAGTGATTGCCACTGCCTTGAGATTAAGATCAAGGAATTTAATCGAAGGAATGAGTATGAAGTAAGATTTCTGTTATTTACTATGTATAGAGGAAATTAGAACAATCTTATAAACTCACAAATGACTTCACCTTCTCTTCAAGAAAATTTAACATTAGTGTTATGCTCATATGTAGCTCAACATTTTTTGAATTATGTTCGCTCTCTAAGCTATCCATGTATACTATAGGTGTGCGAATTAGGCCAATAGAACATTATCACATAAGCAATTTATCTCACGATGGAGGTAGCCTAGCTGTCAATGTTCAATAAACTAAAACAAAGACTTAGCAGTTCAGGCAGCATCTGTGGGGAGAGAAAAACACACACACATTCACACACAAACACACACACACACACACACACACTCACTCACTCACTCACTCTAGGAATCATGGAAAAGTGGTCTGGTGCCTGTGGCTCTGGATATAAATCGTTCTTCAGCAAAGCTCCTCACACTCCTGAGCATACAGTGGGCTACACTGGTGCACAGTTGTATTGATTTATGAGACTCCTGTGTCACTGGAAGGGTGGCACACATCCCCAGATCCCCTTAAGGATATTGAAGTGAGTCACCATCCTGAGTTGCTACAGTTGCAGACCCTCCTACGATGCTGTTGGATAGGAAATTCTTGGGTTTAGGCTAGGCAATAAACAGAACCATAATAGAGTTTCATTGTAAATTCCCTGTCTGCTATAGTAGTGGTTTGAAGTTCATCTCTGGAATGTTAGGATAGTTCTTTATGTTTTTAGAATTTAATCCCGACGCTATCATTACTTTACCTCCATAGATTTTCAATCTGTGAGAGTGACCCTTGGCAGGAAGTCAGTCTACGGATGAGTCAAAGACACACAGAGCAGGCTCTGCAGACCACTGAGTCCATAACTGACATCAAGCAAACATTCTATGTCCCTCCTCTTTTGTTCTCCCCACATTCCCATTAACCCCTTCTAGATCCTCCCACTCACATACAAATACAAACCTTTGGGAGGTGAGGTGAAACTGGTTCAATGGGGATTTCTGCCAGCTCAAACAGCAGAGGTCAGGATTGAACCTGGGTTACTAGAGTTACAAGACAGCTGCTCAGCCAGATGTGCCACTGTGCTGCCCTTGGTATTGAGGCATAAGACTGCACTTTCACACACAAAGTAAGAAAAACTTCTAAAATACATCACTCCCAGGGAGCTATGATGAGAAGCATGAGAGCAGAAGATTGCATTAATAAAGAAAAATTGTTACAATAATATTGTAAAAACACTACCCTTATTTTAATTTCTACTTTGACCATGAATTTTAATCCTATTGTGTTTACCTTTACTTTGATCTGGAGTGTGATATTCAGTATCAGAATTAATCAAAAATCTCCAGGCCTACAGCTTACCGTTTAATCGTGTAATTGTCCAGTTCCGCTTGACACCTGGTGGTCTATTAGTCAGTTCAAACACAAATGGGTCCGTATTTGGATCTCTGTCAGCATCCCCTGCTGTAATGTTTATTGCATTTGGATTTGGCTTTTCACAGATTTGGGTCTCTTTGGGAATCAGCTCTGGTGCGTTATCATTAACATCAATAAGATAAATCTGAATGGTGCCAGTTCCACTTGCTGCAGGATTGCCTGAATGAAGACAAACACCCATTAATTTTTTAAAATGGAGATGTTGATTCACCAGACTTTGTCACAAGTATTCTAGCCTGAGCTCCACTACTAGAATAAATTTTATGTGCAAGTTGGTCTCTGAGCATGGATGGATGTGTGGTGACTGCAAATAGGTCAAGCATCATAAATAAATGGAAAGCAATACAGACAATTTTAAGTTTTGTTTAAGACTCTATTTATCATGTTCTCATGAAAACATTTTTATCTCAGATGCTGACTGGGACATTTTGCATTAATATTGTAATTATACTACAACTGTGTTACATAACTTCACATTGCTACAGTCTTGGTGTAAAAGGACCAGAACACGACCAAACGAAACTGCTTGGTGAACAAGTCCCCTCCAGTTTGCTTTATGTAATTTCGACCTTCGCACCTCAGTTAGATTCCAAACTTGAACATCAGGTCTATCCACCCTTAATTTAAAGTGGCATTGTCCCAAACTCAGTGAAACTTCTAACGTTTCTCTAGAATGCCATTGGCAGAAGAATAGCAGGCTATGATACAATTTCAATGATCAGTTAAGAAAAAAAAGAGTAATAAAATAAATGGCCAGTCAATTTCACTCACTCATGACTTTCTAGGAAATAACTGACCTGAGGGAAATCCTGCAAGCACATTATAGTTAGCATATTACATCCCAGCACTTCTATGGTTTGAGATAGAAGAGAACTAAAGTCACTTGACTGAAAAGACAGACGGACAAGATACTGATAAGCTATACATTGCATTATAACACAGAAGGATGTCAAGACCTACCATTGTCAGCTGCCAGGAATGTTGCTTCATAAATATTATTTTTTACATAGATGGATTCTCTATCCAGGATGGCTGTAGTTGTGATCTGACCAGTTGTGGTATTAATGTTCAGCCAGTTTGCAGGATCTGACAATTCAGAATATCTAAAAAAAGGCAGTAACTATTAATACAGATTTTAACCAGCAGATAGGAAAGCTAGAGGCCCATTTATCTGAGCACAAATGAAACAGCTTTATTAACAACAAAGTCACATGCGAAAAGCCTGCTATAAACAAGACACTTTTATCATTAGCCTCATTCATCTAGTTGCAAATATGATTCTTCTACATGAAACATTCAAAAATTTCCACACCACCCGCTCTTGCTGATAGAGATTGGAGATTTTCACCAAGTAGATTCTCTGCTCTCACTACCTTCAGTGCTTCATCGAGTAATGTTCAACTAAGAACAATCCATCAGATGAGAGATTTCAATAGGTCCATCCTTGCTCATTTTTGATGTGAATTTCATGAAGTCTAGAGCCAACACTAAAATCTCTCACATCTACCCCATTTGCCTTGCAAGTAGATTATTGGAGTAGATTATAGTAGGCTATAATAGTAATAGTATTAATAGTATTAATAGTAGGCTAGCCACAATCCTAAACAATATTGCCATTGGAAGAAACATATTTGGCGTGTCGGCTATTAGACATGATTCAAAGGCTAGGACTGTGCTAGGCTGTTGCTTGACTAATTTAAGGCAATGTCTTAAACTGATCACCAGATGTTAGTGAGATCAATTTGGAAAACTTGACTGGCCTGCAGCTGAACCTGCATAATGAATGATAGTGGTGGTGAATTTAAATAAGCTGAAGAAAAGTAATATTTTATGAAGGCAGGAAAATTGAAAAGCCAGACTACACTAACTTGCAGAACAAATAGAAGAGATTCAGTGCGTTATATCATCTATATCACAACATGATTGACATTGGGATCAAAATTAGTGAAATGGGACTGAGGCTGGAAATTTGGGCTATGTAAGACAGAAAATGAAGCTGGAAAGGTAAGCCAGACAAATAAACAGTAAAATCCAGGCTCAGGTGTGCTGAGACCTCCAGTTGTGCACTGTCTGGTTTCTCTTGATCCTAATCCTGTCCTGAAAAGTTTGCAGTCTATATAGAGCCATGGACACTCAAAAGAACAACCTTTGCAGTGTTCCCTCAATACGCATATTCATTTCTTGACATTTTTTCACCCTAATATTCACTTATACATGACGTTTAATTTATGAAGAACATTTGTGCCACTATTCTGATTGTTTTTGCCCTGGTAACATTAGTAGAATCAATGGAATTACTGATGATAAATCTCCTCTTTTGAGTATTTCAATAAAATGATGAAGTGTCAGGTTGGTTATTGGACAAACACTCTATCCCCAATAACTGATTGCAGTTTAAACATGGAAACATGGAATCAGCAGAATCTGTCAGATATTCAGCATGTCTGATAGGTTACATGCAAAAATTCACCTTTGTGGGTCCTAGTGGATGAAGGAAGATGGTCATTGTGGTCTTTAATCTATCTATTTCTCCCCCACTTTTCTCAAGCCCTGCAACTTATTTTCAGCTAGATCGAGCAGCTTGAGGTTTTTCAACATTCAGTAAGTTCAGAGCCTTTGAGTTGACTGTTATGGGTGACTAGGTGTGTTGTTATCAACGCTCAGCTATTAAATAAAAATGAATCATATCTTTCAGCATAGCTTCTAGGTCTGTGGCCCCATTCATCCCTATGGCTTCTCATCTGCAATTCAAAAATATCCCTCAAGTGGCTATTTCACTGGAAGAATTTCTTTGCCAGGCACTAGCTGACTTGTGCTCGAATTGTATCTCTTAACAATTGAACATAAAAGAGCAATAACCAGAGCCATAAAGAAATAGATGTCTGAGAAATTACAGGAGTTTGCAACTGAGACTGGAAATGAGAGGAGTTTATATGGTAATCAATACAGCCATTGGAAGAAACACATTTGGGATCATTAAACATTAAAAGCAATAAAAGAAAATAAATATAGATGAAAGATAATACATTGTGCAGAGAAGGAATACTCAAACAGACAGATGGGCTCATCCATGGTCATGAACCAATGTTGTAAACATTTATGTTTTAATGAAAGTCTTACTGCTTTCAAGTTGAATTAATTTATTGGTTACTCTAATCATGCTTTCCAGCATATCTGTTTAAGGATGAATGCATTTCATCCAAATAGAATGTAACACACAAATGGAACAAAACAGGCATAGGTTATAAATAAAAAAAACTAATTACTGTAATAAATCAGCTCTAAGCATCCCCTTTGCCAACACCTAATCTCCTCAGAATAAATACTATCAGATTTGAAAATCTACACGTACATTTAGGTTTCTTCGCAATTTTTGGGGGGGCTCATTTTGCGCAAGCATGCTAGTACCATAGTAGATCAACTTAAAACTATTTGCAAACAAACTTGCAGCAGAATTTTAAATCCTGGACTAAAATACAACTTAATTGATAATATAAAATGCTGGAGGAACTCAGCAGGCAAAGGAGCATCTAGTAAAAGAGTACAGTGGATGTTTCAGGAAATGCTGCTAAAGGTTTTTGGCCCGAAATGTCGACAGCACCCTTTTCCTAGATGCTGCCTGGCCTGCTGAGTTCCCTAAGTATTTTATGTGTGCTGCTCTGGATTTCCAGCATCGGCAGATTTTCTCTTGTTTGTTAATGGATATATGTAGCATATCTATTGGGATCTCAATTCCAAATGTTACTCTGTTCATTTCTCCTATTAGATACAAACTTGCTGCGTATTTTCAGATATAAAACCCTTTTCTGGTGTTTTTTTTAATACATAGATTGAGATTGTGTAAAAAGGAGCCACTCTTGTTTAACTACAGATCTTAAACCAAAAGTAAAAAATAATAAATAAGTCTTAACCATTATACGTATTAAGTTCAACAGGTTTCTGGTACAAAGCCTCAATGTCACAAACAAAACAGACCAAATATCTTTGTTAACGATGGATGTTCCAAAAATGCACTCAGTCTCGGAAACTTTAAGGAATTGGTCCAACATTACAACAGCCAGCATTTTCTAAACATTGAATTCATTTTTATACATGTCAAGGCTGTATACATGCCAAATTTCACATTTGAAATGAATAAGTTTTCAAAGCATGTTGAACCAATTCAACCGTATCCTACAGATTTTTCATTCAGGATATTAGCTGCAAAAATTGCTATTACAAAGTTCAGGGAGTGATTTCAGCTGTAAAATTGACATTTTCTGTGCTTTTATTCCAGCAATCATAAGCTTCAAGAGCAAGTTGCATTATTCAATCAGCAAAGTACTGCGTGCTTTAAAAAACAACCAAGTTAGTGAGAATCTGGGAAGCTTAAGGAGCAAATATTATTGAAATTTGACATGAACCAAGCTGGTTTGAAGGAGCAACTTCAGTTAAGATCCAGGACCTTCACTGTTGATTCAACTCCTATACATAATCAATGGACTGTACTTAATTATTGCACGGTGGTTATGCTACTGGATGACCAGCCAGAAGTCTGGGCCAATGATCCACATACTGGAGTTCTTACTCTTACCATGCCATCTGGTGAGTTTGAATATTAATAGTTATGTTTCTTTAAAAAGCTGATCTTAGCAGGTAAGCACGTGGAAAAATAAAACATCTAGTCCTTCAGAGAAGGAGATCTCTCATCCTTACCCAAGATGGCTAATATGTGATTTAGAACCATCAATGCGGTTAACTGTTAATGTCTCCACAATTCAAGGGCATCATGAAATGAACAATAAATACTGACATTCTCAACAACATACACATCGTCTATCAGTACTTATACTATAAGCCTCTGGAATTTATTTCCCAAACCTTTCTATCTTCACACCCAAAAAAACACTCCCATACTCTAACTACTTAAATTATACCTCAATATCTCCCTTTTCATTTCTCTTCCTTATTATTGTTTTTTTTTTCAATTGCTACTCAGCTTTCCATCTTTACAAATGATTTAGACACACCTTTGTGTGAGTAACTCTGCATATTATGTGTTGCTGCCGTCACAACAGTTTCAGGTGCCTTGAGCTAATTAACGAATGATATTCCCCATGATTAGGACCCAAACCAATATTGAATTGTATCTAAAAATAATTTAAAATTACTTAGCAATGTGTTGACACGAATAGAGTGCAAATGTATTGTGGTATGAAATAGTACACAATAGACTAAAGCAGGGCTGTCAGTTGCTATTAGGAATAATCTTAAACCACTAGTTAGTAATCTGGAAACAGGAATGCATTACAAAATTCAAAATTTAGATGGGTTGAGAATGTTCTAAATTGTAGTTGGAGCTCACAACGTAGGCCCTCTTGACTGGAGGATCAATGGAAATTAATAATCAACTCTTCTGCCACATTGCCCCACACCTCCACAGCCCCAAGCACTTGTGAGGAAAGCAATTTTAAAATGAATTAATTACAAAAGGAAATGTAAAGAATAGGGCATAGAAAGGGACAGGAATTTACTATAGTATCAGCACATATGGGGTGGGGTGGGCTGAATAATGTGTTTCTGTGTTGTAGAATTGTTGACTTCAGAAGCTTAAGGTAACTCTTGCAGACTGACAGGAGTCTTTTTTATTGGAATCTGCACACATATTGACTCTTCAATGTTTTGCATTTATAATACTGTACACTTCATGGAAAACACCATTTTTTGGTTCTCCTGATCCCATCTTTTTTGAAGGGCTTAAAGGCCATAATGGGGGCATGGATGAAATATCAAAGTAAGCTAGCCAACAATATCAAGAAGGATACTGGAAGTTTTTTTTCACATATATAAAGAGTAAAAGACAGTCAAGAGTAGATATTGGACCACTGGGAAATTAAGCTGGACAGGTGGTAACGGAGGACAAAGAAATGACAGATGAATTGAATAAGTATTTTGCATCAGCCTTCGCTGTGGAAGAGAGGAGCAGTATGTGGGAAGTTCAGGAGTGTCAGAGGGCAGAAGTGAGTGTAGTTGCCGAAAGAAGGTGCTTGGAAACTGAAAGGTAGATAAGTCACCTGGACCAGATGGACCACACCCCAGGCTTCTGAAGGGGGTAGCTGATGAGACTGTGCAGTCATTACTAATGATCTTTCAAGAATCACTAGATTATGGAATGGTTCTGGAGTACTGGAAAATTGCTGATGTCATTCCACTCTTCAAGAAGGAAGGAAGGCAAAAGAAAGGAAATTACAGGTTTGTTAGCCTGACCTCAGTGGTTAGGAAGATGTTGGATTCAGTTGTTTAAAATCTACTTTCGGGGCACTTGGAGGCACATGGTAATAAAGGCCAAAGTCAGCATAGTTTCCTTAAGGGAAAATCTTGCTTGACAAATCCATTGGAATTTGTTGAAGAAATAACAAGCAGGGTAGATAAGGGAGAATTGATGGATGTTGTGTACATGAATTTTCAGAAGGCCTTTAACAAGGTACTGCACATGAGGCTGTTTTACAAGGTAAGAGCTCATGATATTACAGGAAAGATACTAGCGTAGATAGAACATCGGCTGATTGGCAAGAGGCATAGATTAGGAATAAATGGAGCATTTTCTGATTGGCTGTCAGTGTCTAGTGGTGTTCCACAGGGGTTGGTGTGGGACCACTTCTATTGATGTTGTATGTCAATGATTTGGATGACAGAATTGATGGCTTTGTGACAAAGTTTGCAGATGATACAAAGATAGGTGGAGGGGCAGGTAGTGTTGAGGAAGCAGGAAGGCTGCAGAAGGACTTGGACAGATTAGGAGAATGGGAAAAGAAATGGGAAATGGAGTACATTGTCAGGAAGTGTACGGTCATTCACTTTGGTCGAAGGAATAAAAGCGTAGACCATTCTCTGAACAGCAAGAAATTCAAAATTCAGACATACAAAGGGATTTGGGAGTCCTTGGGCAGGATTACTTGAAGGTTAATTTGCAGATTGAGTTGGGTGAGGAAGGCAAATTCAATATTGACATTCATTTCCAGAGGACTAGAACACAAAAGCAAGAATGTAATGCTGAATCTTTATAAGGCACTGGTGATGCCTCACTTGGACTATGGTGAGCAGCTTTTGGCCCCATATTTAAGAAAGAATGTGCTGACATTGGAGAGGGTTGAAAGGAGTTTCAGGAGAATGATTCCTGGAACAAAAAGTTTATCATATGAGGAGCGATAGATATCTCTGAGCTTATACTTGCTGGAATTTAGAAGAATGAGGGGGGAATCTCATTAAAAGTTATTGAATGTTGAACAGCTTTGATAGAGTGGATGTAGAGAAGATGTATCCTATTCCGGGGAGTCTAAGACCAGAGGTCCCAGCATCAGACTAGATGTACGTCCATTTAGAATGAAGACGAAGGGGAATTTTTTTAGGCAGTTGGTGGTAAGTCTGTGGAATTCATTACTTACTTCATTACTTGTACTTAAGGCAGAGGTTGATAGGTTCTTGATCAGTGAGGGTGTGAAAGGTTACGGGGAAAAGGCAGGAAAATGGAGTTGATAAGGAAATGGATCAGCTATGACGAAATGGTGGAGCAAACTCGATGGGCCAAATGGCCTAATTCTGCTCCTATGACATACGGTCTTTTGGTTTCAGGTCTTTTGGAAGCAGCAAATAATTCTCTGCGCTTTTCCTATGTCTGACAAAATGGCTTGCCAAACAACTGGAGAAATATTTTAATTTGCCAAAATGCTTTTGAGATGGCCATATTGTTTCAACGACAGTCACTTGCTCTGAAATTTGCTTTCAGCAAAAAATTAATAAAAGTGAATTTCAGAACCAATGTACAACAACACTGCTGTCTGACTGAGGTTGAATATCTCACTGCTAAAATTTAAGCAATACATATAATTTGAGATAGTGACTCAGTGGTACACCCCTCCTAATTATTATTTCTATGAAATGCAAATTTATTATCAATTACTTTACAATATTGCCAAAAGCTAAAATGTCTTTTTTTTAGGACAGTGATGGAATGAAAAATGAAATTAATTTTTATGGTTGGTTTTCTTACCGTATCACCTGCTGCATAAAACGATCAGGATCCTGAGCTGCAAATGTTGTGAGCAGTGTGCCCACAGGCATCTCCTCCTCCTGCCTGACTAGTTTGGGATTGGGAATGAAAAAGGGTGCCTCGTTGACATCCGTGACAGAGATTGCAACCGTTGCTGTACTCTGGAGTGAGGACTGTATTCCAGCTGCCAGTGGAGCTTGATTCATTACCACCACAGTCAGTACAAAGGCTCTGTTTATTTCATAATCCACTGGCTGAAAAACACAAAATTCAGTGGGTTTGACTATATATCTAATTCTCAGCATCATTTCTGCTCTGGGGAATAAACAAAATCAAATTCCATACAGCAGGAAGATTGAGCAAATTAACAGTGCCTAACTGCAAGCCTTGTGGTCCGTGGGGTTCAACGGCAGGATGCAAAACAGCTTTAATACGAGGACAGTATAGGTGGCATCAAGACAAGGTCCTGTATCCCTTGCTGACACACTGGAGTGGGAGAGGTGTAAAAAGAGACCAGCTGGCAGAGAGGCAATCAGGACAGTCATTTTCATCAAGGAGAGGGCCATGCCAGTAAAATCAAAGAGGCCTAAATCCAATCTGCTCTAAACTGCCAAATAATAGGAGATAAGGATTGATGTGGGGAGGAAGCTGCAGTTTCTGGAGGTGGTGCTAACCACATTCCAACAAGACATCATACTGTGGTCCACCAAAGACAAGAAAATCATCCTGGTGGAACTCATAGTAGCTTGAGAGGAAGGATGCAAGGAGGTTCACGAGACGAAGGCCCAGAAATACCAATCCTTAGTCCAGGAGTGCAGGGACAAATTATGGCAGATGTGGCTATTCCCGGTAGAGATCGGCTGTAGAGGGTTCCCAGCAAGGTCAGCATGGAGGCTGCTGTCTGTGCTGGACCTTGATGAAAAGAGCAAGAACCAAGCAGCTCACAGGATGGGGGAGGAAGCAGAAAGAGCCTCTTGCTGGATGTGGAGCAGGTGAGAGGAGTTGATCTGGAAGTCAGGAGCAGAGGGACAGTGACTTGGCCACCACTGCTGACCCGCCAACTGGAGAGTGTAGTGGTTAAGAGTCAAAACACTCTATGAAGGTTGGGCACCACCTGATGACACCAAGGGGTATGGTTACCTCATCAGGTAACTGAACAGAGCACCCCAGTGAATGGCGCAATGCCTATTTGATAAGCAATGTAATTTTCCTTGAGTTTAGAGTTGGGATGGTTAAGCCTCAATTGTAAAAAGATAGCCATTATTTCAATAACAATATTTGCAATTCTTATTATTCGCAACACAAAGTTCAGAATTCAAGTGCTATCATAGTCAATTCTTGTTTTAGGATTTGGAGTTACCTGTGTTCGAGGAGGGGAATACAGGTAATTGCAATAATGAAGACAGATACTGAATAGGGCCGCATGCTATATCATAATGCAGCATATCACAAGAATGCTTGTTATGAAAAAATACAGTTTTGTTCCAGAAAAGAAAAATAAATCCTTCTTTCAGCTGTCATTGTCTACCCTTCTAATTGGCGATGAAATTCTGCAAATGGCACCAATGAATAACTTGATTATCTGCAGTCTTTTGTGAGTGTCGTCAACAGTGACTCTTAACACACAGGTGAAAGAAAATCAATTGCCACCATGTTTCTGATCTAGCTGATCTGCCCTCAATTTGTACAATTTTGTATTCAATCTCATTCAATAAAATGATCCATTTTTTCTATGTTTGAGGTTAAAAATCAGGTGAGCACAAAGGAACTTAGTGTTGCAGCTTATTATTTTAGTGGCTATTAGCAACTCAGTCATTATAACCAATGTTCTAATTTTACTCTGAAAGAACCCATGAAATGTAGCTATGCACATTTTGTTTTTTAGTTCATGTGGAAATAATAGATGTTTCAAATTAACATAAAATAACATAACTAGTAATTGCAAAGCTTATTTTGACACATATTATAGCAGGTTCATTTAAACCAAAATTCATTTAAGACTTATTTTGAAGTAGTTCTAATGCAAGGTAAAATGTGAGTTTCAGATAAATTAATGAAATAAAGTTGTCGAACAAAGTCATTTACTTTACATACAGAAGCTGATGCAAAATTTGAATAAAGAAACATAATCTCCCTTTGATAGAGCAAACTCAGAATCAGATTTAATATCACTGGCATATGTCTGAAATCTGTTAACCTTACAGTAGCAGTTCAATGAAATACATGATAAATACAGAGGAAAAAAACTGTGACATTAAGTATATATATGTTTATTAAATAGTTAAAATAAGCAGTGGAAATTAACAGAAACAAAAAAGTAGTGAGGTAGTGTTCATGGGTTCAATGTCCATTTAGGAATTGGATGGCAGAGGGGCAGAAGCTGTTCCTGAATCACTTCTTCCTGATGGTAACAGTGTGGAAAGGGAATTTCCTGGCTGGTGGGGATCCTTAATGATGCATGCCACCTTCCTAAGGCACACAAATTGTGTGTGTGTGTAAACTATCTTTTTTAAATCTCTCCCTCTTCTTATTCAAGCCTGATAATTAACATTTCAACATCTCTGTAGTTAAATTAATTAAATACAGTTGGTTTTAAAATGACCATGTTTAAAACTGTTCTTGGCACTCGGAATGTGTTCACAGGATGAGTGTACTAATAAAGGGAGTCATTAGAGCATTTTATGAAGAGTGACGCATTTCTGATACGGCTGCAGTAGAGGGAACCTGGTACATACTCCTGCTGTCCTGACTACTGCTTGCTGCTGTGCCATGGATTGAGGCAAATCCACCAATGATTTACCTTGTGGCTTGGTGTGGAGAGGCTGCTTGTGAGGGCTTGTGTAGTCTGGGCTGGGACAAGTGGTGTTGCCTCTCAAGGCTGAGATATGGTGTGCAGGGCTGCACCGTGGCCAGTTTGGTGAGTACAGCAACTTCTGGGTACTGCCACAGATTCCAGTGTCTCTCATTAGCTCTTGTTGAAGCTGTTGCTTCCTTCTCCTGGTTTGCCTGTGATGCTTCTCCCAAGTGTAGAGATTCCATTATTGTGAAAACAAAATCTCAGTGGTGGAGAGACCAGAGAGACTAGGTGGTATGTTTGCAAATGATCAGCCACTAACAGTCCTAACAATGGCCCACATTCACCAGGTCATCCAAAGTGGAGCCCCGAGCCTTACATTCAGTGCTGAGCTGACGCACTACTCACTACAGCCTGCACAATACCAATCTCTTCACACGGTGCCACTGGTGACTTATTCCCGGAGGAACACCACTGCAGGGCAGGGATTCATCCCAGTATCTCAGCACTGGAGCACACAGCTCCAATGGATGTCTTCATTACAGCAGGGTTATGCTTACCCATGAGTGTTTGGTCTGGAGGGCCACCACACTCTACTAAAAGCACTGGGGTACGAGGGTAGCTCTCCTTTCAAAATTGTTGTGCAATAATAATCAAAAAAACTAAGAGGAACTGAGATACTAACAAAATGGCAGCAATAATCTGTGGATCACTTACAGAAACTTGGTTTATAAGATTAATAGACATAAGGTACAAAGCATTGTTGAATTACTTAGCAGTTTAGAAAACATACGTATTAAATGAAGATGCCAAGACAAAATCTAGTGGTGCAAGTGTGCATAATCAGGAAATTTACAGATAATTCAGACCAACAAGATGAGAGAATTATAAATTATACTTCAAGCAACTGATTATGATGACATTTATTTAATATTTTGAAATGAAGAATTGGCTATTAATAAGATATACAACATTGATATGCTGCTTCTTGATAGGGCTTTTCCAATACATTTGAACAGCACAAAGTCTGTTGAGCAAAAATTGAGAGCTCAAATTTCCATGCTTTAAATAAATCCAGTGCTCCAAAGCTCTTAATGAACAAATTGTATTAAATATTTCACTTTCAAGCATACAAACTCGTGCTTTTTGTGTGAAATATTGCTTAATGGGTTCAGGAACTGTAGCTTTATTCCTCAGCTGCAGTGTTTGGTCTAAAGTATATGCAATATACATGCCAGAAAATTTCACACCAGTTGTTGGATGGCTTAACTCCTGCATTTTCTCATAATCCTACAGGGCATACTGGACAATTAGCCTCGTGTTAAATTTGAACTAACTGTCAAAACTTTCAAACACAACCACCCATGAGTAATGCCACAAGAGATGCATTTGTAAGCAAACATTTTCTGAAGTGTTCAAAGTGTAAATCACTGATTATTTCAAAAGTGGTTGTGAATACTTTGAATAAATATAACCTCAACAACTGAATTAAGGGTTACAACTTACCTTTACTACAATAACCATGCCATCACTTGTGGCTGGATCCGTCTTAACAACAAAATGACCAGCAGGGTCACCACTGACTATGCGGTATACAGCATTCCAATTTGAAGTGTGTGGCTGGTCTCGATCAATGACAGTCAAGTTAGCAACAATGACTTCTATTTTGTTCTCTTGGACTTCTCCATAGTACTGGAAATAAAGAAAAGAAGGCACAAAGGAAGACACATTGCTTTACATATTAAGTAGATTAGAATATTCTGAAGACTGAAACATAGTCTACCTTCAATTATATTACAATAGAAATTTGATGAATGCAGTCACACAATTGATTATTATACTTTATATTAAACCATTAAAAACCAATTTTTGGTTATTCTGATGAAGATGCAAGGGTAAATGGTTTCATCTGCAATATGAAAACAGTGCAATTACATTTGGGTGTCCAACTTTCCAAAAGGAGTACCAATCAACTATGTAGTTTAACAAATTAAAACAACAATGCTGCTGACAAAGCCACTTACTAGACTCAACAGTGCATAATTGGAAAACCATACTTTGCTCATTGATAACCAAATTATTTTGCTTTTCCACTCCTTAGTAGCAACTGTGTGAAAATGATTTTTAATTATATTTAACAGTTCATGTATTTCCCTAAATTGTAGTTAAATTTAAATAATGATTGTATCTTTTAGGTATCTGATAATACATTATGAAATAATAGGTATGTGATTAGTTCTTCAAGATACAGTTGAAACTAAAATTAATTAAATCAAAATGACAGATATTGATTGAATATTTTCCATCTGCTTTCACGGATGATAAAACTTCAATGGCACATGAGAATTCAAAAAGAAATAAGTGATTAAACAGATGTTTAGGAAGTGTTAATTCCCAGGATGAGGAAAACTTCAAATGCCACAATTAAATAATTGTGGCAAAGGAAACCCAGCTTCCCCTAGAGCTGTTAATTTAATGTTAGTTATAGCAAAGTCACAGACATTTATTATGGGAGACAGAATGAGAACTTGAACATGAATAGTGGAATCTGTGATCTTGGGCATTCTTTTGCTAATATGATAGCAAGATCAGAGATTCTAAGGCTGGGGGCAGCATAGCGGTGGAAGTTCTGGACAAATAAAATCTGAAGTGCCACTACCACCATATTAACCTTATCCAGACAATCCCCACATCAGATTTAATCAATGATCCTCACTTTAAATATAGCATTATAGAAAAGTAGTCAAAGCCAAAGTAAGTTTATTATCAAAGTAGGTATACGTTGCCATATACTACCCTGTGATTCATTTCTTGTAGGCATTTACAGGAAAATAAATACTATTGAATTCATGAAAAGCTATACATAAATGAAGATTGACAATCAATGTGCAAAAACAAACAAAAAAGCACTGAAACATGAGTTGTAGAGTCCTTGAAAGTGTGTGTGTAGTTTGTGGAATCAGTTCAGAGTTGTGGTGATGCAAGTGATCCATGCTGGTTCAGTACCTTGATGGCTGTAATGTAATAACTGTTCTGGAAGCTGATGTGGGATCTAAGGCTCCTGTACCTCCTACCTGATGGTACTACCATGGCCTGGATGATGGGGATTCTTGATGATGGATCCTGCTTCCTGTGACACTGCTCTACTTGAGTGTGCTTAACAGTAGAAAGGGCTTTTGCCTGTGACGGACTTCTTTATTACAGTGTCGCCAGATCTTCCTCTTATATGCCCAATCCCCAATATGGGGAACAATCGCGGCCAGAATAATACTTGAGTGCCAGTGGATCTAGCGTCAGTAAACAAAGGAAGGGGTCCTCATGAAAAAAATCTCTCTAGCTTTTATCTCTGTTTCTGTTGAGGCACAGTGAAAACTACAGCTCTTTCCAGTTTGAAAAAAAAAACTTCTTCATGTTTAAACTTCAACTTCCTCTTTGATAGTTACCTAAATCTGCATCATTCTGGCTCAGGAGAGTCAACTATAGGTTTGACCTGCAAGCTTACCAGATATGCAAGTTATCCCAGTGCCATATCACTTGACTGAAGGAAAACTCTCCACCTTGACTAAAATAGTTTCCATCTAAGGACGTTCCATTTATAGTTTTGTACATTTGGTACAGCCTCAGAAATCCCACGAAGGTACTTAATTACTTCTTTGCATTAACTTCCCCATCTCATAAACGCATAAGAAATATAATCTGTTAGGGTCAGATGTTTTCTTGTACTTGCTCTCCATTCAGTGACCTCTTATATGATCATGGCCTCAGCACCACCTTTTCACACATTCATGATAATTCTCAACTACGCTCAAAAATCCTTCCAGTGCAGCCTTGAATGTAATCAATGACTTCATTTCCACATCTCCCTGGAGTAAAAAATTTCAGAGAGGCATGATCTCTGATAGGATAAATTTCTTCTCAACTGCATCTTAAATGGGTGTCCTCTTCTTCTGACACTAATTTCCCATGACTGGAACATTTTCTTAGAATCTCTGTTGCCAAGCATCCTCAGAAACTTCTGTGTTTTGGTAAGATTGCATCTCATTCTTCTAATTTCCAACAAGTAATGACCCAACCTGTTCAATTTTCTCTCATGAGGTAATCTAGTCAGCATTCTCAGCAAATGCAAAACTTAAATAAGAAGACAAAACTTCCTGCAGAAATCCAGCTGCAGTCTCACTGAATTCATGAACAGCTGTTACTTGACCTCACCTCACTTTTGTACTCTATCCCTTTGAAATGAAGACTAACATTACTTTTGCTTCAATAATTACTTGCTGTATCTACTCACTGATTTCTTGTGCTTCCTGTAAAATGAGACTCTGATCTCTGATCTCTCTGTATAGTAGCATTTAAGTCTGCTTCCATTTAAATAATATTCTTCTTTTCTATTCTGCAGGAATCAGTAGCTTCTTATTTCCCACATTATATTCATTTACCAAACGTCTTCCCTTCTTTATGACCTTTTCACAATGTTCTTTCTGGTGTATCTTTGTACCATGAACAAATTTAACTATAGTATGCTTTGTCTCTGTCACGGTCAATACAGCTTATAAGTAGTTAAAGCCCTCATCATATGACAATCTCAAGAAAACAGAATTACTTCAAATGGTCTTACTTGATTTCACCAATGCCTTTGACTCCACTGGTTGGAGGTACTGTGGCACACCCTTCTCAAGATGATTTTCTGGCTATCCTCAAAATGACATCTCCATTTCATGCATTTTATGTACGAATTTCCTGTTAAGATGGCGCTATTCAATGCGTGTGACAGTTCTCTGGTAGTTAAAAAGTTTAGAAATCCGACTAAAAACATCACTGAAATCATCCTTCCTGAGGAAATCTGACTAAAATCATCACTGAAATCACCTTTCCTGAGGTAAATTGTGTTAAATTATTGCCACAAATAGTGAAGAGTCACTGTCTCTGGAATTCTCATCCACCAAGAGATCAGACACCTGAGTTGGTTCATTGCCCAACACCATATCCAGCATCACCTCTCCTTCAGTCAGCATCTCCCCATACTGTGTCAAGAATTCTTCCTGGACACACAGAACAAATCCACCCAATCTAAACCTTTTCCACTAAGGAGGTGCTAATCAATATTAGGGAAGATAGGTGGAGCAGCAGGTAATTTTGAGGAAGTAGAGATGCAGCAGAAGGACTTGGGCAGATTAGGAGAACGGGCAGAGAAATGGCAGATGGAATACAGGGTTGGTAGGTGTATGGTTGTGCACTTTGGTAGAAGAAATGAAAGGGTTGTCTATTTTCCAAATGGAGAGGAAATTTAAAAAACTGAGTCATAAATGGTCTTGTGAATATTTGTGCAGGATTCCTTAAAGGTTAATTTGTAGGTTGAGTCTGTGGTAAGGAAGGCAAATGTGATGTTAACATTCATTTCAAGAAGACTAGAATATAAAAGAAATGTTGAGACTTTATAAAGCCCTCATTTGGACTATTGTGAGCAGGTTTGGGCCCTTTATCTCAGAAAGGATGTGCTGAAACTGGAGAGGTTCAAAGGAGCTTCATGAAAATGATTCCAGCATTGAATGGATTGTCATATGAAGAGGGTTTGATGGCTCTGGGCCTGTATTCACTAGAATTCAGAAGAATGAGGGTGACCTCATTGAAACCTATTGAATAGTGTAAGTCCTTGAAAGAGTGGATGTGGTGAGTATGTTTCCTATGGTGGGAGAGTCTAAGACCAGAGGACATAGAGTCAGAGTAGAGGAGTGTCCTTTTAGAACAGAGATGAGGAGAAAATATCTTTAGCCAGAGAAAGTTGAATCTGTGAAATTCGTTGCCACCGGCAGCTGTGGAGACCAAGTCTGCATGGATACTTAAGGCAGAGGTTGACAGATTCTTGATTTGTCAGGGCATGAAGGGATACAGGGAGAAGGCAGGAGATTGGAGCTGAAAGGACAACTGGATCAGCCATGATGAAATGGCGGAGCAGACTTGATGGGCCAAATGGCGTAATTCTGCTCCTATGTCTTATGGTCTAAGTTGAAGTCACCCATGATAACAACCCTGTTACTTTTGCACCTTTCTAATTCCTGATGCCTCCTGATCTGTTCCTCAGTGTCTGTTCTTATTGTGGGTCTATAGAATAGCCCCAATAAAGACATTTCTCCCTCTTGTTTCTGACTTCCACCTGCACTGACTCAGTAGAAAATCCCTCTTCAACGTTTTCTCTCTCTGCAGCTCTGATACTATCCTGATCAGCATTACCACTCTCCCACCTCTTTTACTTCCTTCCCTGTCCCTTTGACATATCTACAGCTTGGAACATTCAGCAGCCATTCCTGCCCTTGAGACAGCCAAAACTACGTAATGGCCTTCAAACCCTTCAAAGTGGAGAAAGAGCTTTTGGAGTAGAACTGAGGACAATGAGTCCATACAGCAAGAGGCCCAGTGCAAGCTGCAGAAGGAAAAGGCCACCTCACATGTTACCTAGTCCCTTGCCCTATCTGCCTCATATATTAAACTGTCAACACTTCCTTCATATGCCACCTCAGTTCCCATAAACATGGCAAGCAAAAAACTGATCTTCAATAATGAGGGATTGCTGAAGAACAACAAGATAAGAAATGATTGAGACACCATCATTGATCCCTGTTATACAACTCTATGGATTTCCCTCCTGAAATTGTAGAATTCTCAATATACAGGCATCTAGCTGTGGTGTGCTAATAACTTACACCTAAACAAGAGCATTTACTCTTAATATGACACTTTAACTGAAAGCTTTTTGGCAATCAGTATCTCCTACATCGGCTGGTTCCCCTTCATTCACTCAGCCTGTTAAATCCTTGAAGAATTCTAATAAATCTGTCAAACTTGATTTCTCTTTACTGAAAACATGTTGACTATGTTTAATTCTAAACAGTCCATTCCCACTTCCTTTGTAAAGGATTCCAGCATACTTCCACTGGTGTATGTTATTTAGCTGGCTTCTAACCTTCTGCTTTCTGTCTCACTTCTTGAATGAAGGTGCTACATCGACAGTTTCACAGAAGACTTTCACAGAATTCTGGAATATCACAACCAATGCATCTAGTATATGTATTGGGAGGCATGGTAGTATAGGAGTTAGGGCAGCACTATTAAAGCGCCAGTGACCCAGGTTTAATTCCACTATTGTCTATAAAGAGTTTATATGTTTTCCTCATGACTGCATGGGTTTCCTTTAGCACTCTGGTTTCCTCCCACATTCCAAAGATGTGTGGGTTAGTGGGTTAATTGAGTGGCACATGGCCATTGGTTTGGAAAAGTCTGTTACCGTGCTGTATTTCTGAATTTATTTATTTATTTATTTATTTGTTCATTCATTTAAATAAATAGAGAGAGAGAGAGAGGGAGAGAGAGGGAGGAAATAAATAAATAGATAGATAGATAGATAGATAGATAGATAGATAGATAGATAGATAGATAGATAGATAGATAGATAGATAGATAGATAGATAAATAGATAGATAGATAGATAGATAGATAGATAGATAAATAAATAAATAAATAAATAAATAAATAAATCTGATTCCTTTCACATAGGAAAACACTGGCCATTAAGTCCAAGGCATGTCAGTATTTAGTTACATTGTTTATCCAAGTTTATCCATGTACACCCAGGTGCAACATCAACATTAACATATTCAACTTCAGTGAACATCAACTTGGTCAACCATCTCACAAGATCACAAGACAAAGGAGCAGAAGCAGACCATTCGGCCCATCGAGTCTGCTCTGCCACTCCACCATGAGCTAAGCTATTCTCCCATCTAGTTCCAATTTCCGGCTTTTTTCCTATATCCCTTAATACCCTGACTAATTAGATACCTGTCAATCTCCTCCTTAAAAACCCTCAATGACTGGGCCTCCACAGCTGTATGTGGCAACGAAATCCATAAATCCACGACCCTCTGGCTAAAAAAATTTCTCCTCATCTCTGTTTTAAATGGGTAACTTCTAATTCTAAGACTGTGACCTCTTGTCCTGGACTCACCCACCAAGGGAAACAGCCTTTCCACATCTACTCTGTCCAACCCTTTCAACATTCGAAATGTTTCTATGAGATCCCCTCTCATTCTTATATACTCTGACGAATACAATCCAAGAGCCGATAAACGCTCCTCATATGTTAGTCCCTGCATTCCAGAAATCATCCTCGTGAATCTTCTCTGAACTCTCTCCAACATCAGCACAGCCTTTCTAAGATAGGGGGCCCAAAACTGCATACAGTATTCCAAATGGGGTATCACCAGTGCCCCATACAGCCTCATCAACACCTCCTTACTCTTATACACTATTCCTCTCGAAATGAATGCCAACATAGCATTCACTTTCCTTACTGCCGATCCAACCTGGTGGTTAACCTTTAGGGTATCCTGCACTAGGACCCCCAAGTCCCTTTGCACTTCTGAATTTTGAATTTTTTCCCCATCTAGATAATAATCTGCCAGATTGTTTCTTCTTCTAAACATTATATCTCATCTGCCATTTCTTTGCCCACTCTCCTAAACTGACCAAGTCTCTCTGCAACCTTTCCATTTCTTCAACACTTCCTGCTCCTCCACCTGTCTTGGTGTCATCCGCAAACTTAGCCACAAAACCATTTAATCCACAATCTAAATCATCGATATATAGTGTAAAAAGAAGAGGCCCCAACACCGACCCCTGTGGAACACCACTAATAACCGGCAACCAACCAGAATAGGATCCCTGTATTCCCACTCTTTGCTTTCTGCCTATCAGCCAATGCTCCACGCATTCCAATATCCTTCCTGTAATTCTATGGGCCCTCATCTTATTAAGTAGCCTCTTATGCGGCACCTTATCAAAGGTCGTTTGAAAATCCAAATACACAACATCCACAGCCTCTCCCTTGTCAATTTTATTCGAGATTACCTCAAAAAATTCCAGTAGGTTGGTGAGGCAGGATCTTCCCTTCATGAACTCATACTGGCTTGGGCCTATTTTGTCATGCACCTCAAGGTAATTCATAATCTCATCCTTGAGGATCAACTCCAATAATTTTCCAACTACCGATGTCAGACTAATAGGTCTGTATTTTCTTTTTGCTGCCTCCCCCCTTTCTTAAACAACGGAACTACATTTGTGATCTTCCAGTCTTCTGGAACCGTGCCAGAGTCTACTGATTCCTGGAAGATTATTTCCAATGCCTCCACAATCTCCAAAGCCACCTCCTTCCGAACCTGTGGATGCACTTCATCCAGTCCGGGAGACTTATCTATCCTTCGTCCATTTAGCTTCTCAAGCACTTTCTCTCTAGTAATCTTGACTGTACATGAGACCTCTGGCTATCAGGTGTGTTGCTAATGTCTTCCACTGTGAAAACTGATGCAAAATACTCATTTAGTTCCTCTGCCATCTCTTTGTTACCCATTATAATTTCTCCAGCATCCTTTTCAACAGGTCCTATATCTACCTGTGTCACTCTTTTACTCTTCATATATTTAAAAAAACTCTTACTGTCCTTTTTTATGTTAATTGCCAATTTCCTTTCATAATTCATCTTTTCTTTCCTAATGACTTTCTTAGTTTCCTTCTGTAATTTTAAAAAATTCATCCAGTCCTCAGCTTTCCCACTAATTTTTGCTTCCTTGTACACTGCCTCTTTTGCTTTTATTTTAGTCCTAACTTCTCTTATTAGCCACATTTGTGTCATTTTTCCTTTTATGATTTTCTTTTTTCTTGGAATATATTTTTCCTGCAATTTCCTTATTTCTTGTAAGAATTTCATCCAATTCTGCTCTACTGTCCCTCCATTCAGCTTACTTTTCCAGTCAACTTCGGCCAGTTCCTCTCTCATACCACTGTAATTTCCTTTGTTCCACTGAAATATTGATACACCTGATACCAGCTTCTCCTTTTCAAATTTGAAACTGAACTCGATCATATTATGATCACTACTCCCAAGGGGTTCCATTACCTCTATCTCTCTAATCACCTCAGGCTCATTACACAGCACCCAATCCAAAACAGCTGATCCCCTGGTGGGATTATGGACAAGCTGCTCCAGAAAGCAATCCTGTAGGCATTCTACAAACTCCCTCTCCTGAGATCCAGTATCTTCCTGCCTTTCCCAGTCCACTTTCATATTAAAATCTCCCATAATTATCTTGATATTTTCCTTCTGACATGCTTTTTCTATTTCCAGCTGTAACTTGTGGTCCACATCCTGGCTGCTGTTTGGAGGCCTGTATATAACTGCTATTAGTCTCTTTTTACCCTTGCCATTTCTTAACTCGACCCATAGGGATTCTACTTCTTCTGATCCTATGTCCCTTCTTTCTTGGTTGTTAATTCAGCGAGCTTGAGGACCTTGTTAGCTCATGTCAGAACAACAGTTTCATAGATCATTGCTCACCTTTTGACCCAATGCAGTTACACTACAAAGGAAATTCTACCTTCTACTCTTACTCCATTTCAATAAGCAAACAGTTCTTCAATATTCAAAGTTAAATGTTCAAAGTTCTAAGTAAATTTATTACCAAAGTACACATATGTCATCATATACAACCCTAGGTTTTGACTACAACGGGGTGAGGGAGGAGTTGGCTAATGGGGATTGGGAGCACAGGCTATTTGGTAGGACAGTTAAGGAACAGTGGAATACTTTCAAAGAGATTTTTCACAGTGCTCAACAAAAGTATATTCCAAGAGAAAGTAAGGACAGTAAGTGTGGGGAGAGCCAGCCTTGGATAACTAAGGAAATAAAAGGTAGTGTCAAATTAAAAGCTTGTTTACAAAGTTGTAAAGAGTAATGGAAGACAGGAGGATTGGGAAAATTAAAAAGCAACAGAGAACAACTAAACAAGAAATAAGGAAAGGGAAGATAGAGTATGAAAGTAAATTAGCGTGAAATATAAAAACAGATAGCAAAAGTTCTTCTAAATATATAAAGTGGAAGAGAGTGGCTAAAGTCAATGTAGGCCCTTGGAAGTCGAGAAGGGGAAATTGATATTGGGTGATAAGGAAATGGCTGAAGCATTGAACGACTATTTTGTGTCACTGTTCACGGTGGAGAATACATCTAATATGCCAAAGAAGGATGTTATGGACGAAATGGGAGGTGAGGACCTCGATAAAATCACTGTCACTAAGGAGATAGTGATGAGCAAACTAGAGGGCCTGAAGGTAGATAAGTCCCCTGGCCCTGATGGGACGCATCCCAGGGTGCTGAAGGAATCGGTGTTGGTAATCATTTAACAAAACTCTCTAGACTCTGGGCAGGTCCTGGCGGTTTGGAAGACAGCAAATGTCATGCCAATTTTTTTAAAAGGCTGTAGGCAAAAGACGGGCAACCATAAGCCAGTTAGCTTAACATCTGTAGTCGGGAAAATGTTTGAAGCTGTTATTAAGGAAGAAATAGCGAAACATTTAGAAAGGAGTGGTTCCATTAGACAGATGCAGCATGGATTCAGAAAGGGCAGGTCCTGTTTGACAAACTTATCGGAGTTCTTTGAGGACATAATGAGTGCAGTGGATAGAGGGAAACAGGTGGATGTCATATACTTGGATTTCCAGAAGGCATTTGATAAGGTGCCGCACAAGACACTTATAAATAAGATATGGATGCATGGTGTCAGAGGAAGTGTATTGGCATGGATAGTGGATTGGTTAACCAACAGAAGGCAGAAAATTGGTATAAATGGGTGTTTCTCTGGTTGGCAGTCATGGTGAGTGGGGTGCCGCAGGGACTGGTGCTGGGCCCGCAGCTGTTTACCATTTACGTTGATGATTTAGAAGAGGGGACTGAGTGTAGCATAGCAAAATTTGTTGATGACACTAAACTGAGTGGAAAAGCAAATTGTACAGAGGATGTGGGGAGTCTGCAGAGGGATACAGATAGGTTAAGTGATTGGACCAAGGTCTGGCAGATGGAATACAACGTTGGTAAATGCGAGATCATCCACTTTGGAAAGAACAATAGAAGAGCAGATTATAATTTAAATGGTGAAAAATTGCAGCATGCTGTTGTGCAGAGGGACTTGGGAGTGCTTGTTCATGAATCACAAAAAGTTGGCTTGCAGGTACAATTGGTTATTAAGAAGGCAAATGGAATGTGCACCTTCATTGCTAGAGGGATTGAATTCAAGAGCAGGGAGGTTATGCTGCAACTATACAGGGTACTTGAGGCCACACCCGGAGTACTGTGAGCAGTTCTGCTCTGCATACTTGAGGAAGGATATACTGGCTTCAGAGGCAGTGCGGAGGAGGTTCACCAGGTTGATACCAGGGATGAAGGGGTTAACCTATGAGAAGAGATTGGAGTTGCCTGGGACTATACTCTTTGGAGCTTAGAAGAATGAGAAGGGATCTTATAGAAACATACAAAACTTTGAAAGGGATAGATAAAATAGAAGTAGGAAAGTTGTTTCCATTGGTAGGTGAGACTAGAACTAGGGGACATTGCCTCAAGATTCAGGGGAGAATATTTAGGACAGAGATGAGGAGAAACTGTTTTTCCAGAGAGTGGTGAATCTGTGGAATTCTCCGCCCAGGGAAGCTGTTGAGACTTCCTCACTAAATATATTTAAGATACAATTAGTTAGGTTTTTACATAATAAGGGAATTAAGGGTTATTGAGAAAAGGCAGGTAGATAGAGATGAGTTTACTGACAGATCAACCATGATCTTATTGAATGGCGGGGCAGGCTCGATGGGCCGGATGGCCTACTCCTGCTCCTATTTCTTATTATTATGTTCTCTTGTGGATATACAAAGTAAATCCAAGAAGCATAATAGAATCAGTGAAAGACCACACCCAACAGAGCAGACAAACAGCCAATGTGCAAAGGACAACAAACTGCAAATACAGAAAGAATAAGAGTACATAAATAATTAACAAATATTGAGAACCTGAGCAGAAGAGTCCTTGAAAGCGAGTCCATTGTTTGTGGGAACAGTTCAGTGATGGGGCGAGTGAAGTTGAGTAAGTTATCTATTCTGGTTCAAGAGCCTGATGGTTGAGGGTTATTAACTGTTTCTGAACCTGGTGATGTGGGTACTTTCTTCCTGATGGCATTAGTGAGAAGAGAGCATGTCCAAGTGGTTGGGGGTCCTTGATGATGGATGCTGCTTTCTTTTAACAGTGCTCTGTGTCGATGTGCTCAACGGAGGAAAGGGCTTTACCCGTGATTGTCTGGGCCATATCCACTATTTTGTAGGATTTTCAATTCAAAGGCATTGGTGTTTCTATACTAGGCCATGAGGCAACAAGTCAATATACACTCCACCAAACATCGGTAGAATTTTCCCAAAGTTTTGGATGACATGCCAAATCTTTGCAAACTTCTAAGGAAATAGAGGTGCTGCCATGCTTTCTTCATAATTGCACCTATGTTCTGGATCCAGGGAAGATCCACTGTAATGACAACACTGAGGAATTTAATGTTGCTGACCCTCTCCACCTCTGATCCCTCGACAGGGATTGGCTCATGGACCTCTAGTTTCCTCCTCCTGAAGTCAAGAATCAGTGCCATGGTCTTGCTGACAATGAGTGAGAGGTTGCTTTTGAGGCACAACACAACCAGATTTTCAATCTACCTCCCATATGGTGATTTGTCACCAGCTTTGATTCGACTAATAACAGTGGTGTCGACAGCAAACTTAAATATGACATTGGAGCTGTGCCTTGCCTCACAGTCGTAAATATAAAGCTAGCAGAGCAGGGGGTTAAGCACGTAGACTTGTGATGCACCAGCACTGATGGAGATTGTGGTGGAGATGCTGTGGCCGATCCAAACTGAGCATGGTCTGCAAGTGAGGAAACTGAAGATCCAATTGCACAAGGAAGTATTACAGCCAAGGTCTTGAAGCTCATTGATTATTTTTGAGGGGATATAGTGTTGAAAGCCAAACTGTAGTCAATAAAGTGCATTCTGATGTATGCACCTTTGCTGTCCAGATGTTCCAGAGATGAGTGAAGAGCCAGTGAAACGGCACCTGCTGTGGACCTGTTGTGCCGGAGGGCAAATTGGAACAGATCCAAGTTGCCTGTCATTATTGTGTGTTATTCAGTGGTACAATTTGCATATGGAACTTCTGCAATGCAAAGCAATTTCTAGGAATTCAGAAGCTTCTAAGATTGGTGCCTGAAGCTTCAAATCCTATTTCTCTAATGATCACTGGCTTAATTTCATATAGTTAAATCAGAATTCATCAATGTATGGTTATTGAAATCATTTAGTTTCAAGGTAGGATATTGTTACAATTAGGCAGCTCATAAAAATACCGCATGATACTTTCAGGACATCTTAACCTTTACTTTCACTTAATCATATTACAGCTGAAGAACAAGGTTCACATCTTTAAAAGAATTTAACAACCTTATTCATATTCTCTCCACAACTGCTGTGTATAAATGCATAACATTATTTTAGTTCTCCAGTTAGAGTCTGTGGTTATTTTGCACACTTTGGATCAAATAAGGATTACTCCAGTTCTATACTATTAATCTTCAAAGTAATGAATTTTCTGTATAAAAAAATCTAATTTTTCTGATATCTACAAGCAAGATGCAAAAATTAAAATGAATAATTTATGAGCAATGAGAAAGTGACAAAGTAATATTTCATGTGGTCTATTTGATTGTATCATTGCTCTCCAGAATCAGAATCAGACTTTAATCGGCAAGTACCTATGCACATACAAGGAATTTACCTCCGGCAGATGTTGTCTCTCTGCTCATAACAATAATAATGATAAATATAAATGAAAATATAGATTATACATACAGGTAGTGCAATCCAAGTAATAGTTAGCCGACAGTTAACCGGCAGTTAACTGTTCAGCAAAGTGACCGCTGTAGGGAAAAAACTTCTCCAGTGCCTATTAGTCTTAGTCTGGAGGGATCTGAAGCGCCTACCAGACGAAAGTAGATCAAACAGTCTGTGCGCAGGATGGGAGGAGTCCTTTATGATGTTCCCCGCCCTCTTCTTCAACCTGGAAGATTTCAGGTCCACAATAGAGGGCAGGGAGGCTCCAAAGATGCGCTCGGCAGTCCTCACTGTGCGCTGTAGTCTGGTTCTATCCTGCTTGGTGGCGGCTCCAAACCACACAATGATGGAGGTGCACAGGACAGACTCAATGACTGCAGTGTAGAACTGCAGCAGCAATTCCTGAGGCAGACCGTATTTCCTCAAGAGCCGCAGGAAATACATCCGCTGCTGGGCCTTCTTCAGGATGGAGCTGATGTTCTGCTCCCACTTCAGATCCTGAGAGATGGTGGTTCCCAGGATCAATACTGAATGGAGATGTACTGAATAGTTGAAATCATTCTCAAAATTGTTATAGGAAGCTAGGAAGTGGATTCCTTTTTTTTGATTCAGTATTTTTTAATGGGCTAAAATATAAAGTTAATAAAAATTAATTAAATTACACCAGGAACATCATTATAATCTATAGGGATTGACATGGACTTTTCTGACAGGTTCTAATGAAACCTCCAGGTGGAACTGACAAAACAGCTGGTGGAAACAACACACAAACACCTTTCAAATTTTGTAAAAGTATAAAGCGTGCTACATGTCTGGAACATCACTGATTTTACTTTTGGAGTCTATTAACTACTCTGTTTAACACACAACTGCTGTATCTTAGAGCATTACAACCAACATCCAAGATGGATATCTAGAGATTGGATTCATGGGTATTCTACGACTGTTTTGTAATATCTGTGCCCATTTCTCACCCATTGAGAAACTGGACTATTCCAGTCACAATTCTCCTTAACACTGGCTTCATTTCTGAACTCCTGCTCACAGATTCCTAAGTTCTGGGCCCAAAATTGACACTGATTGTGGTGTCTTGAAGCTACCATATTCAAGAGGAGATGTTCTTACTAACCATCAAATTCATGACTTTTGTGACTTCAAACTTGGGAACGGGCTGCATCCTTTTAAAGGACCAAATTGCCCAAAGTCTATTCATTCTAATTTACTTATTTTTTTAACTCTGAGTAGAGCAACTTTACTAAGCAAGCATTTTTAGCTATATTCATTTTTTTGCAAAGGAAGCATGTTTCATCTGTGTGTTTATTCCCTTTTCCTGCCAAGCGCTATAAGTTCTATTAGATTTAAAAATGAGTGATCAGCACATTGTTTGATAGTCCATAACTAGTGGTCATTGCAAAGCTTGAGATTTATCACAGTAAATGTTAAAAGCATTTGAGATAAAGTCAGGAACATATTTTTATATAGAGTCCAATTACTGCATCAGGCAGATCATTCTCAGATGGAAGAAGAAAGGGATGTGAAAGAAAGAAAAGATGCAGTATGGCTTGACTAGAATTAATCTTCTTCATCAAGTCAACTATCAGAGATGTACTTTCAAATTAAGGAAGATCCTCTTGAAATTTTCTTTCTATCTTCAATCATTCTCAGATAATTTTCCTTTTCAAAAACCACTCTAGTTTCTAGTGGAGTGCTCCTGCCTTGTGAAATTTCTCAGCACCTATATCTTGTTATATTTAATACCTTGTTAATAAGGGAATAATTTTCTGTGTAATCAAACCTTTTAGTTTTCCTTACATACAACTTGCAGTCCTTTCCTTGCCTCTCTTCCTCAGAGCAACAGAACAAAATCAAATCACTGATTCCAGCAGTATTTCAATAATCAATATTACGGACAGAGGCAAATTTAAATTATTTTCTAGATAAACGTTCAAGATGAAGTGAAGTGCAATGTTTAATCTCATTTTAAAATGGATAATCATAATGCCTATCTTTGCACAGAATAAATAATGAAGAGTTAATTGAAAAACTAACAGTTCCTGGGGGATACCCCATAAAACAAACAGTTTGATATTTTAATGAATTCCCAAGCTATGATTTCCAACAGCAAATTTACTTTCTCGGCATTCCCAATATACTGGACGTGATAAGTTCACTTAGAATTTTGTGCTAACTTATTTTAAAATCTTGCATTTCCAATTATAACTGAAAATGTTTTTACAATCTTTAACTTTAGCAACATCATTATTATTGCTTCCCGAATACAAGAACATTCCCTTGCATTGTTTGGTGAACCTTTTGTGGAAGCAGCTTGCTCCAAAACTTGTCACTTAATCACTGTATCTAGTTACTGGCAGGTCGATGAGTTATCCAGATGGTCTCTTCTTTATGCATTCTCCCCACTGAGGAAACACCATGATTCAAGTCTACATCAAACCCTTAAGATTAAAAGCTCTAATCATGTGAACATTCATACTTACTGGGCTACTACCCATAAAATAATTCAAATAGAATCTATTAAGAATACTATTTTGGATTGTAAAATGAATCATCTAACTCTAAGGAATGCACTTTCAATCTATATTTGTTACTCAATTGAAAATATAGCAACACAGTCTACTACACTGCTTTATTCAAAGAAAATCCTTTGTCCATATGATTGCTAAACTTCAAACAAAAAGGTAATGGTAATGACACATATTTAAAAGTTAAAGACAAAAAATGAATGGCAGGCACTTATATGGATAGGCACTTAATACTCACTGTGGCAGCAGTAAATTCTGGAGGATTATCATTCACATCAGTGACAATTATGAGTGCAGTGGCTGTGTTAGAAAGCCCATAGTTGAGATTTCCATCCATATCAGTGGCTTGGATAGTAATTGTGTATCGTGGGACTTTCTGAAAGGTAAGGACAGAGACTTTGATTAGGGAACCAGGATACAGATGGAGTGGCAAAAGGATTACAAAAAGTGGAAGTGGACAGTCATGTTGAAGAGAATTGTTTACTAGCTTATAGGAGAGTAAGCCGAAAGGAGATTGGGCTGATGGGATTGCTCTGCTGGGAGCTGACGTGTATTTGACAGACTGAACATTTGAATCCCTGATGCAGGAAGCCAACCAGAAAGGTTGACAATCCATTCCCCAGCCACCCCTCCCTGCCCACAGGTGCTGCTCGACCGATTGAGTTCCTCCATTGCAGTGCCTGCTGCTCCATATTCCAGCATCTGCAGTCTCCTGAGTCTCCTTCCTTTTATTCAGTCTTGCTGCTTACTTTCAAGCATATTAAATATAGACATTTTATCATCCCACTGCATAATGTTAACTCAGTCCAGGTGCAATACTATGTCAAGTCTGAGATTTTGCCATACAAATAAAACATTTCAGGGAAGATGAAGAAATCACATCACACAACACTCCAGATAAAGTATATTTATTTTAAATGCTGTTAAGTAAGCACATGGAATAACTATTTTGAAAATGTGACTGTATTGGAGAGGATGTACAGGTGTTTTCTGAAGATCTAGCCAATTAACTGAAGAAAATTAGGTAAGGCAGTGTTATTTGAAACAGAGGAAGACTTAATTAAGTTGCATAAAATTCTAAGAGGTGTAGTTATGTAATGGAAACCTATTCCGTTAGAGTACAAATAAACATATAGTTTGGATTTAAAGTAACTGGCAGAAAGATTAGAGGGGAGAATGGGAAAAACTTTTTTATCCAAGTATGATATGGGGTCTAAGGACATGCTGCCTTAATGGACAGAACAACTAGAACATTCAGCACATTAAAACAGGTCTGTGTAATTGAATTACTGTGAGCTGCATGTTTATAAACCTTAGAACTGGTAGCTTCCTTCTGAATGGTGCAAAGCAATAGACTAAATGGCCTCCTTAACCACAATTTTACTATGATTCAGTGAAATGGCGAATCCACAAATGGCAATGCGATTACTGAACTGAAATCGGATTACAACATTTTTATATATATTAATTGTCGAACAATGAATGGCATATTGAGATTTGGAATACATTAAAGAAGAGTTATCAGACAGATGTGTACCTGGAACTCAATGCATAATGTCAATTGATTTCAGCTTTGCCAGTTAATTGATTTTTCCTCAAATGAAGCATAATGAGAAACATTTCCAGGTCCTTTTACATCTCTCAGAAGTTTCAACTGAGCATTTTCTGTGTGAATCACCCTTAAATCCCAAGCATCATTTCTATAGTAGAAATGCCCATAAACACATACTACTCTATCCTGGGGCACTTAAGGAAAGTTGAAATACCATAATCAGACTGCTGTGGCTATATCAAGGAAGCTGAAACCACACAGTTTGGCTTCCTACATAAATGTAGGAGAAACCCAGAACCTAGAACCACTCACTCTTCCAACCCTCCTGTCCCTTGACCTGCACTCTCCCAAAACATCATGGCCGCTGTGGTTCCTGATCCCTCTCCCTCACTCCAGGACAGTGCTCTTTTGATATCTTCTCCAGTCTGTACTCACTGTAGCCCTTCAACCAATTGTAATATCTTTCAGGGAGCACTGGAACTTTAGGTAGTCATTCTTTCTGTGTGGTATATATTTTTATTAAGTTGAAAGTTAGACCGAGCCCTGACCTAACACGTCAAGGTCATCTGCAATCATGACCATTTTCCCCCACCATCCTAGATAGGCATTTTGATGAGTTCATCTGGGAGTCTGCTGATGACATTCAGATAACCTTGATTTCATAAAATCACCTGAGAAACCTGACCCAAATTCTCATCCTTATTCCAACTGTGAAGTTAAAGAAACTCCATTGAATTGAGTTATCATGCAGTCTATAGTTATGCATTTGACCCTGCATTTAATTTGATACACAGCTACCAGAACAGGAAAATGCAGTGACATCATAATACATTGAACATACCCATGCACAGATCCAATTCAAATTGGAAGAAAAGTAATGAGTGTTCATCTTACAACCTTGGTAAATGAGTCCCTAAGTGCATAGACATTTCTGTGCACAGCACATTTCTGCAATTTGGAAAAGACGATGATAAGTCACAAACTCAATAGATACCACCCAATTTTAAGAGGGTAAAGTGAGATGAGATTTACCAGAAGATGTTGCTTTCTGTTTGGCATTGCTGCCTGCCACACCTCCAACAGTGCCCTTAGGCGGGGACCACCACTCCTTGATGCTCCACTTCCTTAGCCCTGGTACCTCTCCAGGTGGTAAAGCAGTGGCAAGGCCATGCCCTACATCTTCCAATAGAGTTGGTCAGTCCCCCAATTTCTGTCCTTCCTCCTCAGCCACAGTCAAATGCTGCCCTTTTCTGCCTCTTCAGCCAACTCATAGGTGGCCCACCTGAGCCTCACTTAAGTCACCACCATATCACGGAGTAACCTTGTTGCCAATGCACCAATGAGGACTTGGCGACCTACTCCACAGGGTAGCTGATAGTCCTCCAGCCAGTTCATCAAAACTTGGAAAATTGTTCAAGCACTTGACATGCAGGGTGCTGAGAGAATCCTTACACTCAGCTGGCAGGTCTAAGTACATCAGACTTTTCTGCTTGTGGGCAATCTCCACTCCTTCCTCTCATGGTATGAATCTAAAACTAACAGCTTCAGTGTCAGGAGGAATGATGTAATTTTATCTTGTATGCTGTTTGCTGATGACTTATTTCCCAGCATTTTTGAAAGAGGTGGCTTCAGAGAAAGTAGATCTTCTGACGGAGATTCTGTGACTATCTCTATGGATTTCAGTGGAGTTTTCAGTAGAAGTGGTAAGGCAAAACCAGTGGAGATGTTGTATTTGGATTTCTGGAAAGCTTTCAATAAGATTATGCATAGGAGGTTAATTAATAAAGCTAGAATACATGGAAGTGGTATAAGCTGAGAATTGGTTATTCATCAGAATGAGTGGGAATAAGTGCATCTTTCTTAGATTCACAGGCTGTGACAAGTCGGGGACAGCAGGAATCGGTGCACAATTTATATCAGTGACTTGGCTGCCGGTACAAAATGTCACATTTCCAAGTTTCTAATAATAGCAAACCAGATGGAATTGTGAGTGTGAGGAGGAAGGCTCTTCAAATGAACATGGATGAGCATACAGTCGAACAGAACACCATTAGTCTATGATGCTGTGCTGATCTTGATACCAATTTATATTAAATTTCCTTTTCCTGTGTATCATCCATATCCTTCAACTCCCCTTATATTCATGTGTTTGTCTAAAAGCTTCACCAAACTGCCCCTGTCAACCTGTCAATACTGTCCCTGGTAACCTGTTCAGGCACCTACCACTCTGTGTAAACAAACCTGTGCCTCATATCAACTTTAAACTTCCCCCACCCCAACCTTAATAACACAACTTCTTGCCTTTGGCAGTTCTACCCTGGGGAAACAATTCTGACTGTCTATGCTATCTATGCTTCTCAAATTTGAAAAAAAAACCTCTATTAGTTTTCCCCTCAACATTTGTCACTCTAAGTTTGTCCCAAGTTTGTCCAACCTTGCTTTATGGCTCATTTCCTCTCATCCTGGTAAAGCTCTTCAGTTTCCACATCCCTCCTGTAATGGGGCTAGGTGAATGGACTAGAATACTGCAGGTGGAATATAATGTGTAAAAAAGATATGCACATTCCCTGTAATGCACATATCATTCATCATCATTTAATAAATGATGGGGAGTTAAGTGGTGTGGATATCCAAAGGACAATGTGTGTATTTGCACACAAGTCACTGACGGCCAACAGATAGCTGCAGCAAGTGAATAGGATAACAAATGTTGGGCCAGTCTTTAGAAGAGTTTGATTACAGATACAAGGAAGCCTCACTACAGCTCGACAGTGCTTTGGTAGGATTGCACCTGGAGTATTATTACAGCTTCGATTTCCTTACCCAGGAAAAGACGTACTTGCCTTGGAGGCAGCATAGCAAAGATTTAATTGACTGATTCCACGGTTAGTGGGATAAGGAATTGGGTAAACTAGGATTACATTCTTTACAATTTAAAAGGATAAGATGACAGTTCATCAAAACTTGGAAAATTGTTCAGGCACTTGACATGCAGGGTGCTGAGAGAATACTTTCCTTGCTTGAGGAGTTTAGGATAAAGGCGCAGATTTATCATAATGGTATGCCATTTGGGACAGAGATGCAGAAAAAATTCTCATGAACATTTGGAATTCACTAACCTATCAAAAATATAGGAGCTATAGAAACAGTGACTATATTCAAGCAAAAATGGGGAGAGTGCTGGAAATAAGCATTAAGGTGTAAGATTGGCCATGACTTTGATGAATAGCATAACAGCTCAAGGAGCCTTGTGGCTTACCCCAGCACTTGTCTTACATTCATTAAATTTGGGTTGACAATGAAGAGCTGCTTCATTATTTTGAAGAAATACTGACAGCTATCAAGTATAAGAGTGCCTCAATAGTCAATGTGATAGTTTCTAGAAATTCATTCAGAAATCCACTTATGTTGGTGTAAGTCAGGCCCTCATGGATCTTAAAATAATGTGCTCCCATTAATAGAGTTCAAAGAGCACTGCTCACGAATTCACTGGCCACATAGTTTTTTCTTCAGTCATTGTTGCATGACCCCTATAAATGTAGCAACTGGATCAGCACTCAGATATGATGAGGAAAAAAGTGACATTTTAATGTGATTCACGTTGCAGTGAGCTTCTCAGGACATACTTATCCTGTTATGGCACACCACTCATGTTAACTGCAGCTGGAAATTTTAATTGACGTGAATAACATAATTAGACATATATGAGCTGATTATAAAAGTTTTCTTCATAATGAACAGTTAATAATATCAAGACTTTTTTTTTAGTCTTTTAAAGGACATCTCTCATTTCAACTGAACTGCTTTCATGAAAACTATGAAGATTTTTGTTTGGGGCATGTATCTTCATGTACTTAAATTGTCCAGATTAATTAAGGTAAGTTTTTATCTACAGGTATCATTTGGTCTTGAATATCAAGCAAGGGCATGAATATGGGCAGAATGTTAACATGCTAAAAATGTGTATCTTGCCAGAGTCGTCTCATCCTCACTGTGTTCTCAGTTTTTCTGTGATGCATGTAGGAAGGATAACAAGAGATAAGGCAAGAATTTTCTGTTTTAAGCAATGGTTAAATATGCATTAAAATTTTGAATAAAAAAATGCTCGTGAACTAATACCAGATGAAAAAATTTATTCTAATGTATGACAGATGTCAAGTGATATTTTGGACTTTGGAAGCCATTTGGCAAGACTCTAGGAAAGGGCTAAGAACTAAGGAAATCCAAAACAAATTTAAAGTGGATGTACTAAATTGGTAACTGATCAAACCTACTTCCCTCTAGTCTCTTCCTTCAAATTCCTATAATTTTTATACTTATTAGAAGAAGTGACAAATGCACACATGGCAGTGAGGAAAATTACCCTATTTCAAAGCACATAACATTATCCCCATAGGAAGGCCTAGAAATCAAGTCTCTGCCTTGTCATATAATAAGAAAAGTTACAACTTAAGGGAAAACCCGATGCAAAATGCAACAAAATCAGTCTTGATGAAAGGTCTCTGTCCAAAATCTCAACTGTTTATTTTGCTCCATGGATGCTGCCCGACTTGCTGAGCTCCTCCCGCATTTTGTGTGTACTGCTCAAGATTTCCAGCATCTGAAGAACCTCCTGTGTCTCTGATGCAGCAACATCTGTTGTGCTCAGGAAGTTGTGGATATAAGGATTAGCTGCTAAATTACTGGTAAATTATTTGCTACTTTAGTGCTGTACTGATGGAGCAGACTGATTAATTGGGTCTGAAGCAGAAGCCGACAAGGGTGATTAGTGGTTGGGGGTGAATACAGTAAGGAAGAGAGGGGATTGACAGAATCACACAGAACACAACACCTAAATTTGAAATCATTTCTGCTTTTAATTGTTTCCAACATGAGTTCACTTAACACTGCAATGTAAACACAGTAGATGCTTCTCACCTGTTCTAATGAAAGAATCAGAATCAGAATCAGAATCAGGTTTATTATCACCGGCATGTGACGTGCAATTTATTAACTTAGCAGCAGCAGTTCAAGGCAATACATAATCTAGCAGAAAAAAACATAATAATAATAGTAAATAAAATTTAAAAAATAATAAATAAACAAGTAAATCAATTATGTATATTGAATATAAAAAATGTGCAAAAACAGAAATATTGTATATTAAAAAGAAGTGAGGTAGTGTCCAAAGATTCAATGTCCATTCAGCAATCGGATGACAGAGGGAAAGAAGCTGTTCCTGAATCGCTGAGTGTGTGCCTTCAGGCTTCTGTACCTCCTACCTGATGGTAACAGTGAGGAAAGGGCATGACCTGGTGCTGGAGGTCCTTAATAATGGACGCTTCCTTCCCGAGACACCGCTCCCTAAAGATGTCCTGGGTACTTTGTAGTCTAGTACCCAAGATGGAGCTGACTAGATTTACAACCTTCTGTAACTTCTTTAGGTCCTGTGCAGTAGCTCCTCCATACCAGACAGTGACACAGCCTGTCAGAATGCTCTCCATGTATAACTATATAAGTTTTTGAGCGTATTTGTTGACATACCAAATCTCTTCAAACTCCTAATAAAATATTGCTGCTGTCCATCCTTCCTTATAACCACATTGGTATGCTGGGACCAGGTTCGATCCTCAGAGATCTTGACACCCAGGAACTTGAAGCTGCTCACTCTCTCCGCTTCTGATCCCACCGTGAGGTTTGGTATGTGTTCCTTCACCTTACCCTCCTGAAGTCCACAGTCAGCTCTTTTGTCATACTGACGTTGAGTATCAGGTTGCTGCTGTGGTACCACTCCACCAGTTGGCATATCTCACTCCTGTACGCCCTCTCATCACCACCTGAGATTCTACCAATCAGCAGCAAAGTTATAGATGGTATTTGAGCTATACCTAGCTTCACAGTCATGTGTATACAGAGAGTAGAGCAGTGGGCTAAGCACACGCCCCTGAGGTGTGCCAGTGGTGATTGTCAGCGAGGAGTATATGCTATCACCAGTCCGCACAGATTGTGGTCTTCCGGTTAGGAAGTCAAGGATCCAATTGCAGAGGGAGGTATAGAAGCCCAGGTTCTGCTACTTCTCAATCAGGATTGTAGGAATGATGGTATTAAATGATGAGCTATGGTCGATGAACAGCATCCTGACGTAGGTGTTTGTGTTGTCCATGTGGAGAGCCATGGAGATTGCGTCTTCCGTTGACCTATTGTGGCGATAGGCAAGTTGCAATGGGTCCAGGTCCTTGCTGAGGCAGGAGTTCAGTCTAGTCATGATCAATCTCTCAAGGCATTTCATCACTGTTGTTGTGAGTGCTACTGGATGATAGTCATTAAGACAGCTCACGTTATTCTTCTTAGAACAGTAAGTGCTGCAGTTTTGGAAGATGTCATCAAACTCAGTCATGTGCTGGCAATCCGAATTTGTGAACGTCCCTGTCTGAACTCTGTAAGAGTATGACTGTATTTGGGACCCATGATATTGTTGGGGCCTGCCTTACACTGAGAAAAAAATGAACAGCATAACTAAATTTGTTGACAAGAGGGTCGATATTTTATTTTCTAAATGTATAGTCACTCTAAATTGCTCACTTAGCTCATCAATGTTCTGAATTTTAAGACTGGACGCGTTGAAGTAATGATTACCTCATCAAGAGAGAATGAGCCACCAGTCGTTGGAACACCAATGGACGGACACTCCTACAGAAAGAGCTGGCTGCATGACATAGGTAATAGTTTTACGGGCACAGACCAAATCTATTACTTAGAAGTTATCCTGAAAGAAACTGATCATCACTGAAAGCAACTCAAGTAAGCCAAGCCATAACATTGATCCAATTTCTCTGTTTAATCATACAACAAAATGCAGGTGGATCACTTTTTGGTACATAACAGACCGTGTTTGTCCCAGACACAAGAAAATGCCGGCCTTGGCTCACATTACCATTGCTGATGCTGAGTCAGAAAGTCGTTGGTTCAAAGCCTGGCTCAAAGTCATTCAACCTAGATTGACTGACTCAGTTCCTTTGGAAGAAATGCAGCATTTTAAAAGGAGTCATTAAATTCTACAATGTGTTGGGAGTAATAGTCATTCTGGTCTGATGACAAAGCAGTACATGGTTCATAAATTTGTGAAGTGCACTCTTTCAACTCTATTAATCGGAGTGCATTTTCTGATCCTTACAATACTGTTGGGCACGCTGCTCCAATTTTGCATTCATTAATTTGAAATGCATCTTTCTATTACATTTCAGCTGTGTTCCCCCTACAAGAAGCAGGTATCAGCACAGGCAGGATGAAACACACATTCACAATGTCAACCTTCCATAAGTTATCCAGGAAATGCATTGACCCGCATCAGCAGCCTTTTACATCCATCCCACAAAACGCTGAATTTACACGGTAATCCAGCTGAGATATTGACAGCATCAGACAGAATTCCTGAAGTGATATCATGCAATATGATTTTACTACATAAGGAAGATTGTGGGCTACGTCCCAAAGGATTTGTCTTGGATACCATCCAATTTCATAGTTCAACCTAATTTCAAAAAAGGAAGTCAATGTGACACACACTCCTAACGGAAGCTCTCTAATGAGAAGAACAAGATTAGAATATCAGCCCATAAGCACAGAGCAGTAACTTAAGTAATTCTTGTAAAATTCTAGGGGACACAGACCAATAATTTTGCAAAGCAATCTGTCAGTGTGGGGTGAATCCACTTATGTTGATTTCCACCCACTTAGTGTTAACAGTATACACTTCATTGTGCTGTTCACAGTTATCTCAGTAATAACAAGTGCTGGCAACAGAATCCTGGAGTTCTAGTCTATCAGCTGGAAAAGCAAATTTGAGATATAAAGTCTTTTTCACAGGATTACTAAGGACAATATTTGTGCAGACAACATCTTAGCATGCAAAGGCTGCAGGAATTTAGCCATTTCTATTTACCTTTTCACTTATGCATAGGATGTAGTCAGCAATTGTAACACTTAGGAGGAATCTTAGCAACAGTTATGTTTTCATCTGCTAGCTGTCCATTGTCCATACAGGTGGTGGACACTAAGGTTTAGATATGGTTGGAGAAACTTTAGGAAGATGTGGCTCAGTTTCCAAGTAAACAACCATAGTCAGATGTAATGCCCCGGATAAGATAATCTCCCATGAACTTTATCACTATTTTGCATTTTCAGGCTGAGATACTTGTCTAATTGAATCAAAGGGAAAAGGATAAAATAACTCTGCTTACACCTCCCATATGAACAGTCATGAAAGGATGCTGAAATCTGAGCTAATTGGGATATATATCAAACATTTTTTCAAATTTCAGAATATGGTCTCTCTGACATTGAAAGGTGCAGCCGAGGCACTTGTACAAAGACTAATGAGCGATGCTAATACTGATTACGGTAGCCCACTACTCATTCATTTCTTTGGCTAGAAGCTTGACTAGTTTGGAGCTTATTCAGTCCTACAGTCTCTACTCCAGCATATCAGACATTCTCACAAAATGTGGAGGTACTCAACTGGTCAGGCAGCATCTGTGGTCGGAAATAGACAGTTGATATTGTGGGTTGATATCCTTTATCTGGACTAAAAGATCAGAATCAGAATCAGGTTTAATATTACTTGCATATGTTGTGGAATTTGTTGTTTTTCAGCAGCAGTTCAGTGCAATATACAATATATAAAAAACTATAAATTCCAATAAAAGCTACATATAAAAATTACATTAAATAAGCAGTGCAAAAAGAAGATGAAACATAGCCAGTGTCAAAAGGATGAAGGAAGGGATGGAGCAAACGCTGACAAGCAATAGGTAGATCCAGATGAAGAGGTGTGGGTGATGAGCTGATGGAGAAGGGGAGGCTGGGGATAGAACCAGGAGCTGGGAGCTGATAGGTTGAAATGACAGAGGACTAAAGTGACACTTCCACCTATCATCCAGCTTCTGGCACTGTTCTTCACCTGGATCCACCTGCAATCCAGTCCCCTCAAGAGATGCTACTAGGCATGTTAAGCTCCTCCAACGTTTTGTGTGTTGCTCCAGATTCCGGTGTCTACAGCCTCTTGCATCTCCATTATCAGACCTTATGCTGGTCAGCGACAATTGTATGAAGGAAATGGAAGATACTGCCAGCTCTACCATTAACATTATGATTGGATCCTAGCCTTCTACTAAAATGTTGCTTGGTTGGTTGGAGGGAGTTAGCTGAACCAGCCCACCCTAATAGAAATATATTTATCAGTACAGAAAGAAACCTTAAAGTTTCCATCAGGCATCAGGCATACTTAGTAATTGGGAGTGTAGTGATGGAAAATGAACTTCAGTGTCATTGGACACCTATTAGGAAAAAACATAACCATCTCAATTGTTTCTTACATACATACAGTATATCTATACACACAATGTCAAAATGGTTGTTGTGATGCATCTAGTGTGGTAGTGTAGTGGGTAGTGCTTGTCGCTCTCACTTTCAGCTTCCACCACTGGCTCGCATTCTTGTGCAAAGGAGAGCTGAATATGTACGTCTCTCCCTGCCAGTACATAGCCTCTCCTTACAGCAAGCCTCATGTAGCGCCACCTCGCTGGCGACACACGGAAACTGAACTCCTTTTGGACTCAGGCTGAACTACAGAGGATGGGGAGGAGGTCTGGCCCCTGCACACATAGCTTGCAGGCCCACTGGTGTGTACACACCCTGGTGCTCGTGAACCAGATCTCCAACCATGGGTAAATAACTCCATTGCCTTGTGGGCAGCCTCAGGAGAGCCAAAGGCTATGGGAGACTCTAAGGTGGCTGGACGTCATTGAATATCCTTCCGGCAGCTCCTGCAGTCAAGCTGGTGTCAAACATATTGCTTCATGAGCTTTGCTTTGGAACAATGGTGAGCCCAAGAGGGGGATCTTGATGAATGGGCATCTCAGGATCTCCATACCTTTCCCTCAGGCTTGTGATGATGATCGTCATCAACCCTTTGTCCATCAAGACAGACAGATGACAATCACCAACCATCTATACACACATATATTAAAGACAATGGAATGTATTTCAGAGACAGAGGGTTAGAATTAGCGTCTCATCGTGGTGTATGTAACAGTACTAAATGGTAATGAATTTTCATCCACTCTAATCAGTCCCTTTAATCACAAAAGAATAATCACACCATTGCATTAAAATTAACAAATCAAAAATCTGATTTTAAAAGCTATGAAGTTAAAAAACTCACCTCTCGATCAAGTCCAGCAGCTACGGTAACGATATCTCCATTCTCACTGTTGATAGTGAACATATTTGGTGAAGGGCTCACTGGTGACTGAGACAAGATCCGATATCTCACCATACCATTTGCTGTGGTTGGGTCGTCTGCATCGTTGGCAGTTATTGTCATTACATATGACCCTAACAATAAACAGCACACAAGTAATGTTACAATAATTCAACTTCCATCTGATAAGCATAAAATGGCAAGTTATGGCAGAGGTTGTTCAGGTTTATCTGAAGAGAAATAGTATTGAACTTTCAACTCAATTTGCTATGAAATCAGTAAATAAAAACTCGTGTTTTCAGTTCCACATAAAGAATATATAACAAAGCACAAATTAATTTTGAGAATAAAACTTCTTTTTGCACTATAAAGAATCGCTAGACAATTGAAACATATATGTAGGCAACAATTTCTCCATCTGAAATAGAATGGAGTAAAGAACATCTCTCCAATGTTCCGAATCACCTCTCCAATAAAGAAGCCGTAAACTGGATGGAGTATATTCTATGTAGAATGATGCTTGTTTTTGCAGTAATATTAGTATTCTTGGAACTGCTTATCCTCGTTTTAATTTGATGATCTGATGAAGCAACATCTCTTTTTTTCCCCAGATGTGCAAAAATTGCTTTCACAAAGAGTGTTATCATTGACTTGGGGAGGGCATTAGGATTCAAAGCTGAGTCATGCCATTTAGAGCCATTACACTCTTTTCAAATGCAAGCTTCACTCTTTAGATGTTAGGCCTTTGTGGCTAATGGTTAATTTGTACTAAACAAGATCAATATGTACAGCCTCGAGTGGAAGTAATACATAATATTGACTGAGAAGGTGGGATCAATCTAGATTTAAAGGGCCAAGTGGGTCCCTTAAAATTGCGTCACTAGAGCACTCTACTGGTGCCCCCCCTCCCCCCCACCTGTCAGCTTTCATTAGCCAATGTTCATATATTCACTATAATAGAATTTGTAGAGCTGGGCATACTTTCAGTGCAGGCCTTGAAAGATATCATAGGAATTAAGTTTTCCTTTCTGCTACATACAGAATGTTAGAACATACATATTCTCATTTGGATAAAGGAGCTAATTCAAGACTCAAGATTGTTTCGTGTCATCTCCTACCTACAAGTGTAAAGGAGAATGAAATAACTGTTACTCCAGGTCTGATGCATCACAAAACAAAACACAAAAGGGAAGATAAACACAATAAATAAATATATATACATAAGATAACTTCCATACATTGATTGCATGTCCATAAAGTGATGCTAGGCTGTACATAAGGAGACTAATAGGAAATAATAAAGTACTGATAGAGGTGTCAATCAGCCTTACTGATTGAGAAAAGTAACTCTTTTTGAATCTGGTGGTCTTGGCGTGGATGCTATGCAGCTTCCTCAGTGATGGAAGTGGGACTAACAGTCCATGAGCAGGATGAATGGGATTCTTCACAGATCCTTCTGGATCATTGGGTTTTCTTCATGGGAAGATATATGCATACAAAAAGGACAAGTTACGCTTGTACTCAAGGGGACCAATATCTTTATGGGCAGGTTTGCTAGAGCTTTTGAGGAGAGTTTAAACTAAGCTGGCAGGGAGATGGGAACTGGAGTTATAGGGCTGGGGATGGAGCAGTTGGTATCTAAGTCAATGCAGTGTGCAGTGAGACTGCAAAGAGGGATAGGCAGATGATAGGGCAAAATTGCAGTCTGAGGAATGAGTTGAAATGCAACATGGGAACAAAATCGAAAATGGTGATAAATACAGGACTGAAGGTGTTATACTTGAATGCACAGAGTATATGGAATAAGATAGATGATCTTGTAGCGCAGTTCGAGATTGGCACAAGTGACATTGTGGGCATCACTGAGATTGTGTTGGTATCCTTAAGGGGAAATCTTGTCTGAAAAATCTGTTGGAATACTTCAAGAAAGTAACAGGCAAGATAGACAAAGGTGAGTTCGTGGATGTTGTCTTCCTGGATTTTCAGAAGGCCCAGGGCAAAGTGCTGCAAATAAGGCTTTTTAACAAGATAGAGCCCATGGCATTACAGGAAAGATACTAGCATGGACAGAGCATTTGCTGATTGCTAAGAGGAAAAGAGCCAGAATAAAGGGGGCCTATTCTTGATGGCTGCCAGTGACCAGTGGTACTCTGCAGTGGCCAGTATTGAAACAACTTCTTTTCATTTTATATGCCAATGATTTGGCTGATGGAATTGATGGCTTGTGGCCAAGTTTGGAGATGATACAAAATTAAGTGTAGGGGTAGGTAGTATTGAGGAAGCAGGGATCGTGGACAGATTGGGAGAATGGGCAAAGAAGTGGCAGATGGAATATAGTGTAGGGAAGTGGATGGTCATGCAATTTGGTAGAAGGAATAAAGGGATGGATTATTTTATAAATGGAAAGACAATTCAAAAACATAGAGGCGCAAAGAGACTTGGAAGTCCTTGTTTGAGATTCCCTATAGGTTAATATGCAGGTTGAGTCGGTGGTAATGAAGAATATAAGAACAAGAATGCTATGCTGGGGCTTTATAAGGCATTGGTCAGACCATACCTGGAGTATTGTGAGCAGTTTTGGGGCCTCTATCTAGGAAAGATGTGCTAGCATTAGAGAGAGTCCACAGGACTTTCACGATAATGATTCCAGGAGTTAAAGGGTTAACATGTGAGGAGCGTTTGATGGCTCTTGGCCTGTACTTGCTGGAGTTTAGAAGAATGAAGGGGGATCTCATTGAAACCTATTGAATATTGAAAGGCCTAGAGAGACTGAATGTAGAGATGTTGCTTTCTGGAGTAGGTGAGAGCACAGCCTCAGAGTAGAGGGGCATCCATTTAAAACAGGGATGAGAAAGAATTTCATTCTAAACATGAGAAAGTCTGCAGATACTGGAGATCCAATACAAAACACGCAAAATGCTGGAGGAACTCAGCAGATCAGATAGCATCAATGGAAGTGAATAAACAGTTGATGTTTCAGTTCCTCCAGCATTTTGTGTGTGCTGCTTATGAATTTATTTAGCCAGAAGGTGATGAATCTGTGGAATTCATCGCCACGGACGGGGGAGGAGGCCAAGTCACTGAGTATATTTAAAGCAGAGATTGATATGTTCCTGGCTGGTCAGGGTGTCAAATGCTATGGACAGAAGAAGGGAGAATGGCATTCAGAGGGATAATAAGTCAACCATGAGAGAATGGCAGAGAAAACTTGATGGGTGGTGTGGCCTAATTCTGCTCCTATTATGTATTATGGTCTTATGTTATTGGCCCTTTTCCAGCATGTTTCGGTATATTTGTCCTTGGTGGCAGATAGGCTGATGCCGGTGATGCATTGGGCAGTTATGCCTAACTATTGTAGAACCTTCATCTCCGCTGCAGTGCCGTTTCAGTGATGAGCAATGATGCAGCTTGTCAGCATGGTGTCTACTGTGCATCTGGAGAATGCCATGAACATGGATGTGCGAAGTCCAGCTATACACATTTGAAACCACAAAGCCCCAACCTAAGATTTTTCTTATTATATTTTTAGGATTGATGCCTGATAGTTTAGGTTCTGAAAACCATATTTTTGAAGAAAATAATGAAAGTCAATGGAATTATAGACTACAGCAGAAGATAACTGCAACAAGTAATTTGTGGTATTCATTTTTTCCAATAAAGTAACGGCAAGTTATTTGATTCACAAACTCTTGTCATTGCTCACATGCACACACTGTGGCTGCATTAAAAGGAGATATCAACTGTTCAAATAGGTCTTCAAAATTACTTCTACGAACAACTTTAACCTTGTTACTTCATATGAATCAGTATTGTAGGCCCTGAAGTGTTAATTACATAGCCTTTAAATCACTATTCAATTATGAAACTAATTCAAGTTCGTAATTGGCTTTCCACTCAAATTAGTGGGGCCAAAAATTTAAACCTTTTAATTTCATGTGAATTTTAAGTACCAAGCTGCATCCATGCATTAGTCCATGTTATTATTTTCTCAAGAGGACATTGCATAAACAGCAAAAAGTATTGCACATTCAGAAAAATAGAAAAAAGTAATGATGAATGGTAATAATGAAAAAATATTGTTAAATTACCAGCTAATATGTGTCCAAAACCTACAAATAAAGTTCTCTCATTAATGTTAAACCATGTCCAGATAAAAAATAATATTACATTGAAAACATCTTGCTTTGGGACCTCATTCATTCTCTTCCCTTTGATTTTGTTAGTCCCTTGCCTATGTACTGAGTAGTGAACTTTGCCTCAAAATTTGCAGGGAAAGAACTGGTGATGTACCATGAAAAAAATCTTAATAATGCAATATTAGGTGCCATGGTAGCATAGTGGTTAGCGCGACGCTATTACAGGTCGGGGCATTCTGGAGTTGGGAGTTCAATTCCAGTGCTATTCTGTAAGGAGTCTCCGTAAGTCTTCCCTATGGAATACATAGGGTTTCCACCCACGGTCCAAAGACTTACTGGGTAGGTTGTAGTAAATTGTCCCATGATTAGGTTAGGGTTAATCAGGTTTGTTGAGGGTTGTTGGGGCAGCATGGTTCGAAAGACCAGAAGGGTCAACTTTGCACTGTATCGCTAAAATAAAATAAAAGTAAACTACTAATGTGGAACTGTCAGCAGTTATTTGGTGAGACTTGGCAGTTCTTCTGTCAGAACTGAAGCAGAATTTAATTTCACTTATTTTAGCTTCAGTTTTGATGTGGCATAGTCAGGTCAAGATGACCCCACTTGCCCCAAAGATTCTTTAACAGTTCAGTCAAATCATGGATTGAATATGAAGGATACATCCTTGCTACAAGTGATATTAAAGGAGGGAAATTGTCTATGGATGCTAAGATGTATAAATTGATCAAAACTTTGCTGGCTCCAGCCAAAGTAGGTGACAAGCCATCAAAGATAAAACTAAATTGGGGAAAATCAGGAGCATGAAGAAACTGCATCAATTGTATTTAACAAGTACCCAGAGGTATTTTGTAATGAATCTGACAGAAATACAGAGTATGAAAATCAAGATTCACCTGAAGGAGATATGATTACCTGTGGCATAATGTTGAGCAATATTATTATTAATGCTGATGAGTTCATAAAAAAATAAAAACGGCTTTCTGCAGAGAGCTTCACGTTAACTGCTGAATCATGAGTATTGTTTTTACTTCAGGTTTGAATATATTAACAATGATGAAGATAAATATATTTCCTGTATCTTTCAACCTCCTATTGGCATTGCAGTTTTAACACCATGTTGCCCCTGTAGTGCTCACCAATAGGTGGCCCCAAGACCACATTGACTATGATCAATTCATAACAGTCACACCAATGTCACAGCCAGAAATGCTCACTATTTCCCAAAGGGCATGACTCAATTGTGATTTATTACAGGTTCAAACAATTTTCAATTACCACACTCTCCTGAAAGAAGTAATTCTACATGATTGAATTTTGGAAGAATACTTCGTTAACAGAAAAAAAAAACTTATTTTGCAAATATTCTTTAAACATATTCTTTATGGCTTCATGCTATTTTGTAACTCATTCTGGGATTATCAAAAATGAAAACTTAATTATATCATTATGGAGACACAAGAGGCTGTAAAATGCTAGAATCCAAAATAATGCTCAACGCACTTGAGGAACCTAGCAAGGCAGGCAACATTTACAGAAAGAAATGGACAGTCGAGACCCATCATCTTGATAGAAATACAGAGGGGAGATAGCCAGTATAAAATGCTGGGGAGAAAGGGTGAAGCAAGAGCTGCCAGGTGATAGGTGGATCCAGCTGGGATGGGTGCAGGATACATAGATGAGTGCAGGAAGGATGGAAGAGGCAGGGAGATGATAGGTGTAAGTGACAATGGCTGGACATGATGAAATCTGACTGGAGAGGATGATGGAGCATGGAACAAAATGAATGCTGGTGGAGGGGAATTGGTAGGAGTTTGTGGGTGATAGGCAGAGGATATTGAGAGAGCCCTCATCTGCATTTTCTTTATTTCCCTCTCTTCGGCCCTCAGCTTATCCCCCATCCAAGCAGAACAGGGATAGATGTCCCCTAAGTCTTCATCTACCATTCACCAGCCTATACATCCAACACAGCATTCTTCACAACTTACACCACCTGAAATGGGATCCTATCATCAGGCACAATTTTCCTCCTCTCCCCTCTCTGTTCTCCACCGGGATAAATTTCTCTGCAACATCTTGTCCACTCATCCTCCTGCTTCCCCAGGCATTTGCCTCCATATCTGTACAAAGTGTTAAAGCTGCTCTAAACAGCCCTTCCAGCTGAGGCAGTCATTTGCATGAGAATCTATCAGTGTTACTGCTGCATTCAGCGTTCCCATTGTGGCTTCTTCTGTAGTGGTGAGACTGAATGCAGGTTGGTGGTCTGCTTAGTTGAGCACTGTCACTCCATTCTCCATGCCACCCAGGATCTCCAGATGGCCAGCTATTCCAATTCCGCCGCTCATTCACGCATTGTCCATGGCCTCCTCCTTTGCCAGGTCACAGCCAAATGAAAAGCAGAGGAACAAATCCTGATATTCTGCCTGGCCACTCTTCAACCTGGCAGTAAGAACATCGAGTTTTCAAACATCTGTTCCTTTTCCCCTACTTTCCTTTTTTCTCTCCTCCTGAGATCCAACTGGCCCATCAGCCTATGCCTTTCCCTTTCCCTCTCTTCTCCTCCACATACTCCTCTCACTGGTTCCCCTCCCATCTTCTTCACTTTATTCCATGGCCATCCATCCACTCCTGTCAGATTCCAACATCTTCAGCCCTTTGTCATTTCCTTCTAGCACCTTTCAGCTTCTGAGATTATCCCTCCTTCATCTGCCTACCATTGTCCCCTCACCTCAATCTACTTATCACCTGCTAGCTCTTGCTCCACCCTTTCCCCCCAGCTTTTATACATGCTATAAACCCTCTTTCTTTTAGTCCAGATGAAAGGAATTAGTCCAAAATGCCAACTGTCCATTTCGCTCCATAGAAGCTGCCTGACATGCTGAGTTCCTTCAGTGCTTTGTGTGTTACTCTACAGTATACCATCACAAAAATTGACTCCATTGAAAGAAGTGTTTTTTTAATACACAAAAGATAGGTTACAACATTCTAGGACTAATTGGGATACGCATCAACCAATTCTTAAACCCATCATCGCTGCTCAGGATACTGCTATTAATAGAGGCAGGGTACATAACACTGGTGATTCACTCAACATTTAATCAACAACTTGTTCTGAAGAGTGTCCTCAAATGAATTTTTACTTATAACAGCATTTAAGCTGGGAGCTTACCTTAATGAGTCCGTCCTAAATCTAGCTGATTGCTCAAAACAACAAATACTCTTTAAAAATTCACATTCACTAATAACATGCTGATTATAAAGTTTCTGTTCCATTGATAGACACAATAATGACACAAAAATCTATAGTCTGAGTTCTGAGGTTCTAATGAAGATAAAATGAAAGCCCAATTGTACAAATGAATGAAGACATTGGCAGCTAAAATGTGTTCATAAATTTGAAATAATAAAATTGATTTGACCAGCAAAAGTTTTTAGCTTATAAGATTAAACCAAGATGTTTCAACATTGCACATTATTTACATAATGACTTATCATTGCATCAAGTGAGACATTCAATAATTTTAAGAGGCATCATCGGCAGTATGTCTGTCTAGAATAGGGGTTCATTCCTATCCTGGGGTCCACGAACCCCTCGCATAATGATAAGTGTCCATGGCATAAAAATGTTGGGATTGCCTGGTCTAGCAGCATTCTTTTGAAATGAGAACTGTTCTAGGCGATTAAATTCATAAAGTTCAATCTAAGATTACTGCTTTTCAAGTAATCCCTAGCCACCAGAGACTAAATGTTGATAGGGTTTTATGATTAGCCACACAAGAAGCTATCCGGTTGGTTTCTCTACAAGCCCAGTCACTCTGGATGTTTGTTAATTCCGTGTCCTATTCTTTAGTTGGGTCCAAGCTCATACTGATTCCATGACTCTGCTTTCTAAAACAGAGCACAAATTAATTAAAAGTTTATCTGGTTGCATGAAGATTGACATATTGCTATTGACATATTTGTCACAGGCATTCAAACTTGTTTGATTTACTGTCATGAAGAGGTCAGTCAAGGGAGATAAAAAAACAGGAATGAAAAAGGGAGGGGACTACTTACGGCCAGTCAGTCAATAAAAACAGACCAGTGAAGGAGGCACAGAGAAAATGGAGCATCAGAGATGAAAGCCGGAGGAGAATCATTTAAGCAGAATCATATAATCAAAGTTGCTTTTGAGTAAAAATTGGCTTTTATATTGTTTAAAAGTGTGAGCTATATTTATAGCAGTAGTGGACTCCAATTAATTTGAACAAAATTAAAGTATTTGCTCATCCCCTCCCCAATTTTGCAACAGTAAGGGCCAAAGGGAGTTGCTTCATTTGCATCTAATTGTGTATAAATATTTAAAAAGTAATTTTAGTAATGACTCCAAAAGGAAATTAACCACCACTTGAACAAGCAATTGAAGAACCCTCATTTGGTGCTTATTTTAAAACTCTAGGAAATGTTGATGTATCTCAGGGAAAAAACTATTTGATAAAACAAAAACTGAAATAAATCAATTGCAAGATAAAAGAAAATACTGTGGCCATGCAACTCATTAAACTGCATTGAATTTCACATGAGCTTGTGATTCTACACACTGTTTTGGTGCCTCATCTGTAAATTAGATCAAATTAATGGTGTCGAGTGCTTGAGAATTAATTGTTATGGAAAACTTGATTCACAATGTGAAAATTTATTCTGTTGGTAAACTTCTATATACTGTGATTCTTAAACAAGAAGTGACTTCAATGCCTCTTTGGAAGCTGCACACTACTTTAAAGGGCTCAAAATACAATTACGCTGCAAGAGAAGATAGATAAAATTTGTGTTGTTAAAATAAACAAAATTACTGCTCAACATTCATGTATCTTTAATTTAAACCAGATTTAACACTACAAATTTAACACCCTTCCATCAGCTTACAAAGGTACATTTCAGGCAATTAAAAGCACATTTGCTTATATTAGCTAATTTATCTTTTGCTGTAACTGCAGAAACTGTTCTACAAATAAAATAAAAAGGAAGAAAAAAAGAATGCTCTTGGCAAAACTAGACATTGATTTGCCTAATGTGATCCCATGATTTATGCCTCTTGATAAGACCTGTTTAGGATTTGGATCAGGGCTACGATTAATCTTACAGAATTAACTTTATTCCACCACCTAGATGGGCCGCAGGTATTCTTATAGGGATCATTCACTCAACCTTTTTGAAGAAATTGAAACTACAAGCAGGTAACAATACTTTAATCACACCATAAAAGTGAATCAGACTGCAAGCTGACATCCCTCTCTCTGCACTGGAAACATGCATTGAGTTATTTGATTCAGAATGGAAATTTTAGCAAGATCAGGATCCTCAGAGCTCACAGATCAAAAATTCATTACACATAACCCTAACCAAAATCAATGTTGTGAACAGAGGGTTAACCAGAGGAGAACAGGCAAAAATTCCTGTATGCATTAGCAGATTTAATTCTCCCTAACACCTTCTTTCAATATAAAACAGCCCAAAATAACACCAATTGTGATGCAATGTGCAAAATTTGTCTTTGCTGAAGGATTATCATTTTCATGCTGAAAACAGCTCTGTTGATATGGTGCTGTTAATGGTCTAAAGTCCAAATTAATTTTTTTTATCCCCAGTGAGTTCTGTGACCTATTGCAAGTCTAAATATACCTTCACCCAGACTTGGCTACCCATGTAGGTTAAAGCTATGATTATTCTCAGCTTCCTAGCCTTAGGATCATAGCAGAATGCTATTTCTGACCTTCACAGCAACTCATTAGTGCATCTGGGTGTTCACTCAAACTTCATACTCAAGAAAGGGAGACTTCATCTAATTTTCTTTCTGTGCACAGGAGCAGGCAAAGTGGGAATGGAAATCTACCACTCATACCCATTTGCCAAGTACAAGCATTCAGAAACTGTACGCATGCTTTTACCAAGACCTGCTTCCTGATTTCTTGTCAGGAGAAACTTCAACCATCACTTGCACAGAGAACATGTCTTCCACTGGCAAAATGCTTGACCAACCCATGCTGGTACCTCTGAAACCCTGGCCGCATTCTCCTATAACGCTCCATCACTGCAACATGATTCGACTACCACACCATGTTGGTTTGTTTCAACATCCCTTTAAAAGAATGGCTGAAGAGGCTGCACCATATGAGTTACAAGATGACGCATGAAAACTGGAATGCATGAAAAAGGAATGATGTGCTAAGCAAAGAAAATCCAATAACACCAGCAATTGAAATTATTTTGCAACCTTCACAAATTGCATTAGGATAATCTATAACACAGCCTTAATATCATAAAGTGGCACAGAAAAAAAATCTAGATTAGATCTTCAATTGAAAACATATAGAAGTCGATTCTCTATAGGAAGTTTCCCAACTGAATGTGGAGCTGAATATCAAAAAAATACATAAAGTATAATATAATTAGTATAATATTCAGTGTTTTACTTGTAATAATGTTTTCAGTAAGCAAGCTCCTAAATGAGGAAATCAGCAAGAAAATCAGATGAAGAAAATCTGATTTGGAAACAGAAAGTACTGATAGACTCAGAGGGTCAGGCAGAATCTGTACAGTTAACATATTGGGTCTGAAGGATCATGACCAACATTTATCCAGCTTTTCTGTTTTCTTTTATTTTTACATTTCTAATAACATTATATGGTTAATTAATAATTAACTATTAGTATGGTTATATTGTATGGTTAATTAATAATAATATGGTATATTAATAACAATTATATGGTTATATGGTTAATGGAGTGCACAACTATGGAATAAGTAAGTAGCCATGTAATGAAAGGCCTCAAAGTGGGAACCATTGGTACGTTTTCTCTTTTAGATGGTACTGGAACCAGGAATATAAATATAAAACCATAGCTAATTTCCTATAGGTAATCTCGAACAATCCTTTATTCAGAATGGAATAGACAGGGTAAGTCATACTTTCAGAATGTCTGAAATGCATTCAAAGGAAAACTAGATAATGAAGCTTAAAAGGACATTGCTAAGAGTAGGTGAAGTGGGGGTAGGCATAGAAAGAAGTTAGAACAAGGCTTGAGCATTGCAGACCAATCAGATGGCTTATAGACTCTAAATAAGATTCAGGATTGTTTATTGTCATTCTTCAATACACGAGAGCAAAGGAGAACAAAATGATTGTTACTCCGGATCCAATGCAGCATTAAAAAAAACACAATAAGCATGAAGATCACAATTTTTAAAAAAAGAAAAGGAAACACAATAAATGAAAAAGCAATTCTATAAAAATAAATATACCAACACATGAATTTACACATACAGTAAATCAAGATAAATAAAGTCTTTGGATTTATTTAAAGGTGCTAAAATCCATAAGTAAGTTGTTTCATTATTCCATGTTCGCTGAACACCTATGCCCTGCCTGCTAGAGAATGCAGGATCTCCAATGGCAACACAATTTAATTCCACGTCCCATTCCCATCCTGATATGTCTATCCATGACCTCCTCTACTGTCAAGATGAAGCCACACTCAGGTTGGAGGAACAACACCTTATTTTCCATCCAGGTAGCGTCCAACTTGACGGCATTAACATTGATTTCTCTAACTTCCGTTAATGTCCCCCTCCCCTTCTTACCTCCCTTATTTATCTATCTATCTATTTTCTTTTTTTCTCTTTTCTCTCTCTGTCCCTCTCACAATAACTCCTTGCCTGCTTGCCATCTTCCTCTGGTGCTCCCCTCCCCCTCTTTCTCCCTAGGCCTCCCATCCCATGATCCTCTCCCTCCGCAGCTGTGTATCACTTTTGCCAATCAACTTTCCAGGTTTTAGCTTCATCTCTTCCCGTCCTGTCTTCTCCTATCATTTCGGATCTACCCCCTCCTCTGCCACTTTCAAATCTCTTACTATCTCTTCTTTCAGTTAGTCCTGACGAAGGGTCTCGACCCGAAACCTCGACTGTACTTCTTCCTATAGATGCTGCCTGGCCTGCTGCGTTCCACCAGCATTTTGTGTGTGTTGCTTGAATTTCCAGCATCTGCAGATTTCCTCATGTTTCCATGGTAAATATTAACTGTTTTACAGTTTCTTTCCTATTTTTGCAGTTTAAAACTGCTTGTTTCACACAATGAGGGAGAGAGCTATTTCTATTTTTTTATTGAAATTGATCTTAAACATCTAGTATTTTAAGTAGTAAGTTAATCTTGATCATTTGGAGTAAGTTATATTTCTTCCCAAAGTCAAGTAAATAAGTGAAAGTGGTAAAAATCAAGTGCAAACATAGGGTAGATAAAAAAAGGCTGTCACCTGGATAGTTAATATTTAAAGCCTTTCAGACAATGATGACAAATTATGCAAAGAGCAGTGGATCATAGCTTAGTTAAAGTATTTCTCCTTTTACCTGGCTTTGATCCTTCAGCCACGCTCCCATTATATACATGGTTCACAAACTCTGGTCTGTTATCATTCATATCAATAACATTGATGTAAAGGTCAATTGGGTTTTCCACCTTGTTTCCATTCATGTCAACTGCATGTGCTCTCAGCTGTAAACATAGAAACCAAGATATGGTCAAAACTATTTATGTAACTTGTACAGCTGAACAAATCCCAAAAGACCATTTCACACAAGAGGTACCAAACATCATGAATCAGTGATGGATGTTATTATCTATTATAAGCCTCACAGGGAATGTCCTGAAACCACATTTGACAATACGCAAGAAGAATCACAATAGCCTTTTTCAGTGTGAGAACTGTTATGGATTTACACTACTTCTTGATAACCTGGTCTGAATGAGATATATAGATAAGTGGAACTGAGAAAGACTGTCCAGTAAAATCACATTCAGCCTTCATAGCAACATGCAAATGATTATGAATCAATTCCAAGTTTTTCACATGCACTTGTCTCTTCCTCCTTCATATCATGAACTTAGTGTCCGCATGATTTTTATGCTTTGAGGTCTGAATACATATTTTCTTCCCCACAATATTCTAAAGACCAACAACACTTTTATTAGACTCTTTAACCAGGAAATGGCACCGTAGAAGTTCCCCTTATTACCAGATGGATATGGAACCATAGATTCTCTCAGGAGTATTAGAACTGATGTTAAAGTATTTGAGCAATCCAGTTTAATGAACTGGATTAATCAATTTAGTGTACTAAGTGCATAGTATAATGCTAGGAAGAAATGAAGAATTTGTTGGAAAGTTCATGGAAAATAACAATATACAACCAACTCAAACCATAGCACTGATGACAGATTATTTGGCATTTATCTGCATTATTCAGTGAAACTGACAGAAACCAACATTTTCCACGTGTATATTTTATCAAACAAATCACAAAGTTATAGTCAGTAATTCAGTGCATATCCATAAATGGCGGAGCTTGTTCTTTTTGGGGTGTGATTATTTCTCTATCTGGTATGTTTTTCCTGGCATTAAATGCTTCTAAATTACTTTAACCATGGTGTAATATGCAAAATAATAGACAATTAGATTTTCAACCTTGTTAATCTAAAACAAAAGGCCATTCTTATTTCTTCACAGAACTTCAAAGGTTTTCTAACCCTGACTCCCCTTAAGTAGGACAAACACTTAAGCTGCTTACTTTCTCCTCATTGAGATTTGTGTCCAACTAGGAACTCAAATATAATTTTAATTTGTTCAATGCTTTACCCATGAAGGTCATGATCACGTAAGTTCTTAGAGGAGCATGCATGCTTGTGGTAACTACTGGCACTGAAAATATTTGTTGTAATTGGAACAGTGCCACCTGGTGTGCAGAAGATGGCTCAATAATAGAAGCATCCCTTTACCTACTTGCACACATTCAACCCCTCATGAAGAGCCAGGCATTCATCTTAGTGGATCAATCAAATGGTGCCACAATGCTGATTTACTTTTCCTTCAGTCCAAATTGAGCATGGTCGTTTGTCTGTATTGCAGCCTATTCTAATACATAGACAGTACTAAGCAACAGTCTTGGGCACCCTACATATTTTTTAAAATACACTTTGTTTTAGATGTTGATGTTTTGGTTTCTACATTTGTGTGTCAGTAAAAAAAGGAGCAAAGTTTAGATTTCTAAACATTCATTTTCAAAAAAAAGATGTTACAGAGAACTTTTGTAATTTGATAAAGAAAGTAACATATTAAGTTATAGACCACTCTTCACATAAAAACTTAATTACTTTGTGAGAAAAAAGCCCAGTGCATGATTAAACAAAGATAACAAACAGTTGCTAATGATCAATGACATAATCAGTTGACTGAACTGAACTGATTAACTGAAACAGAAATGGATGGAAAAGGAATCAAACTGGGCAGAGGACAACCAAACTAGAAGATGAGGCTGTGGCTGATGTGACAGTTTTAACCTTCAAATCATCAACCCTTACACCATGGCAAGAGTGAGTATAGCAACAAGAAACAAGGTAGTCATCCTGCATCAGCAAGGTCTTATCTAAGCAGTAATGTTGTGATGGATAGGAGTTTCAAGCTTTCCTGAAGAAGCATAAAGAAATGGGAAAGACTGAGGACCAGAAACTGATTGCAACAGATGAGAGACACATCAAACTGGTGCCCTTTCTAAATCAGAAGGAGTCCAGCACTGTTATCAGCTCTGAACCCACAGAAACCACTGGAACTTAATCACACTTCGCTACAGTCTGCAGAGGTCTTGTCTGAAGTCATCTTATGAAAGAGTTGCTGCTTTTCCTCTGAAATGAGGAATTTCTCTGATTCCTCTGAAATGAAAACAACGTTACCTCCGCACAAAAACACAAGGACCAGAGTACTGAACAACAAGTGCTCTGGTCTGACAAGTCAAAATTTGAAATTTTTGGCTCAAACAGGAGGCAGTTTATCCATAAAAGAGTTGAAGACACTACATGAATTGGAGTCTACAGCCAGCAGTGAAGCACAGTGGAGGTACCCTGCAGGTATGGTGCTGCATTTTTGCAGATGAAATTGGTGATCAGGTCAAAATTAATAGAATCCTCAAAGCTGAGAAGTACAAGCAGACTCTCACCCATCATGCAATACCACCAGGGAGGCGCCTGAACAGTCCCAAATTCATTCTGGGGTAGGACAATGTCCCCAAGCACACGGCCAAGGTCATAAAGAACTATCTTCAGTGAAATGGAAAACAAAGAGTTTGGCAAAATATGATATGGCCTCTACGGAGCCCTGGTGTCAATTATCATTGAGACTGTCTGGGGAGACAAAACCAAGCAAGATAGCCAAAGTTTGCAGAACTGTGGCAAGTTGTTCAAGATTCTTGGAACAACCAACCAGTCAATGTTCTTAACAGTGCACCTATTAGAATTGATGCAGTTTAAAGGGCAAAGGTTAATCACACCAAAAATTGATTTGGTTTAGATTTTTTTTACTGTTATTTACTGCTCTCTATAGTATTTTATTGGTACTTAAAAACTTTCAATTTTATTATTTTTGAAAGCATCTTTGTTTTACATAATTTTGTTACATGTGCCTAAGACCTTTGCACAGTATTAGACAAGCAGAAACTAGCTTTGTTCCACAGTGATCTTCTTGAAAATTGCTTGCCACAAGAATCATGAGGGTCTCAGTAGATTCCTCCACAAATGGAAAATCATTTTGCAGACACTGCTATCCTAAGAGGTCTCGATTGATCAAAAATGCCTCCTGGGGACACAGCCTGTCTGAGGGGTCCAAGTCCCAGAGCATATCAAAGTGACATATTTGGACAACGATTTAAGAGCCGGGCCAGATTGAAAGGATCAAGGTGTCAGGGCCGAAGGTGAGCGATGGGCTGGTTTAGCTCACTGCTCCCTAAATTTTACTTGGCTCTGCCTTGAACTGAGGCTGTGGCTTCATGTCTGTGGACAGGCTCTCTTTCGTGGACGTCAGTTCTGAATGCTATTTGCTTGCTTTTATTGTTTGCATGATTTGTGTTTTTTTTCCTCTGCACATTGGGTGTTTGATAGTCTTTTTTTAATAAGTTCTTCTGGGTTTCTTTATTTTGTGGCTGCCCGTATGGAGACGAATCTCAAGGTTATATAATGTACACATCACATACTTTGATAACAAATATACTTGGAACTTTGGACCCCCCTTAAACTTTCCACACTCCTCTCATTGGTTAAATAGTTCCATTTACTATCGAAGAATGTATACAATATACAACCTGATGGTGCTAAATGGCAACTCCTTTGCTTGTGTCTTCAGAAACAGCTCTATTTCCATCTTTAATATCTCTATTTTTCACTTTCAAGGTTCTTTTGAAGACCCTGACCCGGAGTTACACGCTGACTTCAGTTCTTTGCGGGAATGGGACCCACTCTCCGGGTTTCATGACTGGCCATTATCCGACATGCCAAGGGCTCGGCCTAAGAGTTCGGCTCGCCTTTGGACGCCTGGGATCTCAGGGCTCTGGAGATGGGCGGATCCAGGGTGGGTGTCCTGACAGACCGTGTGTCGTGGAAGCTGGAAGATCTTTGGCTGTGTGCCCAGAGACCTGAGATCTGTAGGCACAGAGCTTGGAAAAAGTGATGCAATGGACTTTTAACATCGTAAATCAGTGAATTGTTTGTTATGTATCCCCTCTCGCTGTGAAAACGGAAACATCTCTTTCTCCCTTATTAGGGACAGAGAGAATCTGTGGTATGTCGAATACTGGATGAACGTGTAGTCTTTGGGGTACTGCAAGTCTGTGTCTTTGCTGTTGCTTTTGCTGCATGTTTGAGTGTTTGGTGGTGGGTGCCAATGCTTTTTTTTGTCTATTGTCTATTAGATAGATAGATAGATAGATAGATACTTTATTCATCCCCATGGGGAAATTCAACTTTTTTCCAATGTCCCATACACTTGTTGTAGCAAAACTAATTATATACAATACTTAACTCAGTAAAAAATATGATATGCATCTAAATCACTATCTCAAAAAGCATTGATAATAGCTTTTAAAAAGTTCTTAAGTCCTGGCGGTAGAATTGTAAAGCCTAATGGCATTGGGGAGTATTGACCTCTATCATCATCAGCATCCTCCATCCACCAAGCAAGCAATAGCAAACCCCCCAGGAAAAACCATGATCTGTAGTGCAACAATAGCTAATCGTTCACCCCAACAATTTGACATACCACAGGTTCTGTCTCTACCCCCCCCCCCCCACCCAATAAAGGGACAGAAAAGTGTCTGTCACGCAGCAAGAGGGCAGATTAACAAGACAAAAAAAAAAACTCGCTGATTTATGGTCTTCTGCATTTTTTTTCCACGTTCTCCAACTCAAGAATCAGCAACAAACTCTCCCCCACCAACGAGAGAGAGGGAGAGAGCGAGAGAGAGAGAGATAGATAGATAGATAGATCCGAGTACAGTGCCTTCCGACAGTTGATCTGCTGTTCCCGTTATTCCATTTTCTCCTACAACAATTCAGCTAGCGGTACCAGCTTTGAATTGGCTTATCCACGGGACTGCAAAGCCTTGGAACCCTGAAGGCACACTTGTCTTCTAGGCTGATTCCTTGGGATATCAGAAAGCAGCTGGTTGGCGAGCCGCGGGAGGGGATCCCATTGCTGCAAGGAACCGAAGTTTGAGTATAGCTCTAGGTCAGGGTCTTTGACAGAACCCCATTCACCTTGAAAAGGAAAAAGGGTGTCATTATAGGTAGCAGTTAAGCTGTTAACGCAGATGAATGAGCTCAAAGAAGTCACTATCTAGTGCCATCGTAGCTTTGATACATCATCCATTCATTAAGTAGCAAAATTCCTCTGCACCAAAGAAGTATTGCTTAGATTGTGATATGTCCCATTAGTAAGTGGCTGCAAAAATTGTACCTATACGATGACAGCTGTAAGAACCTGCAAAACACCGAAAGGGGTAAAGCCACACTGAAACTGAAAACAACACACACAAAATGCTGGTGGAACGCAGCAGGCCAGGCAGCATCTATAGGAAGAAGTACAGCTGACGTTTCAGGCCGAGACCCTTTGTCAGGACTGAAATTGAAAATGTCTATTTTAATACTGCATTTCACAGGGTAATCCAATAACACAATGTGAACCTTTCAAATGATATTGATACAACTTTCACCTGCAGCACCAGGGACACACGCACTGCTGTTTGAGTAACGAAAGATATGCAGAGCAATTGCTAAGCTTTGGTTCAAGAACAGGTATGTGGAATTATGTCAAAGATCATCCATGAGTTTATGTAATAATAGAACTCTTCCGAGTGGGCTAAGTGGACTACTATGCCCAATGGTCACTTTATTATGTACCCCCTATACCCAAGTAGGTTGTCTCTGAGTGTATGCTCACGGTCTGCTGCTGTAGCCCATCCATTTCAAGGTTTGACATGTTGTGCACTCGGAAATGCTCTTCTCCACACCACCGTTGTTACACGTGGTTATTTGAGTTACTGACACCTTCCTATCAGCTTGTACCAATCTGGCCATTACCCTCTCCTCTCTCATTAACAAGGCATTTTTGCCCACAGAAATCCACCCATTGGATTTTATTTGTGTTTTTCACACCATTTATGTAAACTCCAAAGACTGTTGTGGTGAAAATCCCAAGAAATTAGCAGTTTCTGAGACACTCAGATCACCCCATCTGGCAACAATTATTCCACTATCAAAGTCACTTAGATCACATTTCCTCCCTATTTTGTCGTTTGGTCTGAACAACAACTGAACCTCTTGAGTATATCTACATACTTTTATGCAGAGAGTTGCTGCCACGTGATTGGCTGGTATTTGCATTATCGAGGTGTGTAGGTGGACCTATTAAAATAGCCACTGAGTGTATATGCAAAAGGTGCAAAGCTGCAAGAAGATGATCAATGTGACAGATCATTAAAGTAGGAATGTATTCAACCGAGACACAATTTGTGTGTTCTATTCAGGTGCTATACATTGAGGTTGCACACTGAAAGAACATTGTGCTCGTTGCACAATGCTGGTACCATTTGAAAAACTTTGGCTGAACAAAAGTCACAGCCTCCAAGGTGCATGGAGACAAAATAGCAACTCCAGGGTACTGTCACTTGGATTTTGGGTTTTTACAATTCTGCTCCTACTTTGCTACCTGAACCAGTTAAAATGCAGTGGAAATGATTGTCAATGCACTGCATTAGTACAATGACAAAGTCATTGAAATTAAAGATAGCTTTGAGATTTCATACTAGTGTAGTTTAAGGTGGTAATCCTGACACTTTTCAGCATTTCTTTATAGACCACATTATTTGTTGCCTTCTCTAGGGGAATAAAGGGTAATAACTAGCATAAGCTCAAGGCCTTAATATTGTACAATTTCTTAAAATTCTATACTTATTTAATGAATTCAAAGGCTGTTTTGAATGGTATGCAGAGTTGTGATGACTGCCAGTCAATTACGTAGCTGACATACAATCACTTCTGTACGTACCTCAAAATGCAAAGTATTTTGCAAGAACCTTTCTTTAATTACTTATGGATACTATTTCATTCTCTATTTGTGTGTGTGTGTTCAATATTTGTTTTGCAATTAGTCTAATTTTTAAAATATTAATTAAAATTTTCTTCCTGCACTATTATATGAAAGTCCTTTAACCTGAATGGCTCATCATCCATTAAGCTTCACAAATCCTGGAAGTGCTGTTGCCTGTAGATTTTGGACCTTTGTTTGCACGTGTCAGTGCAGCTTCAGCAGCATTTCCCTGCCAAAGGGGAAGGGGGAACAAAAATAGAGCAAGGACAAGGCGCACAAGGTGGATTTGCCCGGACTTTCTTGAAACCTGCTCAATGATGCAAAGAAACTGAAGCAAGACAAAGTGACCACAGATAAAATGCTATAAACTATAAACAGTATAAAGGAATATTGCTACAAACTTTATGAAATTCTCACTGAGCTTTCTTAACTTCTTTTAAACACAAGACTGTTTATGTGTGACTAGCTCTCACCAAACCATCCCCACAGAAAGTAAAGCTTTTCTTAACTTAAGTCTTAGAATATTAAGTTATAAAAGTGACATGTCAGTATTTATTGATGAATTGGATATTGTACTTGAAATATGCAGACAAAGAGGAGAGAAAGTTGTTTTATTTTTATTTAAAGATACAGCAGGGTAATTTTAGGGGTCATTCTGGCATATGAAAATATGGATGGCATAATTATGGATTAACTAAATTGAGAACCAGTTTCAAGAATTTTTGTGTACAATTTAACTTCCAACTGATACTTTTTAGTTAATCCACTATAATGCTATTCATCATTATATAACCCCAGAAATATCCCTAAGAGTATCTAACCCTCTGGCCCAGTGATCCCCACTGCACAATTACACCTATGTGAGCCTACTAACCCATGCATCATTGGAATATGAGAGGAAACCCACACAGTCTTGGGGAGAACATACAACCTCCTGACAGACAATGGTGGATCTGAACCTGGGTTGCTGGTGCTACATTGGTGCAACTCTAACTATCACACTAGTAAAAACTTTTAGTTACTGGAGCCAGAAAGCAAGCATTCAGATTCCCAGGAATCCAGAGGATTATCTGTCATCACACAAACACTACAACCAGAAATAGTTTATTTTTAAATTGGACAATCAAGCTAATCATCCCCAAATTAGATTAGATTAGATTGGATTCAATTTTATTGTCACTGTGCCGAGTACAGATACAAAGCCAAATGAAATCCAGTTAGCATCTAAGCAAAAATGCAAAGAATAGTGTTATTTACAAAATAACTGCAATTAAAAAGTAAGTTCTACAGCACACAAATATAAACGTACTGAGACAGTACAATATGGGTGCAATACTGTTTAGCGCTGTGATGTGAGGTTCAGCAGGGTCACAGCCTCAGGGAAGAAGCTCTTCCTGAGCCTGCTGGTGCGGGAGCGGAGGCTCCTGTAGCGCCTCCAGATGGGAGGAGAGTAAAAAGTCCATGGTTAGGGTGAGATGCATCCTTGACAATGCTTTTTGCCTTGCCCAGGCAGTGTTTATGGTAGATGTTCTCAATGGTGGGCAATTGGGTGTCGATAATCCGCTGGGCAGTTTTCGCCACACGCTGGAGTGCTTTGCGGTCCGATACGGGACAAATACCATACCACACTGAGATGCAGTTGGTGAGTATGCTCCCAATGGTACAGTGGTAAAAATCCGTCAGTTTCCTGGGTCAGAGGTGAGCTTTCTTGATGCTCTGCAGGAAATAAAGGCACTGTTGCACCTTTTTGATCTGGATAGAGGAGTTCGGGGGCCAGGCGAGATCATCAGAAATGCGGACACCAAGGAATTTGAAGCTTGATACACTCTCCACTACAACGCCATTGATGTAGATGGGGGCCTGAGTGTGGCTCCTAGCATGCCTGAAGTCCACAAAGATCTTCTTGGTCTTCTGGGTGTTAGGGGCCAGGTTGTTGTCGGCACACCATGCGGCCAGGTACCGGACCTCGTCCCTGTAGGCCATCTCGTCATCCCCTCTGATCAGGCCAACCACCATAATCAACCACGAACTTGATTATGGAGTTAAAACCATGTACAGGAACACAGTCATAGGTGAAAAGGGAGTGCAGAAGAGGGCTCAGCACACAGCCTTGAGGCACACTGGTGTTCAGAGTTAGAGTGGAGGAGGAGAGCTCGTCTAATTTAACAGATTGAGGTCTGTTAGTCAGAAAGTCCAAGGTCCAATTGCAGAGGGATGAGCTGATACCAAGCAGGCGAAGTTTGGTGATCAGCTTGGAGGGAGTCACAGTATTGAATGCCGAACAAAAGTCAATGAATAGCATTCTGACGTAAGAGTTGGGGCTGTCCAGGTGGGTCAGGGCAGAGTGAAGTGCCGTGGAGATGGCGTTCTCTGTTGACCTGTTGGTGCGATAGGCAAATTGATGGGGGTCCAGGATAGTGGGCAGACAGGATTTCAGATGTGGTAGAACCGGTTTCTCAAAGCACTTTACAGTGATGGGGGTGAGTGCAACTGGGCGGAAGTCATTTAGGCCCGTGGAAGTGGAATGTTTTGGCACTGGCACGATGGTGGTGATCTTGAAGCTTGTGTGGTCAACTGCCTGGGCCAGGGACAGATTGAAAATGTCCGTGAAGACCCCGGCCAACTGCCCTGCACAGACTCTGAGAACACGGCCAGGTATTCCATTTTATTGGAAATTATTGAACAAAGGTAAATATTGCACTGACAAATATATATGTTTATGCTTATCTTAGAGATGGTGGCCTAAAAATGGGGCTTATTCTTGCTCTCTATAACACTATGGTCAATATTTTTAAATGCCATTATATGCAGAATACAATTCAGCAATGTCGACAATTATTTTAATTCATTCAGCATTCCCTGCCTCTTACTTTGTTCATGAATAGCAATGAAAAGGGTACTTCCAAACTGAGAAGCAAGTCAATAAATTTATTTTCAAGGAAAAAGCAGTGTCATAATCTAAATACTGTACAATATTTTTGAAAGATAATCAGTATATAAAAACAATTAAATTTTCAGTCTAATAGTATTCAGAAATACTCTTAAATAATGTGATACAACTCATAACATCCTTCAAAACATATATGAGACACATGCCTCACAATTGCTACTTATTTAATCGTAAGATCTTTGCTTCATGAATACATCTCATGCATTGCACTGGCCCTGCAAAGACTGAGCTCATTGGTTCTGAATTTTCTGGAGAAATGCTGGTATTTCTCCACATTACTGACAATGATCAGAGCTTGAGCTCAAGGAGGTGTGAAAGCAAATCTCCAAAATCATTGATAGGTCTTCATTATTGTCATTCCATATGCATTCTGAGGTGCAACTTCAACTTCTCACAGTCTTTCAGCATCTGTGTAGGGAAATACGCCTCTTAAACTAAGCCGGGCTACACCTCGATCAGATTTAGCAACCGCATGTGTTTCAACAGTAAGGAACAATTCTGAAGGAATGCCTAGTAAAGTAATTTTGAATACTTTTAGTTAATTGAATGAGCACAAATTTACGGCTTCTAAAAGTTATCTTGTTTTCTGATCATAAATACTTTTTTTTATTCTTTTAACAGTACAACTAAAGTTGAAAGTTTGTTCAATATGTATGATTGTAGGAAACATTCACAAGCATTCAAACATGGATAAATTTGACAGCTGATAATCCCAGGAGTGCGGCAAAACCAACCAGTAAAGCACTTGTGTGTGAAGTTTCCCGATTACATTAAACAGCCCATTGCTCTGCCAAGCCTTTGTTTCCATTGGACATTTGAAGTGTGGACTAATAGGTAGGAGAGTGGCTTGTGTGGGAGGTTTGCTGCTCAATGTAAGTTCAGTGCCTTTATACACCATTTACATTATAAAGATATTATTGCCTACCATTATTGTATATTCAAAGCAATAAATTACCTAATAATATTAGCAATCCCAACAGTGTGTAAAATGTATTAATCATACTGCAGGTTTAGCTGAAAAATAAATGACCCTCGTTTTGTTGGTGCAGCGTTCTCTGAGCACCACATTCTCTCAGGCTTTTCTCTTCAATTACTCCCACCTATCAACTGGCACTTGAGAAGCTAAGGTGTTATTCCAATTGCAAACAAACTGCGACAAATATGTAAATTTATGCAAATAAATTCTTAAAATGATTCCTTTTCTGTATCATCTCCCAGCAGAAGTACCTAACTTCATTAAGTTTTTCCACTTGTGCACACATTTCGAGATATTAACGTTTTCACAGTCCAAACACATTTTCCACTGTTAGTCAGGTAGGATAAGTTTGAACACACCTGCCGTTTTGCATCCTTTGGCATTTTGTTAAATTTCACAATGACTGAGCTACTGACAAGAAGCATTCAATGTAGATAGAGATTTTATAAAATCTCTACATTTGCAGCATAGCATTTTCCCTAAAAGCTAAAAGTCTGGACATTTGGGGTGCATATTATTGCTTCAACACCGTGTACAATATACTGAAGGAAATGAAACCAAGTACTGATAGCAGAATCCATCTGATTTCATTTTCATTTAAATTAATGAAGGAAATGTGATAATTCAGAACTAAGCACCTGATCCTTGATAACTTTGTGCAATGACAAGGCTGTGCTTAATGCCAGGCAAAGGCCAGCATGGTATCCTATTGGTTAGGAAAATGATTTGCAGTGCAGGCGACCTGGGTTCAATTTCAGCCACGTGGAAAGAGTTTGTACATTCTCCCCATGACTGCATGGGTTTCCTCCCGCATCCAAAGACCTACTGGTTGGTAGGTCATTGGGAATTGTCCTGTGATTAGGCTAGGATTAAATCAAGGGATTGCTGGGCAGCATGTCTCGAAGGGTCAGGAGGGTTAAGCGAATTTTTTTTTCCTAATTATCTATTATCATCCATCAGCTTTTTTCTTCGGTAGTTGGTAGGGGGTTGACTTTTTTTATATAAAAAATTTTCTTTTATGATGTATGACCTATCTTTAAATTTTTGATTACAGAGTGGTATACCTTTATGTGATATGCTATAACATTTTGATCAATTTTATTACAATATATGAATGTACACAATTTATGTTGAGATGTATCTATGTGTTGCACTCTGTAAATCTTGTTTTTCTTCTGAATAAAAGTATTGTAAAAAGAAAGGAGGGCTATCCAAAGCTGCATCTCAATAAATACATTTAAAAAGTAAATGAAAATAAACCTCTTTCTGCCTACTGCTCAGAAGGAACTCCAAGTACATAAAGTGCAGACAATCAATACATATATTTTTGAAATGTCCCAGTACCTAAAGTACCAACTGTTTTCTCTTAAAAGCACAGTAAATGAAATAACTTCTTCACTAACACAGAACTCTTCAAGGCATCAATGAACAACCTGTGATGTACAGCAGTGATCAGCTGTGATCTCTTAGATCCAGTGGACACCGTTATCACAAACATCTACTGTACATGGCACTTTGCCATAGAAAAGCAGCATCCATCATCAAAGATCCCCACCACCCAGACCATGCTCTTTTCTCGCTGCTGCCATCCAGCAGAACGTACAAGTGCCTCAGGGCTCGCACCATCAGATTCAAGAACAGTTACTACCCCTCAACTATCAGGCTCTTTAACAAAAGAGTATAACTACATTCATCTATTGAGATGTTTCCACAACCAATAATCTCATTTTATGGATGCTTTACCTTGTTATTTTATGCTCTTGTTATTTATTGCTATTCATTTACATTTGCATTTGCCCAGTTTGTTGTCTTCTATGCTTTTGCTCTCTCATTGATCCTGTTTACAGTTACTACTCTATAGACTTGCTGAGTATGCTGACAGGAAAAAGAATCTCAAGGTTGTATGAGGTGACATGTATGTACTCTGATAATAAATTTTACTTTAAACTTTGAACATCCTCATTATGTGCAATGTCATATGAAGTGGATGATCATGGTCTTCCATTTGTCTTTAATATGAGAAGTTCTAATAAGCTCTTTAAAACCTTTGTCTGTCCATCTCTTGATGTAACCCATGAATGTCATGCGCTGTTGACCATGGCTTTTTCTTCCATCAGTTTTTCCCATCACTACAAAATATCTGAGTTTGCCTTTACTCACTAAATGTCCCAAAAATTCCAGCTGCCATTTCCTGATTGATGATATCAGCTCTCTTCCTACTCTGGTTGTTTGCAACACTTCCTCCTTTGTTACTCTGTCCTTCATTAGATTTCCATCATTCATCTCAAAATCCACATCTCTGCAGCTTCATATTTCCTTCATTTTGCTTTGATATTGTCCAACATTTGCTTCCATTTGTTACTGTGGAATGAACTGAGCACTACAAATTCAGAATTGTACTCAGAAAAATTGTATCTTGTATCTTATTCAAATGCTCAAATGTGCATTTAGCATTCCCAAACATCCTAATTTCAACATCAGCTGATAGGGAATATGATAACACCTGCCGATCACCTAAGTAATCAATCTTCAGTGTTTGTTTAATTGATTCATTGCCCACTTTCAGTCTGCATTTGTGTATTTCTTTCTCCTTTGTGACAATTATACGTTTGGTCTTGCACTTAATGGTCAATCCTCTCTTTGCACTTTCTTTGATGAATTTATCTAATCTTTCCTGGAGCTTCTCTTTAGAAGTAGCTATCAGTACTCCGTTGTCTGCGTATTGTCAGTTCAAATTGTATCATGCCTGGAATACTGCTAATTTCTATTAGAATCTTCTCACTATGAAGGTTGAATAGGTCCGGTGAGAAAACACAACCCTGTCTGACTCCCCTCTTAATCTGCACAAAATCATTCATTTCATTTCCAACTCTCAATCCTGCTCTTTGATCCCAATATAAATTTCTGATAATTCTGATATCTTTCCCATCAACATCTAAGTGCAGAAGGATTTTTATAAGCTCCCTCCAAGTCTCACTTTATCAAAAGCTTTGGTATAATTGATGAAACATAGGTATAGGTCTTTCTGGATTTCTATGTCATGTTCACAAATCTTTCTAAGGGTGGAGATTGCATTTTCCATTCCACTACCTTCAGTGAAGCTGCACTGCTCTTGTAGAATCTCAGAGTTCATGCTTTTTCTTGCTCTCATCATGATGAGTCATAGCATGACATTCACAACATGACTCATCAAACTAATTGTGTGGTGTAACTCACATTCATTTGTCCAGTGAACAGGCTGTCCAAAATTTAAATGATCTTTAACTCAATGGAGTGAACAGTCCACACACGGCAGTACATTTGAAGGTCATAAAGTCAGTTGGATCCTGGTTATTTTGAGATCCAAAGGTCCTTCAGAAGTCAAAAATGAGGCATAAAACTTGGTGGTTACATCCGTTTATTAAGTGAAAACAAAAAGAAAGACGACAAAGAACAAAGCAGTTTTAGTCACCTTGTACTAAAAACTAGCTCAAACTAGAAAGAGAACAAGACAGATTCAGTGGTATGATACTGCTGTAGGAAACTAAGAAGCTTCTAGAAAAACGCAAAATCCACTACACTACACTTACTGGAAAATTCACTGAACAATTACATTTATTTTGGGTGATTATCTAAAAATACAAGCAGGCACAGGAGAATTTAACCTACAAGAAAAATAACAATTTTACACTCTAATCCAATGCAGAAACGGAACATCTGGTCCAAGTCATCCAAAGTCTTCCCACAGCAACCATGGCAACTTTGGAAAACCTCAAAGAGTGAATACATTCGTCAGAGAGTTGCAGATAGAATGCAGGTCTTTGTTCCGCTCTTCAGGTGGTTGAGTACAAGACCCATCCTCCCATGTCATCTGATCAGCCACAAACACAAGCAATATTTGCATAATGCAGCTTGAGCTCTACCAACTTGCCCCTGCTGCCCCACACTCTCCAGTGAAGGGAGACAAAAAATTCATGGTCTATGGGCTGTGGTGATTTGAGTCATTCAGTAAGTACCAGAGTAATGGACTGCTTACAACTCAAGGTACTGCAAAAATACCTTCAATGCTCTATCTTAAAATCTTCAAATTCCTGAGGTAAGCATATCAATGCCAACATGCCCAATATTGAGACCCTACTTCCACCCATTCAGCTGTGGAGGTTAGGTCACATTGCTAACATGCCAAAACTAATGCACTGTTCCTAGCTCTGTACTGGGAGGAGATAGGCAGACAAAACTAACACTTCAAGGATGTGCTCAAGGCCTCAGTGTTCCCACAGGCTTTTAGAAATCTCTAGCCCATGATCAAATGCCAGGAGGGTATTTGGAATGGTACGGGAGTATGTATGCAGCAGAAGAAAATAACTACTTTTAAAAAAACAACTTATTTACCATTCTCATCCGCCATTTAAACTACCCCATCTAAGAAAGTATGTGATCTCCATGCTAGCCTCAATTGCCACCTCAGTACTCAAAAAAACTGGAGTGAAGGCAAATTCCCCTTGATTCCAAGCAATGGCTTAATAATTATAATAATAAAGTACATACAGTATGTTTGCTTCTTCCCCTAGATGTCCAATCTCCACTCATTTCTCACAACCCTATCTCACTGCTGAGTGGTCAGCCATGGCATTAGTCACTGCTCTAGGAGTGAAGTGCATCAAACAGCATCATCACTGTGTCATCCATCAATTGAATAAAAAGTTCCGGTTGGCTCCAGCAAGCTCTAAGCTTTGCAAGCGACGTGAGCAACCTGCAGACAGCTCTGAGGTTTCCAGTGCTTGCAGAATTCATTTTAAGGATTTCTTTAAATTGTTTTATGCATGCAATATGGATGATAATCAATTCACTGTTAGGGTCAGATGTGCTCCTTTGCCTCTGCCATCTATTTCAGATGGAGAACAGGCTTTCCTCCTGAAGCTTGTCATTTAACTTAATAAAACACTTCCTTAAGGTGCCAGTAGGTTTCAAGGACATGATGACTGAAGTGATTGCAACAAAGGCACTATTGAGTCTGTCTCTGATGTGCAAAAATGCTGTCAAAGAAGCATCAAAGCTCGATTAGCACATTTACTGCCTAGCCCCCAACATGTCCAGACTAAAAGGAAAACCTCATTCATACTATTCTGTCAGAAAATGTGTTTTATTTATGTAATTATATTCATTGTAGCTCCATTTTTGTCTTTTAAAAGCTTTTAAAATATTGTGAGTATTAAACTTTAATGTTAATTGAAAAGGATATTTTGAAGAAATGTCTTTCCATATATGAATGGAAAAATCTAATTCTATTATTTTTCAGAAGCTTTCTTGTAGCTTAGCTTGTCACTACACCACTCTGCGTTTGCAAATCAAAAGCCAAAAGGTGTAATAGGATGTCACATCGTCTTAGTGTTTACAATTTGCAAAAGGGTTTCATTCTGTCATGGAAATGGTTGTTTGTTATGTGCCGTGTCATGACGTAGGTGATCATGGTCTTTGATCACGGAATATAATCAGTTTTTCTGTGTTGTTTGGGCTTCATTTCTATTAACAAATGAGCTTTGTAAACAAGGTAAACAGCTTAATTGTGTTGAAATAGAAGACTGTTCTGAGCATATTCGTCAAGATAATTTGATAGAAGGTTGGTGTCACTTGAAGTAATCAGATGAGATGCCTCCACCAAACTGGCCAGCTGATGTTACTCACTGGTCAGGTCCCGAAGGTGGGATGAACCTCTGTTTCATAAGTGAAATTTTCCAAAGGCAATTCACTGGCAGTAGCACTAGCAGCACTGAGTTGGTTCACCCGGTTTGCGAGCTACACATGTGCCTTAATGCATAAAGAAAATTAAGGAGGTGCCACCCCCCTAACCTCCTTCTGGCTCCCTTCCTCCCAATAAACCCTATCATCCATGTTCCCCCTCCTCCACTGTGCTGACCTCGTACCTCCCAACCCCACCAGCTCAATGTTGCCAGTGGTAGAGAAATCCACTGGTTCACAGCAACAATGAACAGCCCTTAAGATATCACAGTGGCATCGAACTATTAAGTGTTCAGTGTTGCAGTGAGCTCTGTCACCAAGTGGCACAGTAGGCTAGTAAAAAGAGCCATCCAAACAACTTACAGATGGAACAGACTATAAGAACTGGCTTATAGACCTTCAGAGTATTTCACCCATGAGAACAGAGATAGATTCTACCATAATAATCACTGCCTGAAACCTACTCTTTATTCTTAGGAATGGTTTCTTAGAGTTGTCCTAGCCAGGGAGGTGTGGGGGGGGGGGGGGTGGGGGTAGTGGGGATAAGTTCCTATAACCTACTAAATGCTTCCATAAGTCAAGGAGCAGACTTAGGCCATTCAGCCCATCAAGTCTTCTCTGCCATTCTATCATTGTTGATTTGTTATCCCTCTCAACAACATTCTCCTGCCTTCTCCACGTAATGTTTGATGCCCTTACTAATCAAGAACCTATCAACCTCCGCTTTAAATATACTCAATGACTTATTCTCCACAGCTAATGTGGTGATGAATTCCACAGATTCACTGCCCACTGGCTGAAAGAAGTACTCAGCAAGTACAGGCCCAGAGTCATCATATGCTCCTCGTATGTTAACTGTTTCATTCCCAGAATCATTTTTGTGAACTTCCCCTGGAGCCTCTTCAATGCCAACACATCCTCTCTTAGATTATCAGCCCAAAACTGTTTGTGATACTCCAAATGTGGCTACATCCTTGCTCCAAAATTATAAACCTCTTGAAATGAATGCTAATGTTGCATTTCTTACCACTGACTGAACCTACAAGTTAACCTTTAGGGAATCCTGCAAATATAACTGTGTAACAATTACAGCACGGAAATAGGCCATCTCGGCCCTTCTGGTCCGTGCCGAATGCTTACTCTCACCTAGTCCCACCGACCTGCACTCAGCCCATAACACTCCATTCCTTTCCTGTCCACATACCTATCCAATTTTTTTAAAATAACAAAATCAAACCTGTCTCTACCACTTCTACTGGAAGCTTGTTCCACACAGCTACCACTCTCTGAGTAAAGAGGTTCCCCCTCATGTCACCCCTAAACTTTTGCCCCTTATCTCTCAACTCATGTCCTCTTGGTTGAATCTCCCCTACTTTCAATGGAAAAAGTCTATCCACGTCAACTCTATCTATCCCCCTCATAATTATAAATACCTCTATCAAGTCCCCCCCTCAACCTGCTACGCTCCAAAGAATAAAGACCTAACTTGTTCAACCTTTCTCTGTAACTTAAGTGCTGAAACCCAGGTAACATTCTAGTAAATCTCCTCTGTACTCTTTCTAATTTGTTGACATCTTTCCTATAATTCGGTGACCACAACTGTACACAATACTCCAAATTTGGCCTCACCAATGCCTTGTACAATTTTAACATTACATCGCAACTCCTATACTCAATGCTCTGATTTGTAAAGGCCAGCATACCAAAAGCTTTCTTCACCACCCTATCCACATGAGATTCCACCTTCAGGGAACTATGCACCATTATTCCTAGATCACTCTGTTCTACTGCATTCCTCAATGCCCTACCATTTACCATGTATGTCCTATTTTGATTATTCCTACCAAAATGTAGCACCTCACACTTATCAGCATTAAACTCCATCTGCCATCTTTCAGCCCACTCTTCTAACTGGCCTAAACCTCTCTGCAAGCTTTGAAAACCTACTTCATTATCCACAACACCACCTATCTTAGTATCATCTGCATACTTACTAATCCAATTTACCACCCCATCATCCAGATCATTAATGTATATGACAAACAACACTGGACCCCTGAAGCACAACACAGTACAGATCCCTGAAGCACACCACTAGTCACCAGCCTCCAACCTGACAAACAGTTATCCACCACTACTCTCTGGCATCTCCCATCCAGCCACTGTTGAATCCATTTTACTACTTCAATATTAATACCTAACGATTGAACCTTCCTAGCTAACCTTCCATATGGAACCTTGTCAAAGGCCTTACTGAAATCCATACAGACAACATCCACTGCTTTACCCTTGTCAACTTTCCTAGTAACCTCGTCAAAAAATTCAATAAGATTTGTCAAACATGACTCCCAAATGGACTCCCAAGTTGCTTTGCACAGCTGCTTTTTATTTTTTTTTCCCCAGTTTATTCTTTCTTCCAATGTGCATGACCATACATTTTCCTGCACTGTATTCCACCTGCTACTTCTTTGCCCATTCTTCCAATATGTCTAAATCCTTTTGCAGACTCACTGTTTCCTTTACATTACTTGTCCCTCCACCTATCTTGATATCATCCGCAAACTTGGCCGCAAAGCAATAAATTTCATCTCTGAAATCATTGACATATGACATGAAAAGTAGCAGTCCCAACACTGACCACCACAAAAATCAATTTATTATCTATCAATCTCTTCAGCTACCCCTTTCAGAACCTTGGAGTGTAGTTCGCCTGGTGCAGGTGACTTATCTACCTTCAGGCCTTTCAGCTTCCCAAGCACCTTCTCCTTAGTATTAGCAACAGCACTCACATCTGCTCCCTGACACTTGGATTTCTTGCATTCTTCTAGTGTCTTCCATAGTGAAGACCATTGCAAAATACTTGTTAAATTTGAACTCCATTACTACCTCACCAGCGTCATTTTCAGTGGTCCAATATCCATTCTTTCCTTGCTTTTACTCTTAATAAATTGCTTGGTATACTCTTTTATGTTATGGGCTTGCTTACCTTCATATTTCATCTTTTCTATCCTTATGGCTTTTAGTTGCCTTCTGTTGGTTTTTAAAAGCCTCCTAAATCATCTACCTTTCCACTAATTTGTGCTATATTATATGCCTTCTCATTTACATTTATGCTGTCTTTGCCTTTCCTTGCCAGCCATGGTTGCCTGGTGCACAATAGCACAACAGGCCTCCTACCAATCTTTTGGCATAGATCTTTATAAATCAGTAGTCCACATCAGTTTCAAGTGGGCATTATGACATCTGAAGGCCATCAGCTTTTAATATTGATTAGGTAGTGAAATGTACTCAAAGTTTAACTTCACTTAAAATCTTGAAAGAGCTAATCAAATTGACTTTATTGATTTCAGAGAATTATGCCTCCAAATTTTGTTGGTGAGTACCAATGGTTCAATATAAAACATGCCTGGGACTTCAACACATGTACAGATGAATAATTCAATTCTGAAATTACAGACAGATTCAGAACTCTGTGGAAAAAAGTTCTCAGGTACTGTGTCAAGTTAGAATTGGTGCAGGTTCTAAGACTCATTGGTTTCAATGAGGAATGTCAGGGGGCATTGAGGAAGAGAGGTTCCCTTTCTCCACTAATGCTTTTCATTTTATTTCATGGTTTTACTGCTGAGCTTTCTTCCCTCTATCATCCATTCAGATGATGACTTCTAGGTCCTTCTCACTATAGGATTCAATTATTTTTTTCTCATTGCCCTTCTGGTGTTAATTTAAATTTATTCCTTCCAGTTGTTGATCTCTCAAAGGGAAATAGGGTCTTCCTATTCACATCATCAAGGTTACTTCTAATTTCATGCACCTTAATTAAATTTCCATTCACCTTCCTTTTCACCAAAGAAATCAACCCAGCCCATCCTTTATTTCTTACTGGTAAAATTCTTCAATTGTGCAAATAAATACTTTGGACCCACTGAACACAATAATGTTTCCTATCTTGCACTGTGTCCAAAACTCCATGCAATATTCTAAACATCTAATGCTACATAAAGTGATAGGATGGCTAGAGAGAAAGGATCTAATGCTTTCCCAGCATATATGATGAATAAAGTCTTCTTGGGCTTTCATCCAGGTACAAGTATCTATTATAACTGACGTTTCGATAACATACTCATTGTTTTCAGGGAGTTCGTTTGTGGTAGGATGCTTTTAAGCTTCTATGTTCATACTTTCTGTGTTTCAACTAATAAATTATCTTTGATGTCTTTTCTACCACCCCATATTATCTTCAGTGATCTCAGGACATATGTATGTAACAAAATCCCTGTTCCTTCATGCTTTCAGTATCTTACCAGTTATTATGTATTCTCTTGACTTACTTCCAACCTTCATGCCCACCCACTAAAAGACGTGACATTACATTTCTCCAGCTTGAGTCTCACTTCTCTTTTTTGCCTATCTGACTGTATATCTTATGCATTCAGAAACCCATATAAAATGCTGGAGAAACTCAGCAGGCTAGGTAGCATTTTTGGAAAGGAATAAAGTGTCGACGTTTTGGGCCAAGATCCTTCACCTGTGATGGATATTCACTTCCCAAGGACCGAAATGCTTATCACTAAACTTCACGCTCTAGCACTGCGGTATGACCTTTCCAAAGGGTTAGAATTGTTGGTGATAAAATTAAACATTTAACAAGTATTCTTTGTTCAGCTTTTTTTTATATAAACAAGAACGAGTCATTAGTTCTTAATTTAAATTGCAAACAGCAAAAAGTTCAAAGTTTGCAATGTCACAGCTTTGCAAAGTAAATAACTAGAAGATTTGCCTCCATTAGCCAAATACAAGACAATGGGGTTATGTCACATCAAGCATGGTAACAAGTTGGGACGTTTGTGAACTCAGTGAGCCAGCACTCACAGCATTAATTGTGAATGTTTGGGATCTCTGTCATTAGAAGCTTTTAAGACCATCTGAGTTATTTTGTTCCAGCAACGGTAACTGGAAAACATCACATGCTTATGATGTCATCTATTAGAAAATAGTATAAATGCCATCACAGTTTTGGGAATCATAAGGAATGACAACAGAAAGATGAACTAGAATTAATTCTTCGACCTTGGATCCCTGTAACGGATGACTCTTTTGCCTGCAAATCATTAATATGCTCTACTAGTTCATAAGAATTATACCTCTGGAAATCCTTCGAGGCTTATCAAACTTTTGTAATTCAGAAATCCCTTATAAGTTAGAAATCCTCTGTGAGTGTTCAATGTTTGTTAAGAAATATTTGTCTGAATTTTAATATGTATCATTAAAAAAAAAATAACAGTTTAAACTACTTCATTAGCTGGATGTGCTTCCTCCTTGATAGCAAGGGGGAACCCAACACTTAAACCTGACAGCATAGGCTAGACAGAGAAGTAAGCTACTCCCTGTACAGTAGGCAGATGCAGTATAATCTCCCTACAGTGAGAGCACACGTAGATATCTATATTGGATTGGGATAAAATCTTTAGGGCTTTGTGAACAGGGAACACATCACCATCATACATCAGAACTGGAAAGGAGGAGGGAAGAAGCCAGAATCCTAAGGTGGTGGTTGAGGAGAAGGAGGAGTACAAGCTAGAAGATGATAGGTGAAGCCAGGTGACGGGGAAGGTAGGAGGGTGGGGGAAGGGGGATGAAGCGAGAAGCTGAGAAATGATGGTAGAAAAGGTAAAGGGCTGAAGAAGAAGGAATCTGATAGGAAAGGAGAGTGGACAATCAGAGAAAGAGGAGGAGGAGGAGGGACACTAGAGTGAAGTGATAGCCAGGTGAGGGAAAGAGAAGAGGCAAGCGGGGTGCCAGAATGGGAAATGAAAAAAAGAAATTAGTGGGGGGGGGGGGGAGAAATTACTGGACATTAGAGAAATTGAAGTCCAGACCTTCCCTTAGTTTGTAGCATTCTTCCTCACCATTAACCATGAAATCAAGAACTCACTTGCAAGCCTCTTAATCATTATTACATGATCAAAAAATCAAGCAATCTAGACCAAGGGTATGCAACACACCATCAAAAATAGCTCTTCAGTCACAAATTGCTACTTCGCTAATTTTGAATCTATTCTGCCACCCCACTGGCCAAAATGGGACATAGTCAAAATACATTACACTTTCCTTCTCAACCTTTCTTGTTAGTTCTTCTTTTAAAGTTCCTGATGATTACCCTTAATATTACCTTGCCTTTTGAAATGACAAATAATATCCTTCATAAATGTGGCTGTCAATTTGCCCACATCCAAGATTAGGATAATTGTCCTGAAATTAGTAAGGACTCTCTTTCAACATCTTTAATGAGATTACAATGCAATGTCAAAACTGCACCATCAGCGTGGCTGTAGCCAGGAAGGATTGAAATACCGGTGATCGGAGTCTCTGTTACTTCCCCTTGCTTCTACCATCAGTCAAGGACATACTTTGAACATACCTGGCAAAGCACCTAATTTTGAAAAATGTTAAAGTAATATTTCCTCTCATTCTTCTACTTGGTGTGTATTTTGATTACTATTTCTATCACTAACTGTTAGCTGTAATTCTATATATCTCAGATGGCTCACTATATTTATCTCATCCAGTTTCAGTCTATTTTTCCATATTGACGTGCCTGTATCATTCCTCTCTTCCATGAAATTATATTCAATTTTATTACAGTGCTCTCCCTGACACTCAAGAAGCCGCACAAAATCAGTAACCTTCTTCCAATAAAAATAAATGTTAAGATATTAAACTTACAGTTAATATAATTTTCTAGATATTGCACCATTAATGTTATTTGAGTGAGTGGCAAAAATAAGGTTTTGTTGATTTTTTTTCTGCCAGGCATATGCTGTATTGATCTGTGCATGCCTTTTAATTTAAGTAGATTACACACACATGAAAAGTTTGCCCTTCAAGTCAGTCCATAAAATACTTGATTAATTGTCAAAAAATCTGGCAAGGCAAATGCTGATCCAGCAATATGCCTGAACATTAAAAGCCAAAATAAGGTCATGGCCAAGAATTTGAAGAATTTTTAACAAATGCAGAGTAAAAGCATATGGGCACCATTGCTCCTTTTAGATCTAAATTAGGATTTGCTACTGAGTCAAATCATAGACATTTGGCTTTATTTATTAGGACTTGTGATGGAACTGAAGCATACGTGTATGCCAGGTAGAGATTCCTACACGATGAAACCTAGAAGCAGGTGGTCATGGTGGAACTGACAGTTCCTTAGGAGGACTGGATTGAGAAGCATTTGAGTATAACTAAGCCAAATGCCATGGGCTGGCAGGGAAATGCCAGAGACAGAGTTAGAGGGCACAATGTGAGTCTATAGCAGTGGAATGTCAGAGGTTTTGCTGGTTGCTTGACGTGCAGAACCTACTCTCTCCTTGGCCTTATGGGGGCTGCAAGGAAAACGGCCATCGCTAAAGCTGCTGAGTGAGCCTCCAGGTGGCTGTGGATCAAGAGGTGTGGACTGTGGATCAGGGTGCTGGGACACAAGCTAGGGTCTGATCAACCCTGAATGGGTCACCTGGGCAAGAGTGTCTGATGTTGAAAGACCCAAAACATCTGATGACCACAGGTTATACCACGGATGACGTGTCCCAGCACGTACTAGGGGCAGGTACTAGAGAGTACCCCAGTGGCTGTACCCCTTGACAATAAGTACTCATGTTTGAGTACTGTTGGGGGGGACAGCCTACCTGGAGGAAGTGACAGTGGCCGGGCCTCCGGCACAGAGGACGGCCCTGTAGCTCAGAAGGGTAGGGATAGAAGAAAGAGGACCATAGTAATAGGGGACTCGATAGTCAGGGGTTCAGACAGGCGGTTCTGTGGAGGTGATCGGGAGTCCCGGATGGTAGTTTGCCTCCCTGGTGCCAGGGTCCGGGACGTTTCTGATCGCGTCCAAGATATCCTGAAGTGGGAGGGTGAGGAGCCAGAGGTCGTGGTACATGTAGGTACCAATGACATAGGTAGGAAAGGGGAAGAGGTCCTGAAACGAGAGTATAGGGAGTTAGGAAGGCAGTTAAGAAGAAGGACCGCAAAGGTAGTAATCTCGGGATTACTGCCTGTGCCACGCGACAGTGAGAGTAGGAATGGAATTAGGTGGAGGATGAATGCGTGGTTGAGGGATTGGAGCAGGGGGCAGGGATTCAAGTTTCTGGATCATTGGGACCTCTTCTGGGGCAGGCGTGACCTGTTCAAGAAGGACGGGTTACACTTGAATCCTGGGGGGACCAATATCCTAGCGGGGAGGTTTGCTAGGGCTACGGGGCAGACTTTAAACTAGTAAGATGGGGGGGCGGAAATCAATTTGAGGAAACTATGGGAGAGGAGGTTAGTTCACCAATAGAGCAAGTAAGTAGACCGTGTGTGAGGGAGGACAGGCAGGTGATGGAGGAGGGATGCGCTCAGCCCGAAGTTGTAGGGGAGAAGAAAGAAAAGGATAATAAATTTGAATGCATTGCTAGGGATGAAAAGAGAGGAGGAGGTGGAGAGTATCTTAAATGTATCTATTTTAATGCTAGGAGCATTGTAAGAAAGGTGGATGAGCTTAAAGTGTGGATTGATACCTGGAATTATGATGTTGTAGCTATTAGTGAAACATGGTTGCAGGAAGGGTGTGATTGGCAACTAAATATTCCTGGATTTAGTTGCTTCAGGTGTGATAGAGTAGGAGGGGCCAGAGGAGGAGGTGTTGCATTGCTTGTCCGAGAAAATCTTATGGCGGTGCTTTGGAAGGATAGATTACAGAGCTCCTCTAGGGAGGCTATTTGGGTGGAATTGAGGAATGGGAAAGGTGTAGTAACACTGATAGGAGTGTATTATAGGCCACCTAATGGGGAGCGTGAGTTGGAAGAGCAAATGTGTAAGGAGATAGCAGATATTTGTAGTAAACACAAGGTGGTGATTGTGGGAGATTTTAATTTTCCACACATAGATTGGGAAGCTCATTCTGTAAAAGGGCTGGATGGTTTAGAGTTTGTGAAATGTGTGCAGGATAGCTTTTTGCAACAATACATAGAAGTACCGACTAGAGATGGGACAGTGTTGGATCTCCTGTTAGGGAATGCGATAGGTCAGCTGACAGATGTATGTGTTGGGGAGCACTTCGGGTCCAGTGATCACAATAGCATTAGCTTCAATATAATTATGGAGAAGGACAGGACTGGACCTAGAGTTGAGATTTTTGATTGGAGAAAGGCTAACTTTGAGGAGATGCGCAGGGATTTAGAGAGAGTGGAATGGGTCAAGTTGTTTTATGGGAAGGATGTAATAGAGAAATGGAGGTCATTTAAGGGTGAAATTATGAGGGTACAGAATCTTTATGTTCCTGTTCGGTTGAAAGGAAAGGTTAAAGGTTTGAAAGCGCCATGGTTTTCAAGGGATATTAGAAACTTGGTTCGAAAAAAGAGGGATGTCTACAATAGATATAGGCAGCATGGAGTAAAGGAATTGCTCGAGGAATATAAAGAATGTAAAAGGAAACTTAAGAAAGAGATTAGAAAAGCTAAAAGAAGTTACGAGTTTGGTTTGGCAAATAAGGTGGAAGTAAATCCGAAAGGCTTCTACAGTTATATTAAAAGCAAGAGGATAGTGAGGGATAAAATTGGTCCCTTAGAGAATCAGGGTGGTCAGCTATGTGTGGAGCCGAGGGAGATGGGAGAGATTTTGAACGATTTCTTCTCTTCGGTATTCACTAAGGAGAAGGATATTGAATGGTGTAAGGTGTGGGAAACAAGTAAGGAAGTTATGGAACCTATGACAATTAAAGAGGTGGAAGTACTGGCGCTTTTAAGAAATTTAAAAGTGGATAAATCTCCAGGTCCTGACCGGATATTCCCCAGGACCTTGAGGGAAGTTTGTGTAGAGATAGCAGGAGCTCTGACGGAGATCTTTCAGATGTCATTAGAAACAGGGATTGTGCCGGAGGATTGGCGTATTGCTCATGTGGTTCCATTGTTTAAAAAGGGTTCTAGAAGTAAGCCTGGCAATTATAGACCTGTCAGTTTGACATCAGTGGTGGGTAAATTAATGGAAAGTATTCTTAGAGATAGTATTTATAATTATCTGGATAGACAGGATCTGATTAGGAGTAGCCAGCATGGATTTGTGCGTGGAAGGTCATGTTTGACAAACCTTATTGAATTTTTTGAAGTAGTTACGAGGAATGTTGACGAGGGTAAGGCAGTGGATGTAGTCTATATGGACTTCAGCAAGGCCTTTGACAAAGTTCCACATGGAAGGTTAGTTAAGAAGGTTCAGTCGTTAGGTATTAATGCTGGAGTAATAAAATGGATTCAACAGTGGCTAGATGGGAGATGCCAGAGAGTAGTGGTGGATAATTGTTTATCGGGATGGAGGCCGGTGACTAGCGGGGTGCCTCAGGGATCTGTTTTGGGCCCAATGTTGTTTGTAATATACATAAATGATCTGGATGATGGGGTGGTAAATTGGATTAGTAAGTATGCTGATGATACTAAGGTAGGAGGTGTTGTGGATAATGAGGTGGGTTTTCAAAGCTTGCAGGGAGATTTATGCCGGTTAGAAGAATGGGCTGAACGTTGGCAGATGGAGTTTAATGCTGAGAAGTGTGAGGTTCTACATTTTGGCAGGAATAATCCAAATAGAACATACAGGGTAAATGGTAGGGCATTGAGGAATGCAGTGGAACAGAGAGATCTAGGAATAACAGTGCATAGTTCCCTGAAGGTGGAGTCTCATGTAGATAGGGTGGTGAAGAAGGCTTTTGGAATGCTGGCCTTTATAAATCAGAGCATTGAGTACAGAAGTTGGGATGTAATGTTAAAATTGTACAAGGCATTGGTAAGGCCAAATTTGGAATATTGTGTACAGTTCTGGTCACCGAATTATAGGAAAGATATCAATAAATTAGAGAGAGTGCAGAGACGATTTACTAGGATGTTACCTGGGTTTCAGCACTTAAGTTACAGAGAAAGGTTGAACAAGTTAGGTCTCTATTCATTGGAGCGTAGAAGGTTGAGGGGGGATTTGATCGAGGTATTTAAAATGTTGAGAGGGATAGATAGAGTTGACGTGAATAGGCTGTTTCCATTGAGAGTAGGGGAGATTCAAACGAGAGGACATGATTTGAGAGTTAGGGGGCAAAAGTTTAAGGGAAACACGAGGGGGTATTTCTTTACTCAGAGAGTGATAGCTGTGTGGAATGAGCTTCCTGTAGAAGTAGTAGAGGCCAGTTCAGTTGTGTCATTTAAGGTAAAATTGGATAGGTATATGGATAGGAAAGGAGTGGAGGGTTATGGGCTGAGTGCGGGTAGGTGGGACTAGGTGAGATTAAGAGTTCGGCACGGACTAGGAGGGCCGGAATGGCCTGTTTCCGTGCTGTGATTGTTATATATGGTTATATGGTTATATGGTTATCCGAGGATGTACGTATCTCTGCATCAACATCAAATCCAGATGGCTAACCGAGCCTTTCTAGCTCGCTGGAAGTGCAGAAGGTATTTGTCAATGTCAAGGCCAGGGCAATGGCTCCAGTATCAGTTGGCACCCACTTCATTCCTTAGGAGAGACCATTTCAAGCGTTGTACACAATCATTATTCTTTCATACATACACATTGCATTATATCAGAGCTGAATGGCAAACATTCCTAGAATGTGTAATCATTACAGCATGAAAATGGATCATACTCCACACTCACTTGTTCAAAGAGACCTGGTTGTACTTTTCCTCTATCCATTCATTCCACTTTCCTTCTACAACTAGACCCTTCACAGAAATTACTAATTCTGGTCATGTATTCCATCATATCTCAGTACATTCAGTAAGATTCAACTATATTCACAAGGCAGCCTAAATGTATTGCCACATGCAACACTCATACAGAAAACTAACAATGCGACCATTTTTAAAAATCTAACTCCATTAGTCCAAAGATTGCACTAGTTTCAAAATAAAAGGCTGGAAACTGAATTGCATGGCACCCATGATGCAAAATTCAAACTTACTCAAAGTTGGTCTCACTCATGATCAGACCAGGCACTTCTGATTGTGTTCCCCATTACCATGTCACTCCTTTCCCAGCCACCAAATGGCGCCACTGGTTGCAATTCACTAGTTTCTACTCGTACCAACATGAATTAGAGGATAAAGGTCCACATAACAGCCAACATGGAGCAGTCTCTATAGAAAAAGGCGGCTACGTTTCATTTTCCTTGCTACATAAGAGGAAGATTGCCTGACACCTGAGCATTACCTGGTCAATTTGGAACAAGCAGTGGGCTGTTTATGTAGAAAATGCCTCGAGAGTGACACCACCAGCAAGACTGAACAACTCAAGGCATCATGATGGCAATGGTTGTCCACTTAATATTGATCAGGACCCATATTAGTGAAGAGCCTACCTCCAGTGATGCATCTTACCTCAGTCTCTCTGACAAACCATCTATTAAAAGACTTAGATTACCTAAGCCAATATGAATGAGGTGTGTGATACTCACAGAGAGGATCTCTCTCCATAAAGCTGAGCCTGGACTGGCTCCTTCATCAATGAAAAATGCTTATTCTCTCTTAGGTTCCTCTCCACTGGTTCTTCCACAGAGATGACAGAAAATCTTTGCTGCATCTACCAATCTGGGGGGTAACAGAGGTACCGCATTCTTTGAAAAGTGATTACATTTTCTATTATTTCAGTGAGGTGTGGCACAGGTGGCGTTACAAGCAGCTGATTTACCAAACCAATTCATGGGTGAATTCAAACATTGATGTTGAAAGAGGAAGACAACGATGACTCTTTGTGCTCCAGTGGCTGCCTGATGAGAGCTTGGCTGCTGATATAGAATATGGATTCTAATATTGACAGGGAAATCAGTCTAACACTGCTTTCCAGTAATTAACCTGCTATAACCATCCAGCGCCATCAGAATGGCTGTAGTACCAAGGTCCTTGGGAAGAGGACAGGGGATTTGAAACACGTTCAGGATGGCAGTGAAGGACCTCAGCAATGGGAACCCCTTCACCAGAGGCCTCTTCGTCAAGAAGGTCCTACTGGAGCCCTGTATGCTTGAGGCAAATGACATCTACTGCCTCCAGGAGTCTCCAGGAAGCAAGTACTTTGACACTATATCCAATTACCAGCAAGATGGCAGATGATGCTACAGGAGGAGGGGAATGAGGCTCTTCTGTCAATGCTGAAGACAAAACAACTTTTCACCCTCCTCTGTCAGAAGGGCCTTGTGTTAATGGTGCACATGTTTAAAACTTGTGGCACTGTTGTGGATGTACTCACCTTCCTGGCCCATTATTTGACGGAGTAGGTTTGCGTGGACATCAAGGAGTGTTTGGAATCTTGACTGGCAAGCTCCAGTAGAAGGCCAAGCTAAGGCTGGGCTTTGATGGTGCCATCATCTACCCTCCTTCAGTGTTTGCTATTGGAGAAAACTGTGGAGGCATGGTACGTGAAAGACATCCCAGATGGTGTCAGAACTGCAACAATCCAGGACACACGGCAGTCCGAATGCACTGCACTCATTTGCAAGAACTGTAAGCATGATGACCAAGGACTGCAGGGAAAACAGAAGTTGCAACCTGCATGTAAAGGCAGGCCCAAAACATGCCTGTACCTATGCACAGGCAATATGAGGGGGAGCTAGCATAGTCACTTCCCAGAGGAACATGAACACACCCCTGACCAGTACGGAGGCACCGTTGAGATTGAGACTGAGACCAGGACTGAGGTAAGGATAATTGTCTTAGGCTCCAGCCACAAGCTCCCAGTCTCCTCCTCAAGAGGAGGAATCAATTGAAGAGGGAGTGTGAAAGGGACAAGAAGGGGAATGGCTGGTGGTGAAGAAAAAGAGGCCTCAGAAGTCATACCCAAAAGACAAGGGGCTATGGAGAGTAAAATAAATAGGAAGAAAGAAGCCATGTAAATGATGTCAGCAACCTCTCCCTGCTGGAGGATGAAGCAAATATGCGAAGCTGAAGACGTAGGCATAAGAAGCACTAAAATGGAGGCCACCAGACCAAGGCAAAGAGAAGGGGAGCCTATGGACAAATAAAGCATGAAAGAAATTCAGGCTGCAACCCCTCCGTTCTGGGACACTGAAACAGCACAACATCCAATATTCCCCAGGTCCAGGAGGCTAGGAGTTGCACAAAGACCTTTGATCTCTGGCTCTGGATGTTTGGGAGCAGCACAGAAGCTATCAGCACCCAGCTCCAGGAGAGGGGGCCCAGCATGTTGTCTGGGGCATCCCTGTTCCATGAGATGGAGAGAACAAACCAGTCAGAGCCAGAGGTTGGATCAGGAACAAAGCCTAATCTTCCTCCTAGTGCCAAACACTGGGGAAGACAAACTCATGGAACCTGAGTGCCCAAGCTGTTAGGATATGAATCAGCTGTATTATCACTGATATATGTTGCAAAATTGGTTATATTTTGGAAGCAGTACAGTATAAGACATAAAAATTATGAAAAGTTACTAAAATAAATGAATAATGAGAAAGAGGAATTGCAAGGTAGTGTTCCTGGACAATTCAGAAATCTGATGGCAGAGGGGAAGAAATTGTTTCTCAATCATTGAGTGAGGATCTTCAGACTCCTGTACCTCCTGTTCAATGGGAGCAATGAGAAGAGAGCATGTCCCAGATGGTGGTGGTTCTTGACGATGGATACTGCCTTCCTGAGGACCACCTACTGGGGATGGGGATGTCCTCAGTGGTGGTGGGGGTTGTGGCCTGAGTCTACAACCTGCTGCAGCCTCTTTCGATCCTGTGCCACCTGAGATTCTGATGTCATTGGTGAATTTACAGATGGTTTTGAGCCGAGCATTACGATCATGTGTGTAGAGAGATTAGGGCTGTGGGCTAAGCATGCATTGTTGCAGTTCACCCGTGCTGCTTGTCAGTGAGGAGGAGGAGGTATTATTTCTGATCCAGACTGAATGTGGTCTCTCAATGAGGAAGTCAAGAATCTAGCTGCAGAGGGAGATACAGAGATCTAGGTGTGGAAGCTCTCTGATAAGTATTGAGGGGATGATGGCATTAAACATCAAGCTGTAATTGATAAACAGTAGCCTAATGAACGTATTGCTGAGGTTCAGGTGCTTGAAAGCTGAGGGTAGAGCCAGTGAGACTGTGCCTACTGTAGACCTCGTGTGGTGGTCCAGGTCCTTGTTCAAGCAGGATTTTTTCCTAGCCATGACCAGCCTCTCAAAGCAGGGGGTAATTGTACTTGAGGCAGCACACCATGCTCTTCTTGGGCATTTGTCTAACTGAAACCCTTCTGAAGCAGGTGGGAACCTCTGAATGCAGCAGTATAAATTTAAAGATGTCCTTGAGTTCTCCAACCAGTTGGTTGGCACAGGTTTTCAGTTCACTGCCAGGTACACCATCGGGTAGTTTTTTCCTTGCAAGAGTTCACCCTGCAGAACCAGAGCTCCTAACCATTAACAGAGGGGCCCACTGACCCCAGGTTGGGACCCTCTAATCCAGAAGGATGCTCTGAGATAGCAATCACAGGGTCAATGAATGCTGCAGAGATTCACACAGTTGTACTTTCATTCTTCCTCTCAAAGTGTGCATAAAAAGGCAGTGAGCTCATCAAGCAGCAATTCCTGTGGCTGAGGCAATGAGGGCTCAGGCTGATTGACAATGGACTGTATTTCTGAACTCAGTTAGCTAAAGAAATAAAACAGTGCTGTTGGCTTCCCATGAGTACAGCAGCCATTGACTGCCCTGTTGTGTCCTCAAGGACTCCTGTTATTAAACCAGACCTTTATATTGATGGGAATTGTGTCCATTCTCTCAATGCACAAGTTGCTGCAGATTGTGGATGACCCAATGACTCCTTTATCATCAGCGGGTTTGCACTGCTGACATGCTCAACAACAATGAAAGATCAAAATTCAAATAAATATATTTATTACCGAAGTATATATAATGATACCATATACCACCTTGCAATTCATTTTCTTGCACGCGTTTACAGGAAAAATATAACTACAATTGAATTTTACATTATGGTATTCATAAACAAAGGCTGCGAAACGACCAATGTGAAAAAGCACAACAACACACACAAAATGGTGGTGGAACACAGCAGGCCAGGCAGCACCTATAGGGAGAAGCGCTGTCAACGTTTCGGGCCAAGACCCTTCGGCAGTTCTCCCTATAGATGCTGCCTGGCTTGCTGCGTTCCACCACCATTTTGTGTGTGTTGCTTGAATTTCCAGCATCTGCAGATTTCCTCGTGTTTGCTGAAAAAGCACAAGCTGTGCAAATATAAATACTGTAATACTAACAACATAAGTTGTAAAGAGACCTTGAAAGCAAGTCAAAAGGTCATGGAATCAGTTCAGTGTTGAAGTAAGTAATGTTATCCATGTAGGTTCAAGAGCCTGATGTTACCAATCCTTAACCTGGTGGTGTGGGACTTAAGGCTCCTGTACCTCCTGCCTGATGGCAGTAGCAAGAAGAGACCATGGCCTGGATGGTGGAGTCACTGATGATGGATACTGCTTTCTTCTGGCAGCTCTCCATGTAAGTGGACTCAGTGGTGGGGAGGGATGGACTGAGCTGTATCCACCACTGTCTGTCACCCTTTATGTTCCTAGATATTGACGTTTCCATACCAGGCCATGTAGCTACCAATTAGGACATGTTCCACTGTGAATCTATACTAGTTTGTAAAAGTTTTTGGTGACATGATGAATCTATACAAACTTTTAAGGAAAGAGAAGTATTGAGACTTCTTTGCAATGACTCTTATGCACTGATCCCAGGACAGATCCTCTGATATGTTAATACAATTGAAATTAAAGCATCTGACCCTCTCCACCTCTACTCTGCTAACGGCGATTGTCTCGTGGACCTCCGGTTTTTCCTTTTGTAGTTGAGAACCAGCTCTTTGATTTTGCTGACATTGAGTTGAGGTTGTATTTGAAGTATCACTCAAACAGACTTTCAATTTCCCTCCTATTTGTTGAATCGTCACCACTTTTGATTTGGCCAACAAGAGCGGTGTCATCAGCCAACTTAGATATAATAATGGAGCTGTACTTAGCTGCACAATCATAAGTATTAAGTGAGTTGAGCAGAGGGCTAAGCACACAGCCTTGTGGTGTACCTGGCCTGATGTTGTCACTCTAATTACACAGGGTGTACCGAGGTCCAGGTCTTGGAGCTTAGTGATGAGTTTTGAGTGGATGATAATATTTGATTGCTGCATGTGGACAATAAAGAACATCCCAACATATGTATCATCACTGACTGGGTGTTCCAGAGTTGAGTGAGCAGTGAATGAAATAACATCTGCTGTGGACTGGGTTGTAGCAGTTGGCAAACTGGAATGGATCCAAGTTACTCCTCAGGTAGGAGCTGATATGCTTCATAAACAGCCTCTCAAAGTGCTTCATCAGAATCAGAATCAGGCTTATTATCACCGGCAGTAAATATAAGTGTTACCAATAATAGCCATTATGGCAGGTTACTACCTTCTTCTTGGGCTTCTGTATGATTGATGCCTGCATGAAGTCGATGGTTACCTAGGACAACTGAAGTGAAAAGCTGAAGATATCTGTAAATACTCCAGCCAGCTGAATAGCACAGGTCTTCAGTACTCAGCTAGGTACACAACCTGAGCCAGACGCTTTCCACGAGTTCAGCCTCCTGAAGGATGACTTCACATCAGCATCAGAGACTGAGATCACAGGGGCTGTGGGAAAGTGTGAAGGTGCCTCCATGTTCTGTCATTTAAAGTGAGCATAAAAGGTGCTAATTTCATTTGGGAGTGAAAATTCGTTGCCGTTTACATTGCTTTGTTTTGCAGGGTGATGGCAATCAAACCCTAGCACAGTTGTCGAGCATCCCTCTGTAATTCAAGATTAGTCTGGAATTGCCATTAGTGCCCATAGAAAGGGTAGTAGAGGAGAAATATGTCCATCTCCCTCTGTGGTTAGATACGCCTATTCACACACCAACCAATGTGCCTGAGCAGAGATACATTGAGAAATACGCGAGTACTAAAATGGTTTTGGGAGAGGCCACATATCTCCTCAAGATGAGACTTCCTTGCCTACATTGGGCCAGGAGTGTGCTGGAGTAACTGCCCGGCAAACACAAATATTTCACTGTGTGCTTAATTAAGCACAATTTAGCAAATCAAAGAACCAGAAGACCTGACCTTCAGGGTCACAAGTCAGGGCCAAAGCATAGCAGGAACCAAGGGTGGCTTGCAGGGGTCTGTCTGCTCAGCTTTCACATCCTCCTCTCCCAGATGAGGGAAGCATCGTTAACACATACCATATGAATTTCCTTTAGAGACTATTTTTTTTCCAGACGCAACCCACATAACCATTTTAAATAGAAGCCTAGTGATTGTCTTCTCACTCCTGAAGGTTGTTACACTGAAGCATTAACTCCGTTTCTCTCTCCACGGATGCTTCCTGACCTGCTGAGTGTTTCAGACTTCCAGCAGCAGTTTTCCTCTGAATTTTCACGATGTGTGTACAAAGAAACATTGCTCATATGGGGAGCTCAGGTGATGCTTTAAAACCCTTACAGTGGTGTGTAGATCACTCTGCTGTACTCTGTGAGGACATAAAATTTTATTAAACATTGCTCCTTTGTGGAGGAATATCAATCAGGGAGCCATCTTTTGAAAATATCTTCCATATACTTCTTAAAGTGGGCTTGGTCTCCAACACCTATTTCTTCCCAATCCCCCAGTGCACACCTTCCTCCCACGATACATCTCAGATTAGGATATACATGTGCTCTTGAAATAATATTGGGAGTGTCTCCTTCTTGCCAGAAGCACCTCTAAAGTCAATGTTTAGAGGCCACCATGTTGTACGTTACTTTCAGAGCTGACAAAGTTCACTGATTGCTATACTTCAAACTATTGAAAGTTGCACTGAATTGAATTTGGGAATTATATAACTGCCACTGGTTTCCGGGCATATTTTATCACTATACTCTCTCGCACTAAACCTTGGATATTTTTGTGATATTTTTTGAGGGGAACCTTTTTGGCACCAACTTTAAATGCAGCACTCTTTAATTACACCAAAAATTCTTGACAGTACTCCAAAATTAACATGTTTTCTAGACGAATTACCAGTTCCAATGGAACGTGTCAAATTTTTCAGCTTTTAGTCAATAAATACAAAAAAAGCCAAAGGAAGAGTGTGGTCTCTTACATGAAACGATGCAATGTCCTCACGATCCAGGGGTCTTTTGACGTGCATCTTACCAGCAACCTGATCAATACCAAAGACCTCCATAGGTGGCTGATCTGCTCCAGGTCCAGTGATGCTGTATCGGATCTGGATCTCCCTGTCTTTATCTGACCGAATCTGAAATCGAAACCCATTGAGAGGTGTCAAGACTTAATAAAAAAGATCTTTTTATGGTGTAATTAAAAGACTATACAAGACTGTAGTAAGTGGATTCATTTCGCTGAACGGCAACTTCCAATACACTTCCTAATACATGTCATGGAATAACATAAGATGGAACAAAGGTTAATTCTGACAAACTTGGTGAAACATGAAATAAACTGAATTGAATTTACTTTGAACTTTGAAGTATATAATAGAAAATTGACCAAAGCATTAAGCAGTTGCTCTTCACTTTTATATTCCAAGCTGTGTGTACACATTGATAGATAATATCAAACAGGTTATAGTTTATTATTTTGTTTTATTTAGAGATACAGCACGGTAATAGGACCTTTTGGCCCAATGAGTCCAGGCCAGCCATGTGATGAATTTAACTACTGTAGATTCCGGACTACAGAGCGCACCTGATTTTAAGCCGCTGGCACTAATTTTAGAAATAAAATCATTTTTTTAAATGTAAAGGCCGCACCGGATTTTAGGCCGCACCGGATTTTCGGCCGCAGGTGTCCCACGTTGTAATATGAGATATTTACACAGAAAGATATTACACGTGAGGATTTTTTTAACTTTTAATTAAATCCATATGGTAACAAAAACAAATACATATTGCAAATGCTTTTTTTCGAACCGTGCCCGTACGCGGCTACTTTTAAATATACGTTGCGTATACTTCTTTACTGAACAACATTCCAATATTTCCTAACGACTGGTAAAAAATATATATACTGCAGCCTACCAGGAAAAGTTATTGATACCTTTAACTTAAAAGCAGATTTCGCTCGGATCCAAAGCCGCTCGCGGAATCCGCTCCCCCCCTCCTTTCCGTTTCATCGCAAACGGCATTTAAAAGCAGATTTCGCTCGGATCCAAAGCCGCTCGCGGAATCCGCTCCCCCCTCCTTTCCGTTTCATCGCAAACGGCATTTTCCCACAAGACGCCGCGAAACCGGGTGTGACGTCATAGCATCCCGCGATGTAGTACAGAAAACAAATATAGTTTAAACTAAGTAGGGTAGGTAGCACAATGCTTCGAGTGTTTTCCATGTTGATGAGGGTGAGTACAAATGACTGATTTACAATAATTTAATTGTGAAAGTGCGCTTGATTTATCGTACAATTTCATTGGACCTCTGTGAACTACTCATCAATTTTATTGGTCTACTGTTACGAGGCAAAATGTTTACGAGGCGGCATGAAAAAAACCTTGCATTAGCCGCTTTGGATTATTGGCCGCAAAGTTCAAAGCTGTTCAAAATGTGGGAAAAAAGTAGCGGCTTAAAATCCGGAATCTACGGTACTAACCTGTACATTTTTGGAATGGGAAGAAACCAGAGCACCTGGAGGAATCCCACGCAGGCGTGGATTCATGCGTGAATGAACTCCTTAGAGACGGTGACAGGAATAGAATCCAGGCGGCTGACACTATAATGGCATTCCACTAACTGCTATGCCAACATGCTGCCCAAAACATTTCACTTCTTAAGTTCTTGCACTTAGCATGATTAAAATCTCCATCATGAACAGAACATAAAATATGGATAAATGAAAAGAAAGCAAAAGGTTAACTATTATTTTGTCAGAATTAATATCCAGATAGAGTACTGCTATTTTAGCTTTCGTCTCCAGCAACAATATAAAGCAGCAGTATAAACTGCCCACTGGGTTGAATAAAATGGGCATTAATGGGTTTAAGATGGTCTATAAAGTCTGTTATAAGGTCATTCTGTTCTGTAAATGCTTCCATAGAGTCTGCTCAAGAAATTCTCGCATTTTTATACAAAAGATTTTAAAATTAAATTGTCCAATGTTGTTTTATGTGGCATTAAGCAAATGAAGATCAATTCCTCCCAGAAGGAAAGGCAATAAGATTATCTCCATACCCCTCTGCCTCTTCAAGCTGCTTCTTAAAACCACCATTTTGACCAAGAATTTGGCTCTAAAATTCCCTTGTGTTACTCTTAGTTGAATTAGTTTTGATAACACACCTGCAGAGGAACTTACAGTGGTTTAGTATATAATGATGAGACAGAAATGCGAGATTGTTGGTGCAGTTCAGTCTCTCTTTGTTTGCTATCAGATAGACAAGTGCTAGTTCTTACATATATATTCTTCAGTAAGTAGCAAGACAATATGCTCTGTGCACACATGTACTTGCACATATGACAATAAACTCAACTTTAGACTTTAAAATGGTTTTCTCAATGACTGCACTCTTTTGAAAAATCACTTTCCTAACCTCAATCTCTGAGAGTCACTGTCAGAAAACTACTGAGGCTGGTCGTGCATACTTGTCTTCTGATTAAATTATCAAGACTCCCAACATATTAGCCCACCTGCTTGACTGAATTGTTGCAATAAGCTTGACATTTAAAAGTGCATCTGGCAGGCTACACCATCTTGTGGGAGATGCCAGAGTAAGGACCTCCTTCAAGGAGCAGTTCTTGCAACATTATTTTAAATCTTTGCATAAATGGTCTATCAGCGATGCAAGCATTAACAATACATTTAACAGTTAAGCATGTGCTCCGTAAATTCGGTCACACACTTTATTTTCCTTGATGCAATGAGATACCATAGCAACTATTTACTAATGGTTTTGCATCACTCCAGAAATTTAACAGAGTAATTCACAGCATGCATCAAATGCAAATTCTGCATCAAGTGATGCTATATCCTTTGCAATGCTCCAATTGCAACATTGTGGGAGATATTAATCCATGTTGGTTCAGGAACGATACTCTGTCACTCCTACAACTGCCTTATTTTCAATGCACAGTGTCACAGTGGGAGCATAAAATCAAACATAAATACACAGTCCAGGACTCGAGCTGTGCTGATGAAAGTGTTGATCAGTTTGAGAAGACCATCATGAAGTAAAACACCACACCTATGCGATGTCAGCAATAAAGTTCCCAATTAAGCTTTCAGCACCTTGATCCGTTTGAAAATAGTGATACATTTATTTTCACCAATACAATTCTGATATTTATAGCAACCGTCATTTCATTTTAAACAAATAAATTCCTCTATTCCTTATCCCTAAAGTGTGTGCTCTTCGGCAAAATGGGAAGCACTCTCACCCTGAATCAGGAGGTCAGGGATTTAAGTTCAGCTTGTGAGATTTCACCAGAAGAATTTCACCAGCACTTCATTGCAACACTGAGGGAGTGTGACACAGTTAGAAGAGTCATCCTTCAGGCAGGACAGTGAACCAGGATCTGAATACTCACCTAGCGGGACATAAAATCTTTGGAAATAGTCTGAAAACGAGCATGGGAGCTATCTGCAATGCTGGCCAATGTTTATCTCTCAAAAAAAAACATTACGGAAAATAATCATTTTGTTTGTCCCTGGAGATTGCTGTTTAAATACTGTCCGACAGCAATATCTTCAAACATAATTCATTGAGAGGTTCCTAAAATGATGTTATATAAATGTGTTATCTTAATATTTACCTGTGTAATAAGGTGTAATAAGATCCCTAGCTGTAGGTCGATAGCCCCTCTGCCTAATGGGGAGCCTTGAGAGAGACGAAGGCAACGGGAGTAAACCTAGACAGAAAGTGGAGCCCCTAAGACAGCTGGACATCCTTCTGGCAGCTCCTGCGGTCAAGGGGGTGCCACACGTATTTCTTTGCTTTCTCTTGGACTATACCGGTGAGGCTGAGAGGGGATCTTGACGACAGGGCATTCCAAAATCTCCATACCCTCCGCCCAGGCTTGTGCCCCAGACGGGTGCCACTATCACCCCATTGTCCCTCGCGACAAGTGGATGCCATCATCATCATCAATAAGGTGCAATTACTTCAAAACTAGTCCAGAGCTTCAGGAATATTACTACATTCTAACTGAATTCAGCTGTGTGCATTGTGATTTCTATGTAGAACTTGATTCTTCTGAGTTTTGTTCAATGTTTTAAATATCAGACAAATATAATAAAATATTCAGTGTCACACTGCCATGAGGGATCTGCAGTGCTAAAAGACATCTAAAGCATGTTGGCAATGTCATTTACACTTCCAGCTTTCTGCCATTATAGCACTTTATTTCCCATTGAAACAAACATTTCTATGCAGCTGTTGCTAAGCTCTAATGATTTTATGTGGTTTCCAATAAAATCCAAATCATTTTTAAAGGACCCATTAAAATTAATCCCAGGAGTCCTGTGTGTCTGCACTTTCTGGCAGTGTAATACAATCCCCAAGCTGATTCTATACAAGATCAAGTCTTTCCATCAATTCAATTGTTTCAAGATTCAAGAATGTAAATAACTCCACAAATAAGATTAATTTTCACGGCAAAGTAAAAGGACATAATCTGTAATATTTCATGTCTGAAACTAGCCTAGAACACAGTCAAAACAAGATGATATATAATGCTCCAGTCTGAGACCTTGGTGACTCCTCCAGTACAGCAGACTGTACAGTTCAATCAGACATTCACCCCACTTTGACAAGGAGATGATTTGCAAAATGTTGCGGGGACCTGTAGCTGTCCAGTTATATTAAAAATGCACTTTGTGAAGACGGAAAAGGGGTGGAGTGGCACTTCATCATCCACCCCGCACAGCAAGCCAAAGTAAAGGGTCATTTGCAGACTGAGAATAGGAATCATGTTTAATATCACTTGCATATGTCATGAAATTCGTTGTTTTGCAGCAACAATACATTGCAATACATAATAATAAAAAACTATAAATTAAAATAAGTATATGTAAAAAAATAAAATGTATTTAATTAAGTAGTGCAAAAAGAGAGGGAGAAATATACTGAGGTAGCGTTACAAACAAGAGAAAATCTGCAGATGCTGGAAGTCAAAGTAATACACGCAAACTGTTGGAGGAACACAGCAGGCCAGGCAGTATCTATGGACAAAAGTAAACAGCTGACATTCAGAAATTTTATGGCAGAGGGGAAGAGGCTGTTCCTGAAACAAAATGAGTGTGTGCCTTCAGGCTCCTGTACCTCCTCTTTGAATGTAGCAATGCGAAGAACGCATGTCTTGGGTGAATGGGGTCCTAAATGACAGGTGCCACGTTTTTGAGGCATCACCTTTTAAAGCTGTTCTGGATGCCGGGGAGCCTAGTGCCCATGATAGGCAGCCATTGAGGCAGTGAGTTAGGAGTGGCAACCTATATGCCTGGCAGCAAAAATCATTACCCAGAGAATTTGCAGTGGGGTGGAGGGTGTAGTGAGGGCTCAATGAGGCAAAAGGTGAATAAAACTTGAACATAAATATCTACAAAAAATTGGTGCAGGTTTTTATTTCTTACTTGCTCCCTTATTCCGTCTGCAGTTTTTTATCAGTCTATCAAATAATTGGAAGAGTTTTCTACATAGTAAACTAGATTCCTTTATATGTTAAAATAAAAGGCATACCTTACTGTTTAGGACATTCAATCCTTGCAAACGACTCATTTTCAGACTTCTACAAGTTAACAAAATTCACTACAATTATGTTTTTTAAGTGCTCTCATGAAAGAGCTAATGGATTCATTTTAAGACTCATTGTGCACATGAAGTGCCACCAAGGGTCCATTTAATATAAGCTTTCAAGAAGAGCTTATTTTAATGTCTGTGAGGAAAAAAAACTTTGGTATTGTAACATTAAAGCTGTATTGTCACATGCCAATGGTCTTGTGACTTCTTGTTCATTCTCTGAAATGTTGCAATGGATTTTAATTTCCCAGCTGCTGAAGATCATTTCCAATAAGCCATTAAAACACGAGGAAATCTGCAGATGCTGGAAATTCAAACAACAACACACACAAAATGCTGGTGCAACACAGCAGGCCAGGCAGCATCTATAGGGAGAAGCACTGTCGACGTTTCGGGCCGAGACCCTTTGTCAGAACGAACTGAAAGGAAAGATATTAAGAGATTTGAAAGTAGTGGGGGGAGGGGGAAATGGGAAATGATAGGAGAAGACCGGAGGGGGTGGGATGAAGCTAAGAGCAATGAGAAGGGGTCACATCCTGGGTGATGAGGGTCTTTAATGACTTTTTTGAGGCATCGCCTTTCGAAGGTGTCCTTGATGCTGTGGAGACAGATGCCCATGATGGAGCTGGCTGAGTTTACAACTTTCTGCAGCTTTTTCCAGTTCTGTGTAGTGGCCCATCCATACCAGATGGTGTATTTGCCAGTTAGAATTCTCTCCATGGTACAGCTTTAGAAATCTGCGAGTGTCTTTGGTCTGCACGTTCTTATACATTGAGTTGCCTCCACATGATTGATTAGATATTTGCATTAACAAGCAGGTGTACAGGTGTACCTAATAAAGTGGCCACCTGGTGTAAAACATTCAAATGTGCTAGCTTGAAATTATTGCAGATAAGGATGCAATTTAACCAATCATTTTCCAAGCTTCAAGGATAGAGGCTAGGTGATTTCGGTACCTTCTGTATGTGTTTCAGACTGCCAAACCTGCACTGTTGTGTTCTACTAATGACAATAATGTTAGGGAGAAAATGCGAGACAGCAGAAATGTACCAAGTGTCAAATAACAACATGGATGTTCTAAGACTTCCACAAGTGGATAGAAAGTAAAACACCCCTAAGAAAACTCATTCCCCTGTGCGGCTTGTGCAAGAAAACCACTTAGAGTAATTTAGCTAGTACTGCATTACAAATATACCTTCACTCTCTCTGGTACCAGATGACAAAAGAACAGCACAGACATACCTAGTGGATAATTGAATGAGCTAAGTGGACATAACGGCGTAGGGGAATAAGATAATATCTCGCACCATATGTCTGTTTCTACGCACCAATGATTGTCAGCCTCATAGGTGTGAAAATCTAATTTAAAAGGTAATCTTGCTTCTTGATGATGATGGACAGGCCTGCGCAGCATTTATCTTAAGATCCAAGTGTAGCCCACTTGGTTACTGATCGATCATTAAAATCACACTAACAACAATCTGGGTATTTTCTTCTTTTTAAATTGCCTTATAGGTTAAGACCAATGCCTAAGGTTAATCCTGCCCCCCCCCCCAAAGTAGACATTATCAAAGTCAAAAGTCAAAGCTAAGTTTATTGTCATATGCACAAGCATATGCATGCAAAAGCTTATTTATGGCAGCTTCACTGCCATATAACATCATATAAGCAGTGCTCACGAGAAAAAAGGAAAATATAAATTATACAAAATGCTGACAAGAAAATCCAATTTTTTGCCAAGAACAGTTTCTGTGGGTGACCACTTCCTCCTCTTAATGGCGTTTCTGTCAATCCTGAGTGGATGTCAGGCAGAGAGCCTGGAAACATGGTCAGGGAGTGCAGTGCTTCTTGAATACAGATTATTCACTGCCCATGTTGGATAATGAATATTAATAACTGAAAAACGAATAAAAAATGAACGGAAGTAAGTTGACATGTTAGCATCAGAAATATTGGTCTCATTTTGTCTGCCCTAAATTTCAGTTTGTTACAGATGATAACATTTGCCGATCTTAGAATGACCCACTAGCACCACTACCCCACTCATGACACCCTGACAAAATGAACATATTGACTCAATGTAGACATCCAGTAGATTTCTGAACAGCATAAATTGATGCACATTAAGGATCCCATTGGGTTTAGTGACAATATTCCTTCTTCTCGTATTAGGATGTTGTGATTCTTGGCTCATAGTTTGGTGATCCCAAAGGATCACATCTGTGAAAACACAAGTTACTTTATTCCCATCTGTTGGCATCTTATATTGTACCAATTTCATATTAAATTAAAACTCAAGACCAAAACAGAACATGTCATCCTCTGTAGAAATGAGTAAAAAAACTTATTTTTTCAATGGTGCTCCCTAAGATTCTATTTCTTCCACAAGAAGGAATATGTTTTTGACATGCACCCTGTCAAGACTCCTTGCACATTTCAATCAAGTTACCTGACATTATTGTAAGCCACAGCAGGGTAAAACCTAGCTTGTGCTACTGACTGAGTGAGGAGGACAAACTTCCTTCTTTAAAAGATGCAAATGAACCAGAAAGCTGAATTCAGTATAGCAGTTTCACAATCACAAGAACAGAAGCCATGGTTTCCTTCCAGATTTATTTAATCAACTGCATTTAATTTTCTATGTGGCACAGGAGGACTAAAATTGATAACTCTAGCTCTCTGAATTGTTAATGTCACCTTCTTCTGATATTAGACAAGAAAAGGCATGGAGGGGTTAAGAAATGCGGTGAAGAGGTGGAGTTAGATGCCTTCACTGTGTAGGGGAAGGCCGAATCATGCTTCTCAAGAAGTTTTCAAGGAAAAGATACATAAAAAAGAGAGCAGGGACCACAATCATGCTTTGCAAACAATAGAGGAATTGATGAACAACACAATGTTGAAGAGACTGAGTAGATGCAGCGAGGTAAGAATCAACCAATAGAAGAGAGACATCCTTCTTAATAAATCATTAACAAATGCTCCAACAGATTTATGAAATCTGTGAAATAAATGTACCTGGAAGTGTCTGCAGGACAGAAATACCGAGGACCTTCTGCAAATATATGATGTGTAAATACGCTTCAGATCTATTGATCATGATGCTATTTTTATGGTGCAAAGCCATTGTGCAAGTATTTTCTCTTCTTTAAGCTGCTTTCCTTCCATTTTGTTCCTTAACTATTAATGTTCTTGTGGCTTTCTTACAAAATGGTGCACTGCCTTTATATGTGTACCTTATTTTTCTACGTTTGTGTCCAGCGGAAAACCATTCAATCAGCTGTTCCTGTCTGTCTGTAACAGTGCCCAGCAATTGAACCGTTAAAGATTAGACTAAAATTCTTTCAGTGGAAGTAACTTAGAATTTTACTTTTCTGGCTCTTGGTGATTTCCAGCAAAATTAAATTAAGTGCTGTGCTGTAGCCTTACAGAAGTTTTAAATAGTGGTTGTGTGTTATCTGTGCTCTCCTGATTGAATATTGGCATTCCATTTTGTTGTAAGTAATTGGAGTGAAGAAATGGAAATTGACTTACAAAATGCTGAGCTGAAGAGCAAGGAGAGTCCGAGGAGAATTGGAGAAATGTGCCAGTTTGAGTGGGGCCAAGGGCGGAGAGACTGCCAGAGTGGCACTAGAAGAGTGGGAAGAAGATGTTGAGCTACCTGATGCATTGTGACAAGTATATAAGCAAATTTCAAACCATTTAATAATCAGATTGAGAGTACCAATTTATAACCTAAATAACCAGCAATTTCTTCACAATAAATAAGGGAAATCCTGAATTTTCTGTCACAATTTCCCATCAAATGACTTAGTAAAAGCACAAGCTAGTAATCAGAGCAACTATGTAAGTATGGGACCGTGAAGCGCAGGAGCAGAATTAGCTCCTTTGGCTCATCAAGTCTGCTCCACTGTTTGATCATGGCTGATTTAGTTTTCCTCTCAACCCCATTCCCCTGCCTTCTCCCATAATTTCTGATGCCCTTACAAATCAAGAACCTACCAACCTCCACTTTAAATATACCCAGTAACCTGACCTCCACAGCTGAATTCTACAGATTCACCACCTTCTGACTAAAGAAAAACCTCCTATATTCTAGAGGGATGTCCTTCTATTCTGAGGCTGCCTTTTTCCCACTATTGAAAGGCCTAGATGGAGTGGAAGTGGAGAGGATGTTCTCTATAGAAACATTCTGGACATCTAAGCTGATGTCTAATCCAGTTTGCTTGAATGCCAAGTGACTGAACCTCCTTGACCAACCTCTCAACTAAAACCTAGTCAAAGGTCTTGCTAAAGCCCTTGTAGACAATGTCCACTGACTTGCCTTCAACAACTTTCCTGTCAACATCCTCAAAAAACTCTATAAGATTGGTTAGACACAACCTACCATGCACAAAGCCATGTTGACTATCCCTAATCAGTCCCTGTCTGTCCAAATACTTATATATATCCAGTCCCTCAGAATACCTTCCAATAACTTTCCCACTAATGATATCAGGCACACCGGCCTATATATTCCTGGCTTAATCTTGGAGTCTTTCTTAAATAACGGAATGACTTTAGCTACCATCCAATCCTCCAGCACTTCATCTGTGATTAAGAATGTTTTAAATATCTCTGCTAAGTCCCCTGCAATTTCTGCACTGGTCTCTCACAGCAGTCAAGATTCAAGATTCTTTTTTTTTTAAATCAAAGAATGTATATATTTTACAGCCTTGAGATTTGCTTGCTCATAGCTAGCCACAAAGCAAGAAATCCAGAAGGACAGAGTTTTAAAAAAAAGAATAAAAATAAAAATAAAAGATCAACACTAAATGTGCAAGAGAAAGAAAAAAAAATCATACGAACAACTGAAGTGAACAATAACAACATTCCAAACGAACATTAATTCCTCAGATCCAAACTCTGGGGTAGGTCCAGACCTTTGCTTATCAGTTCATCATATTAGCAGGTGTGCAGTACAGCAGCCGGGGCATTTTTCATTGCACCAGCGCCATGGAGATGACCATTGTAGATGGTGAGTGAGATCATTTCTCGCTGTGATCAGCACCTTGTCATTTCAGACTATCTGGGCCAGCATTAAAATTGACTTGAAGAGAGGAATGAAGATCCTCTGACCTGGAGAGAGGAATGAAGATCGCAGAGACTGATCAAAACTGGTTCTTATCTCTGATCTGGGCTGGTGTTATCTAAACAGCTTACCTCACAGTAGGACTTGGCTGCACTGAAAGGCTCCGGGCCTAGTCCTCGCCACCCAGTGCCTTGCTCCGGGCCCAGATTCCACTGCACAGCCCAAAGCCACTCTTAAGCTCTTCAGATCAGCTCGGTGCCCACAGCAATAGAACCTCACACCTGGGTCAGTTGAACGAGTATTGGAATTTCTCTACCTGTCCCCCAGCTTCTCCTTTTGGTGCCCAGAGTGATCCAAACTCACTTCCGTGCCAGCAGTTTGGGCATCGGAACTCCATCTGCAACACAACACCCTGGTTCATCCTCTGGACTCTCCTCGTCATCGCTTACCCCTTCACTGTTTCTGACGATAACTTAACACAACATACCACAGAAAAGGTATTTTTAGCGCTGTTTTTAGTCAGATTTCTGATCTTTTTGACTACAAGAAGCTGTCTCACATGTTCGCTAGCACCATCTTAACTGTAAGTTAAGACTTGAATCTTGAATCTTAAATACAGAGGCAAAAAAAAAAATCCATTTAAGATCTCCCCCATCTCCTTTAGCTCCACACTTAGATTACTATTCTGATCTTCCAGCGGATCAATTTTGTCCCTTGCTATCTTTTTGCTCTTAATATATCTGTATAAGTACTTAGGTTCTCCCTCTGCCAGTCAATCAATCTCTTTCCATGCTAGTATTTGAACCTGCTTATTTCCTGTTAACATCATGTTACCTGAAAATAAATTGTTAATCCTTTCTGGACTTTCTTTCTTGTTCTTTATTCTGGACAGTTCAGTAACCTCTCAAACACTCCCATTTCATTTTTACTTTTCTCATACGTTTCCAACTGTTTAACTCACTTCCTTACCAAGGCAACTAAGCAATCAATAAGAGGAGAAAAGATGAAATATGAATGTAAGCTAGACAATAACATAAAAGAGAATTCCAAAAGTTTTTACAAATACACTGAATAAAGAGAGACAAAAGTGGCTATCAGTCCATTGGAAAATGACCCTGGAGAGGTAGTGGGGGGGGGGGGGGGGGAGAACAAAGAATTGGCAGACAAATTTAATGAGTATTTGCATTAGTCCTCACTGTGGAAGACAAAAGCGTATGCCAGAAATGGAGAAATGATAGAGTGTCAGGGGAAAGACTTGAGTACAGTTGCTATTACTAAGAAGAAGGTGCTTGGGATTTTGAAAGGTCGAAAGGTAGATAAGTCTCCTGATCAGACAGACAACACCCCAGGGTTCTGGAAGAGGAAGCTGAAAAGATTGTGAAGGCATTAGTAATGAGCTTTCAAGAATCACTAAATTCTGGAATGGCTCCGGAGGACTGGAAAATTGCAAATGTCACTCCACACTTTGCGAAGGGAGGGAGGTAAAAGACAGGAAATTATAGGCCAGTTAGCCTGTTATTAGTGGTTGGGAACATGTTGAAGTCCATTATTAAGGATGAGATTTCAGGGAACATGGAGGCACATGATAAAATAGGCCAAAGGCAGCATGGTTTCCTTAAGGGGAAATGTTGAAATTCTTTGAGGAAATAACAGGCAGGATAGGCAAAGGAGAGTCAATGGAAGCTGCTGACCTGGATTTTCAGAAGGCATTTCAAAAAATGCCATGTATATGTCCCATGAATTCAAAACTTCTGCTCCCACACCAATTTTACCTCAAAGATCTTATTAACCCAGTGTCAATCTACACATGCTGAAGTTTTACCCTTTCAGTTCAGTGTTTTAACTTAGTCTCTAGTGGTTCAAATTCGCACAGCAGAACTCCTTTCTTTTCTTCTTCCTACGTTGTTGGTACCTATGTGGTCCACAACAACTAGATCTTTCCCCTCATGCTGCAAATTCCCCTGCAGGTCAAATGAAATGTCCTGAACATGGGCAGAAAGTCCTGACAGGCCTGCTTGCTTTGCTTGCAAACAGCTCCTGCGATCTCAATCTTAAAACGTACCTCACAAAAATCACGGCCTAATGAAGGATCTCAGCCCAAAACATCGACTGTTTACACTTTTCCAGAGATGCAGCCTGACCTGCTGAGTTCCTCCAGCATTTTCTGTGTGTGTTGCTTTGGATTTCCAGCATCTGCAGATTTTCTTGCGTATATGTGAAAACATATGTCCATCCTTCTGTCATCTCTTGCACTCATCCAGAGATACCTGAATGCTTTGCTGCATTTGCATCACCCATGCAATGAAAGCATGTCAATTATTGTCCTCAACTTTATGAAGTTCTAACCATCAGCTTTTCTGTAACACTCTGAAGGCTCTGGCATTAAATTCCCTTCTGCTTCTTCTCAGACCTCATGGTACCGGTGATTGAAGTGATACTGTGGGCATCAAATGCAATGAAGCTTTCTCATTAGTCTCCTCCCCCTATTCGTCACTCTCTAGCTTTCTTCTCAGAGCCTGTGCCAGCCTGCATAATTCAATGTCTAATTGAATAGTTTTCAAACCAACTATAGCTTTATATGTGTGGTGGGGCAGAGATAGACTTTAGCAAAGGAGTTGTAAGGTGCTTCTTCCCTCCACTAGCCTGCAGGTCACCCTTGGGCAAGGTGTAGCACCTGCATGGCCCTCGGATCAGTGTCACATGAAGCCATGGGGGCAGTTGCTGAATGGTCGTATGAACAGCTGGTGCATATCACAAATCCTGGTTATGTGACCAACGATGTCAGGTAGGCAATCTCTGAATAGCGTTGATAATGGCTGGGGTTACCTGCCCTGTAAAGATACTGCCCAGAAGAAGACAGTGGTAAATCACTTCTGCAGAAAAATCTGCCAAGAACAATCATGGAAAGACCATAATTGTTCACGTTAAATGACAAGGCACATTACTATTTCAAGTATGTTTTTGAGTAATTATGTACTTTTACAGGAAGTATTGAATTTAACGTGAGAGGCAAGTGCAGCAATATTTTTGCACCATCAAGGCATGAAGTCCAATTTCTCAGCTCATGTTTGCATTTGCAGTAAGAATCAAGATCTGATATCTATCAATACTAAGGAATAGCTGTTCAATTCAAAAGAAACTTCAAAATACATTTGTGTGTAAAAAACTGTGTAAAACAGTGGTGAGAATATTGAAAATTAAAATCAAAGTGTGATAATGAGGTAAACAATGTTGGCACATTTAAATGGAAGCTAGATAAACACAAGAAACAAATTGAAGATAATCTTGACTGGCATGGTTAGATTAAAGGGGTTGGAAACACATCCTGAAAGAAGCATGAAGACCATGCAAGATCATTTCAAGTTCAAGTTTAATTGTCATTTAACCATACACGGATACCCATGTAAACAGTCAAACAAAACAGTTGCTCCAGGGTCAAGGTGCAAAACATACTACCACTAGTTACTCACAGCACAAGGCAGAAAGAGCAGCAATAAAACACATAACTATTGTCCAGTCCTTGAGTCCGTGAATGTTGCAGCAGTCTGCAGTCGAACACAATAGAGTTTTTCCTCTGCTGAGCAAACATCAGAGGGCAGCAATGACCCCAGCACAAATGCTGCACTGCAGCACCTCCAGTGGAGAGCAACCGCGCCAAGGCCTCTCTCCCAGGTGGATGACTGGGGCCTAGTCCTCGCTATGACTGAGACCACACAGCTGCCCCACCATTTGCTAATAAATTAGTGACTGGACTTGCAGCATTCCACATTACCAATGTCCAACAGGGCCTTGCGATCACCAGAAAACTGACTAAGACAATTACTCACTGTTAAACTGCACACCGCCTTCTTGCCTCTCTGACGCAGGCAGCAGCATGACCTGCACCAAGTCCAGTTCCTTCAGTTTCTCTGCCAACGAGTAACTTGTTGATGGGGTAGAGCTGCAGTCCTCAATGTCCAGCAGGGTCTTGCGAATGTAACAATAATGTTTTTAAAAATAATAAAATCTTTGGTTCGCACCATAGGAGCCGCTGTATCTGAGCTCGTCGCCATCTTACCAGAAGATGGTAACTTTTTACTTAAGATAAACAAACTGTTTCTGCATTGCAAATTTTGAAGGGAAGACTGCATAGCTGGGGGCTGGGGGAGATCAAAGTGTCTCTGCCAGGAGACTAGTGTTTCTGTCTTTCCTACAAACTAAGAGTTGACCTCACAGACTGCAAAATTTTCCTTTGCCAAGAACCATACCAAAACCAGTCACCTTAATTACATGCTTGGCTTTCGTCAGATTGTGAGTGTATAACTACTTCTGGGTCCAATGGACTAATCCTTGACTAGGCAGGAGGGGTTTTCTGATGGGAAACTGGGGAGCTTGGGCAGATGGAAGCACTTGTTCTTAGGTCAGTCCTCTTTTCAGCTTCCCACATTTCCAGAGAAATCTGGCCAACCAGAGTTACACTTCAAAGCAAATTTAATGAGAAATTCTCAGCCTTGGTAAAGTAGTTAATTTTTAAATTAGCTCATGAGAGAGGATTAGCTTTTTAATAAGTGTCCTACCGATACTGGACTTGGCAGTCGGCAGATTTCAGTCAAGTTGGGATTGTGTTTAATTTTTTGTGCAAACTCAACCTGCCCATTTTAAATTTCATTCCCCAATGACAATGTGATTACATTCTCAAGTATTATGAGCTTTTGTCCCAGTATCCATGGAGTCTAACTGCATAAGTTTATATCAAGGGATGTTTTAACTCAGTCCATTTTTGATGATTTTTATTAGTAGCTCTATATTAAACTTTTATGAACAACCATCTTAAAAAATGCAGTGTGGCTCTCTTTCAAAGATCAGATTCAACCCTCAGAATTCATTGTCTGATTCATTGATCTGGATATTTCACACCTACATCAGCCAAATTATTGACAATGTAAGTACATATTTGTGAATGTGTATCTAAATTGGTGTGGATTGGTGTGATTCTGCTGGACAGAAGAGTCAGATGGTGTGCCTACTTTGTTGCAATTAAAACATTTACTGTTGCAGTTAAAACCCCCCCCCCAAGTTACTGATGTTTAAGTCACAGAAAATTGCCCTTACAGAATTCACAAATGATATACTAAAAAATTTGAGATGCGAGAGTCACTCTCATAGAATGTGAATGAAATGTAAATAAATCAATATTTTTTAAACACCCATTTCCTGGCAAATGCAGATAATGAAGTCTCACATCATGGAAAATTATGATATTAAGCACTTTCTAAGAAAGCAACACACTCCTATCGTAACACAGGGTTATTTATATTCTGAACCCAGAGCTGAATGTGTCAACATGTTCTAGAAACATATAAACATAGGGAACCTACAGCACAATACAGGTCCTTCAGCCCAGGAACTTGTGCTGAACATGTCTCTACCTTAGAAATTACTAGGCTTACCTATAGCCCTCTATTTTACTAAGTTCCATGTCTTAAAAGACCCTATCATATCCGCCTCCACCACTGTTGCTGGCAGCCTATTCCACGCAGTCACCACTCTGAGTAAAAAAACTTAACCTTGATATCTTCACTGTACCTACTTCCCAACAACCTTAAACCTGTGTCCTCTTGTGGCAATCTTTTCAGCCCTGGGAAAAAGCCTCTAACTATCCACACAATCACTGCCTCTCATCATCTTATACACCTCTATCAGGTCACCACTCATCCTCCTTCGCTCCATGGAGAAAAGGCAGATTTCACTCAACCAATTCTCATTAGGCATGCTTGCCAGTCCAGGCAACATCTTTGTAATCTCCTCTGCATCCCTTCTATAGTTTCTACATCCTTCCTGTAGTGAGGCAGCCAGAACTGAGCACAGTACTCCAAGTGGGGTCTGACTAGAGTCCTATATAGCTGCAGTATTACCTCTTGGCTACTAAATTTAATTCCATGATTGATGAAGGCCAATACACCATTTGCCTTCTTAACCACAGAGTCAACCTGTGTAGCTGCTTTGAGTGTCCTAGGGACTCAGACCCCAGGATCCCTCTGATCCTCTGCACTGCCAAGAGTCTTACCATTAATACTATATTCTGCCATCATATTTGACCTACCAAAATGAACCACCTCACACTTATCTGAGTTGAATGCCATCTGCCACTTCTCAGCCCAGTTTTGCATCCTATCAATGTCCCACTGTAACCTCTGACAGCCCTCCACACCATCCACAACTCCCCCAATCTTAGTGTCATCAGCAAACTTACTAACCCATCCCTCCACTTCCTCATCCAGGTCATTTATAAAAATCACAAAGAGTAAGGGTCCCAGAAGAGTAAGGTGTCCCTGAGGCACTCCACTGGTGACCGACCTCCATGCAGAATATGACCCATCTACAACCACACTTTGCCTTCTGTGGGCAAGCCGGATCCTGATCCACAAAGCAATGTCCCCTTGGATCCCATGCCTCCTTACTTTCTCAATAAACCTTGCATGGGGTACCTTATCAAATGTCCTGCTGAAATCCATATACACTACATCTACTGCTCTTCCTTCATCAATGTGTTTAGTCACATCCTCAAAAAATTCAATCAGGCTCGTAAGGCACGACCTGCCCTTGACAAAGCCATGCTGACCACACCTAATCATATTATACCTCTCTAAATGTTCATAAATTCTGCCTCTCAGGATCTTCTCCATCAACTTACCAACAACTGAGGTAAGACTCACTGGTCTATAATTTCCTGGGCTATTTCTACTCCCTTTCTTGAATAAAGGAACAACATCCGCAACCCTCCAATCCTCTGGAACCTCTCCGGAACTGATGATGCAAAGATCATCGCCAGAGGCTCAGCAATCTCCTCCCTCGCCTCCCACAGTAGCCTGGGGTACATCTCATCTAGTTCCGGCGACTTATCCAACTTGATGCTTTCCAAAAGCTCCAGCACATCCTCTTTCTTAATATCTACATGCTCAAGCTTTTCAGTCTGCTGCAAGTCATCACTACAATCACCAAGATCCTTTTCCATAGTGAAGACCGAAGTAAAGTATTCATTAAGTGCCTCTGCTATTACCTCCGGTTCCATACATAGTTTCCCACTGCCACACTTGATACGTCCTATTCTTTCATGTCTTATCCTATCACTCTTCACATACTTGTAGAATGCCTTGGGGTTTTCCTTAATCCTGCCCGCCAAGGCCTTCTCATGGCCCCTCCTGGTTCTCCTAATTTCCTTTTTAAGCTCCTTCCTATTAGCCTTATAATCTTCTTGATCTCTAACATTACCTAGTTCTCTGAACCTTTTCTAAGCTTTTCTTTTCTTCTTGACTAGAAGCTTTGCAATTAATTCACTTCCCTTTAATATATTTATTCAATATTATAATGCATTAGTGAAAATGCTGCAAATTGCCAACAAGAACATACTTTCTGGTAGTTCTTATTTGGGATTATTGAAGAAAATTGAAAATTTGTGTCTGGTTAGTTTCAGAGTGTCTCCATCGCATCAAAAATGTGTTTTTATTTTGCATGGCGACAAACGAAAGCAACATTGCATTAGTTGCATCAGTACTGGACCAAGTTCAGCAACATTCCTTATGAATAACTTTAGATCACATGGTTACCACACTATTAGGATCAGGAATGACCATGCCCCAAACCATTTAACGTATCTACTATATGTTCCTTAGATGATCAATATCATAATTTGTGGAGAAGTGGGTTGCCATGCAAGCCCAAAATCATGTGCTATGTGAATGTTAAAAAAAAATATTTGTTTCAGTGAATGGAGTAAAAGCAAATGCAAGATGACAAATCTTTGTGCACCACTCAAAGCTATGAGCTCTCAGCCCATCGAGTCCGCCATTTATGGCTGATCCTGGATCCCATTCAACATCATACATCTGCACTCTCACCATATCCCTTGATGCCCCAACCAATCAGGAAACTATCAACTTCTGATTTGAAACTACAGATGAACTCGGCCTCCACTGCAGTATGTGGTAGAGTATTCCACAGATTCACCACTCCTTGACTGAAAAAAATCCTCTTTACTTCTGTTCAAAAGGGTCACCACTCAATTTTGATGCTGTGCCCTCTAGTTCTGGATACCCCCACCAGAGGAAATATCCTCTCCGTAGCCATCTTATCGAGTCCTTTCAACATTCGGTAAGTTTCAATGAGATCCCCGCTCATTCTTCTAAATTCCAGTGAGTGCAGGCCCAAAGCTGCCAAACACTCCTCATATGTTAATCCCCTTCACTCCTGGAATCATCCTTGTGAAGTTCCTCTGAATACTCTCCAATGGCAATACATCTTTTCTGAGATAAGGGGATCAAAGCTGTTGACAATACTCCAAGTGCAGACTGACTAGTGTCTTATAAACCTGCCACATTATCTCCTTGTTTTTATATTTTATTCCCCTTGAAATAAAAGCCAACATTGCATTTGCCTTCTTTCCCACAGACTCAACCAGTGATTTAACCTTCTGGAGGTCTGGCATAAGGACTCCTAACTCCCTCTGCACCTCTGATGTTTGAATTTTCACCCCATTTAGATAAAAGTCTGCACTAGTGTTCCTTTGACCATATGCATTACTGTACATTTCCCAACACTGCAGTAGACTGGATTGGAGGAGGATACTGGCGGGGATGACGGCAGGACAGGGGTAGCTGAAGCTTCTGTGAATAGTTCACAAGGCACAGGATAGATAGGTCCCACAGAAAAGGTTCTCAAATGGCAGTTCTAGGCAACTGAGGCTGACAAGGGAAGTTAGGGACTGCATAAAAGCCTAGGAAAGAGCATATAAAGTAGCAAAAGTGAGTGGGAAGTTGGGTGATTGGAAAGTTTTCAAATCCAACTAAAGGCAATGAAAAAAGCTATAAGAAGGAAAAAGATTAAATATGAGGGCAAACTAGCTGATAATATAAAGCAGGACACTAAAAGTTTTTTCAGTTACATAAAGAATTAAAGAGAGGTGAGAGTTGATATTGGACCACTGGAAAATGATGCTGGTAGTAATAGGGAACAAAGAAATGGCAAGTGAACTTAGTAATTACTTTGCATTATTCTTCATTGTGGAAGACGTTCGCAGTATGCCAGTGGTCTGTATCCTTCAACAGGAATGTTGCTGAACTTGGTCAGGTACTGATGCAACTAATGCAATGTTGCTTTCGTTTATCACCATGCAAAAGAAAAACACATTTTTGATGCGATGGGGACACTCTGAAACTAACCAGATGCGAATTTTCAATTTTCTTCAATAATCCCAATTTAGAACTACCAGAAATTATGTTCTTGTTGGCAATTTGCAGCATTTTCACTAATGCATTATAATATTGAATAAATATTTTATATTAAAGGGAAGTGAATTATTTGCAAAGTTTTTCTTCTAATCAATAAGAAAAGAAAACCTTGGAAAAGGTTCAGAGAGCTAGGCAATGTTAAAGATCTAGGAGATTATAAGGCTAATAGGAAGGAGTTTAAGAAGGATATTAGGAGAACCAGAAGGGGCCATGAGAAGGCCTTGGCGGGCAGGATTAAGGAAAACCCCAAGGCATTCTACAAGTATGTGAAGAGTAAGAGGATAAGACATGAAAGAATAGGACCTATCAAGTGTGACAGTGGGAAAGTGTGTATGGAAACGGAGGAAATAGCAGAGGTACTTAATGAATACTTTACTTCAGTATTCACTATGGAAAAGGATCTTGGTGATTGCAGTGATGACACCCGCAATCCACCTGGGCAAGCTCCTCTCTCATGTCTCTGTAACTCCCTGCATTCCATTCGACACTGATACTTGTGTCTTACACTTCTCCCTCTGAAATTGGAGTATGAATCCAATCATAGTATGATCACTGACTCCTAAGGGTTCCTTTACGTTAAGCTGACTAATAAGATCTGGGTTATGACACAACATTCAATCTAAGATAGCCTTTCCCTTAGTAGTATTGCGCGCAAGCTGCTCTAAAAAGCCATCTTGTAGGCATTCAACAAATTCCATCTATTGCGATCTGACACCAACCTGATTTTCCCAATTCCTTTGCATATTGAAGTCCCCCATTACAATTGTGCCATTACCCTTATTACATGCCTTTTCCAGTTCCTTTTGTAATTTCAACCCTACTTGGCTGCTATTTGGAGGCCTATATACCATTCCCATAATGTTTATTTTACCTTGCAGTTTCTTAGCTCCACCCACACAAATTCAATATTTTCTAACTCTATGTCACCTCTTTTTAAAGATGTAATTCCATCTCCTACCAAATGCAACCATCTCTTTTGTACAGGTCACCAGCCCTAGAAGAGGTCCCAATGATACAGAAATCTGAATCTCTGCCCCTGCTCCAATTCTTCAGCCACACACTTAACCACCTATTTATTCCTATCCTCACTGCCGTGTGGCACAGGCAGCAATCCTGAGATTACTACCCTTGAAGGTTTGTTCAGGATAACCTCAGGGCATGGTCAAAGTAACTGGAAGAATGATGCCACATATTCTGCTTGGAAAGCTTACAATGCAAAGGCATGCACATTGAATTTTCCAGTTTTAGATAACCCACCTCCCCGTGTTTGTTTCTCCCTTTCACCAAGTTCTCTCTCCCTTTGTTCACATTTTCCATCCTTCACCCCCCTTGTCCCATATGCCAATCATTCCCCTCATCATCTGGTTCCATCCTCTTCTGTCCCACCCCTCCATTGCACTTCCTTGTCTTCAGTCCTGATGCAGAGTTTTAGCTCAAAATGTCAACACTTCCCTTTCGGCCTCCACTAATGCATGATCTTCTGAGTCCATTCAAGTAATTAATTTTTGCTCCAGATTCCAGCATCTGCAGTATCTTGTTTTTCTCAGCCATAGATGCCTTGCTTAAAGAGTTTGTGCTAAAACTGGTAGATTAATTTACTTTGAAGCTGTTAGAAATAGATGTCCACTAAGAGTGGGACAAGGAGCCAAGAGCAGAATGAAACAATTAGTGAGGACATTGCTTCATTAAAGAACCTAATGGAGTGGAGAATAACAAGACTAAGTGAATAAGTAGCTGAAATAAATTATCGTTTCTTAAAAAATGTATTTGGAGAAAGTATTGACAGTAAAAACTAATAAATTCCTGGAACTGCTGATGTACATTGCAAGATTTTGAAAGGAGAGATATGGGAATAATAAGTTATCATCTTCCAAACTTTCAGATTCTGAAATGATTCATACACACTGAAAGGTAGCAAAAGAACTTAAAATGGAGGGAACTGCAGATAGCTTGGTATCAGTTATAGAGAAAATGCTGAAAAGCATTATTTGAATGAGATAACAATGCGACTAGAAAACAATAAAAGGATCAGGCAGACAACATTGAATTATGAGAGGAAAACCTGACTGAGATTTTCTGAGAATATAATGAGCAGAATAGATAAGGTGGATGTTGGATACTTAGATTTTATTCAGAAGCTAATAAGGTACAGAAAAGATTATTAAATAACACCAAGGATCAGTGTAACGTACTGCAGTAGATTTGGGAATTGATTACTAGTACAAAAAACAGGAATAGATGGGTAATTTTTACACTGGGAGTCTATCACCAAAGAGCAAGAAGCATGACAGACGGAATATTTCAGAGAATTACTGAATAGACCACCATCAAATGAAAAACCTGACATACAAGAGACAGCAGAGAACCTGAACATCAACACAGATCTACCCAAGGAAAAAAGAGATTGTTGCTGTGGTTAAATCATTAAAGATCAGCAATGCTCGAGGATATGACAATTTGAATGTCGAACTGTTCAAAGCTGAACCTAAAGTTGCACAGTCATCCTGCAACCACTGTTTACTATAATCTGGGAATGGGGACAAGTATCCAAGAACTGGACAAAGGGAATTATTGTTAGGATCCCTAAGAAATGAGCACAAAGTGACTGCAACAACTGGCTTGATAGCACACTTTTGTCAGTGCCCAGCAAGATTTTCACCAAAGTCATTGTCCAACAGATTACAAATACTGTTGATGTGTGCTTCAGGGAAAAGCAAGCTGGCTTGAGGAGAAATAGAGTCTGGGTTGACCAGATCTTCACGCTATGTAACATTATAGAACAGTGCATAGAGTCACAGAGACAACTGTGTGCGAATTTGGAGGACTTTGAAAAGGCTGTTGATAGCATTCACAGGGAGAGTCTCTGGTGAATTCTCAGATCATATGGGATCCCTTCCAAAAGTGGCCAGCTTATACAGAGTTTCAACAATAATTGCACTTGCACAGTTGGGGACAGCAATTTGAGCTTTGAAGTCAAGACAGGAGTCAAGAAGGCTTCGTAATGTTGGGGATATTATTTAACCTGGTGATTGACTGAGTTATGAGCGAAAAGTTAAGCAGAGGGACATTAGGTGGGCTCTATTCTCTGCTTTAGAAGACCATGACTTTACAGATGAACGCACATTACTATCACATACACACCAGCACATGCAAGAGAAACCTCAGCGCCTGTGTACCCATGGTGGAGATGAGTCAGCCAGAGAAACACTGAGACCATGACCCTCAGTGAAGAGTCTCCTCCTCCCATCAAGGCATATGGCGTTGACTTACCCAGTATCAGCAGATTCGCCTACATGGATGACATCATTCAGCGGAATGGTGGGGCCAAGGACAACATCCAGTGCAGACTCAGCAAAGCTAGAAATATCTTAAAATCAATGAACAATCAGGGATCAACCAACTACAGCAGACACACCAAGCTGAAGTGGTACCAGAACTGTGTTCTGTTCACACTCTTGTACAGGTCAGAATACTGGCACATGACAGAGAACTGGCACATGACAGAGAACAACCTTGCCAAATTGTTGTTATTCTACACCTTGAGCCTCTGGAAGACCATCCATTTTTTCTGGTGAAACAACCTGGTTTCCTTGGCTGCAAAAGTCTAGGGAACACAACCTCTGGCTGTGCCAAACTCCTGAGATTGAGATGTGCTTGATCCCACCCCAAACCCCGGTTTGTGTGGATGCTGTGTCATTTTCTGCCCTATTATAAATTAATGCCATGAAATAACAGACAGTATACTGCATACTATTAAAGGAATTACATTTATGAATCTTAACTGAAGGGTTAGTAAAGAATAACAAAAGAAAAGGCCCAATTCTAATTAAACAATCAAATGTGCAAAAGTTGGAGCTCATCTTGAACTACTCTGTCACTCATACGCTGGGCCCTCGGTCAACTTGAAAGCACACACCATCTTCTAAACGTCCTCACAATCCATCTCGAACAAGCAGGTCTTGCAACATATCATGTGGTACGACCGGTTTTCCCCAGTGTCTGCTCTCTTCATCTCCTCTCGAACAAAAGCCCTAAGCCCAACCTTAGTACCCCTCACCTGAGAAACCTCCCCTTAATCTGACCATCCTAATAGGATGGCACACATTCCTCTTCATCTCTTATCTTCAACAGTAACCCAAACAAGCATGGAAACAGAACAGACTGCTCTTACAGAGCTGCCAAAATTAAATACATACAGTATAACAATAAAAATATGAACCAGGGCTTACACTAGCCTGGAAAGATCTCCGATCACATCATACTTCTTCAGTGTCACCAAGAGGACATGGCTATAATCACCATGAGGAAATGTTGGAGATAGATCGGATACATGATAAGAGAGGTCAACAACTGCATCATAAAGCCAGCACTTGACTGGACCCCTGAAGTGCTGTGGAAACATTGGAGAACAAAGACAATTTACTGCAATACCACAGAGGCTGAAATGAGGACCACGTGTGGGCACAATAGGGAAGGTAGCCAAGGACAGGCAGAGATGGGGGACATTCATTGCTGCTCTAAACGCCAGTGGCCTAGCAGGCAGTAACTAAGTCTTTTATCATCAATGAAGTGCCTTAGGGATCAGTATTGGAATTCCATCTGCTATCATTCTAATCTATATCATTGGTTCGGATAAAAGGACTAACATAACAAGTCATTGATAATGAAAAATTGAGTAGTAAAGCGAGTTGTGAGAAGGATGCAGAGGGGATTCAGGACAAATATAGCCTAAATATAGGGGTGAGAACATGGCGTGGAATATAATGTACGGTCATCCACATCAATGCAAAAAATAGAGGTACAGAGTAGTTTTAATATTTTAAGATCAACCAAGGTGTCCTTGCACAATGATAAAAAAAAAATATCCTAGTACAGGAAGAGATTGGGAAGACAAATACCATGACACTCATTATTGTAGAGGATTTCATCACCAAAATAAATACAGCTTACTATAATTACATGGGTGATTGGTGCAATATTGAATGGAATATTGAAGGAGGTTTTGTCTCCCTATAGAGGGAAGGATATACTTGTAATAGAGGGAAAGCAGATTGACCTACGAGGAAATGTTAAACTCATTAAATGTTAAATAACTAATTTTTGGTTCAGAACGCTGTTGTGGATCACTTCAATTGTTTGCATGATTTTTTTTCTTTTCCTTGTGCATCAAGTGTTGATCTTATTTTTTTCTTTAATTGGGTTCTTTCAGGTTTCTTGTTTTGTGGCTACCTATGAGCAAGTAAATCTCAAGGTTGTATAATTTATACATTCTTTGATAATAAACGAATCTTGAATCTCAAGCTAATTAGATAATATCTAGAAGAATGAGCCGCAATCCTATTGCATCATACAATCTTTGCCAGACTTTATAGGGTAGGACAATTTTTCCTTGGTTGTGATATCAAGAACCAAGTTAAAGGATCAAAGTAGAGGGTCAGCCATTCAAGATTTAAATGAGAAGTTATTTCCTCAGCCAGAGATAACATATCAGTTGTAACTTTATTGAAGGTAGAGTATGCATAAGGGACAAATGGTCTTTCCCACTTCTACTTCTGATGTTCTATTCCTTGTATTGTAATTGTAATACTTTTTCGATGATGCCTTTGCTACAAGGTTTGTGTAAGAACTGGTTAGTGAAAGAATTTTGTTGAGAATGCAAAATCTAACATTCAAACTTGCAAATAAGGTTGCTGTGCTGATGAAGATGGCACTCAAGAATGGCAGAGAATGTTATCCACTATGTCTGTTTGACATATCTACATTCTGCAGTTAGGACACTGCATGTCAAAGCATGGTGGTGAGTGCAAATCAGTCACTGCCTTTCAAGTCAATGGACCACTCATCAGACTTGTCGGTTTAGAAATGTCACGTGTCAGTTTACAAAAGTTTAGGTTTCAACAAATGAAGGTCCAAGGCTAAGTCAGGACTGAAAGTCATTTTAGCGGCAATTTGAAACAACCACAGAATGGAGGGCATCCCAGTTTGGAAATTCTTTCAATCAACAAGTAACTATGAGTCTATTGTATCAATACCACTGTTATGATCCCAGCCCCTTCCTTTGTGAGAATCGCCAGAGCCCTAGTGAAGGGGGGGGGTCAATGACCCAAGAGAAGAGAAAGATACGTGCGGTGTCCCTCGTTTCACGGCGAGGCAAAGCTGGCGACTGTGGTCATTGTCTCGTGGAGACACCTTTGTGAATTGGGAACTGTACTACATGTATGCCCTCAGGGCAACGTGGGTGGAGAGACGGAGAGAGATTGCATCATCCCAACCTGATTGACATCTGAGACCCCGTGAGTTCAGATAAAAGAGGGGTTGTAAAGACGGCCCCCCAGACGCACCAGAAGACACGCTAGAAATCCTGCGACAGCGTTTTAATAGCAACAGCCGGTGGTGGGGTTCGTGTGCGTCTTTTCCTTGCCTGGGATTGGCGACCTCACCACGAAAGAACGGCTTAGCTACAGGGGAGGCCACAAGTGAGCGTCCATTCCCCAACGAGACTCCGACGAATTGAACTCCTAAGGGTTGGAAAAACCCGCCGGGTAACTGTTTCATTTAATCTCTATCTCTCTCTCTTTAATAAAGTGCACCAACGCGACACCACAAAAGACGGCAGCTGGTGGAACTGCAGTGACCGCAAGAGACTTTCAGATGTACAGCGGACAATATATACATTACCCCTAGACAACGATAGAGTTTATTTCTTATTGATTATTACTATACCTGCACTTTAGATTGAGTATTGACGACTTATGTTATCTGAATGTTTGTATTAACCTTACTTTTGTGCCCCTTTATAAATAAAAACATTTGAAAATGGTACCATCAGACTTCAGCGGACCTCTCTATCTTTGCTGGTAAGTGATCCAGTTACGGGATACGTAACACCACCAACAGACAAAATGCTGATCAAAAATCCTGCTGCAGCCTGTTCAGGAATGAGTCAAGACAGTTAGTAAGTTTAGTCAGAAATGTTGATGGATATACTGCAAACCAGTATTGGTGGCATTAGGAGTGCAAACTCCAATACAATTTCTAACAAGTGTATCATTGTAGCAAATTATGAAAAAGTTTTCTGCACTGACACTTCAATGTCATGCTATTTCAATGATATCATGATATTTTAAAGATAGTTATAATGGTATAGCTACGCACAATATCCACAACTGTATCTGAATAGCTGGAAAGATGGCTATTACAAGCCTTGGCCATTTCCATGTACTTGAAATCATCAACTGGGAAAGAAAATTGATAGACTAAAACAAAATGGAATGCTTGTGACAATCACATGAGTAAACAGAACACATCAATAGTGGTTGTAGCAAAGGCAGACAAAGTGATTCTGGAAAATACAGTCTCAATTAAACAACTTGTATTTGATAAAACCTACCCTGTAACTATTTTCAAGTGTTTGTACTATTACAGTTATTGACAAAACCGGACAGCATCCTGTCAACATACAACTGAGTATCAACATTGAACCAACAGCCAACACATACACAGGGATTTACTTATTCACAGAATTATCCTATGGAATCACGCCCTCACCTAACATTTCCCAAGCCGAGGTGGATAATATCTTGTAAGGAAAGGATCTTGACTTTTGATTACCACAAGCACAAAAGATGATGATTATAATAACCTTAGGAGATTACATGAGCACATTGGAAGCTGAAATATGGCAAATGCATGTCTTGGTAATATACTTTAGTTTGGAGTTGTATGCCATGGCTTATAACCTGTAATTGAAAAAGTAGAGACCATCAAACAATGTACCACAGCCAGGAAATATAATAAGAGCTAAGATCACACCTAGAGAAGATGCATCTTAGTATCTTGTCACATTGTTCAAATAATTGCATCACTTGTTGAAGAAGGAAATTAAATGAATGTGGAGCAAAGAACAATGAAGTGCAGATGATAAAGAAAAACTAATTAAATGTTGTCTCCTTATGCATTACTGTACTGTGCCTGAGTAGAAGCCAGCATGTGCTGCCTGCAGATATGACGCAGAGGCAGTAATAAGTAGGATATTGGGCAAAAGAAGAACTTTTTTTAAAATTTCTTGCACAAACTTAGAGTCTCCACATGACAGGCCAATGCTGGATTTGAAAATGTGGTATGGACTTTCAACATAATTCATGAAGATTTTCCTGCATCAAAATTACTAGCCAAGACACAGAAAGACCCACTGTTGAAAAGGGTTTATGAGCAGGCAGAATCAGAATCAGGCTTGTTATCACTGACACATGTCATGTAATTTGTTATTTTGCAGCAGCAGTGCATAAAAAAATTACTATGTTACAATAAGAAATAATTAAATAGGGCAAAAAGAGGTCAAAATGTGCATGCATTCATGGACAATTCAGAAATCTGATGGCAGAGAGGAAAAAAGCTGTTCCCAAATTGCTGAGTGTGCTTCCTCAGGCTCCTGTACCTCCTCCCTCATCAGCCAAATGCAATTCTCTATGCCTGCTCGTCACCACCTGAGATTCAGCCAATGACAGTTGAGTCATCGGCAAACTTATAGATGGCATTGAAAGGGTAGACAGAATTTCAATGTAAAGGAGAGAAACTGAAAGCACTTCATAATGAATGGACTGTCACGATTTACCTGAACGCTTTGTTTCTGACAATGGATCCCAGGTTCAATTCAATTGCAAACTTTATTAAATAGCATGATAGCAAGCACATTGAAACAATCATATATCATTCTGCTTCAAACAAAAGAGCGAAGAAATCATTCAAAATAGTGGCAGCAGAGAGGCACAGCAGGAAGGGCTGACACTCACAGCTTTATTAACCCATTCAATCTTGACTTCCAGAGCTGCCAGCTGGAGTTTTTACCTTACACTTGTGACTGAATGGGTTTCCTCTGGGCGCTCTGTTTTCATCCTAAAGATGTGCAGTTTAGTAAGCCAATGCAAATTGCCTCTCGTACGCACAGTAGATGAGTGGTAGTGATAGAGGGGAAGACAAGCAGGTTAAAACCAGGATTAATGTAATTAGATACTTGGAGATCTTTGTGGACTTCATGGATTGAAGGGCCTGTTTCAACACTGCGTGACTCAGTAACTCAGCACGGAAATTCTCTGGCCACTTTCTTGCACAACAGCTCTGCATGGTATTCACCTTGAGCACACTTACTGAAGAGACGATCAAGGTAATTTTTTTGAACTTTACTCAACCAAACTTGGTTTCTGGCTCTGAAGAAGCAGATTCAACAAGTTCAAAATGACAATCATCAGACATTTCACAGAATGACCACAGCCTGCTCATGGCTCACCTTGCAAGCCAAACAAACAGAAATAGGAATCACTGTAGAGGTTGTAAACCACAAGGATTCAGTTGAAATTGAAGACAAATCAAAAATGTCCATGCACTGTATATTAATTGAGTAACAGGCACAAAATACTGGAAGAACTCAGCATATCAGACAGCATCTATGGAGGGGAAATGATAATTGGACATTTTGAGCTGAAAACTTTCATCTGGACTGGAAAGAAAGAGGGCAAAAGCCAGAATAAGAAGACGAATAAAAGTGGAAGGAGTACCAACTGGCAGGTGATAGGTGAGACCAGATGAGGGGAAAGGTGGGTGGGTGGTTTCTTTCCACAGCCAAACATCCCAAAGAATGATTCAACATAAAACCTGTAAGAAAGACTCCAAATAAAATGATTCTTTACTAGAATGTAATTTCTATTCATTACACATAATTATGTTACTTGTACCTCACTATATAAAAAACAAAAATGAATAAAGATAGAAATATCACTCTTTTAAAATGAATGTTGGCTGGTGGGGCGCAGCACAATTTGTGGATAGACATTCTTCGTGCATGTACTCCTGTGGATAAACTGCACTGTAATTAAAATTGGTCATGGCAGGCATGTGACTTGTTTGCTTTGTAATAATATAACACTCCATTTGAAACAGAAGCTTAAAGCATTAATATGTACATTTGGCAATTCTGCCTCACAAATAACCAAATGCCTTTCAGATGAGCATTCTCAGTTTTAATACATTGGAGAAGACTGTCTAGTGCTTAAAAACATGATGCAATTAATAGTTTCAAATAACCTCAAACTGTTTACTACCATGTAGTCCTTACTTCCACCTAGAAAGTGTTCAAATTTCAAAAACAGAATTTCGTGATATCCTGTCACGGCTGTCACATTTTATTCAATAAGTGGAGATATTATTCTTAATTGGTCTAAAACTGACATGCAGTGCTCCACAGCAGTGCCCAGACTGCATCATTTTAACTTGTACTAATTAGGGCAAAGAAAAACATCAAAAAGGTAATGCACAGCAGAGCTCAGCATGTAGCAGCCCCAGGGAGTTTTAATTGTGACCTCTCACACCTACACTATGTACTAAACCAGCTGGCAATCCAGATGTTCGTTGTCAGGTAAGGAGTGACTGGTACTTAGGTTAATTTCTCACTGCAATTTTGTTTGAACTTCAATTTTATTTTTGCTTTTCTTGGATATGATTACAGTAACTTGAATCTGGTTTTAATTAGTAACCCGAGGTCTAAATTTTAAGTTGTAGGAAGTGGATGAATATGGAATGTAAACATTTCACTCCCATTATAACCACATAAAATGCTCAGAGCCCTCAGCTGTTAAACAGCTCAAAAACATTCAGGATTCATAATTAACAATAGTTTCCTTCAGCATATTTTCCCAAACAGAGAAAAATTCTATCTAATGCATCAGAGTATTATAAACACCAGGGTATTGGCTTTGTGCTGTAACAAGATAAACTGGAATTGCATTAACATTCATGATGTCCACGCCAGGACCACTGAAAAACTGTGCTGAATATTCAATATGGCCCTATTTTGTATTTTAACAAAATCATTTGTTGTTAGGCAAAACTTTGATGGTAGACTTTGTTCTGGCATATTTTGCAGTTAGGGTATATGACAAGTATTAACTTCAGCAACCAATCTTCAGACATGAACATGGATTGTAGATTAAGTTTAAAATGCAACCCTGAACAATAATTTCCTGGAGTTATGGACACCAGCTGATTGAAAACCAAACAACACTAATCAACATTAATTTTGGTGTCTGCAGTGTCAGGAGAAGAAGCAGGTGTGGAAATAATAAGTAATTCAAAGGAAGCATTGTAGATATCTCATTACTATAGAATTGTCCTGCTGTTACCTTTGTTCTTTAGCATATAAGATTGGGTAGAAGTGGCCTCTTCCTCCAAGAGTGTCTCATTTGTTGAATAAAACACTGCTGTAGCCATTAGCTTCAGTGGCTCTCCGGCAACTTTGTTCACATTACAACAACTTAAACTGGCCACAGAGCTAAATATTAGTATCATGAAAATATCGTTCAGCAATTCATAAGACTTCAAGGGTAATAGCATAAAAAATTCCAATGGCACTGCAGAAATAATTACTGACATTTTATGGACCTAAGCCTAATGTCAAGTGGTAAAACTTAATGCTAGGTGTCAGGTTATTGGCACCCTATTTAATCCTCAGTAGTGCCTATCTGTGACAACATATGCATCTAGAACTCCATTCAGTCCTTCTCCACCTTAGCTCAAATTCACTGAAACCCTCATCCCCGTCCTCATCTACTCCAATGCCCATTTGCCACGATCAGTCAAACTCAGCCAAAACCAATGGTGATAAAGCTGCTCTGGGTGATTTCACACCCCTTGGACATGGTACAAGATAAGTGCATCGTTGGACCAGTACGAAGCCACATTGTAACTTGTCTAAGGCAATCTGTTGAATTTGCATTGGTGGAATGACTTTTCAACTGAAATGAAGTTTTAACTCTAAAACAAATACTGTTCCTCCTACCTGCCTAACATCATAACTTAACATCATTAATTCTCTTAATAAAGGAAACTTGCCCAAATTGCTTTATGGAATAATAATAATAATAATCTTCTGTATTTAACTGACAGAATTTCAAAATATTCACTCTAATTCAGAGAACTTAGAATCTAAAAGGTAGAAGAGTGGAGACATAGGAGACTGCAAGAACCTGAAACCTGGAACAATCTCAGAATCAGAATTATTATCACTGACTTATATGTTGTGAATTTTGTTTTAAGTGGTAGCAGTCCAGTGCAAAGAAATATTATTTATTAAGATAATAATATCCACTGGAGTAACTGAGCATGAAAGGAATTGCTGAACCTTTTGGGTCCCGATGCAGGGTTTCAACCCAAAACTTAACCATTCTTCCTTCATGCCCACCACAGATACTGTTCCTCCAGTAGACTGATTATTGCTTGTAAATGAAGAATGATGTTTACCAGGATACATTTTGGGATAACTGCCGAGATGATGCCGAACGCAAACTGCAGGAGCAACATCTTATATTCTGGCCTGGGTGATCTACAACTCATCGGTATGAATTTTGAATTTTCCGACTTTAAGTAAACACACCCACTTTTATTTTCTTTTACCCTTCCCTCTTTACCTTTCCCTTCCCTTCTCCATTTGATCCACTGACCGTCCTTCTCATCCTTCCCCCAGCCCCCCCATTCACTCATCTTTGTCCTTCTTCCCCCTCCTCTAACAATCATCTTCACACACAGAATTCTCCATGCAGACTGTGTGTTACTTTTCAGATTCATGACTGATTATAGCCAATAGATCATTCTGGAAATTCCTTTTACAAGTTATTACAATTAAAAAAAAGTTTTCAGAGAACATTCTGAATAACCAGGTCTTCAAAAAGGGTTGTTAGCAATTTCAACTTAGAGCGTCTTCCACAATGAAGTTCAATTGGTGACTTTTATTCTAAGCCAAACTTTAATTTTTTTAAAATGAATAGCTCGCAGACACTGGATATCTCCATCACTAAGAGATATTTGATATTGATATCCTCATCCTCTGTTCTTGAAGGGTGTAATCCAGACTGTATTGGAGAACCATCTGAAATCTGAGTGACCACAGTTAAAATCCACTTTGAACATGTTAATGTCTTCCATTCCTCCTGTTAGCACCATCTAGTGGGAATTTTCTATCTCAGTGCACATTATGTTGAGCTAGCCAGAGATCAACAGCTTCATACAGCTGCTGGCACATTGAAAGATAATCATTATGAATACAGGGATTTAAACAAAGCCTCCCAAATGGCATTGATCACTTGACTGAATTTATAAAGGAACATTGAAATATGACATTGTTCAAGAATTATCATACACAAATTTCTGGTACAGAAAGCTATTTTAGGAGATTCCAGCTCTTTTTTTTGTAAAACGCAGAGTGAAATCAAGTAACACTCAAAAATCTTTTCAGCAGGGATGTAGGATCACCTCTCTAAATGAATTAGATTAATTAGTTCAAAAGGCATAGTATCTGATTAACTCATACCATGACAAAACCACCTTCTGTAATGGAATTTGAACAAATCACTTAATCACTATGTTCCCAAGATTATACTTGACCCAGAACACACCAAGGGAGGTGAATCACGCAGAGAACTGCGATGTTTTTCAGAACAATGAAAATAGTTTTACATCTGCTGCTGGTTTGAAGACATGTTTACTCAAGAGCTTTGTTATTTGATTAGCATTTTCATCAGAATAGTGACTGGGATTAATCCTGCATAAAATAAATGAGCAAATTCTATCTGAAAGCAGTTTGAAAGGGGAATGGATACGTTAGAGATATTTGGTCACCATTTCACTTTCAAAAACTTGACTGCTTTGTTGTGGAACTCCTTGAGTAGCTTTCCTCTGAAACTATAGTGCAGGAGACAAATGGAAGAAGATGATAAGAGATTGATCAACAGATTCCTTTTATTTGTATAAAAACATCAATGTCTTTAATATCAATCTTCCTAGAAAAGTTTCATGAATGGAAATAGAACTATTATTGCACTTCAATACTTTCACTCCCAAAACTGCAGATTAAGCAATGCAGATCATTGCCTGAAGCATTTTGAAAATCCTGATTTGTCAGTGAAATTATTTTGGAATACTTGGCTAGAGGAAATTGGGGCTGATAATGGATTTTGAACATGAACTTTAATACCCTTTGTGGCATCTTCTGAGTGTTGTAATTCCTTACCAAAGAGGAATTTCAGACTAGACTCCAAGGCCAAGTCAAAACAATATGCTCTGCAAATGTTAATGTAAAAAAAAACTTTGAACTATTTTCCCCTTTGTATTAGAGGCTGGTGTGTATAAAGAAACTGAGGTGGTTTAACATTAGTCTTAGTGATAAAGTGCAGTTGGAGGGATTTTACTGAGAAATAGAGCAACCTCTTTCTCGGAACTGATTATTACGAAACTTGTAGGGACAGTTTAATTTCATTAGGTAGAATTCACCCGGACAGTTAAGTTTAAGTTTGCCACATATGTTATGTGTTACGTTGTATGTTATGATGTTTGGGGGGGAGTGAGGTTTTAGGGATACACACACACACACACACACACACATATATATAGATATCTACAAAGTCCCTATTTGTGTGCTGTGAGAATAAAGTTTACGTTAGAAGTAATTACACTTGCATCAATTTTTGTCGGCACTCCTATATTGGTCTCCACATTCTGTGAAAACTGGGGGGGGGGGGGGGGGCAGGTGGCGTCCGTGTGGCGATTATTGCCACCTCAACGATGGCACGAACCCTGACCAATACACAATCCCACACATCCAGATTTTCACTGTCTGCCTGGCTGGGAAAATTATTTTCTCAAAGGGGGACCTTGTTCCCAGTTATCACCATGTCCCTGTCCACCCTAGTGACATTCCTAAAACTGCTGTTATTACATCGTTTGGTTTGTTTGAGTTCCCTCACATGCCTTTTGGGCTGAAGAACGTGGCCCAGACATTTCAGCGCCTCGTGGACAGTGTTGTCAGGGATTTGTCATTCCTGTTTGTTTCCCTAGATGACATTTTGGCAGCCAGCTCTACTAGGGACGAATATCTCTTGTGCTTGAGAACCCTTTTCGAACACCTTAGTCAGCATGGTCTTATCGTCAACCCAGCAAAGTGCCAGTTTGGACTATCCATGGTCAATTTCCTTGGACACAGTATAAATGCAGCAGGGGCAGATCGCCTGCTGGCTAAAGTTGAAGTCATTAAATGCTTCCCTCAGCCAGTCACCATCAAGGTCCTGCAGAGGTTTTAAGGCATGGTTAACTTTTATCACCATTTTGTCTCCAAACCCTCTCAGCACATGCACCCCCTCTGTGAGGCGCTTCAGAGCCAAGCAAGTGGCCAAGCAGATCATGGACGGTTTGAAGGAAAGGGCCAAGGTGTTCCGAGGTGTTATTTAATGCAACGCTGTTGGCACATACCCTTGCAGCCACGTCGGACTACACAGTCGGCACCCGTACGTGAGCAGTTAGTCAACGGCACTTGGCTGCCTTTTCCCTTTTGTCGCTGTCACCTTTGCCCCTGCTAGCACAAGTACAGCACATTCGACTGTGAATTTTTCTCGGTTCTACTTGGCAATGCGGCATTTTCGTTTTCTCCTAGAGGCCCGTCCATTTACAGCTTTTGTGGATCATAAGCCCCTAGCATTCGTAATGGCTAAGGTCTCTGACCCTTGGTATGCTTGACAGCAGCGCCATCTTCCTTTTATTTCAGAGTTCACTACGAACGTCCAGCATGAAACAGAGAAGAATAACCTCATAGTTGACTGCCCTTCCTGGTCCTTCGCTGGTGCTGTCCATTTGGGCCTGGATGGCAGCAGACCAGAGCGTGCAGGCGCTGCGTTCGGCAGACACAGGGTTGAAATTGGTGGACGTTGCTTTTGGTGACAGTGGCATTTCACTACTGTGTGATGTGTCAACAGGGTGACCCAGTCCGGTTCTGCCAGCAAGCTGGCGGTGGTGCATTTTCAATGTGGTCCGTGGGCTTTCTCACCCAGGCTGGAGGGCATCGCAGAAACTGGTGACAGAAAAGTTTGTGTGGCATGGGCTTAAGGAGGGTGTCAGGGATTGGGCTAGTGCTTGCTCGGTGTGTCAACATGCGAAAGTGCAGCAACACGCCAAGGCTCCTTTAACTCCCTTTGAGGTCCCTGAGCGGTGAAGGTGGATTTGGTTGCACCATTTCCCCCTGTTACGCAGGTTTACTCAGCTCCTCACCATCATTGATAGGACCACATGTTGGACAGAGGCAGTGCTGCTGTTGTCCATTTCAACCACAGAGGCACGAGGATTACTCGGTTCGGCATCCCACCGGATATCTCTTCACACCAAGGGATGCAGTTCATATCCAACCCGTGACCTGGGGGTCAAACTGCGACGGACCATGGCTTATCACCCTCAGGACAATGGTCTGTGCGAGCGGTTCCCCCATTCAATGAAAGTTTTACAGCACCAGCGTTCGGGGTTCAATTCCTGCTGCTACCTGTAAGGAGTTTTAACATTCTCCCCATAACCCTGTAGGTATCCTCTTGTTCCAGTTTCCTCCAATGTTCCAAAAACATACAGGTTTGGGTTAGTAAGTTCTGGGCTGTGTTACTTAGGTGTCAAAAGCATGGTGACACTTGCCAGCTGCCCCCAGCACATGCTTGGACAGTGTTGATCGTTGATGCAAAACAACACATTTCATGGAACATAGAATAGTACAGCACAGTACAAGCCCTTCGGCCCACAATGTTGTGCAGACCCTTAAACCCTGCCTCCCATATAACCCCCCCCAACCTTAAATTCCTCCATATACCTGTCTAGTAGTCTCTTAAACTTCACTAGCATATCTTTCGTGTATATTTCATGTATGTTTCACTCTTTCGATGTACATTTGACAAATAAAGCTAACTCTAGTCCTAATTTTGTGAACATCGTGGGAGTCAAAATTGCCCAGAAATACTGTTCCTACAATGGCACAGAGAGTGGATATCCTATTGGGTGTGATGTACCTCCTGATTTCCCCTAAGTCTTTACAATAGCTACGAGGAACAAGTCAAGGGTATGACTTCAAAGAAACTTGATACCATGTATGCACAAGAAAATCCTCCTGTCATCCACTCTCAGCACTAGTTCCCCTCCACCATGTTTGTTCTGTGGTTGCAGGATATTCTGTCCACACTCTGTAATGGAGCAGCGTGCTTCAACAGTGCTTTCCATACTGCTGAGCTTCCACTGCTAATCAGGGCAGCAGGTGGATGGGATTATCACCACATGCAATCTGCATATAGTCCAGTCTTGAATATAGATCACCATTCATTCATCACTGGATCGAAGTCCTGAAATTTACCGGTAAGAAGTGTATTCAATTGACTTGTACTGAATCAGAACCAGAACTCCATCACCTCACAAAAGGCAACCAGGAGTTTCTACGGATGTACTATGGAGATCATTCTAATTGGCTGCGTCACTGCCTGGTTTGTGGGAGACTATTGCACAGGACTGAAATAAGTTGCAGAGATTCATAAATTTAGTTAGTTCCATCCTGGTATCCAGGACATCTTCAAAGGAGTGATGCCTCAAAAAGGCGGCATCCATCGTTAAGGACTCCCATCACCCAGGTCACGCCCTGTTCTCATTGCTACCATCAGGAAGGAGGTACAGAAGCCTGAAGACACACACTCAACTCATCAGTAATAGCTTCCTCCCTTCTGCCATCTGATTTCTGATTGGACATTGAAACCATTAACTACCCCTCTACATTTTTATTTCTATTTTTGAATTACTTATTTAATTTAACTATTTTATATATATTATTATGTATTGCATTGTACTGCTGCTGCAAAGACAACAAATTTCATGACATTTGCAGGTGATATTACACTTGATTCTGATAAATGCAGGTCTTGTCTGTTACAGCCAAGCCCTTTTAAAGAAATAAAAGAAAAGGCCAGATTTTAAATACAGTCCATAAATATTGAAGTTCAAGGTTAAGCACAAATACACAGACAGGTGCAATGATGCAGCAGCATCACAACATGTTGCCCTACAGAAACAACATTCACAAGAAACATATCATATAAAAATTATAAATTAAAGAACATAATTAGAACAAAAATACAGAAGTCCATTAAAATGTAAAAGTGATCAAAGTGTTACTAAACTGAGGTACTGATTAGGGTTGTGCAAGTTGTTTCAAGGACTGAATGGTTGAAGGGAAGTACATAGCTGTTTTTGAACATGGTGGTGAGGGACTTCAGACTTCTGGGTCCTGTGCCCCATGCCCATCGTCTAGATGTTAGGAATCTTCGATGTCAGAACTTTAATGATTATTGTCGAACCACTTTGGTACCTCTATACTTTTTTACATTTTACATTTTTAAAAATGTAAAATAGTTCAACATTTTTGCATTAGATTATACAGAGAATATCATTTAGACTGAGAAACCCGAGGAGTGTGGTCTGAAGTTCCACTTCAATGAGGAATCAGTATGCTCTCAGAAATGACGAAAAAGGGCATTAAAATTCAATCGAACCGAATATTAGTTATTTAATATAACACAAGAAGAATGATCTGCGTCATAACCTGAGAGTTTCAAGTATTATGGCTTCTGTGGAATACTTTAATAGATTTCATGACCCTTGAAAGTTTACTCACTTTGTGTTGATAGTTAATCAGAATAAGATTTATGAAGGTGTATATATTATGGTTGTTTAGAGTTTCTACTAAAACACTATAATGCCAAGTTCCATTATTAATTATTAACAATTGTCCTGTGATTATGATAAACTGAATTGCATGATGATCAGTTACAGAGATTTTAAAAATTGCTCCTTCCCCACAGAAACCCTTCCTAAATTAAACCCCTCTTCTTCCTTATTTTCCCTGCAGGTCCTTCCCTCACCTGTGTTACAAGTACAAGGTCAAAGGTTTTCTTCAGTCCAAGTGAGATTACTGAGGTCAGCTAAATAACATGGCAAAGATCTTACGAGGGGTGATTGATAAGTTTGTGGCTGAATGTAGAAGGAGATGAGTTATTAACTTCAGACTTCCTGCATTTTCACTCAAAGAGTTGAACTGCACGTGCGTGTAACGAGACCTGTATAACTTATCTCCTTCTACCTTAGGCCACAAACTTATCAATCACCCTTGCTGTGGACCATCTGGAGGTCCAAGACGCTCTCGTTACGTGCACATGCAGTTCAACTCTTTGAGTGATAATGCAGAAAGTTTGAAGTTAATAACTCATCTCCTTTTACATTAGACCACGAACTTATCAATCACCCCTGCTGTGGACCACTTCTACAAAGAAGGGATCCGTATGCTCCATGACCGCTGGACTAAATGTGTACATGTAAGAGGGGACTATGTTTAAAAAATAAATGTGCTAGGTTTTCTAAAATTTCCTCTTTCTACCTTAGGCCACAAACTTATCAATCACCCCACGTTGGAAGAGGTTCCTATCAGTCTTATATACTTTTGATTCCATTTATCACAATACTGTGGAGATACAGTTACCATATTGAGAGATCTTTGTGCATGTTCTGTTTTACGGACAAAATCAATTTAAAAGACATCTGTAAAAACAGAACACATTCATTATCCGGATATTGCCTATTTCTGAAAATCCAGAATTATTTTTTGCCATGGTATAACATTTTTATTTAAGGAAAAACATTTGACAATTTTAATAAATGGGACGGAATTTTCACTTTCCTTCCTGCTTACTTTTCCTTTATGGATCAAAAATTAATCACATTTCTACCATCTTGTCGGCCATATTACCAAAAAGAAAGTAGCAGCAGTCCCTACCTCTGCCACCCACTCTCAACTGTACTGTTTGTTACTTATCAGTCATTGACAATTGCTGAATGATTATATATCAAATCAAATAAAGTTTAAATATCATTCAAACCATAGATAAACATACAGCTGAACATTCTTCTGGGGCCAAAGTGCAAAACATTCAAAATAACAAACAAACATTCAAAAATAGCACCATAAATTCAAAATACCGAGCAAAGAAGTATATTCACTCGAGCAACAATGTCCAGCAATTGATGGTACAGTCTCCCAACAGTGTACAGCTGCACGCAATCCAGCCTGTCATTCCAGCACTCAACCACAGGAGGGCAGTACTACAGGAGAGGCCAGGCTCCAGCCGAGCTCAACCATGCTGTAGCATTTCTGTGTCTCTCACTCGGTCTGCAGCAGCAGACACACCTGAGGCTTGAGTCCTAGTTCTCACTAAAGCTGAGGTTACACAGCTCCCATGTCGACCATCCCTCCACCAGACAATGATAACAGGCTTGCGGCGACTTATCACTGTCCATCAGAGTCTTGCGATCGCAAGTGAAATGTCCTAGAGTAGACAATCTCCCATGGTTATAGCGCACCAGCTCCGATGCTTCACAGTAGCGGGCAGCAACACAGTCTGCAGCCAAGTTAGCTCCTCTGTACCTAAACTGGCTTCTCCAATATCCCACTGGCTGCTCCGATATCCCGACCAGCTCCTTTGACACCTCGGCTGACCCATTCACCATCTCGGTCGACACCTCAGGTGGCTGTGCTGCTGACACTAGATCAGCTCGGTGATGGAGTCGCCCTGCAGTACCCAATGTTCTTGGAGCAGAGTTGTCTTTGGATCATAGAAAAAATTGCAAAGAGAAAAGCACCTTTGGTTTGGCCCCTGAAAGGCCACTACATTCGCACGTACCACAATCTTACCAGAAATATAATATAGAAGGCCACTCATTACTATTTGGATTAGTTCTGAGACTGTACTTAAAAAAAACTCATAGGAAAACAGAGCATCAACTGCATCCATGTGCAGAACCTCGAGTAGGTCAAAAAACTAAAGAACCACAGAATTAAAATTCATTTCTGAACTTAGACACTGCTGAATAACAAGAGAAAAAAAGTAAGGTTGCAAACCTTCTTTAAGTGTATGTTAATATATTAAATTTTTAAAATATACACTACAGTGATAGCAAACTAAATTTGACTCTACACGTAGAACTATTATCATTATTACATCAGAATCATATGTCCTGTTGGAGTAGTTACCATAATTTTAATGAGCTTAAATATCCTTTTGCCTAAAGCTACCAATTTTGTTGAATTTTAGGGAGCTTCAGGAAGCTGGAAAAAACAAATATATTTTATTCTGTTTTTAAAATTCACTATTTTGTGCGCTATTAAGTGTCTACCTTTTATCTGACAGCAGGTTTACTTGAGAGAAGACAATTAGATGGTAATTGCTTTTCATCTTGGATGCTCAATGGTTTGAAAAGACAGTCATCATCAATAATTTTCCCAAGAGCAGAACATCCATTCAAACCATGAAAGATTATCATCAGTCCCTCTGAAGGAGACTACGTTTCTTAACTAAACCTAGGGAACACAAGTCGCAGTTCAATGAAGTTACCATCGAGACAATCAGAAGATTATAGATTCCAGCCACCGCTGGGAATTGGCGTCAGATTCCTGACTAAAACTTTGGTGCAGTTCTGCTGGGGTGCTGCAGTGCCGAAGAGCAGAATCTTTTGATACAGTATTAGTGAGACCCCATCTGTTGTCTCAGCTAAGTCCTGATTTGTGTCTATCCCAATAATGCTACTAAAATCAATGCTGTCCATTAGACTCAGTCCTGTCGTCTGCATTTATCTGAATTACTCCAGCAATGACATTTGACTGAAACATCCTGATTCCAGGAAATGTTGCTATGTAAATGAACATTATTCTTGTAAACATGATTTCTGGGGCTTACAAAAACACATTTCCATCCAAACATCCCCATACATATCAGCTAGCATGAAAAAGTGTTTACATATGTACCCTTGGATGGAGCCTGCGGCATGGAGCAGGTTTCCTCTACTAGCCAATTTCATTAGTCTGTTACGTCTCTACAGATGATCAATATATCGGAGTGGGGGATAGGAGTTTGAGGGAGGGTAAAGGGATGGCAGCTGGGAGAGGATTACAAAGTGAAGGAAACAGGAGATCAAATGGAGTGGAAGAAACACTGTAGATTGTGAGGGAACCAAGGGATGAGGTCGGGAGTTGTGGAGGGAAATTGTGAGGCAAACATAATATGAGAATAAAGGCCGGGCAGATGAGAGGTAGAAGATAGGATTTTTTTTTTTTGGTCAGCCTTTAAAAACCTGAAGCAATTCTCATTCCCGTACCAAGCACATCCCCTGGACACAAGTGGGCACAAATTGATTTTTCTGAAAGCTAAACAGCATGAAATTTGGTTAACATTACATTGACATTCTTTCATCAGCCTTGCAAACGTTGAATCCAAACCTGAAATTCACTATCCAACCAGCTCTTGTCACTTTCAATGTCACATCAGCTCCAACAGCTCTCACCCAGAAATCCTTGTTTTCCAGAGAGCTGGTGAGGATTATCAAAGCATGCTAAAGTTTGCATGCTATATCACATTACCGTAGATTCCGTACTACAGAGCGCACCTGATTAAAAGCCGCAGGCTCTAATTTTAGAAAGAAAATCAATTTTGTACTTGTACAAGCCGCACCGGATTTTAAGCCGCAGGTGTCCCACGTTGTAATATGAGATATTTACACAGAAAGATATTACACGTGAGGATTTTTTAACTTTTAATTAAATCCGTATGGTAACATAAACAAATACATATTGCAAATGCTTTTTTTCGAACCGTGACTGTAACACGGCTACTTTTAAATATACATACGTATCGGTAACACACAAATTACGTTGCGTATACTTTTTTACTGAACAGTGCACGAACAACATTCCAATATCTCCTAACGACTGGTAAAAAAATATATACTGCAGCCTACCAGGAAAAGTTATTGATCGCCTTTAACTTAAAAGCAGCGTTCTCGCGCGGGTCTAATGTGCTCCCCCCCCCACCTTTCCGTTTATCGCAAACCGGTATTTTCCCAGAAGACGCGGCGAAACCGGATGTGACGTCATAGCATCCCGGGATGTAGTACAGAAAACAAATATACTTAAAACACTTCTAACTTTAACTAGAAAATATTAACAAATGAATTACTAAGCAAAAATATTATAAACTAAATAACTGCCATAAAGGCAGCACAATGCTTTTCTTCGAGTGTTTTCCATGTTGATGAGGGTGAGTACAAATGACTGATTTACAATAATTTAATTGTGAAAGTGCGCTTGATTTATCGTACAATTTCATTGGACCTCTGTGAACTACTCATCAATTTTATTGGTCTACTGTTACGAGGCAAAATGTTTTTGGCGGCATGAAAAAAAAACATGCATTAGCCGCACCGTAGTAAAGGCCGCAGTGTTCAAAGCTGTTCAAAGCGTGGGAAAAAAGTAGCGGCTTATAATCCGGAATCTACGGTACTTGACTTCACACCACCCATTAAACAATGTAGACCTGACAAAAATATTTGCGCTACCTGCATTGCCTCAAATAGTCACCAAACTGCATTGGTCAAAATCAGCCTGAGGCAAATGCTTCAAGTACCCTGCATATCCATTTATTGGGTCACACTTTTTTGATGGGACATAAGAAAGCACAAGATTAACCATGGAACTATCAATGGTATGCAGGCATTGCCTTAAAGAACAGGAGCTCGTTCCGATTGATTACCTTCATGATTTGAAAGAAAACTCATGCAGCTGCAATCAAAAACAGATTTCTGGAAATGCTCAGCAACTCAAGGGAAATTTATGGAAAAATCCCTTTTGATAGTAGATCGCTGAACCAAAACCTGAATTCTGCTCCTCTCCTCAGGAGTGCTGAATGAATTGCTAAATATTTATAATATTTTCTGTAGGAACACTTAACTGTTTGTTATAAGAAGGTCAAATGGAAACCCACCAATGCAAATCAGAGATATCCTGCTTGTCTAGTTATCTCCCATATAAATAAGTGGGCAACATTATGCTGCTTGCACTGGAGCAGTGTGACTTATAGAGGGAGAAGTTGTAATTCATGGGTTTTCAACACCTCTTGTGATAATTGCTCATACTTCCCCAGTGGAGTGGAAATGATTTTTCAGGCAAGGGATAACTCCAATAATTATAGGTCAGTTAACCTAAAATAAATAATGGTGAATCTTTGAGAGTTAATAACCTAGGACAAAATGAATTGGCATTTTAAAAATATAGGCCAATAATTGAAAGTCAATGTAGACACGTGAAAGACAAATCATGTCTGACTAACGTAATCGAGATCTTTGAAGAAGTAATGGAGAGGGTTGATTAGGGTCATGTGGTTGATGAGAATATGTACTTTCAAAAGATATTTCTTTGATAAAATACCACATAATAGACTCATTAGGAAAATTAATGCCACTACATTAAAAGGCTGCTTGGCCATGGAACAGAAATCAGAGAGGAGTGGTGAACAGCCAATTTTCACTCTAGTGGCAAGTGTGGAATAATATTTATTGGGGGAGGGGAGTTAAGCATTTGGACTTAAAAACCTGGACCTGTGCATAAAAAGGGATAATTACAGCATTTGTATATGACAACAAACTTGCAAATATTGCAATAAGTATAGAGGAAGAAGGAAAATGACTCCAGTTGAGTATTCACAATGATGAAACAGCCAAATTTGTTAAGAGTTAATATTTGATACACACAGGTGTAAAATAATTTTTGAGAGAGAATACAGAATAAATATTCTAATTTGAAGAAAGTTCAAGAAAAATGAACATAGCACAGTCTTCGAGGGTGGCAGTGATCCTTAGCTTTAATGACACAGGCATCAAGTGTAAATGCTCTGCCTTTAATGTTCTGCCTTTCAAAAGCATTGTTGTGGCTCCAGATATAGTACTGCATTCATTTCTAGACATTACTCATTATAGAGGATGTCTGGGTCACAGAGAAAATACAGAGGAGATTTAATTGAATTGTGCTAAAGATGAAAAACTTCAGTTAAATGGGCAGACTGAAGAGACTGGATTTGTTCACCTTGGTGAAAGTCAAAGAAAAAATCGAGAGATGTAAAAGTCTCTTAAGTGTTTTGATAGAATAAATCAGTTACTTGTGGTGGATCACTCAGTAATCACAAACTTCAGGAAACTGGCAAAACTTGAGGTGAAATGCACTTTGAAAAATGTACTTTGAACTTGACATGTTATGCAAGGAGTTGGTAATGTGCTGATGGGTCTGAAGTAAATTTCTTTATTGGTTTCATCAAGGAAATTATTAAATAGGTGAAACTCTTAGTTGACTATAAGGAAAAGATGGGCACACTAATTATTGTCTACCCCTTTCAAAAAGCTGAAATGAACATTGTAGATTGAATAGCCATTTTTCTTTTACAGAAGAGTGCTGCTACTCATTCAAAAAGTGAATTCCAGATTGAACCCTACATGTGAAAACATTCACCCTATTTCCCCTCCAGCTTCCTTACTGAGCTACATTTTGCACACCTTGATGTGTCCCTTGCCTCAGATTCACTCCTACACGATTCCTGCATCCAGGGTAACCTAATGTAACTATGCAGGTCTAGCGAAGTTCCAGACCTAGGAACAGTGACTATCACAGGAGGTACAACGATCGTGGGTGGCAAGCAGGCCCATGAGTTTGAGCCTGAGGTCTGACCCAGAATTATTCTGACAACCTTTTAACATCTCATTCTGTCAAAGGCCTTTTTAGCTATTTCTAAATGCCATGCATAATCAATTACATTTAAAAGCAGTTGAAGTAAATTTAAATGACAGAAAGGTTACAAATTAATAAACTGCATTATATATATACACACGTACACACACTGGCACACATACATACACATAGTATATATACACATTGTATATTTAAGGTGCATTTGACTGACAAACTATAGCCTGATTTATGTACTAGGATAAATAAAACCACTTAGCTTCATTTGTATTTCCATTCACATCAGAAACCCTATATTCAAATGAATCGGTGGGGGCAACATGTTATGCCAGTCTCAGTTTAGCATGATGAATTTAGTGCCGAATTCAGCTACAGAGCAGGATATGAGATGTATTGCTGTCTGACCTTCAGTGGATTCATGATAACTTTGCATTGGCAGAAATTAAATTTCTCTCTTAAAATTTTGGCTTTACCAATCACTTCACAAAGTTGAATAGTTCCATTTCATTCTGATCTTAGTAAACCACCTTGATATTTGCTTCCAGGCTTGAGCATTTTCCCATGGTGACACAATTTGTCAATTGAAATTTTTTAAGTTTTAGCATTATTTTAATTGATTATTTCAATTCACAAAACTCAGGATCCCATGGGTTCTCCTAACTAAATTACCAATTTGCTTTCCCGTCTTGAAAGATTTTTGAATATGTATTTCCAAATACCTATTCTTGCATTCCTTGATCTGTGTTTGGGCCCCTTACCTAAGAAAGAATTTTCTGGCATTGGAGATGGTCCAGAGGAGGTTCATGAGAATGATTCTGGGAATGAAGCAGTTAACGTTAAAGAGCGTTTGATGGCTCTGGGCCTGTACTCACTGGAGTTTAGAAGAATGGGGGGGGGGGGGGGAATCTTTTTCAAATCTATTGAATACTGTAAAGGCCTAAATAGAGTGGACATGGGGAAGATGTTTCTAATAGTGGGAGAGTCTAGGAAGTGCCAAATGGATGATTCAACTGTGCCTTCATTCCAGTCCACTCTACCTCAGAAGGTGGCTTCCAGTCAATCTGACAAGTGGCTAGGTATAGGCAATGTAGAGGTTGGTTCTGACAAGATCCCTATTATAATGCTGTAAACCTGACCTCCAGTACTAGCCTCTCCCCTTGTCATATATTCCCAGCCCAGCATACAGTCTGCATCTGATGAAGGGTAAAAATTACCCAGTTAAGTCTTCATTCGTATCATAAGAGAAATCCAATTTATTCAATAACTGCTTTGTCAACTTACTTTCAAGCACTAACTAGGCAATGGAACTGCTATTGGCAATGCTTTCTGGCAGCACTTACTCACCAACAACCTACTGTCTGATAATGCTGTTAAAGTTCGATCAAGAGCATTTCAACTCTGTTCCACACATGAACAGAGCTGAATACAACAGGGAGGTTGAGAATGGCTTGTTGACACTGTTGCAGCACTTAGACCAGGAGTTACATGAAATGGATCATAACGTTACCAGGAACGAGGATGGAAATCTCTGTTTTTTGTCAGACCCAGCATAAAATAAAATAGTTACGGCTGATGGAGGTTAATCACCTTGGTTCTAGCTGGTACAAAGCTGCAGGAGAATCTCATACCAGTGCTTGACCCTTTAATTGCTTCAACCAATGACTTTTTCTTCACTGTTGTTGCATTTATAGTTAGTTGTGACTATTGCTGTCATTTTATTTAATAGGATTTATTATTGTCATGTCCAGTTTAATAGTTTAATGCGAGCAAGGAATTTCATGGCAGCCTGGAATATATGACAATAATTTGAATCTAAGGTGGTAACAGTTAAAGATTATTGTAATTTTCAATTCCATCTGCTGTTCCTTAGAGCACAATACAGTTAGTATGCCCATGTGTAGCAAGATTTTTACTGTTGTGCTGCGCTAACTCCAGTTGCTGTTTGCCACGTGAAGTATTCCTTGCCACACTTGTTGGCTTCTGAATGAGTTGATTAGTTCTGAGCGACTCATCTGCCGCCAACATGCTTGATGTTTACCATTATTGTACTCCCAGGAGATGGTAACAGTTGTTGTGACATCTCATACACTAATCGGAATCAAGCCTAGGCAAAAAGTGGAAAATGATATCAGCAGCACACAAGCAGGACACAATAACTACCAAGAGGCTGTTGGTATCTCCTCATGAAATTCAAAGGCACTACCATCACCATCATTAAATAAATTATTATGCTGCAGTGGAACAACCTGCCCTACTTCCTTTCACAGCACTTTTCTAACTAAATTCCAGAGCACCAGTATTGAATCTGGACCCTGGAACACTTGGCATTCCCTGAAATGAACCCCAAGAGTGCTGTCCACTCAACGGACAAAGCCTCTAGAGAACAGTACATTCTCTGAATTTAGCACATGGGTACCATGTATTCTGTATACTTAGTCCCTGGGAGAACTGTATGTGATTTGATGAGGGTCCCTCGGGTGTTGTGCCTTCTATGAAATGTCACTGAACACAGCCCCTGGAAGAGTGCATCAGTGTACGGTTATCAGAGGAAGTCAAGTTGTGGAAGGTGAAGAAAGGTAAACACTAATGTAATGTCCAGGCGGAGATGATTTACAGATAGTGAGAAGTCAGTCCAGAAAAGACAGCCTTTGAAGAGAGCTCTTTGAAGAGTGTAACTTCTCTTTCCACAGCAGGAAACGGGAGACATTTGGCATATCAAGTCAAAATAAATATTCAGATGAGGGCCTCTAGGGTGACACTTACTATTGGTCAATTACTTTACTATTTCTGAAGTACTATTGGCCTTTAACGTGGAGATTCTATTGACTATTAATACTTGTATTATTGTAGTGTGGCGATTGGTGACTGATTATGCAAATTAAGAATGTGAAGAGACACAAGACTGCCAATTGGTCAGTATCAGGATTCAACTAGACTATTCTGTACAGAACTAGCAATGTTTATTGTTTGAGCTTCAGAACGGTGTGGTGACAGGGGCTATTCCGTTTTCCTTGTGCACACTTAAGTAAAATGTGGCTGAGGAAAGCATGTGAATTTTTAGAGTCCAGTTAATCGGCATTGGCAATATGGTCAGAAAACTCTGTGACACCATTACATCTATTTTATATGATACAAGTGCCATATACAATGAATTCCCTACTGTTAGAAAGAATCACCTTTACTTAACACTCCCATGCCCTGCAAGAATTGTGGCAATTAAAATTTCTCTGGTTTCCAGCAGTTTTCACCTCAGGATACTTTATAATTGGTGGTGATAATCACAGAAGTTAAAAATAATCTGTGCTGCACCTTTATAAGCAGGATTATAAAACCTATTTAAACTCCTGTGGCTGCAAAGACAAGTGGTTAAAGCAGAAAATAAAGCCTCAACAATGAATCGCCAAAATATAGAGTAAGTTCACCTTGCGTAGGTTTGATGGCTCAGATCAAAAAGAGGAAGCAAGAAATCAAACAACACACACAAAATGCTGGTGGAACACAGCAGGCCAGGGAGCATCTATAAGGAGAAGCATTGTCGACGTTTCGGGCCGAGACCCTTCATCAGGACTAACTGAAAGGAGAGATACTAAGAGACTTTCAAATCTCTTAGTATCTCTCCTTTCAGTTAGTCCTGATGAAGGGTCTCGGCCCGAAACGTCGACAGTGCTTCTCCTTATATATGCTCCCTGGCCTGCTGTGTTCCACCAGCATTTTGTGTGTGCTGTTTGAATTTCCAGCATCTGCAGATTTCCTCGTGCTTGAGCAAGAAATCAAAATGTTATATTGGCTTCTGAAACGGCAACACTCATTTTCAAAATGGCGCAGACATGTATTTAATGAAAAAATCAAAGGTCGCATTTTGTACAGCTGGAGCTGACTCTCTGCCCTATGAACAGCTATATACAGGCAGTAAAAGATCAATTTCTGTTCCATAACTTACAGATGAGGTTTTCCGGGTTCACACCCCATTAGAGTGCTCAGTTATCTCTTCAAGCTGTGTACTGGAGTGGTTTTATGGATAAACGTCTAGAGCACGGGTTTGCCTGGAGAGGTGTCTAAAAAATCTTTTACCACAATTTCACCATTTGGAGGGTTTACCAATTGAAATCAGGACAGAGATTACTTATTTCAAGGGTTCTCAAGGAAGGGTATGTAGACATTACGTACGTTGAATATAGTGGAAATCACAAATACAACTGCATTGCTATGTGTTTGTATACTGTATTTGCTCAATATTGGCAGAGAGTTGGAGGAATTTACTTCCACATGAACAGCTCAACAGTAAAGCAGGAAAATGCCACCCAGACTACTATGGCCATAGAATAATATTATTCCAATATGTCCACATCAATTTATGCTGAAGAGAAAATTATCAGTTCAATTTGCTTATTGATGTGTACTCAAAATGGATTATGATCGGATAAGTCAGGACTGTAGAATCTACCATCAAAAAGCAGAAATGGATCCTTTCCTTGGTGTGAAATTCTGGCAGAATTGTAGAATCAGGATCAAGTTTATTATAACTGACAAATGTGCTGAAAGTTGATGTTGTGTGGTAGCAGTACAGAGTAAGACATAAGCATTATTATAATAAATAAATGATGCAGAAGAGAAGTAATGAGGCAGTGTTGATGGACCGTTCATGATGAAAGGGAAGAACCTGTTGCTCACATACAGCGTGTGAGTCTTCAGCCTCCAGTACGTTCTACCCAATGGTCATAACAAAAAGATGCATGTCCCAGGTGGTAAGGGTCCTTAATGATGGATGCTGCCATCTTGAGGGATTGCTTCTGAGGATGACTTCAATGATGGGGAGGGTCGCACCCATATTTGTGCTCGCAGAGATACAACCCCCTGTAGCATTTTCAATACTGCAAATTAGAATTTGAATATAAGGTGGTGATGCAACCTGTCAGAAAGCTCTCCATTGTAGATCTGTGGAAATTTGCAGGTGTCCGTAATGACATACTCCAGTAAATCTCCTGAAACTCCATATGAAGTGAAGCCACTGCAGGCCTTCTTCATCTGACACCATATTTACTTGACAGCCTTGTGATGTGTTAGTATCAACAATTTTTTGATTTGTCCACAACATCCTGGGTCAGTAAAAATATCTGCGTACATGCTAAGAAAGGTCTCAGAGGACAAAGTGCTCCAGGGATACTCTAGCTTCATGATGAAGGTGGCAAAGAGTGGAATTAAAGGGGGCCTTTTTCAGTCAGCTGCCAGTGACCAGTGGTCTTTCTCAGGGGTCAGTGTTGGGACCGCTTCTTTTCACATAATATATCAAGAATTGGATTATGGAATTGATGGCATTATGGCCAGGTTTGCAGATGCTACGAAGAAAGGTGAAGGGCAAATAGTGTTGAGGAGGCAGGAAGTCTGCAGAAGTACTTAGACAGATGAGGAGAAGGGACAAAGCAGTAGCAGATAGTGTTGGGAAGTGTATGGTCATGCAGTTTGGTAAAAAGAATAAAGGCATAGACTATTTTCTAAATGGGAAGAAAATTAAGAAATCAGAGGTGCAAAGAGACTTGGAAGAGCTCATGCAGGATTCCCTAAAGGTTAACTTGCAGGTTGAATTGGTGCTAGGAAGGCAAATACAATGGCAGCATTCATTTGAGAGAACTGGAATATAAAAGCAAGGCGTAATGCTGAGGCTTTATGAGGCATTGTTCAGCGTGCACTTGGAGCATTGTGAGCAATAATGGGCTCCTTATCTTAGAAGGATGTGCTGGCATCAGAGAGGGTCCAGGGGAGGTTTGTGAGAATGGTTCTGGGAATTAAAGAGTTAATGCATGAGGAGCATTTGGTGGCTCTGGATCTGTAGTCACTGGAGTTGAGAATGGGGGCATCTTATTGAAACCTGTCAAATGTTGAAAGGTCTAGATAGAGCGGATGTTTCCTATAGTGGGACAGTCTAGAATTAGAGGACACAGTCTCAAAATAGAGGGACCTCTCTTTACAACAGAGATGAGGAGGAATTTCTTTAGCCAGAGGGTGGCGATTCTGTGGAATTCATTTCCGCAGATTGCTGGGGAAGCCAAATCAATGGTATATTTAAAGTAGAGGTTGCTAGGCTCTTAAGTAGTAAGGGAATCACAGGTTACAGGCAGAAGGCAAAAAACTAGGTTTGAGAGTGATAACAAACTCAGCCATGATGGAATGGTGGAGCAGATTCGATGGGCTGAATGACCCTAATTCTGCTATGTCTTATGATCTTATAGATCTTTTCTTAACTAGCTTTTTCTTTAAATACTATGCCAAACTACACTTTTCATCAGGTTTTACTCTGGCAGAGCTGTTAATGTATCAGTGTCATCACACAAGGTTGAGCTTGGTGTGATCTAACTTTGAGAGGCAACAGCTGAAACAAAAGACAAATGTTTCTAGGGGAATGTTTAAGTCATCAGACAAATATGCAAGCATAAGACTCATATAGTGATGTACTGTGTGTATTAACACTGAACATAGAACAGTACAGAATGGGAATTGGCCCTACGGTCTACCATGCCCATGCTGACCACAAAGCCAAGTTAAATTAATGCCATCTGCCTGGATACAGCACATCCCTCAATTTCCTGCCAGTCCCTGAGTCTATCTGAATACCTTTTACACACGGTTATTGTATCTGTTTCCACCACCTCCAACTCTTTGTGTAAAAAACTTGTCTCTCACATCTCCTTTAAGTTATGCCCTCTGGTATTTGACATTTCCACCCAAGGAAAAGTTCTCTGACTATCTACCCTGCCTATGCTTCCCATCAGCTAACAAGATTAGCTTTATTTGTCACACGTAAATCAAAACGTCAAAACATACAATGAAATCCATCATTTGCTTCAATGACCAACACGGTTCAAGGATGTACCAGGGTAGCCTGCAAGTGTCACCATGCTTCTGGTGCCAACATGTCATGCCCATAACATACCAACTTTTACTAATCCGCATGTCTTTGGAATGTGGACAGAAACCAGAACACCTGGAGGAAATCTGGTCACTGGGAGAATGTTCAACCTTCTTAGACAGTGATAGGAATTGAACCCAGATCTCTGGCGCTATCTATGTGTTACACTAACCACTACACCATCGTGTTAGTATTTCTATCAGGTCACAGCTCAGCCTCTGATGCTCTAAACAAAACAATCCAAGTTTTCTCAATTTCTCCTTATAGATAATACTTTCTAATCTATGCAACATCTTTGATAAATGTCTTCTGTAGCCTGAGTGCTATCTGATCTCACTGCCATCATGGTGGATTACACTGGTGTGCCTACTCTTGTATGAATGCTGTTCAACTTTCCAACCTACAAACTCTGCACCATTACATTTGGTGGTGGCAAAGCCTTTGTAGCAACGATAGTACAGAACAAGGAGAATTTCAATGACTCTGCAGGAGATAAAATCGTCAGAATGAAAGATCAGTGCTTCCCAAATAAAATGTTGCTTCTGAAATAGAGGCAAGACTGAGTTCTTTGTGAAAGCACTTGAAAGACATCCTGATTTGCAGTCTACAATGGGTTAGCTCTAATTAAATTGCTCAAGACAGGAGCAAGACTGGCAGACTTCCCAATCTCACAGTGTGGCTGACTCTGTGCCCAAGGATAACGTGACCTAAAGATGAACGATGCAACAACTTCATCATCACGGCCAGTGTCGGTGAACTGAGAGTGAAAGAGAGGCAGATCAGATGACACAGTCGAAACCAGAAAGCTGGTGTTTCAATCTCAAGTTTCAAACAGCAGGTGTGCTACTTTTGTTTTTGAATTTGCAGCTTTAGATTAGATGTTCATGACAGTTGCAGTGCAAAGAGCAGTTGCTATCATAGAATTTGTAGTGTATTTATCTAAATTAGTTTTTATTTTTCTCTTCCATGCCTCAAAAATGTGATTTACTAATAAATAAGTATCACTTACAAGCTTATTCAAGCTTGGCCTCTTAGATTTTACAACTTAAATAGTAATCTCTTTTCACCAAGAAGAAAGGAATTAAATCATAAGTTTGAGATGTTTAAGTCTTCTCCAAATCTTAAACGCTATCTTGGCTGACACTTCAATCCAGCACCAAGCCAGTGCTGCATTGTAACAGGTTTCACATTTTGATCAGACTTTAATGCAGTGCCTTATCTGCTTGTAAAGGTCTGTAACAATAATTCAGAGAAGGCATTTATCCGATATCATGAGAACTTTTCCATCAAGCAACACAACCAAACAATGTTGAATGCATGGTAGAACAGCAAGTCAGCAAAACATGTCACTGATAGGATGCAGACCTAATTAACAATTATTTTTAAAAATTGTATTTAGAGACAGATGAAAAATAAGATTCAGCCACTTCTGTGGAGGGAGAGATAAAAAAGGGGCAATGCTCTCAAATGTCTAAATTTGATATAAAGTACCATGGGGAGTGAGATGAAATGCTGTTCCTCAAACTTAGGTCAGGTACTTTGGAGCAATGTAGGAGATCAAGAAGAGAGGTGCCAGAGTGAGAGTTGGATAGTGAATATGTGAAAGATGACTGCTTTATGGCATCTCCATTCTATCTTGATGATTGAATGGAGATGATCATTGAATTCAATAAACAAAACTGAATGAAGTGTATGTGAATTGCTGTTTCACCTAGACAGACATCTTGGGTCTCTGGACCATGAGAAGCTAACCAGTAAAAGGACAAGTGATGTAGCTGCCAGGAGAGATCCACATCAAAGTGCATGACCATACTCTTACTGACACTATATTCCATCTGCCACTTCTTTGCCTATTGTCCTGATCTGTCTAAGTTGTTGCTGCTTCCTTAACACTACCTGCACCTCCACCTATATTTGTATCATCTGAAAACTTGACCATTAAGCCATCAAATCCATCATCCAAATCATTGACATAACACATAAAAAGAAGTGGCCCCAAAACTGACCTCTGAAGAAAACCACCAGTCAGCTGCAGCCAATCAGAGAAGGTTCCCTTTATTCCCATTCTTTGTCTCCCGTAATTTTGCCAATGGTTTATCCATGCTGGTACCTTTCCTGTAACACCATGGGCTCTTACCTTGCCAAGCTGCCTCTTGTATGGCATCTTGTCAAAGGCCTTCTCAAAGTCCAAGTACACAACATCCACTGACTCTCCTTTGTCTTTGCTGCTTGTTATTTCCTCAAAGAATTCCAACAGATTTCTCAGGCATGAATTGTCATCCTTAACAATCTACTCCAACATCTTCCCAATCACTGAGATCAGGCTAATTGGCCTATAAGTTCCCCTTATCTGCTTCCTTTTCTTCTTGAAGAGTGGAGTGGCATTTTCAATTTCCCAGGCCTCTGGAATAATTCCACAATCCAGTGATTCTTGAAAGATCATTACTAATGCCTCGACAATCTCTTCAGCCACCTCTTTCAGAACCCTGGGGTGTAGTCCATCTGGTCCAGGTGACTCATCTACCTTCAGATCTTTCAGCTTCCCAAGCACCTTCTTCTAAGGAATAACAACTGAACTCTCATCTGTCCCATGACACTCTTCAATTTCCAGCATACTGCATGTGACTTCCACACAATACATACTTCTGCAAAATACATATTTAGTTCATCTGCCATTTCCTTGTCCACAATTACTATCTCTCCTGCATCATTTTCCATTGATCTAATATCTACTCTTTTACTCTTTATATACAGTATCTGTATATAAAGTAACTTTTGGTATCCTCTTTGACATTGTTGGCTAGTTTACCTTCATATCTTATCATTTCCCTCCTTATGGCTTTTTTGTGCCATCTGTAGGTTTTTAAAAGCTTCACAATCTTCTAACTTCCCACTGCTTTTTGCTCTATTATATGCTCAGTCTTTTGCTTTTATGTTGACTTTGATTTTCCTTGTCAGCCACTGTTGCCTCATCCTCTCTTAGAGATACTTCTTCATCTTTGGGCTATATCCTTCTGCGGCTTCCAAATGTCCCCCAGAAATACTAGCCATTGCAATTCTGCCATCATCCTTGCTATTGCCCCCTTCCAATCAACTTTGGCCAGCTTCTCCCTCTCATATTGCAGGGTGAATTTTATCATATTATGATCACTGCCTCCTAAGGGTTCCTTTACTGTAAGCTCCCTAATCAGATCTGGTTCATTGCACAACACTCAGTCCAGAATAGCTGGTACCTTAGTGTGCGCAACCACAAGCTGCTCAAAAAAGACATCTCATAGGCACTCTACAAATTCTCCCTGTCGGAAACCAAAATTAGCACCAACATGATTTTCCCAAACTACCTGCCGATTGAAATCTCCCATGACTATGGTAACGTTGCCCTTTGACATACCTTTTCCACCTCCCTTTGTAATTTGTAGCCCAAATCCTGGTTACTGTTCAGAGGCCTGTATAAAACTCGTGTAAGGGGTTCTTCTTTGTGAGGGGTTTTTTCCTTTCTTTTTTTTGTTACTGCGTATGTTAATCAAAATGGCTTCTTTGTTTTGTTAAAAGTAGGAATGCTTCTTTGTTATGATAAGTGCTTTCTCTCACAGTTTGTTTGGGTTAAAATTACTGATCATGAGAATTGTATTCGTTTGTTAGCCAATTGTGATTAATGTTATTCTTTCTTCTGGGTCTGTAAGCTATTGTTGGCGGGCATTTTGAGGAGCCGGTGCGAGGGGGAGAGAGAGAGGACGCGATGCTGTAAACAGGGTGACGGAGTGGGGGAGTCCGAGGCCAGGATTGTCGGCAAGGAGAGGAGATGGAGACAGACGTGCCGGGGGTGCTTGGTTGATCAGTTCAGGTGGTCCGGAGCTGTGAGGCGAGGAGTTCGGAGGGGATCGAATGGTAGCCAGAAGACTTTGTTAACTGAGCTCCAACGGTTGTGCACGAAGTGGTTTGGACTTTGATAAGTTTGGCACCTTTTCTTTATTTTCTTTTCCTTCATATATACTGTATCTGTATTAATCAGTTCTAGTAAGATCTGTAAAGTGTAATCCTTTAATCGCATATGGTGTACTGTCTGTTATTTGGCGAGGTGGGGACATCACACAGCATCCATACAAGCTGATTATTCAGTTTGGCGGGGCCGAAGGCTACTCCCCCTAGATGAGAGCGAGCTGAGCGAGCCAGAGGCTAGCCAGGGGGTTACATTGTGGGGTGCTCGTCTGGGATTGAACTTTAGTGGGAGCAGTGTGATCGCCCTCTTCAAGTTATGCATGCTGCGTGGATGGAATGCTGGTGTGCCTCTGCTAGTGTGCGATTGCTGGTTATCACTGCATGCACGTTGGGTAGGGTGGCTGTTGGTAGCCCGGAGGTCGTTATTCGAGTTCAAACTAGCGCTAACGAAATGGTGATGGGATCATGGTCTGTCCATTCGGTTAGGAGAGTGAGGAATGACACTCTAAATGAATGACCATCGACATTCTAAATGAATGAAGTGGAAAACCTGAAAGTTGACCTGGAAGAAGTCATTAGGAAGAAAAAGCTAGAGTAAAAGTGCAGTGAATAGTGAACTGGAGGCAGACCAATCTTTCACTGCTGCTTTTCAGGTCGGGGTGGAAGAAGCTGTTGGAGTAACTGCGTCCAAGATTGAGATGGCCGGGATGCGTGAGTCAGAACTGCTGAGCCTGTGGTGAGAGTTGGAGGGGCCAGAGAAGAAGCTGATGTCTCGATTGCAGGAGGTTGAAGAGGCTGCAGGAGCAGTCCAGGCCATGAGTTTCTGTTTGGAGAAGATCAAACCGCAGCTACCGATCGCAGAAATGAGGAAGAATACGGATTCGAAGGGTGATGTGCTGGATGAGTGGTACATGCTGCCTTTTGTTAACTTCCCCTTGATTGAGGAAGAGACCTTTAGCCCTTCTCCCACTGAGTCAGGTGTAGTGGGGAGGGTTAGCTGTGGGCAGCAGGGGGCTCCGATTTGCAGTGGGGGCATGAGTGAGAGGTTGAGAGAGGAGTTGGCAAGCAGATCCGAGGTATCCCCAGTTGTATGAGCAATGTCACTGTTTGTGCCTGGGTTAGGGTGTGTGTTGGCAAGAAGGGTGGTGAGTTATTTAGTAGTCATGAGGACATGACTAAATTTGCTGGGGGGAGAGTGTAAGGGGTTCTTCTTTGTGAGGGGGTTTTTTCTTTCTTTTTTTGTTACTGCATATGTTAATCAAAATGGCTTCTTTGTTTTGTTAAAAGTAGGAATGCTTTTTGTTATGATAAGTGCTTTCTCTCGCAGTTTGTTTGGGTTAAAATTACTGATAACGAGAATTATATTCGTTTGTTAACCAATTGGGATTAATGTTATTCTTTCTTCTGGGTCTGCAAATTATTGTTGGCGGGCATTTTGAGGAGCCAGCGCGAGGGGGAGAGAGAGAGAGGACGCGATGCTGTAAACAGGGTGACGGAGTGGGGGAGTCCGAGGCCAGGATTGTCGGCAAGGAGAGGAGATGGAGACAGACGTGCCGGGGGTGCTTGGTTGATGACTTCGGGTGGTCCTGAGCTGCGAGGCGAGGAGTTCGGAGGGGATCGAATGGCGGCCAGAAGACTTTGTTAATTGAGCTCCAACGGTTGTGCACGAAGTGGTTTGGACTTTGATAAGTTTGGCGCCTTTTCTTTATTTTCTTTTCCTTCATATATACTGTATTGTTATTAATCACTTAGTTCTAGTAAGATCTATAAAGTGTAACCCTTTAATCACATATGGTGTACTGTCTGTTCTTTGGCAAGGTGGGGACATCACACAGCATCCACACCAGCTGATTACCCAGTTTGGTGGGGCCGAAGGCTGCTCCCCCAGACGAGAACGAGCTGAGCGAGCCTGAGGCGACCCAGGGGGTTACACTCACATCAGCGTTTTTCTACCCTTGCAGTTCCTCAACTCCACCCACAATGATTCTATGTCTTCCAATCCTATGTCACCTCTTTCTAAGGTCTTGATTTCATTTTTACCTATAGAGCCACACAACCCCTCTGCCTGCCTACCTGTCTTTTTGATACAGTGTGCATCATTGGATATTAAGCTCCCAACTATAATATTCTTTCGGCCACGACACAGTAGTACAAATTGCAACATCATACCTGCAGATCTCTAACTGTACTACAAAATAATTTGCCTTTTTTCGTATTCTGCGTGTATTCAAATATAACACCTTCAGTCCTGTATTCACCTTTCTTTTTGATTTTGGTCCACCGACTGCAATTTTGCCCTATCTTTCCTGACAGCTTCACTACACCCAGCCTCTGCTTCTATACCAACTGCCCTATTCTCTGCCCTGTCGCTCAGTTCCCCACCCCAATGCCAAATTATTTTAAACACTCCCACAAGGGTATTGGTGCCCCTCAGGTTTGTTGTAACCCATCCCTTTTGAACAGGTCATACCTTCTCCAGAAAAGAACCTAATGATTCAGAAAACTGAAACCCTGTCCCTGTACCAGTTGTTCAGCCTGGCAATCATCTGCCAGATCATCCTATTCTTACACTCACAGGCACGTGGCACAGGCAGCAATCCAGAGATTACTACCCTGGAGGTCCTGCTTTTCAGCTTTCTATCTAGCTTGCTAAATTCTCTCTTCAAGACCATCTCCCCTACTTTTCCCACCTATGTCATTGGTGCCAAAATGTACCAAGACTTCTGGCTGCCCACCCTCCCCCTTTAGAATGCTCTGGATCCAATTCAAGACATCCCTGACCCTGATGTCTGAGAAGCAATGTACAAACCAAGTGTCTCTACTATTTCCACAGCTTCTAGTGTCTACTTCTCTAACTATGGAATCCCTTATCACTACTGCAGTTCTCTTCTTCCCCACTTTCCTTCTGAGCCACAGTGCCAGACTCAATGCCAGAGATTCAGTCACTGCCACTTCCCCTCGTAGGTTGTCTTCCCCAACAGTATCGCAAACGGTGTATTTATTATTGAGGAGAACAGCTACGGGGTACACCGCACTGACTGCCCATTTCCTTTCCCTCTCCTGACAGTCACCCAGGTACCTGCCTCCTGCATCTTAGGGGTGGCTACCTCTGTGTAGCTCCTATCTATCACCTCCTCAGTTTCCTATATATCATGGCCCAATGGGAGATATGATGAGGTTACCGAGACCTGATGTTTGGCATCTATGAGACAGAAATCAGTTCTCCAAACCTCAACAGTATGGCCTCATTACTGGAATTGAGAACACAATCAGAATTGATCCTTAGAGTGAGGAGTGCAGAAAGTTTAATAAGATATCTGTTAGAATGTGCATGGGTAATGGAAAAAAATAAGATGGTCAACACTGTATCAACAATGAGTAAATCATGAGAGGGCAGGATCTTGGAAAGTGGGATCAGTTGGCTTAGGAATTCAGAAGATGGAAGGAAGAGTCCATGGTCTGTGATGAGGAATCCCAACCAAACAAATGGTTAATCATGTGTTCTGCTATTGTGGGACCTTGTTAACTGCCAATGAGTTAATTGACAATGGATCTCTATGGGCATCCTAAGGATATCAGAGGTGCTGTTTTCTTCTTTGCAGAGGACATTTGGTACTAACAGTTGGCCACATATTCTCCCGTGTCAATGTAGAGACTTCAGATTTAAGCTATTTTATTAACCAATTGAAGTGATATTATTTCCCAGAAATGCTGCTTTAAAATAGAGTGTTGAATGATTAATTCAGAATGGTGTTTCACAGCATAATTAGGTTAGTGCTTTCTTCAGTCTTAGACGAGCACTACATCTCAAAGCAGAGCTTGATGAAAGTAACAAAGGAAGAGCATGAATGAGCTTGTGATAATGAAATATTAGGTGAGTGTTGGACAAGAGTAGCCATTGTTCAGTAAAATCAACTAAGGAATTGCTGATTCAATTGAAGATAACTATCTCCTGTTCTCTACAAGCATGCTATAAACAAAGTCACATAAGTAAATTGAAACTGTAGAGAAACAAAGCAGTGTGAATCATCTGGCTGGTTTCAATTTAGAAGCAACATCTTAGAAATTCTCACAATGAATCTACTTTCTTTAGATGAATCCACAATTATATGCAGCCTGGCTCAACATTATGAATCATCCTTAGTTTGATTACATGCTTTTAAAGGTTTTTAGAGGATCCTATTACTTGTTCTTGCCTTTCTTCCCCTGCAGTACACATAATTGCCTCAAACACCGTTCACAGTGAGATTCTGAAAACCGCAAACCTCTTACAAACTGAAAGCTGCTCTCCAACTGGTCAGACAGCATCTATGGAGAAGAATAAACAGTCAATGTTTCAAGCCGAGACCCTATATCAGGACTAGAAAGAAAGGGAGGACAATCCAGAATAAGGGAAGGGGAAGGACGACAAGCTGATGAGTGATAGGTGAAACCAGATGGGGGAAGGTGGGAGGGTGTGGAAGGGAGATGAGGTAAGAAGCTAGGAGGTGGTAGGAGGAAGAGGTAAAGAAGTTGAAAAAGAAAGAATCTGATAGGAGAGGACAGTAAACCATGGGAGAAAGGGAAGGGGGAGACACACCAGCAGGAGATTGATGGGTAGTTTAGGAGAACAGAAGAGGGAAGCTGCAATGGAGAATGGAAAAAAAAATGAAGCGAAAGGGGGAGAAAGTATCCCTTTTATTCCTTTTCTGCTCCTAAATAAATCACTGCTATTGTCTAAAACCCAGGTTTCTTAACAGACATTCATTGATATTGGTTTCTTAAGGTTGTCACAGCAGGGGTTGGTAATGGGGACAAACTCCCACTACCTATTAAATGCTTCCACGGTGTGTGTTTCAAATAGCCTCTGACAACTAAGTCCAGCTCCTGGCCTCGTGTGGCTCAGCTACTAAGCCCAGTGGAACCATTTACATTAACAGGAGAAGGGGCAAAGGTGGGTTAGTGGAACATTAAAACCACTGGCAGATGGGGCTCATCAGCTCATCAGATGGTAGCTCATCTAGAAGAAGGTAAACTCTGATCTCAAACCTCCAATGTCTAGCAGCTATACCCACTGATGGGGAAGACTTCAGGAGTAAGCCCAAAGGGAAAAGTCTGGAGTTGGAGGCCCTAAGTCATTCCTACATAGAGTTCAAAGCTGACTGGCAACTCCTGCGACACTGCTGGTACCAAACTGTACCTGTCTCTGCGATTCCTTTGGATTCATCAGATGTGTGGAGAAGTGGAGCTTGCTACATGGGCAACAGCTTGCTCTCCATATCGTGCTGCTCTGGCGTGCATATCTAGACAGCTAGGATGCAACATCCTTAGCTGACTCCATCCAATGGAGGCCTCATCATTGACATTGCATGGTGGTGTTCTGAAAGCTGGAGAGATCAATTCTAACGCTTGACTGTTAATTTGCCTGACTACGTGAGCAAAGCAAAGGGTTTCAGGTCTGGTATTCTGTAACATCACTGTCTCGAGTTTAGGTTTTCCTCATGCTCTGTTAAGTCATTATTAATTAATCACAGTATTCAAGCAATTAAAAGAAGGTGGAGAGGGCTTCAATATTATTTGTTGGTAAAGAGTTATATAGTTTCTTCACAAAATTATTTCAAGAGTAGAACGGAATGCTGGTTTGCAGCATTTATGTGCTACAAGGAAGAGTAAAATCAAGATATATGCACTAATTGAACAATTTACTTTTATACTCAGTCCAGGAAATACAAAACAAAGATTACAAGAATGCCAGAGTGGCATAGCTAGCAGAATTGCTGCCCTCGCCAGCAGTCCTGACTGCTGGTGCGTCTGCATGGTGTTTGCAAATTCTCCCTGCGACAGTCTGGGTTTCCCCTGGATGCACTGATTTCTTCCCACTTCACAAGAGTTTGTGGGTTGGAATTAATCAGAACATAGAAGAGTACAGCAGAGGAACCGGCCATTCAGCCCACAATTTTGTTCCGACTCAGCTAGAAAGCAAATCAAAAACACCCAGACACTAACCCCTCCTACCTGCATATCCCTCCATCTTCCTTACATCCATGTGCCTATCCAAGCATCTCTTAAAAGCCTCAAATGCATTTGCCTTTACTACCACACCAGGCAGCGCAACCATGACTCTCTGAATAAAGAACTTAACTCTCGAACCTATCCCCCTCACCTTCAAAAATGCCCACTGGTTTTAGATATTTCAACCCTGGAAACAGATACTCCCTGTCCACTCTATCTATGCCTCTTCTAATCTTGTAAACCTCTCTCTGATCTTCTCTCAGTCTCTGGTGCTCCAGAGAAAACAAGTCCAGTTTATCCAGCCTCTCATTTTAGCACATGCCCTCTAAACCAGGCAGCATCCTGGCAAACCGCTTCTGCACCCTTTCCAAAGTCTTAACATACTTTTTTTTTTTCTTTAAATTTTTTTAATTAGTTTTTCAAAACATTTTACAAAATTAAAAACCCCAAATCCCAATGAGGAGCATTAATACAGAGCAAGGTTAAGCATACAATATCAATATGCTACAGAGGAAGAGAATTTAACAAAAAAGCACCTAAATTAAAGACAAGTGAGCTTAGTGTCCTCCCCAAACCCCACAACACAAGAAAAAAACACAACAATTCCAGACCAACCACCACACAATATAGAGAGTATAAGTCCGGACAGTCAAACTCCCAGACTGTGAATACGCTTAGCAACAGAGGATAATAATGCCTACTACCAGAAAAGAAAGGGAGCTGAAAGCAAGGGACCGAAAAGAAAAAAAAAACCCTAGTCAAGAGGAAGGTTATGAAAGTACTCGATAAAAGGCCCCCAGATCTTATGGAACTTTAAATCCGAATTGAGAACTGAATAATGAACGAATATGAGTTTCTTGGAGGAAAGCAATGTCAGCTTTGAGTTGTTTAATATGTGAGAATACCTTCCTCCTTTTAACAGGGTGGTTCAGTCCCTTTACATTCCAGCTCACGAATTTAAGTGCAGTAGCCATTATCAATTACTAATGCATAAAAGGCAGCAGGCATATAAAAAATCAAGCGGTACAATAGCAGTCTGGGAGCAGAGATGTAAACATAGATTTGTAAGGTCAAAATATAAACATGTCCTAAACAATAAAGAAATGTTGGAACTGGAAAATCCACCCCACCCACACAACCCAAAACTAGATGGCTACCAAAACAAGTAGCTAGCTCTACCAAAGAAATTAACCCAAATACAACTTCCAGATCTGTGTCATTGACAGCAGTTCCGTATAAATGCTATAACAAACAGTAACTAGTTTATGCACTAGGAAACATAACTACAGATTAGAACACCTTCTGCCGAGATATACAACTTAATACAGAGAAAATCGGAAGAAAACCAAAACTAATCTACCCGCGAAATATTATAGAAGGATAAAGTAAGAGAAAGGGGAAAAAAAAGGTAAGAAGGAAAAAGAAAAAAAAGAGGAAGGGGAAAATTGTAAATTCAAGACGAGTATTTATCAACCGTTTACCGAGAAGGGAGAAAAAAACATTCAGAGAATGGAAAAAAAAGGGGGTGAAGAAAAGAAAAAGATAAAATAAATAAGTATTTAAAACAGAGGAAAAATAAATCAGCAGTTGAACTGTGAACCGACAAACAGGGAGGCCTTCACTAAAGACTTCAAACCTCCAAAACAAGTTAGATTTAGTTGTAGAACTCTGTAGGTAAAGTTATACAGAGGTGAAAATAGATTACACACACACCAAATCCCGGGAGAGATCGTCAACAGCCTTTAGAGTTTCAGTGAATAATGTCTGAGTGATTCAAGTGAATTCCGAGTCCGAGAAAGTAATTTTACTACGAGGAGTACTTATCCACCATTTTAGGAAGTCCGATCAGATTCCGAAGATGACTGGATAGCCAGAAGACTTGCCACAAACGCTTCGGCTTCCCTCGCTGATTTGAACCACTTGAATTCCCCGGTATTAAACTTGATTCTTAGGTCAGCAAGATTACGAAAGGAAGGTTTGAAACCACGATCAAAAAGCACTTTCATTATGCCTTTATACTCAGCGCGCATCTTTAAAGTCTGGGGTGCAAAATCTTCCACAAAGTGAATGGTTGTATCCTGGAAAGAAAAAGAGCCTCTGCGACGTGCCTCCACAATCAGACTGTGTTTTACCTGGTATTGATGGAAACACAAGATTACTGGTCGCGGACGGGTGCCCAGAATTCCGGGGGGGGACATTAACTCTGAGTGCCCGTTCGAGCTCGGGCGGGTTTGGAAGCAGATCCTTCCCGAATATCTCACAGAGAAACTCGGCGAAAAACTTCACGGTTGACCCCTTCCCTTCTCAGTTGCCTCTGGTAATCCCAGAATTCTGATGTTGCAGCGTCTGCTGCGATTTTCGAGGTCCACCATTTTGGAAAGAAGTTTATTAGATTTTTCCTCTAAGCTGGAACAGAGAGTCTCCAAGTATTGAACCCGACTTTCTAAAGCTTCAGAAGTCGAATCGATGCGAGATAAGTGTTCAGCATGTTTGTCCACTTTATCGTTGATCCGATCCAGTTTGTCTTCTAACTGTTTGAAAGCGGTTTTAATTTCCTTTAAGATTTCGTCTCGGAGATTTGCAAGCGCCTCCATCGTCACACCTGACGAAGTCGTAGTTTCTTTTCTCCCGGATTTAGAACTCTTGCTAGACATTGTAGGTTAGATATATTCACAGGCAAGTAAGAGATACCGAAATAATTCCTATCTAAGCTTTATAAAATGGAGACATTTAGTGCAAAGGTAGTGACAGTAACGGAACAAAAGTTCGGAGCAGCTAAGCAATCGCCAACTTACCGGAAGTCCCATTAACATACTTTCTATAGTGGGGCGAAGAGAACTGCATGCAATACATCAGATGTGGCCTAACCAGAGTTTTAAAAAGTTACAACATAACCTCTTGACTTTTGAACTCAGTGCCTTGACTAATAAAAGCAAGCATTCCATAGGCCTTCTTAAGCATCTTATCGACCTTATCAAGCTGTGAACTTGGATGTCAAGATCTCTCTGCTCAGCAACACGGTGAAGGATCTTTCCTTTAGTGTACTGTCTCCTTGCCTTTGCCCACCATGGTGCAACACCTCACATTTATCTGTCACCTGTCAGTTCTCTGCCCATACCTGCAATTGAGCTATATTGCACTGTATTCTTTGCCAGTCTTCTACACTACCCACAACTCCACCAATGTTGGTATCATCCACAACCTTACTAATCCACCCATCTACATTTTCACCCCTCTACATTACAGACAGCAGAGGTCCCAGCACAGATCCCTGTGGAACTCCACTAATTACAGACTTACAGCTTGAATAAGTCCTTTCGAACACTACGCTCTATCTTCTATGCACAACCCAGTTCTGAATCCAAACAGCCAATTTGCCCTGGACCCCATGCATCTTAAACTTCTAGATTAGCCTCCCATGAGGGGCTTTGTCAAACACCTTACTAAAGTCCAGGTAGGCAACATCCACTGCCCTACCCTCATCTATTTCTTTCACCACATTTTCAAAAGTCTCAATCAAATTGGTACGGCATGACTTTCCCACACAAACCCATGCTGACTCTCCATAATTAGTCAATGGGTTTCCAAATGCTCATGCATCCTATACCTATGTCTTTTCTCCAGCAATTCCCTTACAACTGATGTGAGACTCACCAGTCTATAGTTCCCAGAATTTTCTCTCGTTCCCTTCTTAAGTAGAGGTACAACATTAGCCACTCGTCAGTCCTCTGGGACCTTGGCTAGGAGGACACAAAGACATTGGTCAAGGCCCCAGCAATCTCATCTTTTGCCTCCTTCAATAACCTGGGGTAAAACCCTTCAGACCCTGAGGACCTATCCACCTTAATACTCATTAGGAGGCCAAACACTTTCCCTTTGTTGACTTCCGAACACCCTAACGTATTTATACACTCAGATCTGGTTCTCCAGAACCCATTCCTTGGTAAATACTGAAGTAAGGTACTCATTAAGTACCTCACTCACGTTCTTTGCATCCAAGTAAATGCTCCCCCTTTACCCCTGAATGGTCTTGCCCTCTCCCGAGTTAAAACTATAAATTGCTCCTAGTGTGTAGATGAACAGTTCATTTTTTTTTTTAGGTGGGTGTGGGACTTAGTAGGTAGTTGGAGAGAATAAAATTAGATAAGTGCAAGCTGGTATCAGAAAATTAAAAAAACAAACTGCAGTTGCAGGATATCTGAATTAATTAGAGAATGTTGGAAAATAGCAGGTCAAGCAGTTTCTGTGAAAAGGGTAACAGGTTAGCTGAAAAGATGTTTAGACAAAATGTCTCTATTTGCATAAATGGATTCTTGACACACCAGAAGGCCTGCTTCTGGTGCTGTGTAATGCAATGACACTATGACCACAGGGAAGTAACCAAAGAAATACTTGTTGCTAAAAATGATATTTATCAAGGAAACATAAATCAATCAGTTAAGCATCTGTAATCTGAAGATTTGTGAAAGCATATTAATGACAGAAGTAACCAGAATCCAGGAATACAGCAATCATTGATGGCCAATTAAATATTCCAATAGGGCTATCCTTAAAAATAATCAGTAACACTTAATTCTTTAAATAGAATGAGCATACCAAGGTAACCAATATAAGTAATTTACCCAGCTTGATGAAGGCCTTTGAAAGGTCTTACCTATTGATCAAAAATAAGTCCACAGCAAAGAGAGTTAGAGGACATGTAGCAGAATAGGTAGCTGTCTGCATTCATCATTAGGCTGAAGGTAGGACAGAAGATAACCACTTAGTAGATCAGAAAGAAAAAAGGGCAAAGGTGATCGTAGAAAGATCAGTACTTGGACGACTTTTGTCCAAAATCTGTATTAATAATTGACGGTGGAATCAAATCTCTGAATTCAGGCAGCACCAAATTTGGAAGGAAGGAACAAGTCACAGTACTGGTTAATATTGATGAGAACAGCAACGAACAACAAAGCATTAACAGATTAGCAAAACAGTGATATATCTGGAAAATAAATTTTGACATACAATCATATGATAGCATATTTTGGTGAGAAAAATGAGAACATAGTACTGAAGTTGGAAAATTAGTATCTAATTGTGTCGGAGGAACAGAGAGATGTTAGAACAAATTCACAAATCAGAAAAAAATTGGAGCAGGTTAATTAGAAAATAAAATTATATGAAGCATGTGTTTATTTTCAGAGATTTTAAACTGAAAAATAATAACATTCAATAACCACAAAATGCTGGTGGAACACAGCAGGCCAGGCAGCATCGATAGGGAGAAGCGCTGTCGACATTTCGGGCCGAGATCCTTCGTCAGGACTGACTGCCTGCTGTGTTCCACCAGCATTTTGTGTGTGTTGTTGTTTGAATTTCCAGCATCTACAGATTTCCTCTTGTTTGAACATTCAATAAAACCTTTTTTAGATGATTTTGGAATACTGTCTACCATTTGACGGTAATTTAAATTCAGTTGATTAAATAAATCAGAGATGCTGATTGCCAGATTATCATTTAGACCCACCTGATTTATTAATATTCTGAAAGGGAGAAAATCCTCCATCTTTAACTTGTCTGCTTATATGTGTACTGCCTTGCAAAAGTCTTCAGCCCCCACAACTGTTTTCACATTTTACAGTCTCATTTTCCAAATTTGAAATAAGTTGAAGTAAGATTTTTTGAGCTAATCTATCGAATTTTGTTCATCATGTCAAATTCCAAAACCTGTCAACAATTTACTAAAATTTAAAAACCAAAATTGTGAAGCTGAAAATGTTTTCATCCCCGAAGCTAACTTCATTACCTTATGAACTCACCCAATTTATTGATGTAGAAAATTGAAGGGATCACCTGTTTTCAATGAATTTATAAGAATAAAGCACTAGATCCTTTTTCATAAGAATAAAGATTCCCTCTCTCTGTAAGGTCCAACTGTATGGTAGATTTTCAACATACCAAATCAAAATGAAGACAAGAGTGCATTCAAGACAAGTCAAGGAAATAATAATAGAGAACACAAATCTGGGGAACAGTACAAGACCATTTCAAAGGCACTGAACATACCTCTGTGCTCAGTGCAGTCCATCCTAAAAAAGTGGAAAAAATATGAAACCACAGCCACACTGCCTAGGTCAGGCCACCCCTCTAAACTTTGTTGCCAGAGAAGAAGGCACTTGTAAGAGAGGCTACTGTGACACCAACGATCACGCAAAGTGACCTGCAGAAGTCAGTGGCTGCAACTAGATATAGTGGTCCTAGCTACACAATCTCTAAGGCCTTGCACAAGAAGGGTATTTATAGAAGAATGGCAAGGCAGAATCCCTGGCTAAATTTTAAAAAAACATACTCCTGCCCATAAAGACTATGCAAAGTGTCATTTAGAAGATAAAGTTGTCAAAGAAATCTTTTGGTCAGCTGAGAATAAAGTGGAACTTTTTGGCCTCAACACTAATCGGTATATATAGATAGATAGATAGATACTTTATTCATCCCCATGGGGAAATTCAACATTTTTTCCAATGTCCCATACACTTGCAGCAAAACTAATTACATACAATACTTAACGCAGTAAAAATATGATTGCATCTAAATCACTCTCTCAAAAAGCATTAATAATAGCTTTTAAAAAGTTCTTAAGTAGTTTACTTAAATACATTAAATACAATCAACCCCGGCACTTTAACATATCTTACTCCTGGCGGTTGAATTGTAAAGCCTAATAGCATTGGGGAGTATTGACCTCTTCATCCTGTCTGAGGAACATTGCATCGATAGCAACCTGTCGCTGAAACTGCTTCTCTGTCTCTGGATGGTGCTATGTAGAGGATGTTCAGGGTTTTCCATAATTGACCGTAGCCTACTCAGCGCCCTTCGCTCAGCTACCGATGTTATACTGTCCAGTACTTTGCCCATGACAGAGCCCGCCTTCCTTACCAGCTTATTAAGACGTGAGGCGTCCCTCTTCTTAATGCTGCCTCCCCAACACGCCACCACAAAGAAGAGGGCGCTCTCCACAACTGACCTATAGAACATCTTCAGCATCTCACTACAGACATTGAATGACGCCAACCTTCTAAGGAAGTACAGTCGACTCTGGCATATGGCATAAATCTAACATTGTACATTAGCCAGGTAACACCATCCCTACTGTAAAGTATGGTGGAGGTAGCATTGTGCTATAAGGATGCTTTTCAGCAGCAGGGGCTGGAAATCTGGTCAGGATTGATGGGAAGATGAATGCTGCTACATACATATAGATAAAAACCTGCAAATCTCTGGCAGAAAGCTTAAACTGGAGAGGAAGCTAATCTTTCAGCAGAACAACAATGCAAACCACACTGCCAGAGCAACCATGGAGTGGCTTCAAATGAAGAAAATTGATGTCCTTGTGGTGACCCAGTCAGAGTCCTGACCTTAACCCAGTTGAACGTCTCTGGTAAGACCTCAAGATTATTGTCCAATGCTGTTCTCCAACTAACCTGGCACAGCTTGAGCAATTTTGAAGGAGGAATGGGCAAAGTTTGAACGATCACATTGTGAAAAGTTAATAGAGACTTCTCTAAGAAGACCAATGGCTGTAATAACTGTGAGACAAGGTTCAATTTAGTACTGAGCAAAGGGGGATGAAGAATTTTGAACCACTGACACTTCAGTTTTTGAATTTTTAGTTTTTCATGCTTTAAGATTTTCCTTCTTTTTTGGATCTACTGTAAAAAAAAAGTGGGGAAATTCTCAGTTAAATTGATCAAAATCCCTGGATTTTACAAAAACAACTATAATTGTAATTAAAGAGCCCTTAAAAGTGAGTCTCTAGGTCATAGAATTATTTTTTGAAAAATCCTTCTCACCAGCTGACAAGGACATAAAACAGAATTGTGATGGCATCACGTCAGATGTGTGACAATGAAACATACAGGAGAACTTCAGTAAGTCAAGCATCATGTATCAGCAGAGGTGAAGGCATCAGTACTAAGAATGCAGAGGGAAAAGGAGATGAAAGAGGGAAGAATGAAGCATGGACTGCCCAGTGGTAAGCCCAGCCCATCACAGGTAAAGTCTTCCCCCACCGTTGAACACATCTAATGAAGCATTATCACAGGAAAGCAGCATCCAGCATCAGACACCCCCACTACAGCGGACATGCACGTTTCTCACTGCTGCCATCAGGAAAAATGCACAGGAGACTCAGGACTTACTCCACCAAGTTCAGGAACAGCTAATTACCCCTCAGCCATCAAGCTCTTGAACCAAAGGGGATCACTTCATTTGCCCCATCATTGAAATTTTCCCACACCTCTGGACTCACTTTCAAGCTCTCTTCATCTCATATTCTCGATGTTTATTGCTTATTTATTTATTATTATTATTATTATTATTCCTTTAATTTTGCATTTGCACAGCTTGCTATCTTTTGCACACTGGTTGAATGTCCAAGTTGAAGCAGTCTTTCATTTATTCTATTATCGTAATTATTCTATTATGGATTTATTGAGTATGCCCACAAGAAAATGAATCTCAGTGTTGTATATGGTGACATATGTGCATTTTGATAATAAATTTACAATTAACTTTATTATCAAAGTACATGTATGTCAATAGATACAATCCTGAGATTAATTTTCTTGCCGATAATCACAATAAATACAAGAAACACAATAGAATCAATGAAAGACCACACCAAATAGGACGAACAACAACCAATATCACAAAATAAACAAGCTTTGAAATTATGAAAAGAAAGAAAAAATGAAATAATAATAACATAACGTATATGATTTGAAATTATATGCTCCATCAGTTAATTAATTCAAAGAGTAGAACTACTGTAGTTTTGAATGAAATAAACATGAACTTTGGACCGGATAAATGCAGAACATTAAACATAAAGAAAAGTGCAGAAAAAACTAATGGAATACAAAACAGCAGCAGGATACAATACGACTGATGGATGCATATGAAACTTGTAAGTATCTGGGATATCAACAAGTAGAGAAAATAGATCGTAATGTGATAAAGGAAAACTTTTGACAGAATTTACTTCAAGGCTGAAGAAAATCTGCCAAACAGAGCTCAACAGCAAAAAATATAACAAAGGCAATAAATACTTTCACTATAACTATATTAATGTATTCTTTTGGCATACTGATGCACCATCAATAACTCTCGGAGACAGGAGGCGAACGATAGGCTTTTATTAGCAGCAAAACGGAACACGGCATCTCGGAGACTGAGGGGGGAGCAGTGCCTCCAATCGCCTTTATACAGGGGTCTGTGGGAGGAGCCACAGGAGCAGTCAGCAGAGGGGCGTGTCCAGACAGGTATACATAGTTTATCGCATTCACCCCCCCCCTTTGTTTTAAAAGAGAGTCCCCACAGGGAGAAGTTTCTTACAAGTATATTTACAGGTTAAGTCTATCAGGCGGTCGAGTCTGTCGCTGCGATCTATGTAGCACCGGCTGAGATTGCACAGGTGCCGGTGGTGATTGCACCGGTGATGGTGGTTGTGCTGGCTCCGGCCTGACTTGAGGTAACAGCACTTTAGGCATCAGTAATCCCTCATGCGTGTGCGTGACGCCCGGTATGGGAGTGTCGTGAGGGGTCTGTGTAGGGCTTGGTGTGTGCTTTGTCTCGTGGGTATATACATTGGTGGGTATGGGGTTCATAGTCACCGTGGAGTGTTCGGGGTAGGGGTCTGGTGCTCCTGTGGGTGCCAGGTCGCGGCCGGAGACCGTGTCCTCCCGCCCATCAGGTAAGACCACGTAGGCATACTGAGTTCGCATGAAGTAGGTGAACCCTCTCAACCATTGGGGAGGATTTATTGTTCCTCACATGTTTCCAGAGCAGCACTGGCCCTGGGGATGTCAGCCAAGCCGGTAGGGTGGTCCCATTGGCAGACTTCCTGGGAAAAGAAAAGAGTCGCTCATGAGGGGTGGCATTGGTGGACATGCATAACGGAGCGGATGGAGTGAAGTGCCTCGGGGAGGACCTCCTGCCAGCGAGAGACCGGCAACCCCTTTGACCTAAGGGCTAAGAGTGTGGCCTTCCACACAGTGGCATTCTCCCTCTCCACCTGTCCATTCCCCTGGGGATTATAGCTTGTGGTCCTACTAGTAGCAATACCCCTAGCCAGCAGGTACTGGTGCAGCTTGTCACTAATAAACAAAAACCCTCTATCACTGTGGATATAGCAGGGATATCCGAACAGAGTGAAGAGCTGGCGCAGGGCTTTTATGACTGACGTGGCAGTGGTATCGGGGCAGGGGATGGCAAAGGGGAACCGCGAGTACTCGTCGATTATGTTGAGAAAATAGACATTGCGGTCGGCGGAGGGAAGGGGGCCCTTAAAGTCGACACTCAGTCGCTCAAAGGGGCGGGTGACCTTGATAAGTCATGCCTTTTCAGGACGGTAGAAGTGCGGTTTGCACTCAGCGCAGACTTGGCAGTCCCTGGTCATCGTCCTGATTTCCTCAAGGGAGTAGGGCAGGTTCCGGGCTTTCACAAAATGGTAAAGTTGGGTGACCCCCGGGTGGCAAAGATCTGCATGGAGGGCGTATAGCTGGTCGAGCTGCGCGCTGGCACATGCTCCCCGTGATAGGGCATCAGGGGGCTCATTGAGCCTTCCAGGCCGGTACAGGATATCATAGTTGTAGGTGGAGAGTTCTATTCTCCACCTCAAATTTTATCATTTTTGATTTTGCCCCGCTGTTGGTTGCTGAACATGAACGCAACTGAGTGCTGGTTGGTCAGCAAGGTGAACCTTTTGCTGGTGAGATAGTGCCTCCAGTGCCTAATAGCTTCCACTATGGCCTGGGCTTCTTTCTCCACCGTGGAGTGCCGAATTTCAGGGCCCTGAAGGGTACGAGAAAAGAATGCTACTGGCCTTCCTGCCTGATTGAGGGTAGCAGCCAGTGAGAAGTCGGAGGCGTCACTCTCTACGTGGAAGGGAATGGTCTCGTCCACCGCATGCATCGTTGCTTTGGCAATGTCCCCTTTAATGCGGCTGAAAGCTGCGCAGGCCTCGGCTGAGCGGGGAAATGCGGTGGACTTGACCAGGAGGATGGGCCTTGTCTGCGTAGTGAGGGACCCATTGGGCGTAATAGGAAAAGAAGCCCAGGCACTGTTTGAGGGCTCTGAGGGTGGTGGGAAGAGGGAGTTCCAACGGGGGTGCATATGGTTGGGGTCAGGGTCAATGACCCCGTTCTCCACGACATACCCAAGGATAGCAAGTCGGGTGGTTCCAAACACACACTTGTCCCTGTTATAGGTAAGGTTAAAAGCTTTGGCCACTTGGAAAAATCGTTGGAGGTTGGTGTCGTGATCCTGCCAGTCGTGAGCGCAGATGGTGATGTTATCCAGATATGGGAACGTGGCCTTCAGTTGGCACTAGTCCACCATCCGGTCCATTTCCCTTTGGAAGACAGAGACACCATTCGTGACACCGAAGGGGACGCGCAGGAAGTGATAGAGCCTGCCGCCCACCTCGAAGGCGGTGTAGGGGCGGTCCTCCGGGCGGATGGGGAGCTGATGGTAAGCGGATTTCAGGTCTATGGTCTAATACACCTTGTACTGAGCTATCTGATTGACCATATACGCGATGCGGGGTAGGGGGTACGCGTCAAGCTGCGTGAACCTATTGATGGTCTGGCTATAGTCCACGACCATCCTATTTTTCTGCCCAGTCCAAACAATGACCACCTGGGCCCTCCAAGGACTTGTGCTTGGCTCAATGATCCCCTCCCTGAGCAGCCGCTGCACCTCCGACTGAATGAAGGCCCTGTACCTGCCACAGGTTTACAGTCGGGGGTCAGGTTGGCGAACAGCGGTGGGGGAGGGATCTTGAGGGTGGAGAGGCTGCAAGTGGTGTCAGTAGCGCGGCTGTTGGCATGGTGCTGGGTGGGATGTGCGGGTCGGTGTGTGTGTGTGGTCAGTAGCAGGGTATGTGACGAAACCCCACAAAACTGAGGATTTCTGACAGTGATTGGTGGGTGGGGCCCATCATTCTCCATTGTCACAATTTTCAGGTGGCTCTGGAAGTCCAGCCCCAATAGCACAGGGGCACACAGTTGAGGCATGACCAGTAACGCAAAGTCCCGATATTCTGTGCCCTGCACCACCAATGTCGCTACACAACCCCCCTGGATGTCTGTGGAATGCGACCCAGAAGCCATGGTGACCATCTGGCTTACCGGCCGTGTCACGAGTCCACAGCGTTGCACTGTGTCCGGGTGAATAAAACTCTCAGTGCTGCCCGTGTAAAACAGGCAGCTAGTCCTGTGCCCCTCCACCAGGATGTCCATCATTGACCTTGCAAGCTGGTGTGGAGCACTTTGATCGAGGGTCATGGAGGCCAGAGTTGCATCGCCATCTTGGTGCCCGGTAAGCACCCGTGGGTCAGAGGTGGGGCGAGGTGGCGGTGACCAAGATGGCTGCCCCCATGCCTCGCACATGGCGCTGCTCGACCCCGCTCATGGTTTGGACTTACAGACCTTGACGAAATGGTCCTTCTTTCCACAGCTGGAGCAGGTAGCTTCTCAAGCCGGGCAGCGTTTTCGGGGGTGCTTTTCGAGTCCGCAGAAGTAACACTGCGCGGACTTGTGACTGGCAGCAGCCATGGTCGATTCGCTGGCGGGTTGCGGGGTTTGCAGTGTTCATGGGTCCGGCGGGAGATCGCGCACCTGGACAGCGTCAGCATCGTGCAGAGCGGCCTCCAGCGTGTCAGCCAGCTCGATCGCCGAATGTAAGGTAAGATCGGTGCATTCCAGCAGCCGCTGGTGCATGTACACTGACCTGATCCCCGTAACGAAGGTGTCTTGTACCAGGAGCTCCGCATGCTGTTCCGCCGTCAGTCCCCTGCAGTCACAGGCCCGCACGAGTGTCTGTAGGGCCCGGACAAACTCAGCACTCGACTCTCCGGCCCGCTGTCGCCACGTCGCTAAGCGATGTCTTGCGTAGACGGTGTTCACCGGCTGCAGGTATTGTCTTTTGAGGGTGTCCAGTGTCCCTTGGTAGGTCGGCAGGTCCCTGATCAGGGAGTAGACCCGCGGACTGACCCTGAAGAGGAGAATTTTGTGCATCGTTGCCCGCTCGGTTACACGAATCTCCTTCACGTACGATTGGAAGCATGCTAGCCAGAGTTCAAAAGCGATGCTGGCTTCCGGAGATTGAGGATCAATATTCAATCTGTTGGGTCGTAAAATGCTCTCCATGTTTTAAAATTGCTGCTAATAAAATTGATGCACCATCAATAACTCTCGGAGACGGGAGGTGAACGATAGGCTTTTATTAGCAGCAAAACGGAGCACAGCATCTCGAAGACTGAGGGAGGAGCCACAGGAGCAGTCAGCAGAGGGGCGTGTCCAGACAGGTATACATAGTTTACCACACATACTATCTTAGCCTGAACTGATCTAGAAAATTTACAAAGAAAAATAAGAACTGGGATGACAAATTTCAGAAAATATTTTGTACATTTGAATACACTCTGGCGACCCACTTTCTGCGCAGGTGAACCGGCTCACAAATAGCCAGCGCACGGGAGGAGATTTTGGCAATGCACCTCTGATGTCATTTCCGCCCGGAGAGGGCGGGCGCTAGGGATTAAATGCTAGCGCCGCGAAGTTTGAATAAACTAGTCTCGAAACGACTTACCGACTGTGTGTCGTTATTTCAGTGCTGTGTGTAGCACATCGCTACACTGGTGACCCCGATGGTCCAAACGGGATTTGGACCAAAGATGACCGACTCTTCATCTGTTCACGCAGTTTCGCTAAAACTGCCAACTTTCTGGACGCTGCGACCACGCGTGTGGTTTAGCCAAGCAGAAGCCCAGTTCCAGATTCGGCAGATATCTTCTGATTCCACTTGTTACTATCACGTGGTGAGCGCCCTTGACCAGGAGACGGCCGCCCAGGTTGCGGATTTCATACAGTTGCCCCCGGAAGAAGGCAAATATGAAGCATTCAAAGCGCTGCTCATTGGGACCTTTGGCCTCTCACGGATACCCGCCTGCTTCACCTGGATGGTTTGGGAGACAGACTGCCGTCAGCATTGATGAACGAGATGCTGTCCCTGGCTGACAGACACAAGCCCTGCCTCATGTTCAAGCAAGCGTTCCTAGAGCAACTGCCCGAGGACATACATCTGCTGCTGGCCGACGCGGATTTCAGCGACCCCCGGAAGATGGCCCCCCGGGCAGACGTGCTGTGGAAAGCCAAGACAGAGAGCATGGCATCCGTCGGTCAGATTACCAGGCCACGCGCCCAACAGCGGACCAGACCAGGCCCGGCAGCGGGGCGCACACAACACAGAGGCAGGAGTGAGGAGGCCAGTGAACAGTGGTGTTTCTACCATCAGCAGTGGGGCACAAAAGCCCGCTGTTGTCGCCCGCCCTGCCAGGGCCAGCTGCCGCTAATGACTATGACGGCTGGCCACCAGGACAGCCTCTTGTACATCTGGCACAAACAGTCGGGACGCCGCTTCTTGGTCGACACCGGAGCGGAAATCAGCGTCTTGCGCCCGACGGGGTACAACACCCGTAACAGGAAGCCAAGACCCACCCTAAGGGCCGCAAACAGCAGCACAATACGGACCTACAGCACCCGCAGTTTGGCACCAGCCGGTTCATGTGGAACTTCACACTGGCCGCCGTGGCCCAACCACTCCTGGGGGCGGACTTCTTGCGAGCTCATAGCCTGCTGGTCGACTTGCAAGGGAAAAGACTGTTACATGCCGAGACTTTCCAGATGTTTTCCCCTGGTGAAGCCAAGTTGCCGGCCCCACACCTGGACTCCATCACGCTGTCAGACAACAAATTCACCAGAATCCTGGCGGACTTCCCATCGATTCTGGCACTGCAGTTCACGGCAGCCATGCCCAGACACGGGGTTCAGCACCATATCCCGACCAATGGACCACCCCTCTGCACCCGTGCATGAAGGATCCCCCCAGAAAAGCTCCACCTGGCGAAGGAGGAGTTCAAGAGGATGGAGGAATTGGGGATCGTACGGAGGTGCGACAGCCCATGGGCCTCCCCCCTGCACATGGTGCCCAAAGCAGCTGGGAGTTGGAAACCATGCGGCGACTACCGCAGATTGAATGAGGCTATCACTCCAGATCTCTACCCCGTGCCGCACATACAGGACTTTGCAGCAAACCTGCACGGGTCGAGAATCTTTTCCAAAGTAGACCTCGTCCGGGGATACCATCAAATCCCGGTGCACCCTGAAGACATCCCCAAAACAGCACTTATCACCACGTTCGGCCTGTTCGAGTTCCTCCGAATGCCGTTCGGCCTGAAGAATGCCGTGCAGATGTTCCAGCGGCTAATGGATGCAGTGGGACATGACCTGGACTTTGCATTCATCTATTTGGACGACATCCTTATAGCCAGCAGTAGTCGCCAGGAGCATCTGTCCCACCTCCGCCAGCTCTACTCCCGCCTGAGTGATTTCAGCCTCACGAACAACCCGGCCAAATGCCAGTTTGGTCTTGATACCATCGACTTCCTGGGCCACAGGATTACCAAAGACAGGGCAACAGCTCTGTCCGCCAAGATAGACGCGATCCGCCACTTTGCCCGGCCCAACACGGTCAAAGGCCTGCAGGAGTTCGTTGGTATGGTGAACTTCTACCACCGTTTCCTCCCCTCAGCAGCCCGTATCATGCGCCCTTTGTACACCTTGATGTCAGGTAAAGGCAAGGACATTACTTGGGACGAGGAGGCCGTGGCCGCTTTTGTTAAAGCCAAGGAAGCCTTGGCAGATGCCGCGATGCTGGTGCACCCCAGAACGGATGTTCTGACCGCCCTCACGGTGGACACATCCGACACAGCGGTCGGTGGGGTGCTGGAGCAGCTCATCGAGGGGCACTGGCAACCCCTAGCATTCTTCAGCAAGCACCTACAACCACCCGAACTCAAGTACATTGCGTTCAATCGGGAGCTGTTGGCACTGTATCTGGCGATCCAGCATTTCAGGTACTTCTTAGAAGGCAGGCTGTTCACCACGTTCACGGACCACAAACCATTGACCTTCATGTTCACGAAGGTGTCCGATCCCTGGTCGGCTCGCCAGCAATGACATCTGTCCTACATCTCCGAGTACACGACGGACATCCAGCATGTCTCGGAAAAGGACAACATCGTGGCGGACGCACTCTCCAGACCAGCTGTCCAGGCCCTGTCCCTGGGGGTGGACTATGCAGCACTGGCAGAGGCACAGCAGGCAGACGACGAGATGCCCAGCTACAGGACCGCAGTTTTGGGTTTGCAGCTGCAGGACTTTCTCGTAGGCCCAGGTGAGAGGACCCTCCTGTGCGACGTGGCTACCGGCCAACCTCGCCCCATTGTCCTGGCAGCCTGGAGGCTGCGCGTTTTCGACTCCATACACGGTTTGGGACACCCATCTATCAGGACAACCATCCGGCTGTTCTCCAGCAAGTTCACGTGGCACGGACTTCGCAAGCAGGTCAGAGAATGGGCCAGAATGTGCGCCCGTGCAAGTATATGCCAAACAGCCAAGGTGCAGTGGCACACTAAAGCCCCGCCGCAGCAGTTCGAACCCACCCACCGGAGGTTCGACCACATTCATGTGGATGTCGTGGGCCCCCTACCAGTGTCCCGAGGAGCACGGTACCTCCTAACTATGGTAGACCGGTTCACGAGGGGGCCAGAGGCTGTCTCGCTCACCGACACATCTGCCGATTCCTGCACCCGAGCACTGATTGCAACCTGGGTAGCATGCTTCGGGGTACCGGCCCACATTACCTCCGACAGAGGCACCCAGTTCACCTCCAGCCTGTTGGGAGGCTGTGGCCAGCCTGTTGGGAACGCAGCTACACCACACTACTGCCTACCATCCACAGTCGAACGGACTAGTGGAACGCTTCCACCGTCACTTGAAGTCGGCTCTCATGGCCCGCCTGAGAGGACCTAACTGGGTGGACGAGCTTCCCTGGATCCTGCTTGGAATTCGCACAGCACCCAAAGAGGATCTGCACGCCTCGTCGGCCGAGTTGGTGTACAGCGCACCCCTGGCCGTCCCAGGAGAGTTCATACCAGTCCCAAGGGGGCAAGAGGAAGAACCCGCAGCAGTCCTGGACAGACTATGCAAAAGGCTTGGCAACCTGGCCCCCGTACCGACTTCACAGCACGGACGGACCCCGACCCATGTACCCAAAGACCTGCAGAACTGTAAGTTTGTGTTTGTATGAAGAGGCGGACACCGGGCACCGCTACAGCGGCCGTATGAGGGGCCGTTCAAGGTGATCAACAACAACAGGTCCACGTACGTTCTGGACATCGGGGGGAAAGAGGAGTTTTTCATGGTGGACCGACTCAAACCAGCCCATGTGGACTTGGTGCAGCCGGTCAAGGTTCAGGCACCACGGCGCAGAGGCAGACCTCCCAAACAGAGGCTGATCCAGACTGTGGATTTTGGGGGGTGTATCGCCGGTTCTGGGGGGGGGGGGGGGGAAGGGTTATGTGGCGACCCACTTTCTGCACAGGCGAACCGGCTCGCAAATAGCCAGCGCACGGGGGGAGACTTTGGTAATGCACCTCTGACGTCATTTCCGCCCGGAGAGGGCGGGCGCTAGGGATTAAATGCCAGCGCCACGAAGTTTGAATAAACTAGTCTCGAAACGACTTACCGACTGCGTGTCGTTATTTCAGCGCTGTGTGTAGCACATCGCTACAGCACCTTGATTAACACTACCTAGTACAGAAGGGGAAAGAGGAATAACTGACATTAAAACTCTATACAACATTCAGATAAACCTTCTCAGGATATACATTCATCAATGAGAACAGGAATCAGCGCTCCATGCAAGTATATGCAATTCCAGTAACATACACCACTAAACTTAAATGAGGCCACAACCCAGAAAAATGAAGGTATTACCACTATTGAAGAACAAGTTAACCAATAGAAGAGCATGACCCTCCATGAAAGGCATCCCCATGACCTAACCATCCCCATGACCTAACCATCCCCATGACCTAACCATCCCCATGACCTAAGCATCCCCATGACCTAAGCAGACTAGATGTTGACAAGGAAGCGTCAAACGCCTGGCTCAGAGTTGGAGACCTCTTCCCAGAAACAGAAGCAAGAGAATATCCGCAGGTGCTGGAAATCCAAGCAATAAGAGCAAAATGCTGGAGGAACTCAGCAAGCCAGGCAGCATTTAAGGAAAAAAGTACAGTCGACATTTCGGGCTGAAATCCTTGGGCAGGACTGGAGAAAGGAAGCTGAGGAGTAGATTTGGAAGGTGTGGGGAGGGGAGAGAGAAATGCTAGGCTTCAAGTTCCCAGGAGTGAACATCACCAAACACCTGTCCTGATCCAACCATGTAGATGTCATAGCCAGCAGCACCTCGAAGTCCTTAGTAGGCTAAAGAAATTTGGCACGTTCTGGTTAACCATTACCATTTTTATCGATGCACTGTTGAAAGCATCCTATCCAGATGCATAACTGCTTGGCATGGCAACTGCTCTGCACATGACCACAAGGAACTGCAGAGAGTTGTGGCTACAGCTCAGCACTTCACACAAAACAGGTTCCTCTCCATGGACTCTGCTTCTTGCGGCCTCATAATCAAAGAACTCGTCACTCTTGAAAATTCTCTCTTCTCTTCTATTGGGCAAAAGATTCAAAGTACATTTAAAGTGCATATGCAGTATACAGTCCAGAGATTCGTCCTCCGTTCAAAGAAAACATCAAACACCCAACATGCAAAACAAAAGAATAAGTCGTGCAAATAGCAATAAGCATGTGAATGACACACAGAATATCAAACTGCAGAGTCCTCAGAATGGTCTAGGAATGTTCAGCTTTGTTCAAGCTAGCATTGTGTCATACTTACTGCAGGTTGCAGAGCTAGACCACACTAAAGCTGATGAAACCAGACAAAATAGCAAAACAAAAAGTGATCAGAATTCAGAAACATGTCTAGCATGAACCATAGAATCTGCCAAAAATGAGTCAAACCTTGCAGTATAGAACTCAAGACTCTTGTATCTTCTTCTGGCAGGAGCAAGCAAGGGGGAGAAGGTAGACAGGTAAAACACAGGCAGACGGCCCTGAACACCCACTTGTTTTCCATTCTTGCTACTATCGAAATCAATCTTGCTCAACATTTTAATCAGCAAGAAGTAATGGAGCCGATCATGGTTTCACACTCCACTTTTAGGCCATATACTCCACTCTGAACCTTGCCAAACTCCCCCAGAAACAGAGAAAGTGCCAGATCACTCAGTCGGCCCAAAAATACATCATCAAAATGTAGATTACAGGTTCCAATCACACACAATGTAGTTGTAGAAAAGTATTTGAAGGAAGAAGTAGCCTTGTAATCTATTAGCAGGACATCGCCCGCCACTGGTCAGATTGGTCGCTAGCCAACATGACCAGTGTTCTTGAAGATACAAAAGCCTGAAAACATGTACCACCAGTCTCAAGAACAGCCTCTACAGTACTGCAAAAAGACGATGAAATGGTTCACTAGGTTAGATAAGGTGGATTCTTGACCTCACAATCTACCTCACTGTGATCTTGCAATCTATTATTATTTGTTGTTCACTTGTTATTTATTCTTTCACACTTTGTGGCACATCGGGAGTCATTTTTTGCCATTTCCGTAGCATTTGACTGTTCTTCATGAGACGCAGTTGCAACCCATCACGGATGGAAAGCATGCAAGGGGCCGGGTGGATTTGAACTACGGACCAGTCGCTTTGCAGTCTGGTGCTACACCACCCACCAGCACAACTTATTGTTTACCTGCACTACATTTCCTCTGTAGCTGTTACAATGCATTCTGCGCTGTTATTCTTTTACCTTGGTGTGGTAAACTATGTATACCTGTCTGGACATGCCCCTCTGCCGACTGCTCCTGTGGCTCCTCCCACAGACCCCTGTATAAAGGTGATTGGGGCACTGCTCCTCCCTCAGTCTCCAACATGTCGTGCTCCCTTTTTGCTGTTAATAAAAGCCTATCGTTCACTTCCAGTCTCCTAGAGTTATTGATGGTACATCACTTGGTCTACCTCAATGGTCTGTGTAATACTTTGAACTGTATGAAGAGTATGCAAGACAAACTTTTGACTCTTTCTCAGTACACATGACAATAATAAACCAATACCAAGATCAGTAAGGCTTTCTAAATGCTTTCATTCCGAAATGCACCTGACATTTTCAGACATCTTTACAGAGGAAATTTTTGGACATGAACTTCCCAAGACCATTATTGGTTCTAATTCAGTACTTCGATTATTGGGAAGATCACTGCAGTCAGTTGAGAAGCAATGTCTAACTGCATATATATGGGTGGCCAACAACGCTGTCAGATCTATTCTACAATGATGATGTATAGTGCCACAATTTCTGATACCAAGATTGCAAAAATCAGACTTTGTGGTTCCTCATTTAGTTGGAGGATATTTCTGTTTTTCATCACTGCATGGTGTATAAGCAGTGTGACAGTGGAGGGGCTGAGGGAGGTAACAAGACAGTAGAGTTAAGCATCACTGTTCACTGGAACAAATGCTCTATCAAATAATGTCACTTAGAGGAAGCATAGCATTTCAAAGACAGATGAGCTAAGGAACAAGCATTGGAGGTCTCCAGAGATTATGGTGTGGAACTGTTCGTGATTGTATGTGATTCTCTGCCTTTACTTGGATATAGATTAGAACAGCTTTATTTGTCACATGTACATCAAAACACAGTGAAATATGTTGCTTAATCAATACAGTTAGTGATATGCTGTGAGCCTTACAGCATATCACTGACTGCAGCATGCCAACAACTTACTGACCCTAACCCATAAAGTCTATTGGACTGAGTAAAGAAACTGGAGCAACCAGAGGAAAAGCACGTAGTAACTGGAATAATGTACAAACTCCTTACAGACAGCAACAGGAACTGAATCCCAATCTTCCGACTGCTGGCACTGTAAAGTGTTACGCTAACTGCTATGCTACCATGCCGCTCACGTATGCATGAATAGAGCACTACAGTTCAGCATCAGGACTCAATTAGGAAGAGCATTTACTTAGACAAGCTATGAGAAGTCTTGTTTCATCACTGGGAAGTTATCCCAGCAAAGATCACTAGCTTCAAGGAAGAACAACTGGCTATTAAAATATTCCTAATGTAACTTGCATACTTCGTCGGTAAAGACAGAAGTGCTGCATTTGCTATATTTTCTAGTGACATGGCAGGTGATCATTTGCTCCCTCAAATCCATGCCAGCTCTTGAGGCTTTCCTTTCAGTCCAATTTTCCGACTATTTCTCCCACGTGTCCAGTTCCAATCTTCACCTGCATTAGGGGCCAGTCACAGTATCCGTTTAACATACAATCATGATTTTTGGGATATGAGGGAAATAGGATCCATACCTCACAGGAAGGACATATATGCTCCAAAAAGACAGCATCAGAGATCAGGACAAGTCCGGATTTCTGGAACTCTGAAGCAGCAGTGGTATTCACTGACACTCTTGTGTGAACAGGTTTACATTCCAAGTCATTCTCAGGAATCATAAATAGTTGTGATTTGCTAACTTCAAAAACTCTCTAAAGCAAGCCCTCCACATCTTATATTCAGCCATTCCTTACACAATTCTATGAGAAAATTCAATTCCAAGAAAATCAAGAACTGCCTCAAGTCAGCCCAGATCATAGGAATGCATGAGATTCAAGAATCTCCAGCAGAGATCATCTAAGTTTGAAACTTGCCAACAGAATCCTTTCTCTGTACAGCCAGACTAAGAATAATACTAAATATGGTCACTTTTGCTCACTTAGCTTGCTGAGAACTTGCTTCCAGGATTTGCTAACCCGTATGCGAGTGTTCAGTGCTGGAAGGGAATCAATTCAAAGCATTTTTTCATTGGGCATTCCTCTGCAATTTTGATACATTTATACAAGATTAGCTACTTTATGAAATGGCTTGCGATGCACCACATCTATTTTCTTCTATTGGCATGCTAGCACATTAGGGTGAGTTTCTGAAACTACTCTCATGGGTTCATTTGAAGCATTGTAGCCTCAATCAATCCATTCAACTTGCATAAAAGTACATTGCGCTCTTTAGATTAAGACCTTACGTCCACAGTAACTTCATCCAACACAAAAAGCAACATATGGCCTGGAAGAGTATCAGCTCTCAGAGCCAGCAGGTTGTCCATGTAGCCTTGCCCTAGGCTTAACTGTTTCCCTTTACCTTACTTTTTGTTGGAGCTTATTTTCTTTAGACAAAGGAGAAGTCTGAACATTTATACTTCGTGTGCACTTCTGTCTTCAGCCTGAGGCAAAAACATCATTTACTTTGAAGCGTTTATGAATCAGAATTTGGCGTTAGTGATCTTACTTCCTACGCATCACTGTTTAATGCCTCATCATTTTGCTTGCATCTTCAGCGTTTTTGATGCCATTGAAACACCTCTTCATGGTTCTGAAATTCTGAATAGAGAACTTCAAAGATGGAATACTAAAGTATGGATAACAGCTTGCTGTGGAGGAAAGTAGAATAACATAATGTTTAGGTCAACAACTAAATCAAAGAATCATACAATATGGAAACAGACCATTCATCACAACTTGTCCACACCAACCAGTGACATCCTTCTGCATTAACTCCACACACCTAATACTTGAACCATTTTCCTCTGTGTCTATACTACTCTTCCCAACTGCAGTTAGCAACTCAGATTTAACTTCTCCAATGGGCAGTGAGAGTTATGTACCATTCTAGCTACTTACCAGTCCCTGGGTGAAGAATGACCTCCACCACTGCCCTCTAAATCTCTTCCCCTTACTCTAAGCTGTCACTACATTCAGATATGGCCCAAATGCGGAGCGGGAGACACTGAAGCAGTTCAATAGTTCACAGACTTTAATGCAAACAGAGTTAGAGAGAAAAGAAAACAATAAATGCTAGGCCAAACAGGGCCATTAACGGAAACTCTCAAATGGAAAATTAACACCGCGGCTGAAAGGAATAACTAAATATCAAATGAATACTCCTAGTCTTCAGAGTTAGTTGACTCAACAGTCCAATTTCTCAGGCAAGGCCAAATACAAGCAGGCAGTGAAACGTTGCTGTGCTTAGCTTAAGTTTGAAAAAACGCTACAATGAAAAGAATGAAATTAAATACCATCACAATATAAGACCTTATTCCCTGGAGCGTAGAAGAATGAGGGGAGATTTGATAGAGGTATATAAAATTATGATGGGTATAGATAAAGTGAATGCAAGCAGGCTTTTTCCACTGAGAGAAGAAAACCAGAGGACATGGGTTAAGGGTGAAGGGAGAAAAGTTTAAAGGGAACATTAGGGGGGGCTTCTTCACACAGGGAGTGGTGGGAGTGTTGAATGAGCTGCCAGATGAAGTGGTAAATGCGGGTTCACTTTTAACATTTAAGAAAAACTTGGACAGGTATATGGATGAGAGGGGTATGGAGGGATGTGCTCCAGGTGCAGGTCAGTGGGACTAGGCAGAAAAATGGTTCAGCACAGCCAAGAAAGGCCAAAGGGCCTGTTTCTGTGCTGTAATGTTCTGTGGTTCTAATAAAATAATAATTAGCTGACACGTGTATATTCACGAGCAAAATTACTGTATCTACTGCACTGTTAAATCCATGGTTGTGACACTAAACTATAACTTCTAAGTTTCATCTACCTCTGATAGGAACAGAGGATTCTTACAGTTGACTTTATCAATTTCATGTGGCTTAATCATATCCTCTACTAATCTCCTCCACTCCAGGGAGAAAGTACCTAGCTTCTCCAGTCTCTTTTCAGAAATGTACTACTCCACCCCAGCCAACATCCTCATTATTGAATTAATGCGATCGTTGACTAATAGTGTATTGCCTCCTCCCTATTTACTTTAACCTCTCTCTTGTCTGAATATTTTATAACCTGGAATATTGAGCTACTCGTCCTATCCATTCTTCAACCATATCTCAGTGATGGCAAAAATGTTGTATATCCTTTTGCTAATTAAAACTTTGAATTCACATACTTAACTAGTAATACTACTTGCATTAAAATGCAATGGATTCCGGTTAATGAGTCATCGGTTAACAGGGGAAACCACTTATTTGGGACAACTCTTAAACAACAAAAACTAATCAAGAAAATAGCCAGGATGTCCTTCATTTATTTGGGATCTATGCAGCTTAATTGGGACAGGAAATTGTTGCCAAACAGTTTCTAACTAACACCAGTCGCAAGCACTTCTTTGACGTTGGGCACTATACCCGTGCTCACAGTGAACGGTTTTTTAATAAGCGTCAGTGGCAAGTATTTGTGTTCAGAGAGCAATTATTTTTGTCACGGAGAGTTGGCAAGAAATAAGCAGAAAGACAATTCAGAGCTCTGGTTTCAGGTATTCAGCCTTGGAGATGCCAGAAATGGCTGGGAGTGAAAATGAAACCATCTCACTTCTTCAGCAAGTGAGGAACTACCAAGAATTTGAAGGTATTGAAAATCATCTTGAATGTTACAATGAAAATGAAGATTTGGAGTGTGCAAAAGTTTCTAATTAGCATCAGTTGTGTGAACTTCTGTTGCTGTTAGACACTACATTGTGCTTAGAGTGAACAGTTTTTAAATAGCATCAGATTCATTTGCTTATGTTTTGTTATTCAATTGTGTCGGCCAACGCTAAACTAAAAAGCAGTGGTTGTTGACACTACTTCATGTAGGAAGACAACATAGGCAGTCCACTATCTGCACTAGGTGTCTATACTGATTTTGTTCATTTACAGTCAATAAAAAGAATATAACACTGCACACTGAATTAATTTCTCCATTGATAAATATTAGGAACTAAAATACAGTTTCATAGTACTGTTGTAACATTGGCAGTATCTTAACTTGTTCTGTATTTCAGTTAAATACATAATTTGTAATTCAGTTAAATAATGGTCTTTTATAAACCATTTTCATGAAACCAGATAATTGAGGCAGCAACTTAATTAGGCCAAAATGTACTGATCCCAATGTGTCCCAAATAATCAGAAACCACTGTAGATGCAATTTAGCTTTGAATTTCCTTGATGTTCTTTCTGACTACTGGATTTAATAGCTTTATCTCCTCTAGGTGTTTGTACCTCTTATCTCAGGCCCCTCCCTCGCCATGTCACCCACTCCACGCTCCTCAGCACGAACAAAACTCAGCCAAGTTATCGGTCTTCTTTGTTTTGCTCTGCTTGAGATTGTGGTAAACATTATGCTTACTAGTTACGTACGCTTTACAGTTCCTGCTTCTACAATCTCATCATGAAAAGACACCACACAATTGGGAAGAGAGAAAACGTAAAGGTTGGTGCTGAAAATTGCTGAAGGTTATATAAGATATAGGTTGGGATATGAAATGGAAAGAAAGGCTTAGATCTCACAGGGGCACCCTGCCAAGTTTTCTCCTTCAGATTTGCCTGACCTACTATGAATTTCCAGTAATGGGCTCTTTTTATTCAAGTGGATTTGTTTCTACTGTTATGACGATAAGACATAGGAGCAAAATGAGGCCATTCAGCCCCTTGTCTGTCTGCCATTCCATCATGGCTGATCCCAGATCCCACTCAACCCCTTCCCACCACATCCTTTGATGTCCTGACTGATCAGGGAGCGATGAACTCCTGCCTTAAATGTACCCACGGACTTGGCCTCCACTGCAGTCTGTGGTAGAGCATTCAACAGATTCACTACTCTCTGGCTAAAAAAATTCTTCCTTACCACTATTCTAAAGGGTCACCCCTCAATTTTGAGGCTGTTCCCTCTAGTTCTGGATACCCTCATCATGGGAAACATCCTCTCCACATCTACCCTATCTAGACCTTTCAACATTTGGTAGGTTACAATGAGATCCCCCCCCCCCCCCCCGTATTCCTCTAAGTACCAGTGAGTACAGGTTCAAAGCTGCCAAACGCTCCTCATATATTAACACCTTCATCCTCGTGAACCTCCTCGGGACTCTCTCCAATGACGACACATCCTTTCTGAGATATGGGGCCCAAAACTATTGATGATACTCTAAGTGTGGCCTGACTGGTGCCTTATAAAGTCTCTATACTGTTAATTAACTGTAAAAGATACAAACTGTAAACTCAATAAATATGGCACAAACATCTCAAAAAAGTTTTACATTCCACAGCAAAATCTGAACAGCAAAGTAAATAACATTAAATTTAGTTACCTTGTCACATTCCAAAACATTGATCACACATTATTTTCAAAACATATTAATGAAAGTGTGCAGGCAGCAATCACAGTCATTTCATATCAGTTCAAGCACCAGAAATGCATGAAGATTGAATCGTGAAATAAATGCTTCTGCTAGTGGTTATTCAGGGAATTTAGAAGGTATTTCTGAATAATGCTATACATATTGCAACTCATTAAACATTTTTTTTTCAGAACTGAACTGTCAGCTTTGACTACGTGCTTACGGCTTGGGAGTTTTGTTTGAACACAATGTCCTTTTTGATGATAACAATACTGCAAGCAATCAAAGCAGATGTGATAATTTAGAAGAGGAACATTCAGTAGTATACAATTTATGAATTGCTGATTTAATCGTTGGACTTATAAGTTTGACCTTTTTGTGCCTATAATCCAAAGTCATAAAATATTTTGAGGAAAAGCAGTGGAATAATAAAGCAACTTAAAAGTTTAAGGTAAAGTACAGTAGCCAAAAACATATTAATGCCATATCTAGAACCAGCCAAGCAATCACGGATTAGCCTTTAGCTGCGCTTCAGTCAAGACAAGATAAATTAAAGATCAAAGTTCAAGTTCAAAGTAAATTTATTATCAAGGTACGTATATCATCTACAACCTTGAGATTCATTTTCTTGCAGGTGGCCACAATACAAAGAAAAACACAATGGAACCTATTAAAAAAACTCACACAACAAGGAGTGTCAAGCACTCAATGTGTGAAAAAAAGAACAAATCATGCAAACATTGAAGAAGTAAACAAACAAGACGCAGGACATGAAGCAGAGGCTCCCCAAAAGTCAGTCCACAGCCTTGGAGCCAGTTCAGCGTTGCAGCTGCTCAGGAGCCCGATGGCTGCATGCCGCAGCTGTGGAGCCAGTTCAGCATTGCAGCTGCTCAGGAGCCCGATGGCTGGATGCCGCAGCTGTGGAGCCAGTTCAGCATTGCAGCTGCTCAGGAGCCCGATGGCTGCATGCTGCAGCTGTGGAGCCAGTTCAGCGTTGCAGCTGCTCAGGAGCCCGATGGCTGCATGCCGCAGCTGTGGAGCCAGTTCAGCGTTGCAGCTGCTCAGGAGCCCGATGGCTGCATGCTGCAGCTGTGGAGCCAGTTCAGTGTTGCAGCTGCTCAAGAGCCCGATGGCTGCATGCCGCAGCTGTGGAGCCAGTTCAGCATTGCAGCTGCTCAGGAGCCCGATGGCTGCATGCCGCAGCTGTGGAGCCAGTTCAGCATTGCAGCTGCTCAGGAGCCCGATGGCTGCATGCCGCAGCTGTGGAGCCAGTTCAGCATTGCAGCTGCTCAGGAGCCCGATGGCTGCATGCCGCAGCCGTGGAGCCAGTTCAGCATTGCAGCTGCTCAGGAGCCCGATGGCTGCATGACCCAGCTGTAGAGCCAGTTCAGGGCTGAGGCGTGTGCTGAGAGCTGCAGGCCAGAGCTGTAGTGTTTGTTCAGTGCCGAAGTGAGTAAACCTCCCGGCATAGTGAGCCAAATACTGCTTCATCCTTCATGCTCAGCCTTGACGCATTGTCTTTTTAGTCTGGCCTAACTCGGCCGAACGTCGGTTCGTTTCTCGGTCTCGAGCCAGGCCCCACCACGTCAATCCGGCCCCAAGTCTGCTGCAGCAATGGCCGTACCTGTATGCTTGAGAGTCCAGTTCACTGAATCTTTCAGGATACTGCAAAAATGCCAGGTCATACAGAAGGCTCCAAAGCATAACTCCCAGAGGGAAATTACAGGCTGTGGATTGCAGTGATCATAGCTCAGGCCCTGAAAATTAATAAATCCTGCTGTGTGTGTACTGTATAGCACAGTACAAGGCTCTCCTGTGTCTATTTATGATTAAACAGCCTGATAATATACATAGCTTTAGTTCAGAATACAACAAATGTGGACGTGATAGACCATACTAAAGAACAAGTCATCAGCTTTGGGGCAGGACAGCAGAAAAGAAGAATGAATATTAACAAAATTTAACATTTACATTTCCTGTGGAAAGTATGTTCCTTTTCTCATCTTTATTTTCTCTAGAAAGGAATAAATGGACATGAAATTCCTGTACTTATCATTGTTCTTAATTTCTATACTGTGGCTATTGACATTATCTGCAACAGCACTGTTTCTTCAGTTTTTGACATCATTTTCTCCTGCGCCCATCTCTGAGCTCAGCCAGCATGTTCAAGCAAAGCTAACTTCCATCTACAGAGATGAATGGTTGCTTATCTCAACCAGGTATTACCATTTATACTGATCGGCCAGCCGTGTTCTGAGCGCACTTCTATTTTGATTACTCCCGCACAATAATACTAAGTAATGGATTAACTCTTTATGAGGATTAACTCAACCAGAGTATGTCCAGTGATCTGGGAAGGAAAACAGAAACATAAACCATTTGTTCAGCTTCCTTCCAATGACTTTCAAAGAAATAACTCAGCAGAATAGGTTATTTAACTTACTAATTAGTGCACTGTGATTTATATGTGTTAAGGAGCATTTCAAATGAAGTTAAAATTCATTGTGAATGTTATTTAATAGATATTTTACATTCAAAGATGGGAAATTACTCATGGGGACAAGTATGATTTTACAGTATCTAGCTTTTATAGCAATGTTTCACTGCTGATTCTCTGAGTCACATTGATTAGATAGAGGCAGAAAGTTGAACATCTGATCACATAGAAGCAGTTCCTGCAGACTAGGGGAATGTACGTAGCCCCGGAGAATAGCTACAGCAGACCTGAAACATGCAACTACACCTTGAACCTGTTTCAGCTCCACGCTTGTCAGTGACTCTTCAAACGGAGCAGCAACACTCTTGACAGAAATTCATCGCCATTCACAGCTTAGGTGCAAACAGAACGACAGAACAGCCTTGAATGGAGGCCAGCATACTTAAGTCAGAGAAAGGCATTTCATTTTTTTCCTTCTTGGGATCTGATTGACACTGGTGGAGCTGCATTTATTGTCAATCCCTCTTGTCCAAGGAGATGGCTACGAACCTTGTCCATGTGGTGATGATGCCATCATTTGTGGAAATGACCCCATGAAGATAAAGGATATGCACAAGCTAAAATACTGTGAGACTTAGGAGTGCATTTGGAGAATACTGATGCTGTATTTTCTTTGCTGTTTTATCCCTCTCTGTAATTAAAACTGCAAAGAGGCCAGATGTACATGATCTTAACTTGAAATTGCATACTGCTACTTCGTTGTGGTTTTTAAAGTGATTCTACAATTAATACTATCAAAGGAGATAGCATCATTAGGTAATTATGTATATGATGACTGAATTACCACCTGTCACAGAGGATTTAGTTTGGATAAAGCACCTGTAAAAGATCAATTCCTAGTTTCAGTAAGAAGCAGAGGGATTTAAAAATAAAAGTCAGAACAGTGCAATGAAGTCCTGAACCAGGTGTCTGGAATGACGAACTTATGCATAGCTTTTTCTGGTTGAACATGAATCAATTTGTTTTCAGTATTGTCTTATACTTAGCATCCACTTAGGTGGTTGATGGCAGTGAAGACAAATTGATATAATACATATTAAAAAGACATTTTCAATGCAAGGAAATAAATCACAGCAGAAGAATGTCCAACCTGTTTATTTAAATTGGAACCACCTGGAGATGATCACTTTCTAAACTGTCCTTTTCTGCGTGGGGATTGATCAGGTACTGGACTACAGGAGCCTTGCACAGTTGTGACAGGGGTGAAACGTGTACCCTGTGAACATTCGAGCAGATGATAATTGAAAACACACAAATGTAATCTGCAAGCAAAATGCTGCAGTTATTGGAAACATTAATCAGAAGCGGGGAATGTTGAAAATACAAGTCAGGCAGTATCTATGGTATGAGAAACAGAGCTATCTTTTTAGGTCAATGGCCTTAAGTAACTACACTACCAACAACTTTTTTATATATATATTTTTTTAGGACAACAGAGTGGAACAGGCAGTTTGAGGCGCACCTCTCTGCAACCCCTAGTTTAATGCTAGCCTAATTATGGGACAATTTATAATGTTAATTCACCTACTAACTGGTACATCTTTGGACTGTGCAAGGAAACTGGAGATCCCAGAGAAAACCCACAGACAAGGGAGAACAGACAAGCTCCTTACAGAGGACGCTGGAATTGAACTCCTAACTCTGACGCCCTGAGCAGTAATAGCTTCACACTAACTGCTGCGCCACTGTGGTGCCCCATGAAACAGTTGGATCAAAAGGTCCTTTTCAATGCTGCATGACAGAGCAACTTAAAGTCTGCGCAGCAAATGCAGATGTACAAATGCAAGCTTGTTAAACAAAAACTTCTGTTGTGTTGAAACAGTACTCTGAGTAAAACAAGGGAAGCACTTAGATAACTGTGCTCTGTCTTATTCTTTCAACAGTTCCAAGGAGCTCCCCACACACTCATGAAAGGAATTTGCTAAATTATTTCAGACTTGCATACAACAAGCAGAGTGCACAGAGTTTTAAATATTATAATCACTTCTTAAAAATTTCAAAAACTTCTAAGGAATATTGAAAACTACATTTCCTTTTAAATTTCTAAAGAATGCTCTCTGAATTGTTGGTACAGTTTATTAGATTGGACAATAGTATTACTTTAAAGTGACCAGAAAATGCAAGATTAATTAAGCATGGTCAGTGATATGTAAATTCAAATGAAACCAAAAGCTCAAATTTGGTTTTCTAAATTCGAACTACAAACCAACTTGAAAGGAAAGTGCAACCATTCTCAAATCTACATAGCTTCAGAGACTCACTGGAGCAGATGCATCATGTATGCAAAGCACAGGGGGGGGTGCTGTGCTTCAGTAATTCATCAGTAAAGAACATGGGGGGTTTCGCTTCCATCTGTATACTCACTTTGCTGGAAAGTTAACCAAGGAACAGCAATAAAGCATCAAAGCTCTAAAATGTTGATGAGTCTAATTTACCAGCATGATGGAGTGAAACAATGATTGCATAACTTGGCACATTTCCTCTGACACATTCATGGCAAGAATCTTCACGTTCCCAGATTCTGTGTCTCTTCCACCTCAAAATCTATTGTGACCATTTTCATCTCTTCTCATGTTTCTCTACTAGAACTCTTTGCTGACTTCTTTCATCATCTCTTTTATCTGTTAATTGGTCCATTCTTGTCTCTTTAACTTTCCTTGCAACTGCATCCTCTTAATTTTCTGCAGCTCCTCACAGGCTGAGAAGCTGTTCATCTTCCAGCTCAGACAGAGGTAATGATCCTGGAATACTGGGCCTGCATTTGCTGAATCCTGCCCATTGTGAAGTAAGTGAACTGCATGCAGAAATCTCAGTTGCACTCTGACACCTAAATGAGGCAGCGTGCCCAGATGTAAACCTGTCTTCAGATGGCAAAATACAAGAGTCACAGCAAATTCACAATACCAAAGGGTGTCAGTTAACCCATGGAGCCTATGCTGGCACAGAAGAGCTACCCAATGTTTTACCACCTCTGGAACCTGGTGTTATCAAAACCATGACTTTTCATGGATACACCTAAGTAACATCTAACTGTGAAAAAGGTTTCAGTCTCTAACACTGATTTAGACAGAATTTCTGACTATCTTCATGGCCCCTCTGTCCACTGAGTGAAACAGCAACACTCTATATTATAAACTATTTATTTATTGAGATACAGTGCAGAATAGGCCCTTCCAGCCCTCTGCACCATGCCACCCAGTAACCCCGATTTAGTCCTAGCCTAATCACGGGACAATTCCAGAGGACTGGAAAATTGCAAATAACACTCCACTCTCCAAAAAGGAAAGGAGGCAAATGGGAGCACACTATAGGCCAGGTAATCTGGCCTCAGTAGCTGAGAAGGTGTTAGGGTCAATTGTTAAGGTTGTTGTTTCGAAGACTTCATTTATTTAGTTTTTGAGATACAATGTGGAATAGACCCTTTAGCCCTATGAGCCGTGTCAAAGAGCAAGGCTCGATTTAACCCAAGCCTAATCACGGAACAATTTACAATGACCAATTAACCTTCCAACCGGTAGGTCTTTGCACTGTGGGAGGAAACTGGAGCACCTGGAGGAAACCTACTTGATCACAGGGAGAATGTATAAACTCCTTATAGACAGTGGGTGGGATCTGAACCCTGTCTGACTGTACTGCAAAGCGTTGCGATAACCACTATGCTACTGTGCTGCCCTGCTTTTCCGCTGGCAATAACTTGAAGTCTGTGTTATCTGGTTAATATCCTCTACATTAAAGGAATTGGCTCTTCCTGTTTATCTAGGTGCTTGATAAATTTTATACACATCAATCAAATCACCAGCAAGCCTTCCCTTATCCAATCTTTTCTCATTTTTAGATCCCAGTAATATTACAACTTAAAGCAGCCCCACACTAAATGCTGGAGGAACTCATCAGGCCAAGCAGCATCTATGGAAAAGAGTAAACAGTATACGTTTTGGGCAGAGAGCCTTCAGCAGGACTGATGAAGTACCGTCGAAGGGTCTAGGTCCGAAAGGACAGCTGTTTACTTTTTTGCATAGATGCTGCCTGGCCTGCTGAGTTCCTCCAGTATTTTGTGTGTGTTGCTCGGATTTCCAGCATCTGCAGATTTTCTCGTGTTTGGTACATTACAAGCTCTCAAGTTCATTACACCTTCCTGCAGCAATGACATAAACGACTTCTAGTACATGAATTACAATGTAATTATTTTTGTCAAATGGCCTTTGACGTATGGGGGAGGGGCCCTCGTTCATACTTGGCCTTACCTCAGGCCAGCAAGTTGTCAGCATGTTCCAGAGTCGGAGTTCTGTTCAGGCAGGAGGAATGAGTTCTGATGATCCCCTGCGCTCATGAACAATTGAGCCAAGAGTTTGAGGCCTAGGGTTTGGGGTCCCGTCATCAGCAAGTTCAGAGTTCAGAGGCTAGTGTCCTATGATCAATGCCAAGGATTGTGGCCCAAGGTCAAATTGGAAGTCAAAACATCAAGGCCGATTGGCTAGAGCTGGGTCTGTGAATCTCTGTGAATCTGCTGGGGAAGAAGCAGCACCATCGTCTACTGGCACAACTCTGAGTCCACTGGGGGCTGGAGGCATGTCCTGGGGTTAAAGGATCATGTATGTGTGGCTGGGAGGGAGGAACTGTTGTTTTATTGCTTGTTGTGTTCTTGTCGAGCATTCTGGGCATGCTATGTTGACATTGGTATGTGTGGCAACACTTGCAGGCTGTCCCCAGCACACACTCTCAAAAGTGTTGATTGTTAATGCAAACAATGCATTTCACTGTGTGTTTTGATGGACATGTGATAAATAAAGTTGAATTTTGAAAAATCTCGATCTTGGTTTTAATTCACACTTATGGTGTCTGCAAATTTTTAATTTACACTGCGTCTAACTAGCTCTGCAGACAGGTCTAACATGACTCCTGCTCTTACTTTCTCCAGGAAAGCCACTCGTGTGCCTGTTCAGACTGCCATCGAGTCACAGAGTAATGTAGCACAGAAACTGGCCCTTTAGCCCAATTGGTCCACACTGACCACTGCATTCTCCTTGCTAGTCCTCCAGCCACCCGCTTTTGGTCCATAACCCTCCAAACCATAACCTTTCCATGTGTCTACTGAAATATCTCTTAAATGCTGCATTCGTATCTGCCTTGAACTCTTCCACTAGCAATTTGCTTCAGGTAGTCACTGCGCTCTGTGTAAAGAAGTTACCTCACAGATCTCTTTTAAATCTCTCCCCTCTTACCTTGTTTCTGTGGCCTTTAGCTTTGGAACCAATGATGAATTTATAATCTTACGCTCCAAGAACCTATTGTTCATTCAGAATCAGAATCAAGTTTAATACCATTTTTTAACTAATTTTTTATGCGTTTCTACAGTACAACTACAAAAATAACCCACCAACAAAATGATTAATACAGTGCAAAACAAACGTATCCAATATATAATTCATAACAATAAAGAAAAAAACACCCAAAGTAAAATCATTTAAAGTTAGTATCCTCCCCACCCTCCCACTACAAAACTCCAGGTCAACAATATGTAAAAGAAAAATTAATCGGAGTGTTCGACCCCACAGAGCTGTAGATGTATATATAAAAGAAAGTATAATGCCTACTACCAAAACTATAATGTAATTCCCATCAAAAAGAAACTGTAAAACTTACAGAAAAAAAGCTGACAGTAAGGGATTGTGGTACATAAAAAAAGAATAAACTTAATCTAAAGAGGAGTTATGAAAGTATTTAAGAAAAGGTCCCCACACCTTATGAAAGTTTATGTCTGAATTGAGAAATGAATAATGAATCTTTTCAAGGTCTAAACAGGATATAATATCACTAAGAGTTTAATATTATTGGCACATCATGAAATTTGTTGTTTTGTGGCAGCAGTACATTGCGATATGTAATAATAAGAACTATAAATTATAATAATAAATAGATACTAAAAATCAATTAAATATGTAGTGAAAAGGAGAGCAAAAATAGTGAGGTAGTTTCCAGATTTCATTGTCCAGAATCAGGTTTAATATCACTGGTATATGTTGTGAAAGATGTCATGAAATTAGAAATCTGATGACAGATGGGAAGAAGCTGCTCCTGAAACATTGAGTGTGTGTCTTCAGGCTCGCGTACCCCCTCGCTGATGGTAGCAATGAGAAAAGGACACGTCCTGGGTGATGAGGTTCCTTGATAATGGATGCTGCCTTTTTGAGGCATCACCTTTTGAAAGTGTCCTCTGTGCTAGGAAGGCTAGTGTCCATAATGGAACTGACTGAGTTTATAATTTTCTTCAGCTTCTTCCAATCCTGTGCTTGGCCCCTCCATACCAGACGGTGATGCAACCAGTTAGTATGGCACATCTGAATAAACCTGCAGGAGTCCTTGGACACATACAGTAGGAAGTCTCCTCAAACTCCAAATGAAATAAAGCCACTGTCGTACTTTCTTTGTAATTGCAGCAGGTCCAGGTACATGTTTATCTGGGAGTTGACTGTAACCTTGTTTCAGCTTCATCACAGTGGACGTGAGTGTAACTGGGTGATAGTTGCTGAGGCAGCTCACCCGGCTCTTCTCACCCTTTTAAAGCGGGTGGGAACCTCCTATTGCAGCAGTGAGAGCTTGAAGATGTCCTTGAACAGACCAACCAGTTAGTTGGCACAGGTTTTCTTTGCCCTACCAGGGGCACCATCCGGGACTGACACCTTGCGAGGGTTAACCTTTGAAAGATGTTCAGACATAGGCCTCTAAAACAGAGATCACAGGGTCATCAGCTGCTGCAGGGATTAGCAAAGGTGTAGTTTTATTTTCCCTTTCAAAGCCTGCATAAAACGTGTTGAGTTCATCTGGGAGCGAAGCATCACAGCCATTCATGGTGTTAGGTTTCACCTTGCAGGGTTAGATTTAACCCTGCTAGAGCTAAGGTGCATCTGGTTCCATTTCTAACTGCAACTGGAATTGCAATTTTGCTCTAATATGGCCTTCCATAGGCTGTATCTGTACTTCTTGTATGATTCTGGATCAGCAGTCTTGAATGCCACAGATCTATCCCTCAGCAGACTACAAATTCATCCATGGCTTTAGGTTTGGGTATGTCCGATATGTTCTCGAATGCACACACTCATCCACAGAGGTCATGATGAAATAAATGACAATGGTGGTGTATTCATTCAGATTCAAAGACGAATTCCTAAATATTGTCCAGTCCACCAAGTCAAAGCAGTTCTGCAAATGCTTCTCTATCTTCCTTGACCATACTCATCTTGGTCCTCACCACTGGTGCTGTGGTCTTTAGTCTTTAACTGCATGCTGAGAACAGAAATACGGTCAGGTGGTTGGACTTCCCAAAGTGGGACGTGGGATGGCACAGTAAGTGTTCTTGATGGTGGTATAACAGTGGTTAAGTGTGTTGGTTCCTCTGGTTACGCAGGTAGTATGCTGATGGTAGTTGTTCAGACACTTCATCAAGCTGGCTCGGTTGAAATCCCCCACAATGCTCCTTCATGACTGCTGATTCTCGTGTTCAGCTCCTCCAGTGCCTGTTTTACGGAGGCTTGAGGTAGAATGTATGTCACGACCAGGGTAATGGCGGAAACTCCCTTGGCAGACTTGACCACTTGATGTTCCAGGTCAAGTAAGAAGGATAGTGACAGAGCTGCCACATCTGTGTACCGTGATGAGTTAATCATAAAGCATCCTCCTCCCCCTCTACCTTTAAAAGACTCACTTATTCTGTCTTTGAGGAGGATGTTGAAGCCATTGGGCTGCAGCATTCTGTCTGAAATGCTGGGGGTGAGCAATGTTTCTATGCAGCAGTATCTGCTCTCCCTCTGGTACTGGAATCTTGCTCTGAGGTCTCAGAGACTACGCTCACCAGTCCTAGGGCTCTGCGTTTCAATTATACCTGCAGACCAGCTCACCTTCTGTGCTACCATTTTCTTAAAGGGGAAATGCACTCACAACCTGAATCTACAGTCCAGGATCTGCTGATTTGGAGCGTTGATAGATTTTGTAAACGTTTTAAAATGATGTGTCTTATTGAAGTCCCCACAGCTGTGACTGTGGATTCACATCTCTTCCCATCCCCCAGAATGTCCCTCACACACTTTGACAGAAGGCAGCAGAGTTTTGTCTCCCGGCAAAGCCATCATGGACAAGTCTCTGAATGCTTTTGACATTCAGTTACCTGCTTCACCGTTTAATTTGATTTTAATTTATTTTAAAAAGTAATTAGAAGTAAGAGTAAATGGCGCTAATTCATTCATCATTAAACACCTCTTCTTGTTATCACCATCAAGGAGAAGGTACAGGAGCCTGAAGACCCATACTCAATGATTTAGAAACAGGTTCTTTCCCTCTACCGGCAAATAGCGGAATGGTCCATGAACCCATGAACACTATCCCATTATTTACCCTTTGTGCTATTTATGTATTTATTTGTATCTTATAGTGATTTTACAGTATGCTTCATGCTGTACAGCTGCCATAAAACAACAAAATTCAGTGATAGTAAACTTGATTTTGATTGGTTGTTTAACTATCTTCATCTTGACACAGAAGAACAAAAGAAAATAGGAGCAAGAGTTGGCCATTAGACCATTAAAGTCTGCCTCATTATTTCTTATGACCCAATGGCACCCTCAAGTCCTTTTCTGTGCTTTTTCTCATACACATCTATCCTTTGAACTATCAAGTATTTATTAACCTCCCCTTAAAGAATTCTAATGATCCAGTTTCCACCGCCCACCATGATGGAGAAGGCCATAGATTCACCACTTGCTGTGAGGAGGAGGACAGGCAACATCTAGTGAGGATTTCTCCAGAGTTTGCAGATTCTATTTCAGATATGCATCATTTTTGTTTCATTCTTTTGAACTTTATATATCCTTGCCTTGCCTCTTCTCGCTTCTGATGTGGAGAGGTAGTAGAAAAGTTTTAAATTGCCAAAATAGCATGAGCAAAGACGTTCCTCTCTACAGCAGCCTCATGGGTGAATACGTTCATATTTCAGTGACAAAAAGACCAGAACTAATAAAAACAAACTGGGTGACTCTGCATCTATTTCCTATTATACCAACCACAGCTTAGATTTTCCAATTCACATTATTTGGAACACTCTGAACTCATTCAAAATGAATAGGTTACTGGAAGCATGAAGACAACTGCAGAAACCAGGCCAGTGAGATTTCAGAAGCAAGGTTGAAACAAAGTGGTTTCTGTTTTTATATCAAAGATTTAAAGATTGAATCTACATTTTTAGACCCTTGATATATATTTTAAAAATGTATACTGCTGCTTTCTGTCAATCATTCACTGAATCTTTTCTGCATGAGTTACTCACTCTGGTATCTGGAACAAGGCTTCCTGCTCTTGCTGATGTGGACACAGAAGAACAATAACTCTTTATATTAAAAAGGAATTTCAGCATCTTTCGGATCGCAGCAAAACAAGACATTTTAGCATGTCAGCAAACATAAACTCTGAACTCCTATCTGGAGCCATTCTGAATATTTTCAGCAAAAGCAGATAAATAAATCCATTTTGATCTACTATTTGCAACAATATATCCTGATCAATTAGGAATGAACCTAATACAAGTAAGGTTTGTACTTGGACTGATATTCATGGACACAAGAGCACTGTTCTAATGTACTAAAAGTCCAAATGATGGCAACATTAGTTTATACAGAAAAAGTTAATGTTTTCTGATGAAAATCTTCAAAAAAAAACTGCAAAATAGATGGAGGTATGGCATATCGTAATATGCAGGAGTGGAACCAGGAGGAGAATGAGTAGGGAATAATCGGGATTGCTAATAGACTTGAAGGAAGATAGATTAAAAGTAAAACAAAGTTGACATTAAGATATACAAAAGGCAAAATGAATGAGATCTGGAGGAAGTATTAATGGAAACCATGGACTAATTTTCTGCAGTTGCTAGTTAAGTGTTGAAAGCTGATGTACCGATGAAGAGATGTTCCCCAAGTTTCTTTGCAAGTATGCAGGAAAGGGTGGGTGAAAAAATAGAAACCATCCTTGTGGACTGAATGGAATGCAAAGTGGTCACATTTTCTTTGCTTTTTCACTACTCTTTGGAGAAGACAATATAATTGCTTAATTACCTGCATTATTTAATATTTCCCATTGTTTTAGGGACATAAAGTTTTTTTTAAAGCAGGTGTTGCATCTGCTGCATTTTGAACAGGAAAGGGAGGTGGTATTTAGAAATTAATTGATGAGTGGCCCAGAAGATTGGAAAGCAATGAGTCCACTGAGTATGGTGAAGATGTCCTGAAAACCAATGAAGATATAAAGTCACAGAGTTACTGGTTCACAGCACAGAAACAAGCTCCTCAGCTCACCAAGCCCATGCTAACCATTCATTTACATCAATACTATGTTTATTAGTTGAAGCTGGTGGTAAGGTGAGTTAAAAAGAGGAAGACTACTGTGCTTGTGGCAAGAAGTTGGTAGTATCATCAGAAAAGCAACTAATAAACAGTTTGGTTATTACCCTCAATGAGGAATGCAATTAGGATAAAAAAGCAGGAAAAGTGGGATAGAAATGTTGGAGATTACAGAGCCTTTACAGGAAAGATGACAATGGGCTGTGGCTGATTTAGTTGGTACTACAGTATTTTGCCAGAAATTACAGCTAGAAGTTGAGGGAAAGAAAGACTGAAGATGGGTCAGAAAGTGAAGCATGTGAACTCAAAGGACAGTTAATGCAACAGTTCTCTGGCTTTATAGCAAAAAATGCAAAATAATGATCAAATTAAACCACTGTCACATTATCAATATTTGCTCTGTTTTTACTGTTTATTTATCCACAATGTTTGGCACATTAGCCTTCAATAATCAAAATATTGAGTACAGGAGATGGGAGGTTATGTTGCAGTTGTACAAGATGGTGCTGAGGCCTAACTTGGAACATTATGTACAGTTTTAGTCACCTACCTACAAGAAAGATGTAAATAAGGTTGAAATAATACAGAGAAAATTTACAAGGATGTTGTTGGGACCGAGCTATAAGGAGAGATTGAATAGGTTAGGACTTAATTCCTTGCAATGTAGTAGACTGAGGGGAGATTTGAAAGAGGTATACAAAATTATGAGGGATATAGATAGGGTAAATGAAAGCAGATTTTTTCCACTGAGGTTGGGTGGGATTACAACTAGAGGTCATGGGTTAAGGGTGAAATGTGAAAAGCTTAAGGGGAACGTGAACTGAAACTTCTTCACTCAGAGGGTTGCAAAAGTGTGAAATGAACTGCTAGTGCAAGTGATGCATGCAAGTTCAATTTCAATGTTTAAGATAAAGTTTGGATTGACACATGGGTGGTAGGGGCATGGAGGTCAAATCCTGCTGCAAGTTGATGGGAGTAGGTAGCTTAAATGGTTCAGCATGGACTAGATGGGCTGAAGAGCCTGCTTCTGTGTTTCACTTTTCTATGACCCTATGTCAATATTTCTAGGGCTGTAACTGACCTAGATAATATCAGTCAGGAAACTGAATGTATCACAGCCCCAGCTAAAACTTTTTCAAACAGAAATAAATGAAGCTCCAATTGCAGAGCTTCCTGAGAGCACATCTTCCAGACAGAAGTACTTACCTGAAATCTTCCATTGTGTACTAATAATAACCATTTCCCACTATAGCACCATCTTCTGGCCTTTGTGTGTATCTATATTCAAATATATTTTTTTAAAGAATGCTTCAGTTCCAAGACTTCATTTAGCCATGTCAAAACTCTGGCCATCGCAGATCAGCCTGTAAATTTTGGTTTATTTATTTCTGGTTAACCAAGATTACGACATGTTGTTTCCTTCACTTTCAGTATACTAGCATTGATAATGACAACAACTAACTTCTCATCTTCGTCCTGTACTTCCTGCTGTATAGAGTAGTATTTGAAAAATTGGCATTTGCCCAATGTGCAGCAGGTTTGCCAAAATGAAGGCAACATGACAGCTTTCTAGTGAGCATTGAAGAATCAAAGGCTCTAAAAATAAAAGAACATTCATTTGCCATGTGAAAACTACACAAATTAAAAATACTAGAGTATAAAAGACAAACTGATTTGGAAGGGTTTTGTTTAGGTTTAATTGGCATTTTCTTTGCCAATGTATTAAAGATTTTCCCACAGAATTGCAAATCACCCAGTAGAATACTTATCAGTTTGCATGATAATGTCATGACTGGCATGCATCATAATCCAGTTAGTTAGTATGTCAGTCCAGTCCTAACTCTGTATTCTTAATGCAAGAATAATGTGATGTTGTCAATTTTCTGAAATTGGACTAGATGGGAGACATATGCTGCTGAATAACATAATTCAAATTTCACAAATGTTGTGAAGAATTACAATGAGCACTGTCTATACAGTGGCTGAGACTCAGCATATTCATTTTGCATTCTTGTGCAGTTATGGACAGAAGAGGGGGCAACGCCTTTCCATTCATGATTTGCAAGAGCAGAATTCATCCTCTATCATTCACACTAAAATCTGATGTGTTGACATATGATTGCTGAGCTCTGCTTCTGAAATGTAGCTACACAGCTGTACATTTCCACAATGTCATCTTTCATGCTGGCCTGCTGCACTTATTAGGATCTCCAGATCAAACATTACAGTGTTGTAAGCAAAAGTTACATTTGTTTACATTCCAATCAGTAGCATTTTAAATGGATGTGAAGTCAGAAATACACAGGCCAAACTATAGAAAACCAAGAGACATTATTGGCATTAAGGAATTCAGTATGGGAGAGAGAATGAGTAGCTTGGAATTTCTCTAATGCGGAAAAACTTGCACCAGAATGGCTGCCCCTTTGATTTTGTGATGGCTTGGAAGGTATTTTTTCTCTCTCTCTCTCTCACACACAAACACACAGAAGAAGTGGTAGGATAGACTGTGCAATGTGCACTTCATATCTCAGATATATGATTGGGTGCTTTATGGTTTTTAAAAGTCAATACCTGGTGCAACTAGTAAAATGGTGAGATACCCACCCAAATCATGCCTAGAAAGAAGGTACAAGACCCTACCTGCAAATGGAATTTATATCTCATTCTATTGGTGTCTTCAATTTTAAACAGCATTTTTATGCTGTTGAGGACTAGCCTTTTGACTTTCTTATATTCTATTATTCTGTTCCAATCAATGCACTTCCTTCAACATTCATTAATTGTATTATTGAAGATCCCATCCATCTAACCATCAGGCAGGAGACTGTGATGAATAAAAGCAAGAATGATTAGGATGAGAAACAGTTTCTTCCCCCAGGTCATCTAAATTCCCTGAATACTCCACATCGTATTCAAAGTGCCACTGGTTAAACTGTTCCTTACCTTACCAAATCTAATATTAATGCACTTTAGTGTTTATAATATAATGTTACTTATGTATGATTCATCTGTAGATTTTATCCTTACCTTCATAAGTTATGTGTTATGTGTACTACTGTGCTTTACATCCTGCTCTGAAGAAATGTTGTCCTGATTTCTATATACATTATATGGTTATATACTTTACATACTGTACATGTAGTCATGTCAAATGTGGGTTCTGAGCCCAGTGACATCCATGAGCTCTATACACAGGTAATTACATTAACATTACCAAAAGTAGAGAAACACACACCAATTTTGTGATTAATTTTGCTTATCTATTGTGTTACATGGGGTGGAGATAAGTCTTGACATAAGCAAGTGTAAGGCAGTCCTACCCTCCACTAACCCTGCAGGTCACCCTTGGGAAAGGTGTAGCACCTGCTTAGCAACACCCTCCCCCCCCCCCCCACCCAGAATCAAGGTCATATGAAGCCATGGGAGCAGGTGGTGGATGGTTGAATGAGCAGCTGGTGCATATCACAAATCCTGCTTATTAAAGAATACATCTTGTAAAATCACCGCCCAGAAGAAGGCAATGAAAACCTCTTCTGTAGAAAAATTTGTCAAGAACAATCATGGTCATAATGTCTGTGCATGCCCACATGGTTGTGCTACACGGATATTATCCAGCCATACAAATCGGGAATAAATATGGAAATTCAGCCCCTCAAGCCTGATTGTCCACTTTTGTGCTCATTTCCCATAAACCTTGCTTACTTTGCTGATTAGTAATGAATCCTAGCCATAAATATGCACAGGATCTCAGCTCCCTGAACACTCTGCAGCAAAGAATTTCACAGACTTAACATACTTAGGCAAGAATTTCTTCTTCATCTCAGTCTTAAATGGCTCTCCCCTTATTTTGAGACCTTTCTCAGGTTCAGGAATCTTTCTTATCTAAAACCCATTTTTTTAGATATCTACAAATTAGAAATTTTTTATATAATGAACTAAAGTCTTTTTCGAAAGAATGTCCATTGGACATTACAGAAAGAATTTTAGCTCTTAATCCTTGTCAAAAGGGTCTTGTTGCTATCATTTATAATATGATTATGAATCTACAACCAGATATATCTGAAAAAATTAAGAAGGAATGGCAGGAAGAACTGCATTGCCCTATTTCTACTGAGCAATGGGAAAAAATTTTATTATTGGTAAACTCATCCTCTATATGTGCTAAACATACTCTAATACAATTTAAGGTCGTACACAGAGCTCATATGTCTAAAGATAAACTTGCTCGATTTTACTCGTATGTTAATTCAACCTGTGATAGATGTCATTCTGATATAGCTTCGTTGACTCATATGTTTTGGTCCTGTCCTTGCTTACATAACTATTGGAAAGATATTTTTAATATTATTTCAAGAGTTTTAAATATTAATCTCCAACCACACCCTTTTACTGCAATTTTTGGCCTACCAATGATGGATAATAAGTGTTTATCCGCTTCATTCCAACGAATGATTGCATTTATTACACTAATGGCTAGAAGATCCATTTTACTGAATTGGAAAGAAGCCAATCCTCCAACAGTATCTCAGTGGTTTTCCCAAACTATTTCCTGTTTAAGTTTAGAAAAAATTAGAAGTGTGGTTTTCGATCCTTCAGTTAAATTTGAGGAAACTTGGAGACCATTTATCCAGCATTTTCATATGAATTATACGGTCTGATCCTGAACCTTATTGTCACTATCCTGAATTGTGTGGATGGAGGTTGGGAGTCATAGGCACTACTGTATATATATAACATTATGCGATTGCCCATGTTGGTTAGTTTTCTTTTTCTATTTAGTTGTTGTTTTTTTTTGTTTTGGGGGGGGTTTTTCTTAATCATTTATATTATTATATGAGTTTGAGAGATTCTATGTATGGATCAATATATATTTGAATGTTTATCAATCTATTATGTACTCTCAAATGTCTTGTAACAATATTTTTCTTCTGTTTTTTTTCAAAAAACTAATAAAAAAGATTTGAAAAGAAAAGAAAAGGAATCTTTCATGAGAGGAGATATCTGCTCAGCACTTGGATTGTCGAACCCCTAAGTATTCTTGTAAATTCTTCTAAACCCTAATGATTAGAGTTCTAAGCTATTGAATCTTTTCTTTGGGGACAATCCTTTCTCACCTTGGGTCATTCTAGTGAACTTTCTCTGAACTGCCTCTAATGAAATTAACAAAATTGTTCACAGTGGTCAAGAGGTGCTCTCAGTAAAAATTTGCTACTTTTCCACTCAAACACTTTGAAATAAGGGTTAGCATTATAACAAGCGTTCACCCGGAGCCACAAATCACCTTGTAAGGTTGTTATTCTTTGTGTTTAAATAATTCCATGTTCTTTAGTTCATCTTCTCTAAAATCCCATTTTCCCACATTATATTCTTTGTTCCAACATTTTACCCACTCACATAACCTATCAATATCTCTCTGTAAACCTTAAACACAAGAGTTTCGCTGATGCTGGAAATCCAGAACAACACACACAACATTCTAGAGGAACTTGGAAGGTCGAGCAACATCTCCGGAAATGAATAAAAGTTCGATGTTTTGGGTCGAGACACTTCATCATGATTGAAAAGGAAGGGAGAAGACGCCAGAATAAGAAGAGGGGGGAATTGGAAGTTGTACAAGCTAGAAGGATGATAGGTAAAACAGCTGGGTGGGGGAGAAGGATGAAGTAAGAAGCTGGGAGGTGATAGGTAGAAAAGGTAAAGGACTAGAGAAGAAGGACTCTAATAGGAAAGGAGAGTGGATCATTGTAGAAAAGGAAAGGGTAAGGGCACCTAATCTTGTTTTCTGAGGCACCTTGTTCAATCCCTTCTGGAAATCCAAGGTCAAGATATTTGTTCCATCAACTTTAGTTGAGATTTTCTGAAGAAACTCAAATGATTTTTGACACAGATAATTTCCTTCTCATGAAGCAATGCTCACTCTGCTTGATGAGATTATAATTTTCCAAATGTGTTGCTATTACTTCCTTAGTTACAGTTTCTAACATTTTTCCAACGTATGTGTTAAGGTGATCAGCCCACTTTTGCCCTGTTCCCTTTTTTTGAGTAAGACTGCCACTTTGGCAATTTTCCAATCATTTGGCCCCTCACCAGGACCTATGGAAGATTATTACTAGAAGATTACAATAATTCCATCCATTATTTTAGTCATCACTTCTTTTAGGATCCTTGTATGCAGGCCATCTGGGCCAGCGAACTTATCAGCCGTCAGCCCCATCAGGTTTCTTAATACAATTTCTCCAGAGATGATGGTATTTAATTCCTCCCAGCATTATTCAGCATAATGCAATCTTCACATGATGTGATAGATTTTTGACCCAAATATACAAAGAATCACCAGGGATGAAGATATTAAGGAGTGATCTGATTGATGATATTATTATAAAGGAATATCATGGTTAATCATATTAGACAGCTTCCAATTTTGTAAATACAGTAGCAAAACCTGCAACAGATGGATAATTGGTTACCACTCTCTGCCCGGTTGGCAGGCTATCACAAATTAAACCTTGTTCTTCTCCGTTCCAGGAGAGACATGAAAGAGTTTTGATTATGTGGCAAGTCAGCCTTCAATTATCTCTCATGACTGGCTCAGAAACAAAAGAATTAGAGAGCCAATAGGCAGAAGGCATTTTAAATACTGCTGATTCCAGTTTAAAGCAAGAGAACATAGATAGCAGAAATCTAACAAAGAATTTCAAATGCGATTACACAAGGATAAAATATAAACTAAGTTATAGATAATAGTTAATTAAATGTTCTCACATTTGAATATTATAGTGATTGATTCTGAACATAACTCAGAAGCCATCTTCAGACAAGAGGGCAAGAGAATCACAGGTACAGTACTGTGCAAAAGTCTTGTTGCACATATATATAGCAAGTCTGCTTAAGACTTTTACACAGTACTGTAATAATTTTATGTATTATACTGTACTACTGCCACAAAAAAAATGTTTGAAATCAAATGACCTTGTCTGGCATCTCAGCATTGGGGTCTGCACCCATACCATCCCCTGGCCTGGCACTCCTTCTCTGCCACCTGTCCCACCCCTCCTGTGGCACACCACGCTTGCCATTCCCAACATCCTTTGCTTCCGCCAGATTTACAAACTCACTCTGTGCTTCATGTTGACAAATACAGTACCGTGCAAAAGTCTTAGGCACATATATATGCGCCTAAGTCTTTTGCACAGTACTGTAGGTCTCTAGATGGAGAAGGGAGAAAGAAAAAGATGGGTATGAAGGGGGAATACATGGTGGAATAAAGGGGGAACCATCTGGAGAGGAGGGAGTAGTGGCAGCAGCCAACAGTGAGGCAGGGTTTGGAGCAATCTCATGAAACCGTACGTTACTGATCACTTCGCAGAAACCTCCATCACAACTCCTGGCTCTACCCCCTCCCATCAGTAAAACAGACCAACCAGAGATAGAACACAAAACAGTATATGCTTCCACCTCTTCCATGACAGTGGATTCCAGATGGTGACACTGTGGTATACAGAGAGGAGGCAATAGTCCTTGGGTTTCCCATTACTGATTTGGAATTCATGGTATCAGCTTAAGGATCCATCTCCTGATTTTCACTCTTCAAATGAACAATGCTACCAAGGAGTAAGGATGCAGATTTATGTGGATCATAGATTTGAATGTTCACTATCAAAGCAGGCTTGTTAGTGCTACTATTGATGAAGCTGGTCAAATCCTGAAGGACACAGGTCATAAATCCGGTCCACAGAGTGCAGTGACTGAACCAACATGAGAGATAAAGCCACTCAACCTTATCCTCAACAAGTGGCAGATACATGATGGCACTGTTCATTCTAGCTTCATTCTGAGGGCACGCTCACCAGGTTGTAAAGCCATTGTAATAAATCGAGCAAACTGGGTTAAGTCAAAGCTGATCAGGCAGCTAGAAACTGGGCATCAACAATTAACTATGCAGCTGAATGGACAAGATATCACCACAAACCTCAGTGTTATGATGAGAGACATATTACACTCTATCATCTCTATAAATCTGTATTAAACCCTGCTTCCAAGAGGAGTATACAAAACTAAGTCGGGGCTGCACTGGGCAGAACTAAAAAAAAAATGAGGTGATAACTTTGTAAAGTTGCAACAGAAGACTGGATGTACACGAAAACATAAAATAAAACAACACAAATAACTCAGAGCTGTATGATGGTTTCACCAGCATATCAGATCCAAGCTTTTCCGTCTGTTCCACACCCAGCCATAAATGGTGGTGACAATTGAACAGCTAACAGTGGGGGAAGAGGCCTCAAGAACATCTCTATTATGAGCAATGATAAGTCCAAGATATCATTTGCCAGAATAAGATCGCCCCAGAGAACAATGGTGACATCCTCAGGTGACATCTTTCAGATAGCAAATCTTTCCAATTATTTCAATTTTTCTAAGCCTGTTGCTTGTTCTTTTTGTCTTGTTTGTGCCACAGAAACCGCTGGAGCCTGTGACATACGGTTTGAATCTCAGTCGAAGGATCCAGTGCTGTGCTGTGTCCGGACAGCTACCTCATGGAGACCAGAGACAGGGGAGGGCGGGCCGAAAAGGTCCAAGAATACAAGCTGACTAGTGGTGAAGACCAGAGACAAGGCACGGGGTCATGAACAACTCCATTCTGAAGCGGCAAGGTGAATGCGAAGAGATGGTCAGCAGCTGGATCAACCTGGCTCTATGATGTTTGGACCTGGGTCAGCAGTCACTCTTTACAAAAAGACTGAGTTCGTGCAGTTGCTCTGCTAGTATGCAGACTAAAAGACGTTTCCTAGGTTCTGAGATTTGTATGATTATTAGACTGTACTTTATATTGGTTTCCTTCAGATTTTTGGTATTTTCTTTCTTGAAGACAACTGGTGGGTAAGTGATCTGTTAATGTTTTTGTGTGTCGATGGGTTGGGGTTTGGTGCTACCGTCACTTGTTTTCTGTGAGTGAGGGGGTCAGGGATTGTTATCGTGGCTGTTTTTTTGCTGCGGGTGAGGGGTTGGGGAATTTTGGGGTCTGCGAGTTTTGCTTCTTTTCTTTTTCATGCCAGTTGGGGGGCAGTTGATGTCTTTTCTTTCATCAACATTCATGGTGCTTCTCTATGTAATGGCTATCTGAAGTAGATAAATATCAGAGTTGTAACATACATGCATACTCTGACAATGAAATGAACCTTTGAACCTTTAGCATGTAAGTGCTAATGATAAGGTTGAAGCATTCACAACCACAAACAGCCAGAAGTGTTGAACAGATGATACCTCTCACCTTCCTCCTGACATCACCATAATCACAGAAGACAGTCTTCAACCAATGTGGTTTACTCCAAATGTCGTCAAAAAATTTGGTGAGAGGACTGGTCATCAAAGGTTATGGGAATCAGACAACATTCTACTGCAATGCTGAAGAGCTGCACTAAAGAAATAAACAAAATATTCTGCAAATGCTGGAAACCCAGAGCAAAACACACAAAATGCTGGAGGAACTATGGAGAGGAATAAGCATTTGATGTTTTAGGTTGAAACCCTCCATCAGGTCTGGAAATGAAGAAGGAAGAAGCCAGAACAGGAGGGTGGAGGGGGGGAAGGAGAAGGAGTACAAGCTGGCATGTGAGGTGGAAGGTGGATGTGTTGGGGGGGGGGGGGGTAATGAAGTAAGATGGGAGATGATAGTTGGCTGAAGAAGGAATGAAGGGTCTCAGCCTGAAATGTTGAAAGTGTATTGCTCTCCATAGATGCTGCCTGCCCTGCTGAGTTACTCCAGCATTTTGTGTTTATTGCATGAAAGAACTAGTTGTGCTTCCTACCAAGCTGTTCCGATACAGTTCCGACACTGTCATGAAGCTGACAATGTGTAAGTTGCTCAGGTATCTTGTTTACAAAGATCCAATCTAGATAATTACTGCCCTTTCTGTCAACTCTCAATTATTACAAGGTTTTAGGATGATTGAGTGGCTCTCTTATAAGATAAGATTGACACTTGACCTCACAATCTACCTCACTACGATGTTGCACCTTACATTTTACCTGGCTGCACTGTGCTTTCTCGGTAACTCTAACACTATTACTGCACCTTTTTTTTTTTAACTTTGTACTACCTCAGTGCACTGTTGTAATGGATTATTTTTGCATATCATTCCTATACTGTATCTAAGTAGAGTGAATGCAGTGTTTTCACTCCATCTAAGTACATACGCCAATAATAACCCAATTTTCCTCAGGAATTTAAGCACTCTATGCGTGGATCCACACATCAAGTCCCAGACAACATTTAGGCATGAGCTGATAACTAACATTCTCACTGCACAAATGGTAGGAAGTGACAATCTCCAACAAGAGACAGTGCGACCAAAGATAATTAGCTGCATTGCCATCAATATCCTGGAGGTCATCACTGAACAAACACTTAACTAACTAGCCACATAAATACTGATGCTAAACACAGGTTAGAGACAGGATTATTCACCTTATGACATCACTAGGCCTTTCCACCATCGAAAACTAACATCCAGAGCAAAATGGAATGCCTGGATGAACACTACTCCAGTAACGCTCAAAAAATATCCAAAGGAACTCCCCCCCCCCCCCCCACCACTGAACTGGCAAGCCATCCAGCACCCTTCACACTCATTCCCTGCACCATCTGTGCACATTGACTAGAGTGTCCACTATCCACACAGGCTACTCCCAACAACACATCCCAGCCTGTGACTTCTATGACCAAGAAGAGCAAGGGCAACAGGTGCAGCGGAACACCACCATTGGATTTGGAAAAGTATAAGCAATCCTTCACCAATTGGTTTAACACTATATCCAGTAGCCCAGAAGGAGGACCAGAAAAACTGTAACCATTTCAGGCAGTGGCTCATCACCTCCTTCAAGAAAGTAATTAAGCACGGGCAATAAATGTTGACCTTGCTGTCGATAGCCAGATCCTGAGTAAAGTGTGCAGAAGGGAAGGGGTCATTGCTACTTAGTAAAGCTTGTGTTTTGTTCTTCATTAGAGATCTTGACATTCAAGGACACTTTTATTCAGAAGCCCGAAGCTGTGCTGACACACTGGAGCTGGTGGTGAACTTCATCACTGGCGTGTGCCTTCACTGGGTTGGAGCTCCTGAGATATTTGAGATTTTAAAATGGAGATGAGGACAAATTTCTTTAGCCAGAGAGTGGTGAATCTGTGGAATTTGTTGCCACAGGCAGCTGTGGAGGCCAACCCTTTACGTATATTTAAGACAGAGGTTGATAAATTCTTGATTGGTCAGGGCATGAAGAGATACGGGTGGGTGAGGGGAGACTGGAGATTGGGGCTGAGAGGAAAAATGGATCAGCCATGATGAAATGGTAGAACAGAATTGATGGACCAAATGGCATAATTATGCTCCTATATCTTATATGAAAACTAGTCTATATTTTCAGGGTGGTTTAGTCTTATCTTGTTTTGGCTGTTGCATCGTGCAGCTAGGACAGGCTGGGAGATGATCCTTGTATTGTAGATGTTTCATTTAAAACCCTTCCTCATGTACACTTCAGTGAACAAACTGAAGGTTCATAGAGAGACACAGCATGGAAATAGGTTCTTTGGCTCACTGAATCTTGACAACAATCAACAACCATTTGCACTATTCCTATGATAGATCTATTGCTTTATCTCACCTTATTCTCATGAAGTGCACCCCAGATTCTACCACCATCCTAAATTTCAGGGAAAACGTACAGCAGCCAACTAACCTACCAGCTTGTATGTTTATGGGATATGGAACGAAACCAGAGTGCCCACAGGAAACTCATGCATTCACAGGGAGCCTGTGAAAACTTAACACACATAGGCCCTGAGGCCCGTTGCAAACCATCTCTGTGGCACGATGAGGTAGAGCTCCACTAGGTTTGGAGCTTGGCATCTAAATGTGCCAAATAATAAATGGTGTCTTTATTCTGAGGTTCTGTAGTGGAGGTTACTAAAATTCAACAGTTTCCCGATCATCCTGTAGTGTAATTGCCTCCTATAGGGAGCTTATTTGACATTAGGTACATTATTGCACAGAAATTGATTGAGAGGATTGGAGATATGACACTGGGTTTGGATGAGTGGTGGATCTAATGACTCTCCTCAACCCCTTTTGCCTGAGTCATAAGTTTTTTTTCTAGAATTAAAGAGCTACAGAAGAGGGCCTTTAGCCTTCTGGGAACCTGCATCAATAATCAAGCTCTCATCTACATTCATCCTCCATTAATCGCACTTTCTTCTCCCTACATCCCAGATTTTCAACTCACCTATTCACTAAGGGTATTTTACTGTGGTCAATCAACCTATTACTCTGCACATCTTTGGGATGTGGGAGGAAACCCGGAGTAGCCAGTGGTAATGCATACGGTCACAGGCAGAATGTGCAAACTCCACACATGCAGCACTAGATGTCAGGACTAAACGTAAGCTGCTGCAGCAGCGAGTCAACAGCTTTGCTACCTGTATGTATCACTTCTTCTCAAGCCTTTCTGGTATAGCTACAACACTGACATTGAACCGATAATTGCCCAGATATATCCTGTGCACTAAGTGGAAACAAATTCATTATCAGTCCATCAGTCTATCTCAATTATCATCAAAGTGTTACAAGGTTTCATCCAAAGTTCCATCAAATGACACTTCAACACTGATAACCCACTCACTGATAGTCAGTTTCATTTCCATCAAGAACACCTCCACACCTCATAACAACATTAGTCTAAACATGGGCAAATGCTGAATCCCAGAGTTGATACAAGACTAAATGTCTTTTATCAGACGGAACTACTTTAATACTGTGATATCGAAGTCAATCTGAAGACAATGGGAATACAGAGGAAAACTTCAATTCAGCACATTGCATCCAGTACTCACCATATTGGGAAATACTGACAGGCAACCAGCATCACAAGGTCACTTTGGAGACTGAGAGATAGTATTCTATAAGGTATCCTGCACATTGCACAAAAACTGCCTTACAGAACATCTTCTTTCGGTCTCCAAAGTGACCCTGTGTTGCTTGTTGCCTGCCATTTTAATTTTTTATCTCATTGTACTCTGATTTCTCTGCCTTTGACATCTAATATTGGTCCAATGATGCTCAGCATAAGTTTGAGGAACTGCAGCCCAGTTTCCAACTGGGCACTTCATGACGCTTAGCAATTAATATTGAAGTTAACACTTTGAAATAAACCTAACCTCTCACCTTTTCTTCCCCACCATCAGATATGGTTGGATATTTTTTAATTCAATTTGTTATGTACCAAGTTATTTCTGTGTCATCTTGTTCAAACAGCCAGATTTTAAACTAATTGTTACCCTGACATTCTGTTCATTGTGTCCACCAAGCTCTGCAATTTAAAATGGGTTACTTGTATTAATGATTTAAATCTAAAAATACAACAAAGAATCCTGCAGACCATACTGAAGTTGATCATATAGTTGACAGTAAGGAGAGAAAGTTTCAATTGCAGGGCAACACAGATGGTCTGCTCATTTGGGTAGAAAAATGGCAATGGAATTTAGTTCAGGGAAATGACAGAAGTGTATTTGGAGAGATGTAACATGGTAACTGAAGAGATCACAATCTGGATGATGCTAAGAGATTTGTCAGAACAAAAAGAACTTGGAACACATGTGCATAGATTCTTAAAGGTAGCAAGTCAAAAAACAAGGAGAATAATTCTATGATCTCCAAGAATAGAGACTGACTTCCAAAGACAGGTGAACTACAGGAATTACCAAGTCCCTGCGGCTAACCTGCTTCAACATCACTCTGAGCTCTCTTGCTTTGCTGCTGATCTCAAAATCTAGAGTGGCAGTGGAAAGCTCAATCCTCATTTTAGAAAATATTTTTTGAAAATTTCTGAAAAAGATCACAATAGTTTCAAGGTTAAATCCCTTCTCACAATACATCAGAAAATCCACTGCTATAAGAAGTCAGACTTTTCAATTGGATAAAGCAGTTTGCTTGCTGTCTGAACTTGGAATTCCAAGGTAAAATTACTTGCAACTGGTTGCATAATGAGAATTGAGTTAAGGCATAGGATATGAGGCTAGACCTTTGGTTTCCAATATAACGCGAATATGTAACAACTCAAAAGGCAAGTGTCAATTTATTTTACCAGCACATCTTAAAAATGCACTTACTGTCGTACTCATATATTCAGATATAAATACCAGATTAGAAGTACAGCTCATGAACATCAGTAAAAAGAATTATGTCTTATAATAAGTTCCACTAGTTCCAACAGCAAAGAAGTCAATCCTCAAAGCTACAAATGCTAAAATGTTTTATACTGAAGTTAATTTATTGCTTTAGATGAAGAAATCAGTTTGGGGACAGTATAAACCTTGAACAAAATTTAAAAGGTGCATCTAAATGTATTTTAAGTAATTTAACTAGAATTATCTTACCTCATGTATTACAACTCTTCCTGATCTTGGATTAACATGATCCATTACATCAATTAATTTTAGACATGCTCCTCATATTCAGCTCTTCCCTTGAGCTTAGTCAGTGGTGCTGTTCTGATAAGGGTAAGTGTGAAAATCACTTACTCTCCCTTTGCAACAACCCTAATGGCTCCCATTTTTACCAAGCCAGTTTGATATTTGATGCAAGAAATGTAAATAATCTATTCAGAATTTAATTTCTACAGGAGATTAATTATGTAGCTATTTGCTGTCAGAACTCAAGTATGTTAGCAGTTTGGGGATTCACTTTATTGATTTTGGAATTCAGTGTAGTCTGAGCATCAAATCATGTATTTTAATTAATTTCATAGCCTGAAACAGGCAATATAAAGGCAAACTAAGACTATTTTTCCAATAATACACTTCTGCAGAGTACAATGATATTACTGATAGTAACAATTACTCATGTTATTACCTGAAGATAGAAATGATTAGTAAAATAAAAACATCACATCAATATTTACTTATTTTGATCTCCTGCACTGTTTATTAATATCAGCTGGGATATTGCAGCCATGATAAATATCCCATTATCAAACATTATATGAATAACATACCTAAAATAAACTCATGATTGATTAAATAACACCAAACTTCTCTTGGGATCTGCGTGATGTTTTATGGCCTTTTAGCTGACATCACTGGTAACACTTGCTCGATGCATTCCCATCAGTTTCCCTTTAAGAAGATGACCTTCCAAAGAATTCATTGGGTTAGAGTACCCATTTGTGTTGCACGGAACGGACGAACCAAACGCAGGAGATAGCGTTAGGATGTAGACGAGGGCGTGAGCATAGCTGGAGCCGAACGGGAGACAAAGAGCAGGCAGTACTTATTTTGACACGGAAAGACAATTACACAGGTAAATCTCGGTACTGAAGTAAAACTTAGAATACACACTCCTAAGCGGCCGGGAATGTGAACTACCACACTGGCTAAAAAAACGATCTGGCGATGAGTGGATCCAAAGCTGGGATATTTATGCTTCAGGTTTAGATGAGAATCAGGTGTGTTGCAATGAAAGGGAATTAGCAGAATATGGGGAATTAACGGTCGGGATCGTGACAGTAACCCCCCCCCACTCAATGGGAGCCTCCAGGCGAACCACCAGGCTTGCTCAGATTGTCGCGAATGAAGGAGCGGGGAATCCAGGTGCACTCCTCAAGACCGTATCCCTCCTAATCGACGAGGTACTGCAAACCCCTGCCTCGGCGGTGCACATCCAGTATTTGCTGGACGGTATAAGCTCGGTAATCGTCGATGACCCGGGTGGGTGGAGGAGGCTCAGCAGGAGGGCACAAAGGGCTGACAGACACAGGTTTCAGTTGGGAGAAGTGGAACGTGGGATGAATGCGCATGGATCTGGGTAGTTCGAATTTGACCACCAAGGGGTTGATGATGCTCTCGATTTCAAATGGTCTGATGTAATGAGTTTCTTGGATTCAGTTTTGAGGGGGATGTCTCTTGAAGAAAGCCAAACCTTCTGACCAGGCTGATAGTTGGGTGCTGGAATTCGGTGGTGATCAGCGATCCTCCGGTTGCGGTAAGCGGAGTGGAGCAGGGCCGAGTGTGCATCCTTCCAGACCTTACGGCACCGGCAGAGATGGGCCTGACCTGATGTCGTCTTCGTGGGCAGGAAACGGAGGGGGTTGATAGCCTAGGGAACATTCGAAAGGGGACATACCGGTGGCGGCGCTGACCAGGGAGTTGTGGATATACTCCACCCAAGTGAGATGGGTGCTCCGGGATGACGGGTTACTGGCGGAAATGCAGCGCAGTGCTGCTTCCAAATCCTGATTTGCTCGCTCCGTCTGACCGTTAGTCTGGGGATGGAAACCGGAAGCCAGACTTACTGAAGCTCTGAGGGCTTGACAGAAGGATTTCCAGACTTAGGGGATGAATTGGTTCCCCGGTCAGACACAATGTCAGAGGGGATTCCATGAAGGTGGAAGACATGTTGTACAAGGAGGTCGGCTGTTTCACGGGCTGTAGGGAGTTTGGGGAGGGCTATGAAGTGACCAGCTTTGGAGAAACAGTCCACCACGGTGAATACAGCTGTGTTACCATGTGAAGGGGGTAGTCCAGTGACGAAATACAGAGCAATATGGGATCAAGGGCGGCCAGGGACAGGTAGGGGATGAAGCAGCCCAGCAGGTGGCCGATGGGAGGCTTTTCCGTGGGCACACACAGTACAGGCAGAGACGAGGGAGCGAGTGTCAGCATCCATGGTGGGCCACCAGAAATGTCACTTCAGACAGAGTTCGATCGATTACAGGATGGCTGGTAAACCGGGAAGTATGCCCCCACTGGAGAACCTGAGATTGAATGGAATCAGGCACGAAGAGGCGATTGGGGGGGTCCATCACCTGGGTCAGGTTGAGTCCGTTGGGCCTCTTTAACTATGGACTTGATCTCCCAGGTGAGGGCAGCCGTAGCACAGGATGGTGGAAGGATGGTATCAGGGTTGTAAAAGGGTCCTCCTCAGAGACGTATTGACTGGAGACAGCATCTGGTTTCACGTTCTTGGAACCAATACGGTAGGTGAGGGTGAAATTGAAATGGCCAAAGAACAGTGTCCAACGGGCTTAGCGGGAGTTAAGGCATTTAGCTGTCTGGATGTATGCCAGGTTCTTATGGTCCGTCCAGACGATGAATGGGTGTTCTGCTCCCTCCAGCCGGTGCCTTCACTCCTCCAAGGTGAGTTTGATGGCCAGCAACTCCCAGTTCCCAACGTCGTATTTCCGTTTGGCGGGGGATGGACGGCGAGAGAAGTCGGTACAGGGATGGAGCTTTTGGTCTGGGACGGAGCGTTGGGAGAGGACTGCTCCCACCCCAGAGTCGGAGGCATCTACTTCCATAATGAACTGGCAAGAGAGATCAGGGTGGACCAGGATGGGAGTGGAGGTGAAATGCCTCTTAGGCTCCGAGAAGGCTGAGTCTGCTTCCGGGGTCCAGTGGAAGGGGGTTGTGGGAGAGGTGAGCTGAGTAAGTGGCACTGCCACCGGGTTGTAGACCCTGATGAAGCGACGGTAGAAGTTTACAAACCCCAGAAATCGTTGGAGTTGTTTGAGTGTTGTGGGTTTTGGCCACTCCGCCACTGCGCGGATCTTTCTAGGATCTGCCCTCACCTGCCCGGTCTCAGTGATGTACCCCAGGAAACTGACAGAACAGGCATGGAACTCACACTTCTCTGCCTTAACAAATAGCTTGTTCTCCAAAAGCCTCTGAAGAACCTGGCGGACATGGTGGGTGTGTTCCTGGAGATTACGGGAGAAGATTAGGATGTCGTCCAAATAAACAAAAACAAAATGGTTAATAAAGTCCCTAAGGACATCGTTGACCAGAGCCTGGAACACTGTGGGAGAATTGGTCAGGCTGAAAGGCATCACCAGGTATTCGAAATGACTGAGGGAGGTGTTAAAAGCTGTCTTCCATTCATCTCCCTCCCTTATCCTGACAAGGTGATAGGCACTCCGCAAGCCCAATTTAGAGAAAACTGTGGCTCCATGAAGGGGTGTGAATGCTGAATTGATCAGGGGCAGGGGATACTTATTCTCTATGGTAACGTTGTTCAGGCCACGGTAGTCGATGCAGGGGCGCAGTGAGCCATCTTTCTTCCCCACTAAGAAGAAACCTGCGCCTACAGGGGAAGATGAGGGTCGGATAATGCCAGCTGAGAGGAAGTCATTTACGTACGTCTCCATAGCTTCTCTTTCTGGTTGGGACAGGTTGTACAGCTGAATGGTGGGTAGTGAGGCTCCAGGGACAGGGTCAATTGTGCAATTGTAAGGGCAATGTGGAGGCAGAGAAAGGGCCCGTTGCTTGCTAAACACTTCTCCCAGATCGTGAAATTCTACAGGATCCATGGACAAGTCAGGGGGCTCAGAGGCGGACGTGGTCGCAGTGACCTCCACTGCGGGAAGGGCTGATTGCAGGCAGGAGGAATGGCAGAACAAGCTCCAGCTGACCATCTTTCCGGTGGGCCAGTTGATGTGGGGGTTATGACAGCTTAACCACGGGTGGCCCAGAACTATAGGGGCTTGAGGAGAGGAAATTAACTTGAATCGTACCTGTTCCTGATGGTTTCTGGAGAGAAGGAGAAGCAGGGGTTCTGTGCAGTGCGTGACTCGGGCGAGTCTACCATCCAGTGCACGGGCGTCTAGGGGGTACACAGAGGCTCACAAGGAATTCCAGCTTGGAAGGCTAAGTTTTCATTCATGAAGTTTCCCTCTGTGCTGGAGTCCACTAATTCTAGCTGAGGCAAGGACTGTTGGTTGTAACACAGAGTGGCTTGAAGCTGCACCCAGGTTCGGGGGGTGAAAGGGAAGGTGGTCTGGCTCACCAATGTCCCCCCTGCTGCTGGTGAGTCTTCCCTTTTAGGCCGAAAGGGACAGGTGGAAAGGGAGCGGCCAGACTGGCTGCAATATAAACACTCACCCGCTCTCATTCTCTGGAGTCGTTCAGCTGGAAAAAGGCAGTTCTGTCCCAGTTCCACGGGTTCCTCTCCCGGGCGGTGGAAAAGGCAGGGCTGGGAGCTACTCGGGGTGCAGAAACAGGAGAGAGGCTTGCTCTGGTGGGAGGTGGCAATGAGTGCTGAGAAGTGGCCAAAGACAGCGGATGACCAGTTCTTTCTCTATGGTGTTCTTGGAGGCGATCGTCCAACCTGGTGGCCAGGGAGATCAGGGAGTCCCGGCTGTCGGTGTTGTCTCTCGCCGCCAACTCGTCCTTCACCAGGTCACTGAGTCCATTCCGAAAACCCCCCTGGAGTGACTCATCGTTCCACCCCGAGTCGGCCGCTAACGTCTGCAACTCCACGGAATATTCAGCAGCACTGCGGGAGCCCTGGCGGAGAATGAGTAGACACTTGGTGGCATCTTTACCATGGACGGGGTGGTCAAAGATCTTCCTCATCTCCGCGATAAAAGTGGCAAAAGAAGAGCAGATATCCGGTTGATTGCCCCAAACTGCTGTGGCCCAGGCTAATGCACGTCCCTGCAACAACCCCATGATATAAGCAATCTTTGACTTATCTGTGGAGTAAGTTGATGACTGCTGTTCAAGCACCAGAGAGCACTGAAGGAGGAAGGCCCAGCACTTCCCCAAATCTCCAGAGTAGTGCTCCGGCTCAGGTACACGAGGCTCTCTGGGCGGGGGTGTTGGTGACACGTGGGGGGTTGCTGCTACAGGCTGGGCTGGCTAGGTGGGGTTCCAGGAGTGGGTTGAGTGATAGGAGTGGAGACACAGTTCACCTGGTTACCGATCCGTGTGACGTGAGCAGACAGGGAACGGAGGTTCTCCAGGACCTCCCGGAGGAGTTGGTCGTGCTGTCCCAGTGGAGTACCCTGGCTAGCGAGGGCTTTTTGAAGGGTGTTTGTGTCCGCTGGGTCCAGGTGGCCAAATCGTTCTGTTGCAAAGAACGAGCAAACCCAAACGCAGGACACTGGCACGGAGATAGAGTTAGGATGTAGACGAGGGCGTGAGCGTGGCTGGAGCTGAATAGGAGACAAACAGCAGGCAGTATTTACCTTAACACGCAGAGACAGAGTTACACAGGTAAACCTCGGTTCTGAAGTAAAACTTAGAATACACAATCCTAAGCGGCCAGGAACGTGAATTACCACACTGGCTAAAACAACAATCTGGCGATGAGTGGATGCAAAGCCGGGATACTTATGCTGCAGGTTTAGATGAGAATCAGGTGTGCTGCCATCAAAGGGAATTAGCAGAATATGGGAAATTAATGGTCAGGACCGCGACAATTTTACTCTGATACCATTACATAAAGCAAAGTCACCTCGCGCCATGAGAAGTTATTTTACATGGCGGTTCTGGATTGCCAAGACTTTAGGGAATGCATGTTGGACAACACCGAATGAGTTTATGTAGTGTGCTTTTTTATACAGCCACAATTTCAGAACATTTCAAAAATCTTTGTCATAACATAATCTATAACCCTACAAACCTTACTCAATCAGCAGTCAATCAAATTCCCTTTTGAATTCCTCAGCTAGGGAACAGATGACAGAGGTTTATTGCAGGATTCTCGAGAGTAGTGGAATTAAATGAGAAAATGCTGTACAGTTCACTGAGCAAGAGTTTCCCATGAGACCACGTTTCACTTATACTGTTGTGAGTGGGGCTGAATAAAGTACCTTCACAAGTCAATAAAGAAATTACTCCGTCTATTTAATCTTCTGATTGATATCAGCAACTTTAGGTAATCAGGATGTACTACACAATAATCCGAACACATTTTCAATTTCTATCTTCCACAGAAATTTTCCAGTGAATGCCCAAAGACAAGTACGTGAAAAATATCTTTACTGCCTTCTTTGTTGCAGGGGAAGCTCTTCAGAATTTGTTTTGAAGGGAATGAAAATAGTGGGAGGTGAAGAAAAATTAGCTTTTTTCTCTCTCTCTCTAATTGGTGTACCTAAACACTAAAAGGAGACTGTGCTTGTGATTGTATAAATTATTCTAGAATCAAGGTTAGAAGTGATACTGAAAGAGCCAAATTATCACCATAGGCTAGGGTTACCAACATAATTGTTTTTTGGGTGTAATCAAGCAGGTGGCACTGAAGATGACCCCAGCATATGACAGGAAATGGGGCTAGAGAAGCCAGGGTGAAAACTCGTTTGCGCAAATAAAATCTCAACCAAAATAACACTAGATATTTTATGCATTTTGTCAAATTCTTCATCTTCATCACTGCTCAAATTTCCTGTGTTCTCCGTTTCTTTCCTCTCTGCCTTTTCCTCACCTGTTCATTTTTTCACTACTTATCTTCATCATCCCTTTATTTTACTGATATTTTATTTATCCTTCCACAATCCAAAGAGGAGACAAGTAGTGCTAAATGTTCAGCAGGTCAAACACCCCTACTCTTCTGTCCACTGAAAGGTCCTTCTCTAAAGTGATTGCCAGCTCAGAGGGAATAAAATCACACCCAAAAGGTTAACCTGTCATCTCTTTGAAGAGTCAATCGATCTGCTATGCATTGGTAGTTCTATTTCTGGAAGTCATTGACTTTTTTCTTTTTCTATAGGTTTCAGGCCATAACCACCTGAATAATATGTTAAATCCTGCATCTGTACTTCAATAAAACTGCTGCCAAATTTTACAATGAAAATACGCAATCCAGTACAAGGTTAAAGATAAGCAGTCAATTTGTTGTGGGCAGTTCACAACCTATATCTGGTCATTTTTGCAGTACAATGACTCCAGGAAATTTAGAAGACTGAAAGGATACAGTGCACATTGCAGCTTACATGAAGAACAATTTTCCACGTGTTCATTACATACCACAAAAACTACTTTGTATGCAGAAATAAATGTCAAAGTTGGCCTCAGATGCGCTGCAGCACACAGAAGCTGTAGAAGTAGTAATGACAACAAAAGGACTGGCTTTCAAGCAATTGGTAAAGGTGCAACAAAATGCAGGGACATTAGAGGCAGCTCCAAACAAGATGGCTGAGCATTTTCAAGTGACAGTCAAGTTAAGCAACAGATACACAGTTCCCAAGTGGAATGTCCTGCATGGGATGTTAGAGCAAACCAAATACTGTGGGTAGCAAAGCTCAAACTATGTAAAAATCTATAAATTAGAACACAAAGAATTAACATTCTGGGGGCTAATTAATAAAGTTAGGGTATATGGAATGGTGTGCACAAAGTGGAGCAGAAATGCCTTGGCTCCTGCATGGCCTAAAACCAAAATAATTACAAATAAAATATTTGGCCTAGAATGTAAGATGAACTCAGTGGAATTCCAGATCTGGCATTCCATCTAACTGATGATTTCCCCAGCATAATGAATTCCATCAAGACTGACACATTCAGAAGGCATACAAGCCCAGGACTTACTATACATCAATTTGAATAGCCAAATGTCAGTGAGACCTTTTGGAATTGTTGTCCACAACCAATGAAATTCGGCTCAAAGACAAGTAAATTGACCAATATTACTGCTTTCAACTGGCTTCTTTCCCAGTATTGAGGGCATAAACTTGTGACACAATAATTTCTCTCAATAATTTAAAAAAACTGCCTACACTTAGCAGGACTGGTGAAATAATTCCAGCACCCAGAAAGAAGCAAAACCAAAATATGTCTCAAATATTGTGTGCACGAGGTCTCTTATTTTTAATCCCTTCCACCCTATGCTATTGTGTGTTCGGCTGAATTTAATTATTCTGGTGAGTATTCAGATTAGGTAAAACAGATACATGCTTCTGAACAGGTAGGGAACCAAGACAACTCTGTCTCTCATGAGCACAAACCTAGCCTTAAAACGGCTCCATTCCAGGATAACTTGGAAAATGAGATTTTGCTGTATTAAGATGAAAGTGCTGTCTATAAGGTATTGAATCTCTTAAAGATAGTCATTTTGACTGAAAGCAAAATGAAAACATCAAACAAATTTATTTCATTTCCTGCAATTTCACTTCATTAACTTGAATTAAAGAATACAAATTGTTACGGATTCAGCAACAACAAATATATAAGTGAGGAAGGGTTTTTATAACAAATAAAACATTTATTAAACACTGAAAAACAAACCCCCAAAAAGTAACAAACGACTAACGCAACCGGAAATCAGCTGCTGTGCGGCAGCTTAAATAGTTCTTAAAGGAATAAAGCGAAAACAGTTCTTAAAGTGATGTTGCAAAAACAGTTCTTCAAAGTAGTACTGCAAAAGTTCAAAATGCTTACAGTCCATTAAAGGAGAGACTTTTTAGACGATTTAAATTCTCTTTCACGTCGTGTTGCTGCGGTTCCCAGTCGAACTATACTTTTCCCGGAGAATTTACGAAGATGAAAATGAAACAGCTTAAAGGCACTGACCTTTCCTTTACAAAACTGTATCCAACCCTTTCCGCTATTATTCGCAGGGATTAACATGGGGACAGTCAACAAGTTCCTTCTGAATGAGGATCAAACAAGGTCAAACCTGTTTCACCATCGAAATTGACTTTCCTCGAACTTTTAGCTCCTGAACTCCGATCTTCACTCTCCACTGATTTTTAACTGGCAGTATTATAAAGAAACTGCCGGCAATGACCTTCTAAACTTTAGGCATTAGATAAAACTCCACCTTTCAACCAAACTGTGTCATAATATTGGCCCACGCAGTGGCATGGAGTCAAAATGGCAAATCCAGCCACGAACTGCCCCTCCTCACAGGGAGGGGTCCTCCTTTTATACCCTGTAAAAAAAAACTGTCACATGACCTCTACTGGCGGGAAAATGATGTCACTCCACCATTGCAAGACCATTACCTTAAGCCCAGTATAGCTTCAACACCACTGTCACGTGACAAATACAAGATACCCACGGGTACGTAACAAAATTAATTCTGTGGAAAAGACTGTCAACTCTGTCTATTTTTTTCCATTTGAAAGGCACAAATAGATCATAACTGTTGGTCAGTGATCCTTCTCGGATTAAACTAACATAGGTATATACCTAAACAGCAAAAAATCATAAGCAAGCTCAAGTATTTAATATTGATTTTCCTTTTTGAAGCTTATAGTTAATATTGGCTGATTAATAGCAGCAAAGACTAAAAGATGCTGAATGGATTAACTGGATTTATATTTCAGGTAACTAGAAAGACTTGTTTGCTAGAAAATGTTATCATGCTGCACCATTGACACTTGTAATGTATCCAGGTAGGGCACATCAGACAAAATACAAAATAAGAAGGAATCCTTAACTCAATTTGGTTGCAATTATTTCTCTAAAATTTGACTTTACAGCATTATGCTTAGAAATTGCCTCTTTCCAATGACAAAGGAACATGTATTGTTACAAGGTGCATAATGGAAACACTAATTCTTTGACGTTACTTACTCGAACCAGCTGGACAGGAAAAGGACCTCGAGAATTTTCTGGCACATTTATTGGAGGAATGACCCAGTCCCTCTTTTGTCGTCTTAGCCCATTGGAGATTTGTGGTTGGCGCCATGGAAACAGTGTATTATCCAGCTGTTGTGAAGACTCAGGAAGGACATTTTTCTTCTGACTCTGTTCATAAAATAAAATAGAAAACTCTTCAACTTTGACTTTCAGGAATCAATTGTTCAGGTGGCCCTGATCATCAGCTTAACTCAATGCAAATTCACATGTGTAAACCAATCAAAATATTCTAGTCCAATAGTTCGATTCAATTTATTAGCTCCTGTCCAATTTAACCAACACATGTGTATGAGATTATCCCATAAAATCAGCTTGACTATTGGAACATTTACACATCTGTAATCATGACATTGGATTTTGACAATAAATCTGCACTAAAAAGCACAGCCTTTTCCAAAACTCACTGATTCTGTATATCTTGTAAATATATTATTTACTCATATTGTGGTCAAAACACCACATTAATTATGTGACCCAGTAAACTGAACAAGGAAGAACACAACTTATTTACAAGTCATGGTCAGGATCTTACTCTCCAGTCTATTCCCACCCAATTGTGATCCTTTGGAAAATGTGATAACAGAATTTGGTTTTGTATCCAGAAGTGCCATAGTCTTCTGAGTCTGGTAATTACTTTATTCAGCACTACTGCTCATTGGTTAATAATCATAAATTATACATCAGCAGTGCTGTCAGCTTTTAAAGAAGCTCTGTTTAATTGCACTGTATTAATCTAAGCTATTTTCCCTAACTAAATTGGAAAAACATAAAACACGTCTCCAAATCAACTAGAACTGCAAGTGCATAAAGAAAAATCAACATCTGTGGCTTCCTTCAATGTTATTACAAAGTGCAAGATAAGCTTGAGGAACAGTACCTCACTTTCTATCTTCTTAAGATATCTGTCTATATTTTTTAAGACTCAGTATCAAGTTTAACGTAAGGTTAAAACACTTTGAAGACATGAGAGACTGCAGATGCTGGAGTCTGGTGCAATACCAAAACAAAAGAGGAAGTTAGTAGGACAGACATCATCTAAAGAGGGAAATGGAACAGTTTTTGGATCAAGATTCTTCATCTGGGCTGGTCCTGATGATGGGACTTGACCTGATATCTCAATGGTTCATTCCTTTCTAGATGCCGCCTGTCCCACAGTGTAACACATTTATATCAAAAACCGGCCAATTCTACACTAGGTCATCCATCTGTAACACTGAGTCAGTTTTTCTCTCTCCACTGATATGGTTTGATTTGCAGAGCATTTCCTGAAGTTCTACATTTCATAATTTTTACATTCCTTTGTTACCCTCCCTTTTATTGTTCTTATTTATTTGGTGGGTGCATTATATAGCTGGTGTAGTGGGTGCCAGGAGAAACTATTTGCTGCACATGCAGAAGGGAAATAATGGCCTTGGATGTTGGGACTTATGTGTTTGTTCTGAGTGGCACCATTGGCGTTAACAGTCTGGATAACCTCCAGTGTTGTAAAGAATATTGAGTAATAATCTACCAACTAGATGATTCCATCAGTAGCTTGTCACCATGGCAACTCTGGGTCACTCAATCAGAGGTAATTTCTTTTTTCTATTCATTCCCCTATTACCTTCTCTACAACATTAGAGCAACATAGAACAGTCTTCTGGATTTCCTGGAATATAACAGCACATTACAGGCCCTTCCATCCACGATATTGTGCTGTCTTTTAAACTACTCTCAGATCAATGTAACCCTTTCCTCGAACACGTTTCCTAGCTTTTCCAGTCCTGATGAAAGGTCTCTGACCTCAACTATTCACTCAAGTCTTTCAACAGGTGCTGCTTGACCTACTCTACCCTATCAGCATTTTCTGGCTTTTTTTATATTTCAGATTTCTAGCATATCTTGTTCTTCAATTTTCAAAACTATTCCTACATTTGTCCTTTTAAGAGTGGAGCCCTTTGACATTGTAAAACTATTCAATATATAAACAATGAAGAGGAACAGAAAATGTGTAACTGCAAAGGAAGTTCAGATCATTGTTAACAATTTTTAGCCTTTTATTTGACTAAAATATGAATTTCAACTTTTTCAAAATTTTTGCTTTTGTTTTGGTTTCTTTAACAGAAGTAAACAGCCAATCAACATACATGTCAATCTATTGGTTCTTATAGTGCATGCAGTGGCGTGTTAAGAATGATAGGACATCATAGTACTTTCTTGCCCTGAGTCCCTTCTCAAAGATAGTTGCCCTGAAGGCAGATATGTTTTTAATAACCAAATCCTTCTGGCAATTCCATCAAAGGTTGACATATGCTTCTGTCAGCACAGACCTTGTGAAAATTCTGCAATCATTCAAATGGCTTTAGCATGGATGAATGGTTCCAATTTGACTAGAATAAAGAGATCCTTCTGCTTCTGGAGTTAGATTCTTGCAATTTCCATGCAACTAGATGACATTTTAAATGGAATAATAATTTTACAAACAAATTTCACAACAAATAGATAAATATTGATAAGCTGTATAAAGGAGTATTCTGGAGTTATGTGAATACAGCAGACAGTAATTCAAACAAGAACTAGGCTTTATTTCTTAGTATAAATGTTAGTAATTTCAGGAAGCTTGCAATTAGCCTTCAGTTTTTTTGTACATTGCAAGCTGTAAATTGAAGGTAAAAGTACAGAGTGCTCCACAGACTAAGAGATTGCAAATGCAAGAGCCAAATTTTTTTTTAAATGTTGTGTTAATTGGCTTGCATCAAACCAGGCAACCTGGGCTGATGTATTTGCACTATTGCGACTGAGTCCAAGCTGGCAGACCAGATGGATGGTCACATGGCTACAGGTATAGGCAATCAATTGATTTTGTGTACTTATGATATTTGTATACTCAGAAACAGTCCTGACAATATTAATTTTGGGTGTCTGGGATTTCTGCTCTCAGAAGCTTTTAGACTTCTTATCTTAATTACTTTGTGTCAAAGCTGTTTAAATATTCAGAGGGATCTGTCACTGTAGATATATAATTCAAAGGATGCATTGCCAGCCCAAAATATTGAAGGAAAGAAACTCATTGTAGCCATTGAAATTGTATTGTCTTAGCTATTGTTAGTATTGATCTTAAGGGTATAAAAATGTGATATACCTTAGGGTTTGGGGGCCTCTACCAAGAGTGTCTCTGGAATGGTGCTTGCTTATGATCAATAATAAATTCCTCTGTATCACCAGCTTCAGTGTCTCTCCAGTGACCTTGATCACAGTCACAACATTTGGGGGCTCATCTGGGATATGTTTCTGACCCACTGGTGGCCAGTGACTTAAGATGTCTAAGGTGGTACCCATGCTCAGATCTGTTCAGGTCAATGACCACAAGATCAGGAAGTATCAACGAATATGGGGGAGAGCTGACCTGGTAGATATTTAAATGTGGTTCATGTGTGCATGTGTATTTGGATAAGGGACAAACTATAAGCCCCTTTTGCATTGGCGTAGCTTGGTAAACAGGGCCACCAGGTGCAAAAGGTGGACACCGATCATTCAGGACATCAGAAGGGTGCATTTATACTGGTTTAGTGGAACTGTATAGTAATCTACTTGTTTGTGAGTGTGTTTGTGTGTTTTAGAATATGTTTGAAACTTTAAGGTAACAGACCTTTATATGGAAAGGACTCTAATAGGCATCATGAGTACAACAGCACATAAATGGAAGATTACAAAGTACATACTCTCTGGTTTAAGTATGTACTGTTTACTTGTTATTCATCCTTAAGTTTGGGAATTAGTGTGGAGATATTTGAAGGAGAGTTTATACTCAGATATATCTGTTGGGATATATATACCTCCATTGAGGTCAATCAATTCAGGTCGAGAATCATGATAACCACCATCCATAAGGTCTTTTCCCTCAGGAAGAAGCAGAACATTCAAGTTGCTTGTGGGAGTTCAGAATTCTGCCACAAGCTCAAAGAGATGATTGAGATTCACCAGATGCACCCCAAAGATATACATCTGTTGGTTAAAATTAAATGCCTGAGGAATATGTGGGATTGTATGGCCCAGGGAGTATGGAACGGTACACGGGCAACTACTGGGAATGCCACAAATGAAGAGAGATATTGGTTCTTCAAGGGGGAAGTGAGGCAGTGACAATAATGTTAGTGGTTCACAGAGCTGATGAACTGCCATGGATCATGAACCTGCAGAGCATTAACAGTGAGCATATGAGGAGTACTCAGGGTTGGGACAACCCAGTGAGGGATGATCCAGCCTTCCTAAAAGTGTTGAAGGAAGGCCTGAGCTCAGCCCACCAGGACGTTTTAGATTTGGGGATAGCAGTGGGCTTGACCTACTGCTATTGACACTATCAGCCATGATAATACAGAGGAGGGGAAAGAAACATTGGAAAGAGGCTCTAGTGGACATAGCTTTTATGAAGATGCAGAGAATTTGCCTTGTATGCCAGCAATCAGGACACCTAACAAGGAACTGTCAGACTTAATATAGAATGGTAAGGGAGATAACTTGCTACAGCTGTGACCTATCGGGCCATAGTTGGAAGCAGGGTCCTAAAGAAGGAGGAAGATGTGAGAGTCATTCACCAAAGCAGGCAAAAACCACAACAGCACATTCTCTGTCTGATTTGACCACTGAGCAGATTATCGAGCTAGTGAGGTACAGCATCCAGGTCAGGCCTGGATGAAACAGCTTCCATTGTGAGTACTGGTAACCCATGCTTGAACACAAAGGGTTTATTACGGGGCCAGCAATGTAAAGTATTAGTGGACATAGAGTCATTAGTATCGATAATTGATCTACCCTTGACCACAAATGGAGAAGCAATTTACATCAACAGTGCAGGGGGTAAAACAATGAGGGCAGAAAGAAGTGAGCCTCTAGTTCAGAGATTAAGGGAGAGCAGCATCCTGTGGATTTTTGTGTGTGCCCAAACAACAAGGTGCTATGCTGTGGATAGATACTCTGAATAAGATAGGTGCTCTCATAGACTCAGTGGAGAGAGAAACAACGTGGACAAGATAGAGAGAGCAAACTTACGGCTCACAGAAAGAGAGCAGTCCCAAACAGGGGTAGAATACAGTAAAATGATCATGAATCATGTCAGAAAATGATCAGGAATCATGTCATGAAAAGCACAATGAAGAGCTGTTAGAAGTATCCCAGCTGCTTGCAGAGGTAGCAGCAATTAAAGACTCACCAGAAAAGACAGAGTAAGAAACAAAAGGGAATAAGTGGACAGGTCACGGGGCAAAGAGAGAAAATGAACATGAGTCAACAGAAATTGCAAGTGTGGAGGAAGAAACTACTGGAGCCAACTTAGTAAGACTAAATGGAGATGGGAAGGACCACTGCAATCAGAGCAAATCAGCCGCAAACTATTGCTCATCAGAGAGAGGCTGAGGGAGAGAAGATTGACCTCCCACAGCCAGGTGACCAAGTCATGGTAAGGGAGCTGGCTGAAAAGGCCGGGGTCACTCCCAGCTGGCTAGGACCACAGTTGGTGCTTCTGACAAATGACATCTGTGTTTGTGTACAGACCTGGCGAGGCAGCCAATGGAAACACTGGATGCAGGTTAAACTATATAACTTGTTTTATTATCATTGACACAGTCAGAAGAAGGGCTCAAGTCCACCAGTAACACTGTCATACAGAAATCTTAGTGATGAATACCAGCTTCATGTGTCACCTCTGACCACACGTAATGGGAGTAGACACACAGATGAAAGAGAATGGATACACAAATGCAGAAGACGGGTGGGGGGGGTGCATAGAGAAAGGATGTCATCGATCTCTGAATAAAGTTTAAAGTTAATGGTAATGAAACCCCTGGTTTTGTTGATACAGGGTCCTGCTCCGGGCCGAATCCTATATCCTCTTCTCTTCTGTGTCTTCCCTCTTCATCTCCTCTCAAACAAAAGGCCCAAGCCCCACTTTAGTGTCTCTCACCAGAGAAACCTTCCCTTAATTTGACCATTCTAATTGGATGGTACATATTCCTCCTCATCTCTTAACTTCAACAATAACCCAAACAGGCTGAAAACACAACAGGCTGCTCTTACAGAACTGCTAAATTAAATACATACAGCATAACAGTGAAACTATGAACTGGGGAATTACAGTAAATATACTTTTTAATGAAGGCTGGTTCTTAGAACCATAGAACCATAGAAAATTACAGCACAGAAACAGGCCTTTTGGCCCTTCTTGGCTGTGCCAAACCATTTTTCTGCCTAGTCCCACTGACCTGCACCTGGCCCATATCCTTCCATATACCTCTCATCCATGTACCTGTCCAAGTTTTTTTGAAATGTTAAATGTCTTGGAGGAAGATGGTTAGTTGTATAGATCAGAAAAGATATTGGGGAAAAATAGATGCGAAGGCAGAGACATCAGTTTCCACAACCTTGACGGCAAGGCACACCAAGAAAGAGAGGAAACCACACACAGCAGTGGAAGGCTGCCACCCCAGCAGAATGGGAAGTGGGCACAAATAAGATGGCCCCTTTCAATGGTAGGTCAGAGATTGAAAGGACAATCTGGGAAGAAGTGCTACCGGGGTAGGGTCCTTGTTGCTATTTGAATAATGATCACCTAAACCTTCCTGGATATGGTTCTAAAAGACTGATTTTTTAAATCATTTTGATAAATCTTCTGTCATGACATGGGATATGAACTGTTGCCTGTGAACCTAAAACAAAGTTACCTTACTGTGACCCGCCCACAAAGTAACTATTGACAGACTCTACTGATAGTTTTAACTATTTCAGATTAAAAGTAACGTAAGGCAATGTAATCAAATTTCTGGAACATTTTAGTGCCGTCTCTGCACAAAATTGTAGATAACCAATTAGGGATGATAGGTGGTATAGATGTAGATACACATAGGTTAGTAATTGTGAAAGGATCTGAAGTGAAGGGCATTTTCCCTGCCCACTTAATCAGAAACTCTTTAAAATTTGACCTTCCTGGGACAGATTTCTGTCCAGGGGCCAAGAAGAGGGTATGTTAGTGAGTATTCTTGATTTATGTGAATATTGCAGATGTTAATTCAGACAAGAACCAGGCTTCAGTTCTTAGTGCAAATGTTAATAATTCAGGAAGCTTGCAATTAACCTTCATTTATTTTTGTAAACTGCAAACAGCCCATTGAAATTAAAAACTCCACAGACTAAGAAACTGCATATGCAAGAGCCCAATGTTGAAACAATGGGATTGTGTTAATTGGCCTGCATCAAACCAGGCAACATGGGCTATGTCATTTGCACCACTGTGACAGAGTTCAAGCTGACAGAACAGACAGATGTTGTCACTTAACACATCAAACACAGACTATCAATAGTTTTATGTAATTATGATATTTGTGTACTCAGAGATAGCCCTGACAACATCAATTCTGGGTGTCTGGGATTTCTGCCCCCAGAAGCTTTTGGACTATTTGTGTGTATTAATTTGTGACAAAGATGTTTAACCAGTAAGAAGAGCCTGTCACTGTAGGTATGTAATTCAAAGAAGCATTGACAACCCAAAATATTGAAATAAAAAATAACATTGTAACTATTGAAATTGTATTGAATCAGCTGCTGTTGCCTTTGATCTAAAGGGTACCAAAATGAGATGTCCCTTTGGGTTTGCGAGCCTCTAACAAGAGTGTCTCCAGAATGATGCCTGCTTGTTGTGATGAATGAATAAAACCAGCTTCAGCATCTCTCCAGTGACTTCGATCACAGTCACAACAAATAGAATATACCTTTGGAAGACACACAACCTACGTAGTTCTCAACTGCTTCATGTTTTCAAATGAAGAATGCACATGGTGCAATGAAAACTAATGCTATAGCTCAGCTTCAATTAACTGTGTGGGATCTGTAAATAACTGGAACAAAATATCAGCGTTTCAATGGTTCCATCTAATATCAGAGAATGTATACAGTATACAATCTGAAACCCTTACTCTGTGCAGACATCCAGGAAGTAGAAAAAAATCCCCAAAGAATGAATGACAGAGAAAGTTAGAGCCCCGCCCACACACACACACAAGCAGTAAACAAATGGAACAAAAGATAGCTGGACAAATAGGGTGGTGCCAATGAACAGAAAGTGGAATCCTCATATCAAAACCATCCCAAGCTGCCATACACTGGTAGCTAGAGCCTAAATATCACTGGGACAGGAGTGATAGCCCTCTCTCTCTCTCCAGCTAGTGAGGGAGAGAGCCTGTTTGAGATGTCGAGGTGTTGGGGATGGACAGCAATTTTCGATGGACTCCAGATCATGGTCTCTGGTGGCTTTCCTATTGCTTGCACAGAGGGGTGGTGGGGGAGCGGTGATGCTTTTGCTGCAGCAAGTGGGGGGGGGGGGGGAGGTGGTGTTGATGTTTTTGCTGCTACTTGTGCGTGGGAAGGGGACGGGTGCTTTGGGGTTCCAACTTTTTCTCTCAATCAGTCTTTGGATTGTTTTATTTTTTTCCTGGATGTCTGCAAAGTGTAAGGATTTCGGGTTGTATATTAAATGAAAGTCAACCTAGGGTCAATATTCCAAAATGATCCAACGTTCTTAGCCCAGCCCATATATGGCATAATTTCTGAAAGTCCTTGACTTAATATAATAATTTCAAACCACACACAATATTTAGCTGATCAATAAAATTCTAGAAAAGTGAATTACAACAATGGAATCAGAAGTTAAAATTTCAAGAAAGATTTTGCTTAGTGTTCCTTTTAAGAGCACGGGGGAAAGGTAAATTAATTAATGGATATTATTTTGAATCATTTATTAAACTTGGAGCACTGAGAGCTGGGAATAATATGTATGTGTCATCAAAGCGCCTGGTAACAACACACAATTGGAGAAGGGTTCACCAGCAACCAGAAACTTAACTGACCAGGCCTAGCAAAGTCTGTGATGATAAGAGCTGTCAGATACTCAGTAATCTGTGGTAAACAATTCACATTTTGACTCTTTAAAGTATTTCCTGTGTCTGCAAAGCATAAGCCAAAAGGGCATTAGAACATGCCTCATTCTACTGGGTGGGATGCAGCTCAACAGAATCCAAGATAAACAGGCCAGTTTAATTGGCACCACCTTAACCTTCATTTCCTCTTCACAAGCGCAACATGCTTGCTGCCAGACTGGCAAACAATATTGCAAATGAAACAACTTAGTCATATAATTTTATTAACCCCCAACCCCTGACTGTAAAAAGAGCAGGGGCAGTACTTGAATGGGAACTTTAAAGATACAAGTTCCCTTTATCGCCAAGCCACAATCCATCTGGACATGAACATATTGACATTCTTCATCACAATGGGCCAAACTCCTGGTGATCCCTATGTAACATCAGCAAGCAGGCACCTTCACCACACCGGTTCAAAATCTGATCATTCAATACAGGCTTCAATGTAATCAGGGGATACAATTAGAGTGCACCAGCAGCAGAAACCCAACTGGCAGCAATTTGCATTTTAAAAGTCTCAGATATTACTTAAGATGTTATTCAACACACTCTATCAAAATCAATTTACATTCTCTCATTTTCAAATATTTGATCAGGTTCTTCGAATAGTCTTCAGAATGGATAAAATGAATACCTTTTTTACATTGTGAACAGAGTCTTCCCCTGCTTTCACAAGTAGTTTGATCACTGCTTCCCACTTTGCTTGAGTCCTAACTTTGCGTGCAGTCACGATGAACATCACTTGTTTTGTGGGGACCTGCATTGATCGAGCTGCATTCAGGGTGCCATCTTTCTCCACTTTGAAGTCAGGGTTACTACTTTCATACTGAATCTCTTGATTCCCAGCACAGTCATCAAATTCCACTAGAAAAGAGGGGAAAAAACAGATAAGGTGATGTGAAGTGATAGGCAGCCAGCAAGAAAGGCAATCAAACACATGTTAGAGATGTTTAATTTCAAGCGGTAAATTGTCAATCTTAAAATACCTATCAAGGAAATAATCTAATATCCTTTACTGAAATGCATTTGACCTTTCAGGAAGACTGTTGTATTTTATCTCTTTCCCCTGAGAACCTACTAGAAGCATCCCTTATTTTTTTAAATACATTCACAGCAGGCCATCAATTCACGGAAATAGCCTTCATCTATGTTCCTAGTGCAAAGAATGCTGAATACATTTCTCAGACCTCAGTCCATTTTATCTTCACATTTTCCCTCAAGTATATGAGGAGCATGAAAGAAGCCTCCCAGTCAGTTAAGAAAAGGTGCTTCCATTTATTGTTCAAATTAGCAAAGATGAATGAAATAGACGAAGAATGCCTTCCCATTCCAAAAATAATTAAAGATGACTTGTTAAATGTTCTCGGGAGGGATTGTTATAAATTCACCTCTAATCTGGTGTTCTCAATGTAATATGACAACTAATTTATAGGAGCTTTCATCTCTAATAGATATTTTTGGATTAACCCTGTATATGGTTAATTACAGTACTATAAGATGAGAATCACAAATATAGTCCCATCTCTAATGCAGCTATATTTTATCCACTTTCTACTAATCAAATAGAAATGACTACTGGAAATAATAGAACGAGATAAGACATGACACTGAAGTGATACAATTAGTTGACCACAAGTCACTGTTGTTACATAGGAAGACTATTCTTTTTTGTGGCATAAGTGAATTAATGGAACAGTGATCACTTACATATGAAGAATGCAGTCGCCGCTGTGCCAGCATGGAAATGAGCTGAATCTTTAAATTATGCATTTAGTTTGACAAAACAGACATTTGAAGATCTCACTTTGATCACTTTTAATAGCCATGGGCAACATTTTAGCAATATTGACCATATAATATTGAAATATTTGTATTATCACATTAAAAGTTTCAATCTTTATTTCAATATGTAACCAAATCTTCTTTCTAGCAGATTTGACTATTCCTCTGCTCTTCAATCCTGATATTTCTTGTCCTGAGCTATCTTTCAACTTCTCAGCCTCAAATTCACTTTTTCTATTTGAAAATGTGTGCATTCTTTCCATATGTATAGGTAGACCCTCTTCTAAACATTACTTCCCTCATATTAGTCTTTTCTGAAGTTACAAATGTTGATATTTGCTTTCATTATATTCTGAAGTTGTGGGAGTAAATGGATCATGATTGTCTATGTGTGTCCCTTTCTCTACTATACATCTACATAGGGAAAATTCTCAGAGCGACCTACTTCATCTTGATGAATCTCCTGACTAAACCTAGGACAACTCCAAGCCTTAACAACAAGATGCAGTAGCATACATTTTATGAATGCTACAACTATATATGGACTCTGAGTTAAGTTACAATTCACAACAGTGTGCTTTCTTTTTAAATCACTAGTTGTGTTATATTTGATGGGTCTTTTCTTACTTGTTAACTCAGAAGCTCTCAGAAGTTCTGTTAAATCTAACTCTTGTTCTTCTTCACATCAATGATCTGGTCCACTCATTAACCATTCCAATCAAATATTTTGCTGATGCTCCTCCGTTAAAACTGCACATCCTGAGAAGTTGAGAGTCTTTAATAACCTACCTACTGGCTGACCCATGCTGTTGTTTCCTGTGTGTCTTTCAGTACAGAATGAATAAACCTGCTTTCCTTCAATTCCCCAGAGATTCCTTTCCTAAATCAAATCTGTTTTGATCAGTCTGACCTACAAGTACTGCATCTCACCTTTGATAGCCTCACCCTGAATCTTGATCCAAAAATTCATCTGGTCTCAATATCTATCTGCTCTGGACAAAAATAGTACCACAGTTTGTTCATCACAACAGATGCATCCAAGATGCTTGGCTTCTGCTTCCTTGCCATACAATTTTTTCCCTTCATTATTCCCCTATAAAGTCTGAACCTTCATTAAGCTCTGTAATGTTCTCTTGTAATCCTGACAGGATACAAAGCGAAATTTGTCATTTGATGGACAGTCTCTCTTTTGCCTGCAAGCTTCCTCTCTTTGCCGTAACCTTTCTGCCTGTCTCTGTTGATTGATACCACTGTGGTCAATGTGGCACTGAACATTTCTCTGGCATTTCAGCTTGGCTCTAAATGCATAATCCTCTACCTACTTTCACATCCTATATTCACACTGTGCTGAAATCAAAACTAATTACATCAACTCTGACTCATTCATTCCCGAGATCTCAAACATCGAAATATTATGTATTGACATCTGCCTTCACCTCCACCAATAAACTTCAGATTTTTAAAACCAATAGCTTGCTAAGATTTAATCATTCTATATTATTTTTCTTATTTTCTCCATTCTCATTTTATCACCAGTATCACATACACACATGCCTCAACAATTTATCCTACCAACTGGTACACTATACATCCTGGAAAGCCGATATACTAAGTCAAATAATGCTCAGAGAGTGTTTTGTAAAATAAATACACCTTACATTCAAATGTGCAATGGTCAGCTGAACTTAGATTGATCAAATCTCCAGGTTTTCAGGCTTTATCCATTTAAACAAGCAATGAAGCAGAAAATTCAGTTTTGAAGCATTGTTTTCTCTCATGTACCCATAAACCAGAGATCACTACTAGAAACAAAATTTTACTTCTAAACCTCAATAAATCAATTCTAAAGCAATAAAGTACCATTTAAATTAACCTATTTATTTCCTCCAATTATGTTACTTTCAGAAGTTTATACATCATGATAAGGTTTCATTATTAGTGACTAAATGGTATATTTGAATAAGGTGTTGAAAAGCACACAGTACAACACCTGAACCATTCAGACATTGGCTAACCTTGTACATGACCATCCCTCTTTCCATTCATTTGAATCAACATAAATTAATTATAACTAAAAAATAATGATAACTAAAAATCGGTCCCATTAATATTCCAATAATTTTCTGCAGATGTTGGTCAAAAAGGTCACCTGAAAATGTGTAATGTCAGGACTGGGGTAGAGACAGTGGGTGTGGTGCTACTACTTTTATTAGTGTCAATCTATTTTATGTATTCTTTTAAGTTCTGCTATTCCGTCCCAATTCATCACAATTACAATTCATTTCTATCTTTAGATTTCTCATTCTGCTTAAATTCCTCTCTCCTTTGCAGTCCTTCAGACTCTGAAAACTTTAGTGCTAAACTGTTTCTCTTCCTGATTTTCAAGTATTCCACGCATGTGCAATGTCTCTGAGCTTATGTATATGATCATTTGATCACTCAGCTATTTTTGATTATTATAATCTCACCAGTATTCCTTGTAATTTCTATTGCTTGTGTTCCTTCAGAACTCCTAGCAATATAAGTGAATGACAATTCTACAGACCATTTGCAACAGACTTGCTTTCAGCCACATAATCATTGTTGCTTATCTCACTCTATTCAAAAGAAATATAATGGGATGGGTTTTGCTCACTGCCAGCACTACTCCAGCACCTCCACTTACTCTATGTGACACTGCCAGTGTTCACTCCCTGACGCTCACCATGATTCAACCAACCATCGTCCTCACTGATGTGACTGTTTCATAGTGATATACAGGTTGCACCATGGCCTCAAGTGACATTCAAATATAGAGAAGACTGCCTAAAAGTGATACTTAAAGTACTTTTAAATAATAAAAAAAGTTACAAAGTACACTTATAAGATAGAAATTAATTAAAATGTTAAAAATACAAAATCACATTCACATTTGCTTCTAATCAATTGAATTGCAGAGCACATCCTGGACTTGGCTGGTGTAAAGTTGAAGGTTATTACATTCTGGTCTTGCTCTTGCTGCTTGTCCCAGCAAGGGCAGATACGAAGTTCTCCAGCTCATTCTCAGTTTGCACATGGCCATGCGGAGGCATGAACAGACCAGCACACTGCAGCATACCGATCTTAGACCACCAGAAAGTGTCCACAGTAGGGGTAGTTGATAAGTTCGTGGCCTAAGGCAGAAGGAGATGAGTTATACAGCTCTCGTTACATGCACATGCAGTTCAACTGTGAGTGATTATGCAGAAAGTTATAAGTTAATAACTCATTGGGGTGATTGATATGTTTGTGGCCTAAGGTAGAAGGAGATGAGTTATTAACTTCAAACTTTTTGCATAATCACTCAAAGGGTTGACCTGCACGTGCATGTAACAAGAGCTGTATAACTCATCTCCTTCTACCTTAGGCCATGAACTTATCAATCACCCCTGCTGTGAACACTTTCTGGAGGTCAAAGATCCGTATGCTCCATGACCGCTGGACTAAGTGTGTAACTGCAGGAGGGACTGTGTTGAAAAATAAATGTGCTGGGTTTTCTAAAATTGACTCCTTCTACCTTAGGCCACGAACTTATCAATCACCCCTCATATATTCCCTATTTGAGCAAGCCAGGATATTAATTGGTTGTTTTTAGCACTTCATCTATCCAACAATAATCAATGCACTTCAAAGTAACATGGTAAGTACGAAGCACATTGAGAGATTTCGGGCCACTGTAGTTATCTGCTATTTCATTTGAATTTCTTCCTTTTCACGGGGGTTACAGAGAAGGCTCTTTGCTACATTAGCCACAGGATTTAGGTGCTGTTATTGAGGAAGGCAATTACCGTACATCCCTGATGGCTCTTCAGGAAGTGGGAAGATAGTGTATCCTTGAAGATCTGAAGCATAAGTTTCCAAATATCAATCGAGCAGTATTGAATTGCCCAACTTAACTGTTGCAGCTTGTATCATGCTAAGATTCATAGCAGTGTGCACTGGATAGACAAATAGCCTTTTCTGAAAATAAGAGTGAATCAGATTTACAAATATGATTACTATGATAGTGGACCTCACAAGGCGATCAACGTGAATCATACAAGTAACACTTTGGCTAATAAAGATTAAAAGCACAACCAGCCTTCTCTTTTACACTTACTCTATGCGGTACTGTGAATGAGAATGGAGCTTTTGTTAGATGTTCAACTGAAGATTGCTATTTCATGAACTCTTGTGACAGAACAGCCAAGATTAATTCGATCTCTTGAATGTCAAATTGCTTAGCTTCAAAATCAGAATCAGAATCAGGTTTAATATTACTAGCATATGTTGTGAAATTTGTTGTTTTGTGGTAGAAGTACAATGCAATGCATAAAAATGCTATCATTACAATAAGAAAAAAAAGAGAATGCAAAAAGAGAGCAAAAATAGTGAGGTAGTGTTCCTCGGTTCATTGTCCATTCAGAAATCTGATGGTGAGGGAAAGAAATTGCTCCTAAACACTAAGTGTGTGTCTTCAGGCTCCTATACCTCTTCTTTGCTGGTAGTAATATGGAAAGAGCATGTCTTGGGTGAAGTGAGTGTTTAATGATGCCTCTTTGAGGCACCACTTTTTGAGGATGTCCTCGATGCTGGGGAATCTAATGCCCATGATGGAGCTGACTGAGGTTGCAACCCTCTGCAGTTTCTACCAATCGTGTGCATGGCCCTTCCATACCAGATGGTGATGCAACTAGTTTGAATGATCTCCAAGATACACTGTAGAAATTTGCTGGACTCTTTGGTGACAGACCAAATCTCCTCAAACTAATGAAATATAGCTGCTGTCATACCTTTTTCATAATTGCATCAATATGTTGGGCCCAAGACAAGATATTAGAGATGTTGACACCCAGGAACTTAAAACTTCTCATTTGTTCCATTTCTGACCCCTTGATGTGTGGAGGAATACTGGTGTGTATTCCTTCAACTTCTCCTTCAGGAAGTCCACAATCAATTCCTTGGACGTACTGACATTGAGAGCAAGGTTGTTGTTGTGACATCATGTACTGCTTGCTGTGTCTGCTACTTGGGATTGTGATACATGTTCTCTAGGATAGCCCCTCAAAGCATAATCAATTCAATTCTGATGGCCAAACATACTTCAAAGAAACTAGCTGAGTTCCAAAAAAAGTTCAGAATCTATCCTGTTTAGTTTAATGATGGTGATCCAGAATATGATGGAAATTCTCTTCAGTGTGATAATGGGACATCACAAGACATTACAGAGGTATAAAGAGAGGTATATAAACAACAGACAGATTCAGAAGATGAAGTAGGCTTCGTCCTTTGTCTTGGATCTATCATCATGTGTTACACCTTGTCTACTCAAACAGTGACAATATTACTAAACTACTGAGTGATACACATTGAAATGTCCTGCAAGAGTATCCCCATGCCATTGGTGAGGTTTCCAATAAGCGTTCAATATGTAGTACTGAAAGAAGCAGTCAATCATTATCAGTAGATTTCTTTGTTCAGACGTGGGCTGGTACATTGTGGTCTTGTCATGTTAAGCATTTCTAAGGCCACTGACTTACAGTATATCACATTGTCAGTGGGTCTGCTGATAGAGCCGGACATATCATGGGATAACAATGGGGATTAAGCCTAGCATGTTGTCTGAAACATCTAATTTAATGGAATTACAGTGTTTCTTCATTCTGATTAGGGGACATCCTTCCCAACTTGCAGAGAAGGATGGAATTCTTGCTATAACCAGAATCCTTTAACTAAAAGTGGTTGAGTCCAGCATTTATTTTTTTGAATCTCCTTTGAAAAGCTTTATCATTTTATTCCTTCTAGCACCAAATAGACTCAAATCCTAATATGCATATTCACTAATTATTCAGAATAGTTAAACATTGTAAAACTGAATTGAGAAGATAACAAGCTCATTTAAGTGCACCAAAACTTTATGTTTAATATTAGGTTCATCTTACAAAATACATTCTCTTCCCATTGATCCAGGTTGTAGTGAACACTCATACATAGAATGTTAAACACCATCATTGCTAATATAGATATTTGACAATGAAATAAGAATTATGAAGCAAAGGTTTTTAAAACAAACACAAGAGCTTTGTTAATTTAATCTGCCCACTAAAAGAAAATGAGCCTTGCTATTTTGGCTGACTGCTTCTTTTCAAAATCAACTCAATGACCTTGAATTTCTGTGTACAGATTTCCAATTACCTTCCTGAATGCACTGCAGTACCCTTGACTTAAAAGAGGAAGAGCTTGAGCTTGGAGAAATAACATTTTTCTATTGTAAAGGTTGACCATGTAGCTGGAGATGTCCATTTTGTAATTTCCTCTGCAGCCTTGGTGCTTTATATAAATCAATTTTGAAAAACAACTTCTCATAACGTTGCTATCGATAGCTAAATTATTGATTGATTAACCATTTCACTATCTAAAAACTCAAATTACTACCGCAAATCAGATTTGGCAATTATCCAAAATTCTTTCATGCTTATTTAAGAAAACACATTTATAAAAACACAGCTTCAAAGCTTTACAATGGTTAAGTGTTGACTATTTGATTGTATCCTTCAAGAAATGTGAAAAGCATTTCCCCACACAAATTTCCAAATTTGAAGTTACAGTTTTAAAGTACAAAATACACAAGCAGTTTTTATTCTGTTTTATTTTAGAAAGCTTTCACTACTGTGGGAAACCAGACTCTGGGCAGGATAAAATCGTTCATTATTCATTCACTTGAAAAACAAGCCCTTCCTTCATAAAAGTATTTGAATATTCAGATAATTGCCTGTACATCATTTTAATGCAATCTGAATGTGGCCCAGAATAAGGTGGCAAGCCAAAAGCTATGCGGCGGCCATACTAAATGCACCCTTGTCAAGTACAGTATGTAGTAACATCAGTATCAATTTACACATATTTTTTTTGTTGACGGTATTTTGTTCTCATTTTATATTTCTCTGCATGAATTTAGCTCGATATTACATAAGTAACCAACCTTCTGCTACAAAGTTTCCAATTCAGTTATTTCTGTACCCTTTTGACTAGAGCAATCTTGCAAGAAACACGGACATTCTGATTTATTTGAAGATAATTTCCTTTCTTCTGCTCCAACACTGTGATCTTGATGATCGAAGGAAGACATGACTGACAAGACAATGGCATTCCAACTGATTTGCTGCACAGTGCTTGAATGTTCTTTACCACAGAGCTGACCTTGATCACAAAAACATGCACACATTCTTGAGACAGTAGTAAGAGCATGATGCTTATTTAAAGATTTTTATGTGTGCTTCCATGCTGGAGTTCTGCATGGTTATTTGGGGAAATGATAATTTAAGAAAACAGTATTAAGTAAATATTTTAGCTTTTAAAAAGTGGACAAGATACCAGAAGACAGTGTTAAATTCTGTACAGCAAGAAATGAACACTAATTAGGGGACTGGAAAGGGAGAAAATTGGCAGAAGAATGAGAAAAATGAAAAGACACAAAATTGTCTAAATATTGGCCATCACTAATTATAATGAGGACACCAAAGAATACATATGAGAAAGATTATACTCAAAGCCAATGCCTGCAAATATTAAGCAGCAGCTGTCTGCATTACTCAGTGGAATACAGAAAATGATCGACCTACAAATACCCATCTTTTTTGGAAAATAATATGGAATTGGAGGTAAAAACATGATTAAATTATCTGCCCAGCAACAAAATCCAATAATAAGGTGGAAAAACAAATAAACAAAAGATGACACATAACTAAAGTATACTAGATATCTGAAACAAAAAAAATCTCGAAATAGGACACTCAAAGCTGTTATGCAGGTTCACTTTGTGGTTAAGAAGACATATGATGCACTGGCATTCATCAGTCGTGGGACTGAGTTTAAGATCTGGCTGGAGGGTGCTGACTCTGTTCTTCAGCACCAATTCCAGCACACAGACTGGAGAGCGTTTGCTGCCCGTGACACCACAGACTCAGATTAACATTGACTTATATGCCAACTCTGTCCTTGAGCACATCAACAAGTGTGTGGATAGAGTGACATCACAAAAACAAATAGAAGTTTTCCCCAATCAGAAACCACGGATGAACAGAGAGGTTCGCCTCCTGCTCAAAGCCAGAGATTCAGCCTTCAGGTCTGGAGACCGGGAGGCTTACAGCTCAGCCAGGGCCAAGCTGAGGAGGGGAATCTCTCAGGCTAAACACACATACATCAGAGAATCGAGAAGCATTTCAACTCCTCGGACCCCCGATGCATGTGGCATGGCATACAGGTCATTACAGACTTCAAACCACCCAGTACTGTGCCCTCTTCCAGCTCTGCTTCCCTCCCTGATGAGCTCAATTACTTCTATGCTCGCTTTAACCGAGAGAACAAGGAGGTCACCCTCAAAGCGGATCTCCCACCTGGTGAACTGCCTCTCTCACTTTCCACCTCCGATATTTGCGCCACCCTGAGCAGGGTGAATGTACGGAAGGCAGCTGGTCCGGATGGAATACCTGGCCGTGTGCTCAGAGTCTGTGCAGGGCAGTTGGCTGGGGTCTTCACGGACATTTTCAATCTGTCCCTGGCCCAGGCAGTTGACCCCACAAGCTTCAAGATTGCCACCATCGTGCCAGTGCCAAAGCATTCCACTGCCACGGGCCTGAATGACTTCCACCCAGTTGCACTCGCCCCCATCATTGCAAAGTGCTTTGAGAGACCGGTTCTATCACATCTGAAATCCTGTCTGCCCACTACCCTGGACCCCCATCAATTTGCCTATCGCACCAACAGGTCAACAGAGGACGCCATCTCCACAGCACTTCACTCTGCCCTGACCCACCTGGACAGCCCCAACTCTTACGTCAGAATGCTGTTCATTGACTTTAGTTCGGCATTCAATACTGTGACTCCCTCCAAGCTGATCACCAGACTTCACCAGCTTGGTATCAGCTCATCCCTCTGCAATTGGACTTTGGACTTTCTGACTAACAATGCAATGCAGTTAAAATAAATGAGACAACGTTCCTCCAGAATGATATTACAAAAGCATATGACAAAACAGACTACACCAGGAAATCCACATAACGTTTGGCAATCCCCAATCCAGAGTCCGGAGAGGCTGCTGCGTATTAATATTGCGCTACTGTCTTAGCGCATTCCCCGGAAAGGAGCTCCAAATGCACCAGACAAACAAGACCAAAAACTAAAGCTACAAGACCTGCACAAAACCATATAGTTACAACATAAAGTTACAACAATGCAAACAATAGCATAATTGATTTTTTTTTAAAAACAGACCATGGGCACAGTAAAAATAGTCCAAAGACGTTAAAGGACTATAAGTTCAAAAGAAATCACCACACAGTTTCCACAAGTCCCCAGGGTCCCAACAGACTCGCCATCCCACAGTGGCGGCATAAGGGAATACCCCTGCTATGGACTTCCACGGCACCGCCCTAATCAGCCTCGCAAATGCAGCACACAATGAAAGCTCCGTCGAAACCAGCCTTGCAGACACAGCACTCACTGAAAGCGACCTGACCGCAGCGGACTCCGAGTCCGTCGAACCTCCGAGCCGACTACCATCCCCTCCGGCACAGCTTCTCCGAGCACCATCCTCTGCTGAGCGTATTAAGACGCCACCGCCAATGGCCATCGGCAACGCGACCCCGAGGACTGGGGACCTGTTCTTCCCAGCAGAGTCCCGGACCTCACAGCAGCAGCAGCAACAAAGAAGGTCTTCCTGGAGATTTCTTGATGTTCAGATATTGATCAGTTCCATCATGGCCTGGTATGGAAACATCAATACCCTTGAATGGAAGTGGCTAAAAAAGTAGTGGATACGGCCCAGTCCATCATGGACATAGCAACTGAGCACATTTACATGGAGCGCTGTTGCAGGAAAACAGCATCGATCAGCAAGGACCACCACCATCTAGGCCATGCTCTCTTCTTACTGCTGCCATTAGGAAGGATGTACAGGAGCCTCAAGACCTACACCACCAGGTTCAGTATCATTTAATACTCCTCAACCATCAGGATATGGAGCCAGATGGTAATAACTTTACTCAACTTCATTCAACCCAATACTGAACTGTTCCTACAACCTCTGGATTCACTTTCAAGAATCTCATGTTCTTGGTATTGATTGCTTATTTATCTATCTATCTATCTATCTATTTATTATTACTATTATTATTATTATTTTCTTCTTGTTTTTGCACAGTTTGATATCTTTTGAACATTTTTGGGTGTGGTCTTTCATTGAATTGATAGTGTTTCTTGTATTTACCTGGAATGCCCACAAAAAATTAATCTCAAGGTTCCATATAGTGACATATATGTACTTAGATAATAAATTTACTTTGAACTTTGAGGTCCCTTGGAAAGTGAGAAAGAGGAATGACCTATTTTGGAAAAACTATTTTGTGTTGGTCTTCCTGGGGTAGGATACATCTAATTCACCAAAGAGAGGTGTTATGGGTGTGATGTGAGGTAGGACCTTGTTACAATTGTGGTCACAAAAGATGAAAAAATGATGAAAAAACTACTGAAAAAAATAGTGAAATTTATAGTAGATCTTTCTTTTGATAATTTACCGAAACTCTGTTGAGACTGGGCAGGTCCCAATGGATTGGAAAACAGCAAATGTCACACCTTGATAAAAAAAAATGTAAGCAAAAAAGCAGGTAACTATAGCCAGTTAGCTTAGTGTCTGAGTCAGGAATGTAGGTGCTCAGTGAAGCAGCCTCCCAATCTATGCCTCACTGATATACAGAAGGCCACACTAGGACCAGCTGATAGATTGCTTTGCTGAGCAGCTACGCTCTGTGCTCCAGAAAACATGAGATCTCCCAGTAGCCACTCACTTCAATTCTATTTTCCATTCCCATTCCAACATGTCAGTCCATGGCCTCCTCTACTGCTGTGATGAGGCCACACTCAGGTTGGAGGAACAACACTTTATATTCCAACTGGGTAGCCTCCAACCTGATGGCATGAACATCGATTTCTCGAACTTCCAGTAATGCCCTACACCATCCACCCTTCAGCATTCCCTATCCCCTTTCCCCTCTCTCACCTTATCTCTGTACCTGCCCATGACCTCCCTGGGGTTCTTCTCACATTTCTCTTTCTTCCATGGTATTCTACCCTCTCCTATCAGATTCCCCTTTGCCCAATCCTTTATCTCTTTCACCTATCTGCTTCCCGGATCTTTGCCTCACCCCTTCCCCTCTCCTAGCTTCACCTATCACCTTGCACTTTTTCTTCCCTTCCCCTCGCCTTCTTGCTCTAAATTCTTATCTTTTATTTCAGTCTTAATGAAGGATCTCAGCCTGAAAAGTCGACTGTTTTGCTCCTTTCCATAGATGCTGAGTTCATACAGCAGATGGTGTGGTGCTGGGATATCCAGATTCTGCAGATCTCCTCATCCTGATGAAAGATATACTGGCTTTGGAAGTGGTGCAGGGGAGTTCAGCTGGTTGATTCCAGAGATGAGGGATTTTGCCTATGCGGAGAGATGAGTCACTTGGGATCATACATGCTGGAATTCAAAAGAATGAGGAGGGAATCTTATAGAAATATTTTTTAAAATTATGAAAGGGGTAGATTAAATGGAGGCAAGAAAGTTTTTCCACTGGTAAGTGAGATGATAACCAGGCGACATACCGGCAAGGTTCATGGGAATAGATTTAGGAGGGAGATGAGGAGAAACCGCTTTTCTCAAAGTAGTGAGTCTGTGGAATTCTCTGCCCAGAACACAGTCGAGGCAACCTAATTAAATATACTTAAAACACAGTTAGACAGATCTTTGCATTGCAGGGGAATTAAGGGTTATGGGGGAAAGGTAGGTAGATGGACCTGAGTCCACGGCCAGATCAGCCATGATCTTATTAGATGGCAGAACAGGCTTAACCAGCCAGATAGTGTGCTCCTGCTCCTATTTCTCATGTTCTTGTGTACAATTGAATTTACATTTGTTACTTCTCTTACATGGAACCTGCTGTGCTATTTTTCTCTGAGGATAAAAGGCCACCATGAACATCTACTAATGTATCCGTTTGTAGATGCATACATAGGGGTTTCAGAAGATGGGCTGAGTCTTGTACCAAGAAGTGAAATGAACTTGGCATGCTGCCAGAATCCATTCCTTGATTCCAAATACAATGCAAAGAGGTCTTTGTTAAGATATTCTTAGATGCCAGTAAGTATCCAGGAGTTGAAAAAGTCTATACAAATTATTAATAGAGTTTTAATTCAAATTATCACTAATATCAGAGAATGCAATACATATTGGCCATTCAGCCCACTGAGATGGTTTCATTTCAATTATAACACTGTTCAACCTTAAGCTCATTAATTTGTTGTTGATCAGTATTCCTTGACAGCCTTGCATAAAATCATTCTCCGGCTTAAAAATTTGGGAGATGAATTTCTGCCACTCCCCACCATCTCAAAAAGCCACATCTTGACAAAGTGCTTAAGAGTTTTTTTTTATTTGCGTACAGTATAGAACTATTGGTGCAAAGACTGCTGAGAATTTAAATGCTACAGGTTTTTTTTAATTGATGGTATATACTGTAGCTATTGCTGTACCATTTGTACAACAGTCAAAGATTTCGTCTAAAAAGCTGTCAGTGACAAATAAAACTGTTAGATTTTAGCTCCAAAATGTACAAATGTTTGGCGCTCTGATGCAAGCATGTGCAAAACATAGAAAGTCCAAACATCTGCACAACTGTCAAGTCTGTTGTGCCCTAAATCAGAAATGAAGCTCGAAGTTCTGTAGTTCCCCAGCACTGCGCTATCCCTGGAGAGGACCAAGAGCACAAGCACGAACTGTCTTGTGGAGAAGACCAGAGACAAGGCACAGGGTCATGCCAACTCCATTTCAAAGCATCAAGGAAGATTGAAGCATTGGGATGAACGTGGAGGAGGTCAGCGGCAGCTCTCTACAAAGGCCACAGGGTTGACGGTGGTTGGTAGCCAACTTGGCGAAGTTCAGACCTGGCTTGCTGGTCGCTCTTCACGAAGGACTGAGTATGCGCGGCTGCTATCCTCGATGCTGACAGAAGGAAGTTTCAAAATTCTGAGATTTATGTGAATATTAGACTAATTTATATTGGTCTTCAACTTTCTGTGCTTTTTTTCTTGTTGGCGATTGGCGGGTGAGCAATATGTTACTTTTTGGGGATTTGGGGTCAGATGTTCTTGGTGTTTTTCTGTCTGGATGATCTGATAGGTTTTGTGTGTGAGGCAGAGATCGGGGGTTTGATGCTATTATCACTATTCTTTTTTATAGGGGGGCTATCTGTGAGTTGTTTGTGCGAGGGAGGGGTGAGTATTTGGAGTTTGTGAATTTTGTTTCTTTTTCTTTTTGTGCGGGAGGAGTTGATGTCTTTTCGTTCAACCACTCCCATGATTTTTCTTTTTTCATGACTATCTGGTTAAGATGAATATCAGAGCTGTATAGTACATGCATACTTTGACAATAAAATGAACCTTCGAACCTTATGTTAGATTTTTTATATCAAAGATGACTTGTCCCATTCATTGAATCCATTTGCCTAAATGGACAAAATGGCGATGAGAAGGGTAGGCAAGTTTGAGGTAATTTATATATCTTTTGATTTGATTAAATGGAAATGATTTTCAAAATTTCAAAGGTCAATGTCAATATATTATCTAAGTACATATATGTCACTATAAACAACCCTGAGATTCATTTTCTTGCAAACATAATCAATAAATCCATATTAGTATAAGAATTGTGACAGAATCAATGAAAGACCACACCAACAAGCATTCAACCAGTGTGTAAAAGACAACAAACTGTGCAAATGTAATAGAAATAATAATAATAATAAATAAATTAGCAATAAAAATAGAGAACATGAGATAAAGAGTTCTTGAAAGTTTATCCATAGGTTGTGGGAACATTTCAATGACGGGGCAATTGAAGTTGCATGAAGTTATCTCCTCTGGTTCAAGAGCCTGATGGTTGAGGGGAAATAACTGAAACCCCACTTGGAGTACTGTGCTCAATTCCGGTCGCCTCACTATACGAAGGACATGGAAACCATAGAAAGGTTGCAGAGGAGAATTACAAGGATGTTGTCTGGATTGGGGTGCATGCCTTATCAGAATAGGTTGAGTGAACTCAGCCGTTTCTCCTTGGAGTGACGGAGGATGAAAGGTGACCTGATGGAGATGTACAAGATAATAAGAGGCAATGCGAGGCATTGTAGATAGTCAGAGGCTTTTCCCCAGTGCTGAAATGGCTAGCACAAGAGGGCACAGTATTAAGGTGCTAGAAAGTAGGTCCAGAGGAGATGTCAGGGGTAAGTATTTTTATGCAAAGAGTGGTGAGTGTGTGGAATGGGCTGCTGGCGGCAGAAACGATAGGGTCTTTTAAGAGACTCCTGGATGGCTACATGGAGCTTAGAAAGATATAGGTAGTTCTAAGATAGGGACATGTTTGACACAGCTTTGTGGGCTGAAGGTCCTGTACTGTGCTGCAGGTTTTCTATGTTTTTATGTTTCTACTGGATGATAGTCATTACTCATCTTAGACACCGGTATAGTTGAAACCTGCTTGAAGCAAGTAGGTACCTCAGGCAGCCAAAGCGAGAGGTTAAAGATCTAGGTGAACATTCCAGACAGTTGATCAGAGCAGGTCCTTAGTACCTAGCCAGGTACCCCACTTAGGCCAGATGCTTTTTACAGGTTCACAGTCTTGAAGGTAGCTCACACTCTGGCCTCAGAGACTGAATTCACAGGATCATCAGGGGCTGTGGGAGTTTGTGATGGCTCCTCCGTATTTTGTTAGTCAAAGTGAGCTTAGAAGGCATTGAGCTCATCAGGAAGTGAAGCACTGCTGTCACCTATGTCACTTGATATAACTTCCTAATTTAAATTTCCTAGCTTTTTGATGTTTCCTTTTTCTTTAAAAATTAGAGCTTATAAAATCTATTCATAACAGTTTTTTTATGATTGGAAAAGAAACATTTTTGAACATCAGAGTTCTTTGAGAGTTGATTGTAGCTCAATTCTCAAAACATTTTGATGTGTTTTTAATCATGGAAATTTGCTGATAAGATCAGAGCTAGATTCTTTGTTAAGTACACAACAGCAGACCTGATTTATGTAAGGGCAGGTTTTATAGGGAAATGATCAGTGTCTTCAGGCAACCTTGAGAAAATTTTCTTTTTGTTGGAAGTGAATTTTGCTGCTACGATGAGAATCTTTTTATCCATTCCTAAGCATTCTTGAAAAGATGGTGTGGACTTCAACTGAAACAATTTGATGTGCCACAATCTTCAGGAAACAAAGTTGTCAAGTAGTACAGGGTTGAGGTGTAGGATTAACATTCTCATGAAATTATGCCTAAATTCCCATCTGTTTGAGATTAACACTTTCAAAGCACTGGCCCAATCTACCATAAAGCAGTATTGGAACGAACACAGAGAACATTTCTGATGGGATAAGTTATTCACACATACTTGCTACCAAAACAGATTGCTGGCACTGGAAAAATCCAGGCTACATGGTCACAGCAGACTTGAAGGAAGAACATAACTGTTTTACTTAGACAACTTCTATTATTCAAGTTATTCATTGCCTCATACATCAGGCTTCTGTCATCACAGTTTGACCTCTCAATGTCCACTTTGCCCTTGCTTCTTCAATTAATAATAATTACAACAATCTGATATCAAGCATGTCCAGCATTCAGTGACATGTTTGCACTATATGTCACTGCTAAACCTAAGAGCAGACAGCAGAAGAGACCCTTGAACTCAGTGTTCAGAGTGTTCCACTTGAAGCCCACTTATCTCTTGAAATTGTATATTCTCTGAAAAGATCAAATCAAAATTTGAGCACCAGCTTTAGTTTGGTGCACAAGTTCGGTGTCAGGGCAATAGGATGAATGTCAAGTCCACTTGGCCTTGCAGCGGTGAGAAGTGAGCCAGACAGAAGCTCTGCTGAGACATAAATTGCAGATTGGGACTGAGGTTAAGATAAGAGAAATGAAGGACACTGAAACCAAGTACCTAGTCTCATGCTCAGCAAGTTTAGTGAGCCATTAACTGTAACACTGTTTCTCGCATAAATACAACTAATAATGAATATATTGGAAATATTTCTATAGATATTAGGGTGACCTTTAGGAGCCTAAACAACAATCCAAGTTAATGCACACAAAACTGAATCTTATGTGCCTTCTAGTAATTAGTTACTGTCGGTACACCGAACACATGATATTTTATGCATCCTTTCAAGGTGCATAAATCCCATTAGGCAGCTTTAAACTTAACTCAGCACACCACTGCCCTTACTACGTTCAGCTCACATCATAATGATCAATAGGAAATAAATATAGTATCAAAGGCATCCCTCAAATGTGTTGCCATTTTTATAGTCAGCAAAGAAATAAGTCAATTTAAGTGCTGCAACAGAGAAGGTATATTGACAATAGTTGTATGTTTTTAATCTTGGGAGTTAATATAGAATTTATCAAAATACTGGGCTAACCTGGGCGCCCACATATTTATTTGTTCTCAATAACAGAGTCATTGATCATTAGATCAGTCAATTCAGAAGACACTACGTTTACTAACTTACTTGGTACACCATGGAGTCGTATACAAAGTCAAGGATTTGGAAAAACTTTTTAACTTGCCAGAATGTACCAGAAAAAGTCCAGCAATCTCATAAAGAACCCCAAACATGAGGAAATCTGCAGATGCTGGAAATTCAAGCAACACACACAAAAAATGCTGGTGGAACACAGCAGGCCAGGCAGCATCTATTGGGAGAAGCGTTGTCGACGTTTCGGGCTGAGACCCTTCATCAGGACCTGTTGATGCGGTCTGGCCTGCTGCGTTCCATCAGCATTTTTCATGAAGAACCCCGCAACCTTGAATCTTGAACTTGTGTTAACACAATGAATGATTTGCTCATCTGGACATACTCATCTCTCAACATGAGGGTATCAAAAGCCCAAGTAACCACAGCCCAACAAGATGACAATGGCCTTGAAATTCAATCACACTCTGCACAGCATTGCCAAGTATTGATTGTGCATGATGGGGAAAATTATTTGCATATGATATGACAATGCACAGCAGTGAAATTAAACACTGCGTAGCATATATTTCATACTCCTGTTATGAAACGAGAGTGTAGACATGATCTGAAAAACTAAACTGTGGGAAATTAACTGGAAATGGAAGGATGAAGACCTGTGCAAACACGTTCAATATATTCACCCAGGATACTGTTCCAGAAAATTGCCTTTATAAAGCCAATTATGGATTTGTAAAGGAAATCATAAAACTGAAGATTGTGGATATCTAAAATTAAAACAGACAAAGCTGTAAATACTCTGTTATCTTTCTCCACTCTTAGGAATTATTCTGGAGATATGTGAATATAGCAGATACTAATGCAAGCAAAAACCAGCCTTCAGTTCTATTGTAAATGTAAGTCCAGGAAGCTTGCAATTAACCTTCAGATCTTATTGTAAATTGCAAGCAGTAAATTGAAGTTAAAAGCAGACTGCTCCATAGACTATGAGATTGCATATGCAAGAGCCAAGCATTAAGACAATGGGGTTGTGTTAATTGGCCTGCCTCAAACCAGGCAACCTGGCTAATTTATTTACACTATTGTGACTTGAGTGCAAGCTTGCAGACCAGACAGATGTTGTCACTTAGCATATCAAACATGGTCACAGGTATAGGCAATCAATAGTTTTTGTGTACTTAGCATACTGGTGTACTCAGAGACAACCCTGACAACATTAATTTTGGGTACCCGGCTCTCTGTTACGAAAAGGTTTTAGAATATTTGGGCTAATTAGTTTCTTCCAAAGTCATTCGGATCTTCAGAAGGGTCTTAACAATTACAACGTGCTTCCACTATATGTCTCAAAGGAACTATTGTCAACCCAAAGAATTGAAGTAAATGATGTCATGGTAATTATTGAAATTGCATTGAACCCCCGCTGTTGCTTTTGATCTTAAGGGTATAAAAATGTGATGTACCTTTGGGTTTGTGAGCCTCTACTGAGAGTGTGTCCAGAATGATACCTGCTTGTTGTGATGCATAAAGACTTTTATATCATCAGTTTCAGTGTTTCTCCAGCAACTTACTTCATAGTCACAACATTTGGGGGTTTGTCTGGAAAGTGTTCAGGAGCCAGTAATTAAAGCAGCGTCAGGGGGTGAAGTTTTTTTCTTAACTAGCACCCAAACTTAGATCTGTTCGGGTCAATGATCGTGGGATCATGAAGTATCAAATAAGGCAGTGAAGGACTGAACTGGTAGATATCAAGGTGTGGTGTGCGTGCATGCATGTGTGTTTGTGTAAGGGACCAGCTATCAGTGAGTTTTGTGTAGCTTGGTGAAACAGGGCCGCCAGTTGGGAAAGGTGGTTACTAAGCATTCAGGATGTCAGAAAGGTGCATATATGCTTGTTCAGGAGAACTTTATAGCAGCATACTTGCTTGTGAGTGTGTTTGTGGGTTTTACAATAAGTCTGAAACTTTGGGGTAGCAGACATTTATATGGAAAGGAATACAACAGGCATCGTGAATACAGCAGCACATTCGTGGAAGATTGCAGAATACATACTCTGTGGTTTTAAGTAGGTACTGTTTAATTTTTATCCATCTTTTACATTTTGTATCGTGTCGGGATATTTGAAGGAGAGGTTATACCCAGATATATCTGCTGTTGAGGTCAGACAATGTCAGGTTGAGAATCCTGACAATCCGAGCCATTCCTTTGCCCTTGATTGCAACCATTCACAAGCCTTTCTTCTCCAGGGAAAAGCACAGCATTTCGGCTGAGCTCCCTCACATAAAGTCACTTGTGGGAATTCAGAATTTTGGCACAAGGGCAAAGAAATGACTGAGCTTCACATGATGACCCCAAAAGATATACACATGTCAGTAAAGAAATGCCCTCAGAACATGGGGACAGTATGACTTCAGGAGTGCAGGATGCAGTGTGGGCAACTACTGTGAATGCCAGGGAATGAAGAGCAATATCGCTGCTTCAAGGGGGAAGTGAGGAAGTGACTGGGAGGGAGGTGAGAGTAACTGGAATACGATAGTGCCAGTAGTTCAGAGAACTGATGAGCCTGTGATGGATTTTGCAGACCATAAATATCAAACGTATGAAGAGTATTCAGGGATGGATAGTCCAGGGAGGAATGATCCAGTCCTCCTGAAAATGCTGAAGGAAGGCCTGAGCTCAGCCCACCAGGAAACTTTAGATTTGGGGATAGCGGTGGGATTGACCTCCTCTGCGATAGTATCGTGGGCCAGGGAGATAGACCGCAGGAGGGAGAAGAGGTGACTATAGCTGCTGTTCAGATGTAGACAACTTTCTTAGTGTGCCAGCAACCAGGGCACCTGACAAGGGAGTTCCAGAACAGACGTGGAAAGGTGAAGGAAATGATTCGTTACAGCTGAGAACTCTCAGGCTATATTTGGAGGCAGTGTCCTAAAAAAGGAGGAAGGTGTGAAAGTCGCTCACCAAATTAGGCCGAAGCCACTGCAGCACCCTCCCCTCTGTCTGATTTCTACTGCCAGATTATGCAGACAGTGAGGACAACACTCTAATCATACAAACAGATGGCGCCAGCCTCCATCTTGAGCACTGATCACCCACAGATGTACTTTAAGGGCTTATTATGGAGCTGGCAATGTGAAATGTTAGTGGACACAGGGTTGTCCGTATCGATAACTGATTTTCCCTTACCCCAATATTGGGGAGGTGATTTACATTACAAGCACCAAGGCTGGAACAATGAGGGCAGACAGAAGTGAAACTCAGGTAATTGAGGTTGGGAATCCTGTAGATTTCTAGGTGTGCCTAAACAATGAGAGGACAGTCGTATGCCCTGGGATAGAGAGACTAAGTAAGACAGGCGGTTGCTCTCATAGGTTCAGGAAAAGGAGAAATAACGTGGACAGGACAGAGACAGGAAAGATGTGTGATCCCCAGAACAGACAGCAGGGCTCACAGAGAAACAGCAGCTCCAAGCAGGGGTAGGATATGGGATGATGATCGTGAAACATATCAGGAGGTCCCAAGGGTAGGGACAAACACAGTGAAGAACTGTTCGAAGTAGTGCAGCTGTCTACAGAGGTAGCAGCAATTAAAGTAAAGAAGCACAAGAATGGGGAGTGTAAGGAGCAGGCAGGGAATGAATGTGCAGGTCACAGGGCAAAGGAAGCAACTGAAGAAAATTAGATGACAGATATTGGAAGTGTACAGAAAGAAACTACTAGAGGCAATTTAGTAAGATTACATGGAGATGTCAAGGACCTCCGTAACCAGGGTAACACACTGAGGGACTGAACGAAACAGCAGCAACAAATTGTTGATTAGAGAGAGCCAGAGGGAGAGCAGACATCCCACAGTTGGGTGAGCAAGTCATGGAACGGGAGCAGCCTGAAAAGAGAGGAGGATAGAACCACAGAGGGTGCTCTGCATAAATGACATGTGATTGTGCACAGGCCTGGCGAGGCAGCCAGTGGAAACACTGGGCTCAGGTTAAACCATACGACTCACTTCCTCACCACCCTCACGGACAGAACAAGGGATCAAGTCCACCCATTAATAGTGTCATTACAGAAACCCTGAGTGATGAACAACAGCCTGCTGTGTCACATCTGACCACACCAGATGAAAGAGAATGGATGGAATACACAAATGCAGAAGAGGAAAGGGGAGAGGGAGAGGGAGAGGGGGGAGGGGGAGGGGGAGAGGGAGAGTGGGAAGTGGGGGGAGAGAAAGGACTGAGAGAAGAGAGGGAGAGGGGAGGAAGAGAGAGGGAGAGAGAGAGGTGAGAGAGAGAGGAGAGAGAGGGAAAAGGGAAGAGAGTGGGGGAGAGAGAGGGGAGAGAGGGAGAATGGAGGAGCGGGGAGAGTGGAAGAGAGAGGGGAGAGAGTGAGGCGGGTGTATGTTTGGGAGTATTTTGGAGTTATGTGAATAGCAGATATTAATTCAAACAAGAACCAGGATTCGTTTCTTATTGTAAATGTAAATAATTCAGGAAGTTAGCAATTAGCATTCAGTTTTTTGTAAATTTCAAGCAGCAAATTGAAGTTAAAAACACAGGCTGCTCCACAGACTAAGAGATTGCATATGCAAGAGCCAAGCATTGAAAAATTGGGGTTGTGTTAATCAGCCTGCATCAAACCATGCAACATGGGCTAAATTATTTGCACTATTGTGACTTGAGTGCATGTTGGCAGGCCAGAATGCCATTGTTACTTAATGGGGTCACAGGTATAGGCAATCAATAGTTTTTATGTACTTTACTTATATTTGAGTACTCAGAGACAGCCCTGACAACATTAATTTCGGGTGTCTGGCTCTCTGTCATCAAAAGGTTTTAAAATAATTGTGATACAACAACACACACAAAATGCTGGGAGAACACAGCAGGCTAGGCAGCATCTATAGGGAGAAGCGATGTCGACGTTTCAGGCCGAGACCCTTCGTCAGGACTAACCAAAAGGAAAGATAGTAAGAGATTTGAAAGTAGAGGGGGGAGGGGGAAATGCGAAATGATAGGAGTAGACCGGAGGGGGTGGGATGAAGCTAAGAGCTAGAAAGATGATTGGTGTAAGTGATACAGAGCTGGAGAAGGGAAAGGATCATGGGACGGGAGGCCTCAGGAGAAAGAAAGGGGGGGGGGGGAAGCACCAGAGGGAGATGGAGAACAGGCAAACAACTAAATATGTCAGGGATGGGGTAAGAAGGGGAGGAGAGGCATTAACGTAAGTTAGAGAAGTCAATGTTCATGCCATCAGGTTGGAGGCTACCCAGCCGGTATATAAGGTGTTGTTCCTCCAACCTGAGTTTGGATTCATTTTGACAATAGAGGAGGCCATGGATAGACAGATCAGAATTAATTAGTTTCTACCACAAGTGTTTGGACCTAAAGAGGTGTCTTATCAATTACAATGTGCTTCAACTAGTGTCTTAAAGGAACCATTTGTCAACTCAAGTAAACAATGCCATTGTAACTATTGAAATTGTATTGGATCACCTGCTGTTAACTTCGATTTTAAGGGTATTAAAATGTGATGGACTTCAGAGTTTGAGAGCCTCTGTCAAGAGCGTCTGTTGTGATGAATAAAGACTTCTATATCACTGACTTCAGTGTCTCTTTGTTCGCAGTCACAACACTCACATATGCTGCCTGATTTCATGTGTGTCAGGCATTTACTGTTTTCCTTAGAGTATTCTAAAGGATGGACCAGGCAACTAACTGCAAGATTGAGGTCGGATTACTTCATTCCTGGTTGTACAAATGGGTCAGCGTGCATGAGTGTCTCTGACATTGCTACCTACCAGGATCTACCCTTTAGAAAGCTCTATTTTCCACTAGTTATGAACATTTCTAGTTGTATTTGGGCCATCATTGTTAGTTTGTGTGTTCCATTTCAACTGTATTACTTGAAGCAGTAGTTCCAAATCAGAACTGACAAGGCATGAGTTTATACAGCTAAAGTGTACTTTGTACACTCTCAAAATTATGTTCAGAGATTCTGCATACAAGGTGAACATTTTCACTCAGTCCTGGAAGAAATCAGCACATTTAACTAGCACAGTCTGTTTTAACATACATTTCTCAATACTACACAATTTTGAACCAAAGGTTCACAGATAAATAGGAAAAAGTATGGCACATATTTAGTAGATGTTTGTTAAATTCTAACTTGTTATTGTTTTGTTATAGAAGAAAAATATTGTAGCTTTCACCAATGCTAATTTAATCAGAATTATATATATTTTCCTACAGTCTGCAAAAAGTGAGAACTAAGGCAACCAGGCACATGAAAATTTAGTGAACAAGACGAGGCAACAGTGCTCTTCCTCAAATCAGGGCAAATAATTATAAAATTAACAGCAAATGAGAAGAAAAACAAAAGTAAGTCACAGTGTGTAAATTTGGTGCCAAATCAGGCACAGAAAGGAAGGCAGAAAAAGATATTGATTTAAAACTGTGACATTTGAGTATAAATTACTGCCAATTATGTTTGATTTTCTGATAGTGAAAAAAACAGCCAGTTTAAAGAAACAGATGCAAAGGAGCCAACAGTTAAGGGCAAAGCATATAAAAAAAACCCAAAAAAATGTATTGTTTTCCATTTCAATAATATCCACTTGATTTTTGACATTTGAAGCAAATTTTAAGTCTCTTGTATTTGAAAGATTAATAATTCTACTTTGAGTCTATCTGCATATTATTTTTATTAATTTATTTGTTGTGGGCAGAGCTGTCATTTACGATCCATCCCTTAAAGGCCTTGTTCTGGGAATAGCCAGCCCAAGTGCAGCAAATATCTTTCACTAAAAAATATTAGTGAATTAGATAGGTTCTTACAACTACCCAGTACTTTTAAGGTAATTTCCTTCAGAATGCTCTTTTAATTGAATATAATTTGGAACTCCTTAGCAATAGTTGAGACCACTGGTTAACTAACCCCAAAATAATATTCTATTATCTCCTTAGGTGGTCACAATATGAGATGAGGCTTGAGATTTTTTACCATGCAGACATCCATTCATCCAGTGGAAGGTGGAATATCACCTACCTAGATCAATCTACACAGGTCACACCACACATCCAAAGGGTTTTGTGAGATGTTGCAGGGGTGGGGGTGTGGAAGGGGGGCATAGAATGAAGGGAAGCAATAAATTAATGGGATTCACCACGTACCTGAATGTTTCATGTGAGGTTGGAGGAAGGGACTGCAGTATAACAAATTAAATCAGTAGGAATTTAATCACAGGATTCTGCAGAGAGTGGTGTGGACAGCCCAGCGCATCTGCAGTTGTGAACTTCCAATGATTCAGGACATTTACAAAGACATGTTTGGAAAAAGGGCCCGAAGAATCATTGGGGACCCTAGTCACCCCAACCACAATCTATTCCAGCTGCTACCATCCGGGAAACAGCACCACAGCATAAAAGCCAGGACCAACAGGCTTCATTTACCAGGCCATCAGACTGCTTAACTTATGCTGATTTGAGTGCATTTCCATGTTATGTTAACTATTCTATTTATTATAAATTATTATCAATCACTATGATTGCACATCGCACATTTAGACGGAGACATAATGCAAAGATGTTCACTCCTCTTGTACATGAAGAATGTAAGAAATAAATTCAATTCAACTCAACACCTGTTCTCCTCCTAGCTACAGGATTAGCGTTAGTATATGTTTCTCAAGTTCAAACTGCAACCAAGTGTCAAGGCCACTACAAGTGAAGCTTAAAGACCATAAGAAATAGGAGCAAAGTTAGGCCAATTGGCTGATCCATTCCCCTCTCACTCACACTCATTAAGAGTGTATCCTGCAGGGTATGTTGCAACACCCAAACAGGAGATTGTGGATTGGCTTTCTTGCTTGATCTGCTTAATACATTTGGTAGCACTGTTGTGGCAATCAGAAGCTTCTATTTTCCAGACCTTGTTTAGGGGTCAAGCACATAATCCAGTCTAACGCATGACTGTGACACCGAGGGACTGCTTCTGATCACAATCCAGCAACCTGCGTTGGATGTGAACAGCAAGATTGGGCTCCTGGAGTCAAACAACTTGCTGACATTCACACACGAATAATAGTTATTTTGATAGGATCAGTGGGTGACTAGTAACTATGGAGCCATACCACGGAAAGTAGTTAATGCCTTTAGCTGTGAAGGAGAGAGGAGAGAAGAGCAAGGAGAATACATCTTTTTTCCAAAATTCTTTTATCTCCTGTAAATTCATATTTACATTTAATGATCATTTCTTTTTAATTAGATTAGTATTGGAAAATTAGCAACAAAAACATTGCAAGTTTCACTTCCTTCTTATTTTTGTAACAGCATTACAGCATTCTGAAATCACCAGCCTTTGTTATAATGGTTTATTTATTTAGAACAAAGGCATCTGACCTTGTATGCATATGGATACACGATATCAAGAGGAAGAGAAAAATTAGAAGCACAAGGTGATGATGCAGTAGAAATAGAATTCCTGGAGGACCCGACCGATCTGGAACTGCTGAGAGCAGCAATCTTTCTTGAATGTGCAATTTTATCCAAGTAAAATAAAGCCACAGCACAACATATATGGTTTATAATACAGGAATTTTAGAGATTTTAATTATTCACACTTAAAATTGGCCTATGGCTTAACATTTTATTTTTGTCTTACTTATTTAAACCTGAAGCCCTCTAGGAAATTTAATGACAAAGATAAAGGATTAAAAAAAAACCTTTGTTTCTTTCACGTAAATAATTGTACAGGGTCCTTATTGGGAGCCCAAGCAATACAACAGCAAGTATCCTGGTCTACTGTTTAAAGACAATTAGCAACATTTTCATTCAACACGGGCTAATTGCTCAGTGTTGACATTATGTGTCATGGCAGAATGCAGACTTAAACCACACTGGGTATACACGGTTTCTCAAATCTTCCCTCCAAAATGTTAAAGACAGGACTACTAACAACATCATCAGACTTCTTGTTACTCTCCTCCTAAGGTAGCAACTAAAGGAAATTTCATACATGCTTCAAGAACATGTTAAAACTTTTGCAAGAGGAACTTTTTAAATCTAAAATCTGAGCTTGTAAATTAACCATCACCATCCCCTCCCCTCAAAAATGTGGCTTTTCCTTAAAAAGCTATTTTCAATACTTTTGATTCATTCCACTTCTAACTTGTTTATTTTCACCATCATTCCTGGTGTTTCTTATTGACCTATGTGTTCCTTATTTTATCCCTTTACTATCTCTCCGATCACATAGTCTCCAACAATAACCACATCTTAACCAACCTGGTTTCATAATCTGCTTGTTCTTGCATGCGGCAAACTTCGGTTTCCCAATGATTTGGGGCTGACTTTTGGCATTATTGCAAGAATAACACAGAACTTTGTTGGTAAACAATAATGACTTTTATTTCCTATTTAATGGTTGTATCATTTGCCTAACTTATCTCTGGATTGTAACAATGTGCTCAGAAAGCTCGAAAAGCCAAAACCGTCTGTGAAGAAAGAACCCTTCAATAAACCAGAGGCTCTTTGTCTCAGCTGTTGTTGCCTTACACCTTGCAATTTGATGCAAGTTAAAAGACAAGACGCAGAACTGCTAAAGTGGAAGATAGTCAATACAGGCAGTCTAGTTCCAGTTCCAGTCCAGTTATAATAGCAAATTCAATAGTTACAACAGAAAATGGAAGTCTTTCAATTCACACACTGAAAGAATGGAGATGGTTTTGAGTGCAAGTGGAGGGTGATGCTTAACACAAACTTGTATGGAAATAGAAAAAAGTAATTTTAGAGGAAGTAGGACCAAATATTTGCATGATATTGGCAAACTTACTTGCCAAGACAATTGATGCTCTATTTCACAAAGTAATCGAAAAACTACAAAATCACTTCAACTGAGCATCAGAGATTATGCCAAGTTACAAGTTTGGAACTCAATCAAACCTCAAGAGGCATTATTAGTAATCTTATACTCATTCTAAAAAGATGTTGTAGCATTGCAACTTTGGTACATTTCAGAAACAAGAGCATCAGTGGATTAACAGTTGGGTGGATTCAGTTCTGATTACATAAAGGTTTAGTATTTGATATCATAACTCCTACTATTGGAATACATGTCATGTTATTCCTACTTTTCTCTGTTGGTCAAAATATTTTCTTTAATACAGTCGACTTTCACTAATCCGACTACCTGTAATCCGGTTCCTTCGATAATCCAGCATTGATTTCAAATTTTCCGCGCAACTGTAATTTCAAATTTCCCGGGCCACCATACCAATCTGCGCATTGCTTTGGTTGCGCTAGATCTGTTCATGTGTTGGCGCGCTCTTGTAAACACAGATAGGCGATTCCTGCTTGTTTTCCTGCAATTATGGCCCCAGTGAGTAAAGGAAATGCACCTTGTGCTGTGAAGCGAAAAGACCGCACATTATCCATTAAAGATAAGGTTGAACTCTTGAAAAAGCTGGACAGTGGTGTATCGGTGAAAAGCTGTGGAACATTGGAACATTGCCCACAGTGTACGATATAAAGAAACAGAAAGAAAAACTGCTACTTTTTTTTGCTGATAGTGGCTCAAAGAAACAGATGTGCATAAGAAAAACAATGAAAGACGGAAGAAGTTCGGAACTAGATAAAGTGCTGATAACATGGTTTAATCTTCCTGTAAGTGAAGGTGTTGAACTATCTAGAGATATGATGGAGGAACAAGCAAAAGTGTTTCATGAAGCACTAAGACTAGATTATGAGTGTGACTATAGTGAAGGCTGGGTTTATTGGTTTAAGCAGCGTCATGGCTTACAGTTTCATGCAGTGTGTGGTGAAAAACATTCAGCAGACAAGGAAGCAGCAGCAGAGTTTGTTGACGAGTTTGCCGTTAGTCTCTGATGAAAAATTAAGCCCCGACCAGGTGTACAATGTTGTGCCAGTTTCAACACCGGTGCCTAATGCTTCACTCATTTTCCAAGATGAAGATGTTGATGATCCTGACAACCCCACACTTGCAGACATGTAACTTTGCCTGAAGGTATATTAAATGCCTCACTTTCGAAGCAGAAACGCTCAACTTTTCTGTACAAATTGATTCCTGCACATTTACCTGTACCCTTTATTTTATCTGGCCTGTACAGTATATTGCTTTATTAAAATTTCACTTGCTACTCATTTAATATTTCTGTTTCATTATTATCTAACTTGTACTGATATACATGATATTTTAAAGGTATGATGAGGCGGTTAGCTATTGCTTAATGTGATCCTTTTGTAATTCGGCATTTTCACTAATCGGGCATTCCTCAGGTCACAATGGTGCCGGATTAGTGAAGGTCGACCTGTATCAACATTTACATGCAAAATTTCTATGTGTATGGAAATAATCTAAAAGGATGAAGAATAATTTTGGCCAACTCAAAACAATAGCACAAACACGTTATAGATTCAAATGTCAGGAGGAATCTCTGACTTTGATTCCAGGTCACACAAGCTTCAAAGGCTCAAAAAGCAAGAGAGGCTACAATCAATCCAATGAAAGTCACTCAGCACAGGTGTGTAAATTCAGAGCAGTAAATCATATGACATAATACTCTGAGGGGAGATGACCTGACTACAACCAGCTTTACATAAACAACATCAGCACTTATTAAAAATTCAGCCCAACAGCCAAACGGCCTCTCTGTATTTTTCATGCAGGATTGGGCCTGGGAGTTAGCGACAACCAGATCTGACTCTTCGCCTTTGCAAGTCAACGATTTTAATGGGAATCACTAAATCATGACTGAGGTGGGGACTTAGATCTTCTTCTAGTATACCACATGGTATCAGAGTATTCAGAATGTAATGAGATGCATACCTATTAGATATGGCCCCTGTGGCTAAAGGGATCAGGGGGTATGGAGAGAAAGCAGGTACAGGGTTCTGAGTTGGATGATCAGCCATGATCATACTGAATGGCAGTGCAGGCTCGAAGGGCCGAATGGCCTACTCCTGCACCTATTTTCTATGTTTCTATTCCTTTTTACTTTGCTTTGTTCTATAAACTACAATGGGGCGCACTCACCATGCTGCAGAATCACTGTAGAAAGAAATGAATGAAGATTTTGTCTAGAAGTTCAATAGTATATCTTGGATTTATTGATCAATTTAGTTTTCCTCAAGAGTGAAATAACATAATGACCATATTCAAGATTCAAGATTATTATGTCATTTCTAGTACACAAGTGTAAAGGAGAATGAAATAATAGTTATTCTGGATTTGATACAGCAGAAAAATAAGATAAAGAGCAAAATAATTTTAAAAACAAAATAAATATAAATACATATGATAGCTTATATAGATAGATTGATTGTATGTCAATAAAGTGGAGAGGAGTGCCTACATTAACTGACTGACAGGAAATGATAAATTAGTAGGGGGGTGGTGGTGTGGCAGGGTGAGTTAGAGGGTGGAGGTATCCAAGCCACATTGATTCATTCTGGAAATTTGACCTTTTGTAACCCAATATAATTTCTACCCCATATGAGCACTGGATAACACAATTCCATCTTTAATGCTCATTTTATGGCCCTGCAGGGAAACTTACACTGAGTTGCCTCAGATGGGATCATCACTGAACACTTGATTACAACCACATTTAGGTAGAATAGCGTGCACTGGGACCTTGGGAAGGTGCCTCTCAATGAGTGTTGATTATACAGCCTCCTCCTTTCTAGCCCACAGTAAACCTATTCCATTGATCTAGCATCCAGTGTTTAATCCCTTTCCATGCCCATTGAGCCTAACACAAACACCAAGGCCTTTGGGACCCTATCAACCACCCTCTGACCTTCCTGAATTGCCAAGGCTATCTGAGAATCTGATATCCAGCTCCCCACAGTCACTTAATTAATGCTCAACCCAAAGTCTCGATTTTTCTCAGTTGCGAGCTAACCTTCTCCTCTTCAGCCCAATCCCAGTCTGCAGCTGGTTGGGCATAGGTAACTTCAGACTTCAGGCAGAACTGATGTTATACTTAGGGACTAATCATCAAAACAGGTCTATGAGCCTTGCTGCAATGCTAGTCTATAGTATCTAATTGGATAATTTTATGTATGTCTTAACTTGTAATTAAAATTATAATATACATATTTGTTTGAAGAGCATAGTAATGCACTTGAGTTTTTATGGAGCAGACAATTTGCTCCATTAAGAAATGGCTGAGATTTGTCTTCAGAGAGATGGCTCTTGATAAGACCATAAGACATACGAGCAGACTTAGGCCATTCAGCCTATCATGGCTGATCCCAGATCTCCCTCAACTCCATACACCTGTCTTCTCACCATATCCTTTGATGCCCTGACCGATCAGGGAACTATCAACTTCCTCCTCAAATATACCCACAGACTTGGCCTCCACCACATCTGTGATAGAGCATTCCTCAATTTTACTACTCTCTAGCTAAAAGAAAAATTCCTCTGTACCTCTGTTCTAAAGGCTCGTCCCTCAATTTTGACGCTGCACCCTCTAGTTCCAGATACCCCCACCATAGGAAACATCCTCTCCCCATCTACCCTATCAGTAGATTTCAATGAGATCTCCCACACTCTTCTAAATTCTACTGAGTACAGGTCCAAAGCTGCCAAATGCTCCACAGATGTTAAATCCTTCATTCCCAGAATCACCCTTGTCAACCTCCTCTGGGCTCTCTCCAATGACGACTCATCCTTTCTGAGATATGTGGCCTAAAACTGTTGACAATACTCCAAGTGCGACCTGACTAGTGTTTTATAAAGCCTCAGCATTATCTCCCTGCTTTATGTTTTATTCCCCTTGAAATAAATGCCCACATCGCATTTGCCTTCTTTACCACAGACTCAACCTGTAAATTAACTTTCACGAGGACTCCAAAGTCCAAATATACTTCTGATGTTTGAACCTTCTCCCCATTTAGATAATAGCTTGCACTATTGTTTGTTTTACCAAAATGCATTATCTATATATTTCCAAATACTGTATTCCATCTGCCACTTTTTTTTACCCATTCTTCCAATTTGTCTAAGTCCTGCTGCAATCACATTGCTTCCTCAGCACTACCTACCCCTCCACCTATCTTTGTATCATCTGCAAACTTTGCCACAAAGCCATCAATTCCATTATCCAAATCATTGACATACAATGTTAAAAGTAGTGCTCCCAGCACTGACCCGTGGAACATCACTAGTCACCAGCAGCCCAACCAGAAAAGGTCCACCCACTGCCTCCTGCCTGTTAGCCATTCCTTTATCCATGCCATGCAAATTTCCTATCTATCTTTCCTGTAACACCATAGGATTTTATCTTGCTGAGCAGCCTCGTGTGTGGCACCATATCAAATGCCTTCTGAAGATCCAAGTAAATGTCCCTCTCTTGTGATCTGACACCAACCTGATTTCCCCAGTCGCCTTGCATATTGAAGTCCTCCATTACAATTGTGTCATTAACCATATTACATGCTTTATCCATGTTCCTTTGCAATCTCAACCTCACATCTTAGCTACTATTTGGAGATCTATATTTGATTCCCACAATGTTCTTTTTTACCCTGCAGTTTCTCAACTCTGCCCACAAAGATTCGACGTTCTCTGACCTTATGTCACCTTTCTAAAAATGTAATTCCATCTCTTACTAAAAGAGCCACACCTCCGCCTATGCCTCCCTGCCTGTCCTTTTGATACAAAGTATATCCTTTGATGTTAAACTCCCAACTATGGCCTTCTTTCAGTCACAACTCAGAGATGCCCACAATGTCATACCGACCAGTCTCTAATTGTGACATGAGTTCGTCCAACTTATTCCAAATGCTCCACCAATTTAAGTACAGCACCTTCAATCCTGCATTCTTCACCTTTTTGAATTTTGCCTCTGTGGTACAATTTAACTCCGTCTAATGTCTGACAATAATATTTTTTAAATCATCGTGAAAACTGGTCTCAAAAAGTCCACCTTTTACAGAGAGATTGGTGCTTAGATTTGAAGTGTGATGCTCAACTTACATTATTAAGAATTAAGCTTCTAGCCTAAAATCAGTATAGCTCCTAAATAGCCTTGCCTCTCCTGCATATAACTGCACAATCGGTAAATTTTTAGTCTGATTTTCAAGCTATAGTACTCAAATTTCTCTGGAGTTTTCTAAAATTCAATGTGTATGTAATCCTTAGCAGGCTTTACAGAGTTTTCTAAGAGTGCCTCTATCTTTCATGCACAAAGTTGTCCCCTTGGACACCCAGAATCATTTCTTGAACATCCCCAAGATGTATTTTGTACATAATTGGCCAGGAATATCAAAGATTCTGCTCTGAGAATTCAGCCACACGTCGTGAGAGAGCTACGCTAATAAGGGAGTTGCAGTTTTGTTATTTTTCCAAGCTGCAGCCCTTTCTAATTCAAGATTCATGATAAGATCTCTCAACTGGAAAAAAGTGCAGTGAGAATGGATACTAAACATGCATTCTGCACACGGGTCCATGCTGCTTAATTGCAATCACTGGAGCCAGACAGATGAATTGTGCTCAAGTGGCTGCTCAGAATAAAATAAATCCTGTCCATGAATGCTCATAACTTTCAATACGCCTGGTATTTCTGATTTTTCCTTTTGTGTGTTGTAGCAATTTTACAAACAAAAGAAACTCAAAACTACACTCAGCTTCTCTTTAGAAAATTAAGTGCATTAAGCAACTTCATTTAACCCTGTAATTGTAGCAATGGTTGCACTTAATGAGTTGTTAGTTTTCCTCCAGACTGATGGCTGCAATGCAAATATCATGAAGTTCAAAGTGCACTTATGTTACCATTTACGGCCTTGAAATTCATTTTCTTGAAGGCATTTACAGGAAAAATTACAATAGAATTTCATGAAAAACTATGCATTAACAGGGGCAAATAATGGCAAACATCAACATGCTAAAAAAGACAAGCTTCAACTAAAAATGATAAATCACACATTCTTTCCATTCCCTATTCTGTCTTCATCAGTTTTTCCCTTCACTTCATCCATTCTCTGCTGTAAAATCCTTTTGCCCATCATGCTTTAAACTGGCTTTAGATATTGGCAGTCTATTCCAGAAATTGCCTGCAGTTGTTTTATTTCTGAAACTGTGTAAGTTAAATACCTAGCTTAGCATATTTTCCTCCTGGACATACTGTCGTGTTTGCTCACCCCATTTCCCGTCAGTCCTATTCCTCTTCTTCAGGGTTCCCACAATCTGCTCACAAACTTTTAATAAGCAAATGAAGGGAAGGTATTTTGCCACTTATCTCCCTTTTTCTCACTCCTGACAAATTTTCCACAATCCTCCTTCTCTTTTTTCCACCCCATACCCAAATATAACTAAATGAAATAAAGGCTAAAGATTGCTTTTATATTTTAATTCTGCTTATTGGAGTGATAGCAACCAACTTCAAGATAGGCTCTTCGGAAAATTGACAACTATTTATTGGTAGCTTGTAAAAGAACTCGGGCTTTATTTTCTCCTCTCATGTTAACTTATTCTGTAGGATTGTACACACAAAAAACTCCCACCTGACTCACCTGATAATAAGCCATTTGCTAGACATGCTCTTTGCTGTCCTGAAATATACTAGGCATTAAAAAAGCAGAACATCAATTTATATTTGCACTTCGATCCTTTTGCTTTCTCCTTTACCCCAACTTCCTTCTCAAGTGGATCTGTAGATCAGTAAATCTTTGCCATTTACAATTCCTTTGCCTTCTCTCTGCCATTCCAAATGCATCCAAATGCCTTGCCTGCCATATTTTCTCTGTTGGCAGCATGTCAGAAAAATTATTGACTAAGACAATTAATAGTTTTGGAAAGCAACACAAAGCCCTGGACTGCATCAGAAACTGAAACTGGCATCAATTGAAAAAATAGTTTACAGGTTCCATATGCATTTATCTGGAGCTGAACTTCTCTGGAGGGTATATTTTCTTAAACATACAAATCCTTCATTGACAAATTCGGCTTCTAGTTTCCAGACATCCAAGGCACAGTGGGAAGAGGTCCAGAAATTTACTTTAATTTACATTGAAATATAGAGATAAAAGTAAGAACTGTAAACCCAAAATTTCTTCTTGCAGCACTCTGACCAAAAAATGAATAGTATTTTGTTCCCCATTTCCATTCAAGTGGAGATACTGCTTTTTGATATTGGTTTATTAGTTCCACAAGTACCAAGATACAGTAAAAAAGTTATTTGCTTGCATGCCATTCAAACAGATCATTCCATACGTATCTTATCAGGACCTTTACAATTCAACTTGAATGTGGACAATAACTGAAGTTAAAAAGAGGTCCAGTACATTGTGAGACAATAGGGTCTGCAACATTCCAAAATACACCATGGTGCTTTTCAGCAGTTTTAATGAACAAGACTTAAAATAGAGAGGGACGATTACATACAAATGCTTGGTCAGAGATAGGTTTTAAAACACAGCTTTAAGGGGAAAACAAAAGGTAAAACATAGATTCAGGAATGGTTGTGCCTTGACACTTAAAGCATAACAGCAGAACTGCTGCGATTAAAATAGCGACTGTTTAAGGGACCAAAAGTATAGGAGAGCATAGAGAAGGAGGGGGGCTTCGGCAGCACAGAAGCTCAGGGTGTGCCAGGATGTATGGTTACATAGCTATGTTAGGATCAGACATGGCAACATCATTACGAACACGAGGAAATCTGCGGATGCTGGAAATTCAAGCAACACAGAAAATGCTGGTGGAACGCAGCAGGCCAGGCAGCATCTATAGGGAGAAGCGCTGTCGACGTTTTGGGCCGAGACCCTTCATCAGGACTAAATGAAAGGAAAGACAGTAAGAGAAGTTACTGTCTTTCCTTTCATTTAGTCCTAACAAAGGGTCGCGCCCTGAAACGTCGACAGCGCTTCTCCTTATAGATGCTGTCTTTCATTATGAACAGCCTGGTTTAACTTCAGTTAGGCCATTCGTGCGATACAGCTTGTGGCAGAGATCTGGAGATTGGACAAGCAATCTGAAAATTTCATAAGATGAAACTGAGAACAAGAAATTATTCATTTGGTCAAGAGTGACAAATAGATTTAATGACCTTTCTTCTGCAGAGATGTTCCGATGAGAGATTAGTGACCTGAAATGTAAAATATTTCTATCTATTGATACAGGCCAACTCAAACATTACCAGAATTATGTTTATATTTCAGATTTCCAACATGTGTAATTTATGCTTACAGAGGATTTCATCATTAAGAAGGAAGTGCCATGTTTCACAGGTGGTGGTGAACTGGATCTGTAAAGATATCAGTGTAGATACTGCAAATGAAGCTGTTTTCAATACTGTTACTGATGGATAACAGGCATTGGGAAGAGCAAAGCCAAGGTTGCAGGATATCAAAGGGTAAAGGTATAGAAAGGGAGAGCATTGCAACTCATTATTTGAACTGCCAGTGAACATGAAAGGATAGAAACTAAAATGTGCAGACTGTCAGAGGAACAACTTTGAAAGAAAGTTAGTTTTTCCCTTCCTCAACCCAATCACTCCGGTTTCCATCCCCCTGCCAAATTAGTTTAAATTCTCCCTAATGTACCAGCTAGTGAAGCTCGTGAAGGTACGTTGATCAGATCTGAATGGTTTATTGTCATTTACGCCAGACTGCAATGAAATTCCACGCTCCTCTGAAGCTCACAGAGTAAACAGTATACATGATAATAACAACAATTAAAACAATGATGAGCACAAGACAACAGAAGCAAAGAATGTAGCGTATTCTAAAATACTAAAATGACAATGAGAATTAAATAATAGATTTAAGAGTCTGAGAACGTGACAACAGGACTGGGGAAGGAATGTAAAAGCTCAAAGTACAAAATTATTACCAGAGAACATACATATCACTATATACAACCCAGAGATTCATTTTCTGTGGGCACACTTCACAAATCTATAAAACAGTAACTGTAAGCTGTAAACATCAGGAACTGTTTACTGTAAATAAAGGGTGCAAATCCAGATATAAATAAATAGTAATAAATAATGAGTATGAAGTAACAATATAACAGAATCAAATGAGTGTAGTTATCCCTTATTGTTCAAGAGCCTGATGGTTGAAGGGTAGTAACTGTTCTTGAAACTGGTGGTGTGAGTCCTGAGGCACCTGTACCTTCTACATGATGGCAGCAGCGAGAAAAGAGCATGGTCTGGGTGGTGAGGATCCCTGATGATGGATGCTTCTTTTCTATGGCAGCATTTCATGTAGATGTGCACAGTGGTTGGGAGGGATTTACTCATGAGGTACAGGGCCAAATCCCCTATCTTTTGTAGGATTTTGATTAGCTTTTGCAGAAACAAGTAGTGATTATTTTTGAAATCTGATAGCAGTTTTGATACAGACCTTCTTAAGTCTGGTCAGTCAAAGAGAGAAAAGGGAATGGTCAGGGTGGCGAGCATCCTTGACATAGCATTTATTGTTGCAAGAGCAAAGTCACTGGAGAGCCACAGTTGGTGGATATGACAATTTGTGTGTGTGTCTTTCTTATTTATAATTTATATTAAGCATTGCATGGCAAAACAACAAATTTTGAGAACGGGAGACACACACACACACACACACACACACACACACACACACACACACACACACACACACACACACACACACACACACACACACACACACACACACACACACACACACACACACACACACACACACACACACCAACCCAACATTACCCAACAGTTTTTGTGCTAAGGCTCCAAGGACAAATGCATTTTTACGATTCTTCCACAATGCTTCCTATACACATAAGCTACACACACCCCTCTTTGCACCCACACCACAGACACTCAAGTAACAAATTCAAATCAACACTGTCTGGTCTTCCAAATAATTGTGGTATCTTCCAATTAGCTTGGTTCACAGTCCTTAGTAACCCATTGTTCAGAGATGTGTTTTCGATTTAATCCACAATTCGTATTAAAATGGGAAGAGTAGTGGCTGAAGTCAGTTGATATATGTGCTAACCCTCAAAAAACTGCTCCAACAGTGTTAACCTTTCTGAAGATGGAGTCATGAAGTTTATCACGTAGATAGACTAGATGGAAGCAACAAGCACGTGATGAATGAGAGGGATGGGTTATCTTTGTATAGACAAGTACTTCATTAACTAAATTCAGTAAAAGGTATTTTGCAATTGTAATATTGGGGAGCTGCGTATCTAAACAGATTAAAACAAGGGATTCCTGAATAAAATAAGCATGGAGTATGAAGGTGACAGCGCAATTAGTATCTTTGGAGCACAATGGGAAGTTGGAAGTAAGGCATTGGTTACCAAGTCAGAACCAGTACTTGAGATTTGGAAGAGAGCCAGGGATAGAGTAGACAAGGAGGAAGAAAAAGGATGAGGCAAGAAAGTAACTTAAGGGAAAGAAAAATGAATGAGCTGGAGACAAATAAGATGAACATGGAAGGATATCAAGAAAACAGGAAAAGATGCAAGCTCAAGTTGGTTCCAAATCTTTTCCTTAGTGGACAAATAGGAGGAGGGCAGTAACAAGGTCCTGACTGATTAGCCTCAATGTTATTCTGAGGATGGTGGTTATGGATTCTTGGCAAAATTTCTAATCTTTTTCTACATGAATTTTGCACTTATGGCATGTAATTGGAGGAGTATGTGCAATCTACATGCCAATTATACAGTATAGTGAACCATATTTGCTAGAATGTAATTAGAGCAGCTGGAAAGAGAGCAACTTGCTGAAATAACTGAACTCAGAATAAAATAGGTTTTGTTTGTAAAGGAGATAACTAGAGAATAGCCAATAACAAGGAGTTAAACAAAGATTTAAATAGCCAAGCAAAATGAAAATTGACTGCTCAGTTAATGTTCACATCAGCAACAGATTTAATATAATTTGTAGACTTCTCCATAGAACAGCAGAAGAATACTAAGGTAGGTTATAATGATAATTGTTTTTACAGGAAAAAAATAGACATTTTCCAACAATGCAACAGAAACAGTAAACATCTTTTACCTTTCTGTTCATGTGGAACATTTTTTTGACATTTCTGCAGTTTCTACTTGCTTTCGATAAATTTCAAACTGAGGAATCCAATTTGAATTCTTTTCCCAGTTCAGACAGCACTTTTGAAACAGCTGGCTCATCACTGAAAATAACCCAAATGGTCGTTGGCTCATAAAATTGTGACACATCTGACAATCATCTCACTGCTGCAATCAATACTGTAGCCTCTGCTGGTGAAAGCTGGGTAGAGCCATCTGTCAATTAGCACAAAGTGGGATTGTTACAATGATATGAGTCACATAGGTAAGTAAAAAGAAAAGCCTCTCAAGTCCCAAATTGGTTAGATTACCATCACCTCCTTAATTCTGTGAACACAGATATAATGCTCTTCTAAGTTCATGGATCTTTTATTATTTTTACCAATTCTTTTTTAGTTTTACACAGACCTTTTCCATAAGTGTATTTACAGAACTAATAATAATCCCTTTATTATTATTCTACTAATATATTTTTAAACTACAGTCAGAGTATAACTGGATTTATAGATAACCAATACAATGAGCTATAGAAAAATATTTGATCACATCAGATGCAGGTGCACTAAAGTGAAGTGCTGGCAAATACATTTGTTTATAAGCAGCGGAGGTCAATAACACTGAGAAATCACAGACAAGAGGAAATCTGTACACAACTGAAAACCTGATCTTTAACGACCTTGCATTAAAAGTTCCTCTGGAGTATTAGATACTTCAAAGTAATTTTAACACAATGTCAAATGAGATTTCCAACAAACGCAGGGAGATGAATAGAGGATATTAATTTGATATGGTCAATTGATATGCACATTCATTTCACCAATATTTGGCAAGCTGTCCATCATATAATCAATACAATTGGTGTTCATTTGAATGCAATGTTCAAGTTACATTATGGATTTCAGATCTGGATACGCTTCTAGTGATATTCATATTTTACTTTACTCGCATGGTGCTGCTAAAAAACAATCTTTTACAAGTAATAGCTGCTCTTACATCATAATGTTCTAGTTTAAGTATCTATAAAACTATGTAAAAACACTAATACGCTTAAATTTATGTAACTATTGATTAACTCTGGTAAATGCAAAGAAAGCACATACTTAAGGGTTTTCTTACAAATTTCTTTCATTATAAGTAAAATTTGGATGAAAAATTTTAAATATAACTTAAATGCTCTGCCGTGAATTCAAATGCCCTTGCTAAAAAAAAAAGCCATTAATATCAACAGTGACTGGAGGCTACTGATTAGGAGGCAAATGGGAAGGTAAGTTATAGTTGATTATATACAACAATTTTATTTACAAGTGCTTCTGAATGCCAAACTTACAGTGTCAAAACCGCCAGCAGGGATTGGCCAGCTACTGGGGGATGGGATTCCTCACTGGGTTATGAAGTACTCGATGCTGTTCAAGCCATAGTGCCAGAGTGTTTTGGCAAGTTTGGTGTTCCACAACCAAACCAGGTAAACACAAGCATGAATGACTCGGTGTCCCAATAGTTCTTCAGATACTTTCCTCATGGAACTAATTGAAGTTAGCATGGCTTCAGCTCAGGCTCTAAATAAATACATCTTATGATATCAATTTACTTCTTTAAAGTGGTCAACTGCCCAGATCAGTAATGTTCCAACAATGACAAAGCACACTGAAACATATCATTTATCTCTTCAACATGAAAAATACATCACATGTACTAATCTACTGGAGGCCACCACTGTCCCATCAGGTAACAGAAGTGAAATATGACTCCAACTACTTAACTTGGATATTTATTTTATTTCCTTCACTTAATACGATGGACACACTTAACAGGGTCAACTCCTTTCCCCATCTTATAATGCCAGACTCCGAACCACTTTGAATTAGTATCTCCAAATGACAATTAACTAATGTTAGACTTTATATTTCTTACTTCTGAGTCTGCTCTTATGGCACACAAAGAGGATTGGGAAATAATTTATCTTACCATAAACATTACTACATATCTTTGAAAAAAAGTTAAATTTCAACAATAACAGAAAAAGTTAAACTATTAAATTAATAAATAATTTTTTAACAAATTTAAAATGAGCAAATGATAATTCAAGATTACACAACCATAGTAGCTAGAAAAGTAATTCACAAACTATGTCGATAACGAATATTAAATAAGCATGAAATTAAAACTCGGATTTTAATATCTATACAACGAGCACTACAGCGGTAGAAAGACTGCCTTTTTTTTCTCTTTAAACTTTTAATTGCTGGTTCAAAGCTGGTTGAATATTAGCACTGTTTGAACAAAGCTTTATCAGGAACACACTAAATAATAATGATGTGGATACTTAAAGACTCTAGATCCTATTAATATCAACTAATTGATTGATTAGACCTTGCATTGAAAAATATTAAATATTTCATCAAATTAAACAAAATTAATGTTCTGCTTAAAAACAACATCGGAACAGACAGATCCCAGTCTTACCTCAGGCAAAGTAGAAAGAGAAACAGATAATATGAGCATGTTTAAGATAGGTCCAACTGAATGTCACCAATTTCACAAACAGGTCAAGGTTGCCTAATGAGATCTCATTTCTGAATTGTGTCACAAGAGATCTATTTAAGTACAGTACAGCTATCAGCAAATGATTTATGTTTTATTTTCCATAAAAAAAAATTCTTGTGATCTAGCCATGCAAAAGAAGCACGGACACATACCACAGGTTATAGCCTGCCATAGTGTTCCAATTTGGAAACAGGACAAAAGGCAAGAGCTGTGGAAGAAGATGAAGTTTAATTCTACTTCCCATTCCGAAATGTCATTCCAAGGCCTCCTCTAAAGCCGCGATGAGGCCACACTCAGGTGCAACACATTATATTCTGTCTGGGTAGCCTCCAAACAAATGGCATGAAAATCGATTTCTCTAACTTCTAGGAATTGCCCCCCACCCTCTCCTTCACCATTCCCCATTCCTGTTTCCCTCTTTCTCTTCATCTCCTTAGCTGTCCATCATCTCCCTCTGGTGCCCCTCCCCCTTCCTTTTATCTGCTTTCTCTTTTCCATAGATGCTGCCTGGCCTCCTGAGTTCCTCCAACATTTTGTGTGTGCTGCAAGACCTGTGGAGTTGGTTGGGTTGGTAGGGGTGGGGGGGTCAACTTAGATCATGCAGCTGTATAGGACCAAATGTATAAGAGATTGCAAATCAAGAGAGTGGACTACATTTCATTTCCCTGCACCTTATGTATGGAGAACAGATTGTCCTCCCAAGTGCATCAAATCTTGGGCAACCTGACCATCCACAGCATTTAATCTCAGATATGAATGGAGGTTTATTTCAACTGGTTTGACTATGCACCATTACCCCACTGACAGGTTCTAAGGAAGTGGTTGCTGTTCTCTATTATTGTGTTTCTCAGTGTTCCTAAAAGTATCCTCAAAGTCTCTGTTTGACACATCAGGATAAAGATGGCTGAACCGCAGTTATACTTGTTCCAAATGTTCCCTTCGTCGTGGATGACTACTGCCCATATTACGCCGATGGAATGCTCCTCAGATACCAAATTATTTGGCCACAAGAAACTCAACATATCCAAATAAAGTCATTTACTTGCCTGCTTTCAATCACCAAACACTCACCCTCTCTATAGCTAAAGTAGTGCTACAACAGCACCTTTAAAAAATTAAAGGCAATTAATTATCTCCAAAGTTATCTCAATAGCATCATCCTAACTCAAAACTTTTTATTACTTAGAGCAGCAGGCTGCAGGAACACACCAGCACTCCAGATTTCCTTCCAAGCTGCACACTACCTGATCTGAATATCACCATTCCTTCATGATGACTTAGTTTAAATTCTGGAACTTACTCATCAAGTGCACTTTCACAAAAGCAATGTACAGTTCACAGTTATTTCACTGGAAATTATGGAGGAGCAATAAATATTGAACATGCTTACCAAGGCCTCACCCAACGAACTTAAAAATATAAGAACCTTCATATAATAATTGAAAAATGCACATTCCTGGGAAACACTTTTTAGTTTTAATATACTAAGTTTTAAAAAATGTACTGACATTAACAACAAATTAAAGAGGAATTTTTCACCTCACTGGCAATCAGGATATCAAAGCTTGTATTTCTTTTGAATTCATTCAGCAGTATTTGCCTTTATATTAGAATTCACTGCCACAGATACTATAGTGAAATATGCTCAATTTGCTTTTGTTTTGGGTCCATGAGTCTAATCACACTTGAGGTCTGGCTGATGTGTTTCTCGCTGAGACAGAACAGAGAGCAATCAAAGACAAGGTCTCCAGTGGCAGATCCTGAGGCCCAACCCCCCAGGATGCCTCGATATCCTTTTGATAACTTGCTTCTCTCAGAGGCCTTTGAACAGCTTTTAAACATATAAAACATGCTCAGATTATTTTAAATAATTAAAAAATATAAAAATGTATTAAGGATATCATAGGGAGATCAGGAAACCTTGACTGATACTGAGCCTCTGGTCAGGAAAAAGAAACAAGCAAACATTGCATTCAGGAAACTGGATACAAATGAATCCCTTGATGAACAGAACAAATTTAAGAGCAAGCTTATGAGGGAAATCAAGACGGGAAAAAGAGGACATGAGATGGATTCGATGGGCAATATTAAAGGTAATTCCAAGAGGCTCTTCAGTTACATTAAGTTAAAGGATGATATTAGGTTCTGTTAAAAACCATCAGGCCTACCTATGTATAAAATTAAGGGAGAAGGCCAAGATCGTTAATGGCTATTTCACCTCTAAAAATATCATGAACCCCAGAGAAATGAGGTTTATAAATAGTGAGATCTTGGATCATAAGTACTTACAAGGAAGGAGGTATTGCAACCTTGAAGCACAATAATATGGGCAAATCCTCAGGGACTGACCAAGCAGACTCCACAGCTTAAGGGATTCAGGGAAGGAGGTCAGGAAGACCCTTGCAAAGATATTTGCCTCATTGTTAGTCACTAGCAAAGTTCCACAAGACTGGAGGATGGCTAATGTCCACTGTTCAAGATGAGCAAATTGAAAGCCAGGGAACTCCAAGCCAATGAGCCTGACCTCACTTGAAGAGAAAATCTGAGGAAATTCAGAGTAACAAGATTGGCCATCAGTTAGATATTCAAGGCCTGATCAGGAAAAGTCAGTATGGTGTTGTGCTTGGGAGATCACATCTGATTAATCTTTTGGCTTTTTCCAAACAGATAAGCAAGGGGATAGATGGAGGTAGAGAGTGGATGTTGTACAGAGACTTTAGTTGAGCCTTTGACAAGGTCTCATATGAAAGGCTGATCTGAAAGATTAGATGTCATGGAAATCAGGTAGAACTCGCTAAATGGGTTTAGAATTAGCTGAATGATAGGGTCATGTTTGAAGCACAGGATGATACAGTGTAGGGAAGCGTATGGTCATGCATTTTTGTAGAAAGAACAAGGTATACACTATTTCTAAATAGGGAACAAATTCCGAAATCAGATGTGTAAAGGAACTTGTGAGTCCTCATGCAGGATTCCCTAAAGGTTAACTTGCAGGTTGGATCGGTGGTAAGGAAGGCAAAAGCAATGTTAGCATTTGTTTTGAGATGACGTGTATATAAAAGCAAGGATATAATGCTGTGGCTTTAAAAATCAGTGGTCAGACCACACTTGGAGTATTGCAAGTGATTCTGGACCATTATCTAAGAAAGGTGTTAGCACTGAAGAGGTCAAGAGGTTCACAAGAATGATATTAGGAATGAAAGGGTTCATGTATGAGGAGCGATTGATGGCTCTGGACCTGTAGTCACTGGGGGTTAGAAGAATGAAGGAGGATCTCATGGAAACCTATTGAATATTTAAAGGCCTGGACAGAGTGGACGTGAAGAGGATGTATCCTACAGTTGGGGACCTTAGGACCAGAGAGCACAGATTCAGAATAGAAGGATGCCCATTTAAATGAGGAAGAATTTCTTTAGCCAGAGGGAGGTGAATCCATGAAATTCAATGCTACAGACAAATGTGGAGGGCAATTAATTGGGTATATTTAAAATGGCAGTTGATAGGCTTTTGACCAGTAAAAGAGTCAAAAGTTACAGGGTGAATGCAGAAGAACAGAGTTGAGAAAGATAATAAATCAGCCAAGATTGAATGGCGGACCTGACTCGATCCAATGAGCCAAATGGCCTAATTCTGCTCCTATGTCTTATAGTTGAAGGCCAATTCTCTGACTGGAGGCCTGTGAGTCATGAGATGCCCCAGGGGTAAGACTTGGAACTCTGTTATTCATTATCTAATATACATGCCATGCTTAGCAAGTTTGATGAAACTAAATTAGGAAGTCTTATTGATAGTGAAGCAAGTTACAATAAACTGCAAAGAGAACTTAATTTTATTGAGATACAGCACAGAATACGTCATTCCGGCCCTTCGAGCTGTGCTGCCCAGCAATCCCCCAATTTAATCCTAGCTTAATCACGGGTCATTTTACAATAAGTGATCAACCTACCAACCGGTACGTCTTTGGACTGTGGGAGGAAACCGGGACACCAGGAGGGAACCCACATGGTCACAGGGAGAACGTCCAAACTCCTTACAGTCATTGGTGGGAATTTGATTAGTTAAGAAAATGGGCAGAGGAGTAGCTAATGGATTTCATATATTGACACAGTTTCTGAAAGGATCTGAAAAAATACCGGATTAATACCATCCACAAAACTGTAAGGAAGTTCAAGTCACAGCTCATGCGAGTCAAAGGTGATCTTAAACATAGGTTGGCTGGCATTTACAGGATTCCCTGCAAATGCAGAGCAGCATTTATCGGCCAGATGGGACGCATGCTGGAAACCTGCAACAAGGAGCACAGGAGGTGTACCTGTTTGGGTTACCCGAAGAAATCGACAGTAGCAGAACTCTGCATTCGCAATGGCTTTGGGATTGACTTTGATGGCACAAAACTACTGTGCCACACCAATGGCTTTTGGGACTGCCTGGTAAAGGAAGCCATTGAAAAAAAACTAGAATAGGAGAAGGCCTGAGTTTATTCTCACAAATCAATGAATCTGGTGTAAAAAAAAGATCACTCCCTGCTTGTACATAGTTCTTTCCCTTTGCTTGTTTTTTCTTTCCACTCTTTTCTATAAGTGTATACCCCAGTTAAATACTTTGAGATTTTGTGATATATATGATTATATGATATATATGTACAATGTCTGAAATACATCTTATGGAAATGTTTGTTTGATGAACTTCAATAAAAAAAATTACAAGAAAAAAAACTAGAAGAATTTTAACAAAACCGAAGGTCTCACTCTAAGTAAGAACTAGAATTCAATTGTAAACAAGGTAGGAGAGCGGAAACCTGATTGGAAGAGGACTACCCAATCAGGAGAGAAGGAATACAGAGGTATAAATATCACCACATTAGACTTGCCCAGGCATCAACCCTGAAGAAGATGGCAGAGTCTGTCACTGAAACGTCAGTTATAATCGATACCTGTACCCAGCTGGAAGCCTGAAAAAAGTTTATTCGAATGGCTTACAACTGAGGTAAGTGTAAGGTGATTAATTTTGGACAGTCAAACCAGGAGATAACTTACATGATGAGTGGAAAGGTCCTGACAACTAGTGTACAGTTTGCTGAAAGTGGCCATATAAGTAGACGAGCAATGGGAAAAGCATTTAGAAAGGTATCCTCTTGGCACAGAGGGTGGTGAATGTCTGGAATGAGCTGATCGAGGAAGTGACGGAGTTAAGTACAATTGCAGCACTTAGAAACACAGAAACATGGAAAACCTGCAGCAAAATACAGGGCCTTTGGTCCACAAAGTTATGCCAAACGTGTCCTTATCATAGAAATTACCTAGGGTTACCCATAGCCCTCTATTTTTGTGAGCTCCATGTACCTGTCCAAGAGTCTCTTAAAGGACCCTATTGTATCCACTTCCACCACCGTCCCTCTCGTGCTAGCCATTTTAGCACGAAGAAGGCTCTGACTATCCACATGATCAATGCCTCTCATCATCTTATACACCTCTATCAGGTCACCTCTCATCCTCCGTTGCTTCAAGGAAAAACGGCTGAATTCACTCAACTTATTCTCATAAAGCATGTTCCCTAATCCATGCAACATCCTTGTAAATCTCCTCTGCACCCTTTCTATGGTTTCCACATCCTTCCTGTAGTGAGGAGACCAGAACAGAGCACACTGCTCCAAGTAGGGTCTGACCAGGGTCCTATAGAGCTGCAACATCACCTCTCAGCTCCTAAACTCAATCCCACGATTGATGAAGGCCAATGCACCATATGCTCTCTTAACCACAGAGTCAACCTGCGCAGCAGCTTTGAGTGTCCTATTGACTCAGACCCCAAGATCCCTCTGATCCTCCACACTGCCAGCCTTACCATTAATACTATATTCTGCCATCATATTTGACCTACCATAATGAACCACCTCACACTTATCTGGGTTGAACTCCATCTGCCACTTCTCAGTCCAGTTTTGCATCCTATCAATGTCCCACTGTAACCTCTGACAGCCCTCCACACTGTCCACAACACCTCCAACCTTTGTGTCATCAGCAAATTTACTAACCCATCCTTCCACTTTCTCATCCAGGTCATTTATAAAAATCATGAAGAGAAGGGGTCCCAGAACAGATCCCTGAGGCAAACCACTGGTCACTGACCTCCATGCAGAACATGACCTGTCTACAACCACTCCTTGCCTTCTGTGGGCAAGCCAGTTCCGGATACCAAAGCAACGTCCAATTGGATCCTTTGTCTCCTTACTTTCTTAATAAGCCTTACATGGGGTACCTTATCAAATGCCTTGCTAAAATCCATATACACGACATCTATGGCTCTACCTTCATCAATGTGTTTAGTCACTTCCTCAAAACATTCAATCAGGCTCATAAGGCATGACCTGCCTTTCACAAAGCTATGCTGACTATTCCTAATCATATTATGCCTCTCTAAATCTTCATAGATCCTGCCTCTCAGGATCTTCTCCATCAACTTACCAACCACTGAAGTAAGACTCACTGGTCTATAATTTCCAGGGCTATTGCTACTCCCTTTTTTGAATAATGGAACAACATCCATAACATAGAAACATAGAAAATAGGTGCAGGAGTAGGCCATTCGCCCCTTCGAGCCTGCACCACCATTCAGTATGATCATGGCTGATTATCCAACTCAGAACCCTGTACCTGCTTTCTCTCCATACCCCCGATCCCTTTAGCCACAAGGGCCATATCTAACTTCCTCTTAAATATAGCCAATGAACCGGCCTCAACTGTTTCCTGAGGCAGAGAATTCCACAGATTCACCACTCTCTGTGTGAAGAAGTTTTTCCTCATCTCGGTCCTAAAAGGATTCCCCTTTATTCTTAACCTTCCAATCCTTCGGAACCTCTTCCATCCCCATTGATGATGCAAAGATCATCGCCAGAGGCTCAGCAATCTCCTCCCTTGTCTCCCACAGTAGCCTGGGGTACATCCCATCTGGTCCTGGTGACTTATCCAACTTGATGCTTTCTAAAAGCTCCAGCACATCCTCTTTCACAATATCTACATGCTCAAGCTTTTCAGTCCTCTGTAAGTCATCCCTACAATCACCAAGATCCTTTATGTAGTGAATACTGAAGCAAAGCACTCATTAAATACCTCTGCTATCTCCTCCGGTTCCATACACACTTTTCCACTGTCACACATTTGGATAGGTACATGGAGGTGAAGGGGCTTGGAGGGTTTACATATATATAAAATTATAATTTATATTTGTTATTACTATGTATTACAATGTACTATTTGTGAAAAATAACAAATTTCATGTCATATGCCAGTGTTATTAAACATGACCCTGATTCTGAAAATCAATAAACCACTTACATTGTATTTAATGAGATCTGTGACACTATTCAAATTGTTAGGGTACAAGGGACTGAAATCATGTTTGCATAATTTAACTAGCGGGGCATGGGATAAAGAAACAAATGAATAATAGTAAATTAAACAGAATCAAGACTTTAAAGCAAAATATTGTAAATATAGTGCTACATGTAACTAAATAAAGGAAGGTCAGCTGTTAATGTCGACAATGGCTTCCTTCATCTGATAAATGGCCTAGAGATGTAAATGAAGAATGGAATTCTATCACTGCTCCATGTGACCTTTCACTGTCTTTCTCTATCTGTCCCCATCAATCTTTCATCCCAAACTGAGGGGGTTAGATGCAAAGTGTACCATTTTAAACTCCTGGTTCACATCCCATTTCATTGCAGAATCTTTTACTCAGTCTTAGCAGGAAACCGCCCTGGCTTCGCTAGCATTAGCAGGCGTCTGTGGTACAACCAGTTCAGAGCCTTTACTCGATCTCAGCAGGAATCCGCCCTCACCTGGCCAACATTAGCAGCTATCTCTGGTACAACAAGTTCAGAGCCTTTACTAATAAGACATAATTAAAGTGCAAAATTCATATGTTCAAACAGTATCTCATACTCTTATTCACTCCTTCACAACTGCCCAAATAATGTCTATTAAAATAGTGGGCTCAAGCGTGGCAATGATTGGATGAGTATCACAATGAACCAACTTTAATGAAGCTTATTGGGTGTTGTTCAGTGGATTAAAATTAAGTGTAAAAACTTGAATGTTCCAGAACATGGGGTTAAAATATAAGTGTTATCAATAGACCTTTACTGAAGCAAGAAATTCAATCTGTTAATAAAATTAATGGCATCATTCATGATATGTTGTACAGTTGTACTTTATACTTTCACTAGAAAGGAGACAGGTTCTTCAATGTAGAGTTGCAATGTTATTGAGGCTACCACAATCTGTAACAAAAAAACTGTTGCAGTTAACACCATGCTAAAGTCAACTTACTGACAATACCTGCAAATTAATTCAATTGCAATGCTTTTGGATTAGGGCTCATACCACCAGTTAAGAAATGTTTAGAATCCTCATAGTGTGTTAGTCTCTTCATCTTATTAAGAATTTATGTCATAAGTCATAATTGTCTCATTCAATGTAATTCTCAGTCAGCTGTAGCATATGAAATTCAATGCAACCAAACAATTATTTCCTCATGTTTGTGAAACAATTATTTTGTTGTCAACCAGAATGTTTATAAAGTGCTTGAAAATTAATAACACGGACCTGTATTAGTATAAAATTAGGAAAGAACTGTTAAACTGTGATAATGCATTATAAATTGAAACCCAAGTTTTAAGCATCTTTTATTGAAAATATGAAAAGTGAATTATTGAAGTTAAATGGGACAAACACTCATGAATGTTCTTTTACCTAGTTCCAGTGGGTGGGAACAATAATTAGCCAACACGCCCACATACAGCAGGTTCATAGTTACTCTCCACTTTGCCTTCACTGAGCTGTTTCATTTTATCCAAATCTTATCATACAGATGGACACTCACTTACACTGTTTTAGTCATCAGTTATCACAGGGTCAGCTTGTCCTGTCATTTAATATTTATGAGAGTGTGGCAAAATTATGAAGTCAACATTTTAAAATTATCGACAATAATTATAGAAGAATAACAATAGAGCAGCAAGGCTTACTTTGTTGAAGGGATGGGGAGGAGAAGATTGTTGAAATGTTCTTTCTCTCTCTGTGATATCCACAGTTCTAGTCAAAAGGGGGCCCTTTTATAACCCCATTATGATAGAAAAGAAAAGCTCAGAGGACCATACTCAACTGACAGATAATGTGCCAATGAAGCCAGTTTGAAGTAGTTACCCATGTCTTTTCCTGCTGTTACTATTCACCCATGTCCACAGCTTCGTATTTATCTTGCGTATTGCTTGACACACATAAAAAGCAGTTTGGTCTGAGTAAGACTGCTGAATTTTAAAAATCAATACAATACAGCTCATGTACTCTGGTGGTATTCGACTAGATTCCTTAGAATCCTTTTCCTTCCATATAGACTTTGACCAGATTCAAATCAATTCCTGTGGATGCCTAATTATTGAGGCTGTTGCAAAACGAAGTGATGTGGATTGCAAATTCACTTGTCTGGTGTTTAACTCTTAAGCCCACTTTCAAACCTTACACATTTTCAACAGATCACACATGCTCAACATTATTTTAAAGTTAATTTTCCAATTATTTTGTTTAACGAAATACCAAAATAAAGTATTACTGCAGTAGGAAATTCTTATTCACATTCTGACCATTTTCTCAAATACTCTAAACAAAACCATGTCAGCAGGATGCTCTGTCAACTACTTATTAATCACCAAAAGCTCCCTGACAGTTGTTATATGATAGAAAACACTCATCCCATAACCATTTAAGCAGGATCGCCTAAAGAAAATATCATGGCAAAATCTATTGCCGTCATTATCACATCTACAAGACAAACCTTATTGCGAACAACCGAATTAAGTAATATATTTTACAGGAGTGTCAGATTCAATTCCATTTGAAATACAGTCTGAGATGTTTGAGACAATGTTTTAGCTGAGAAGAATTCGGGTCACTCTTCAAAATTCATCCTGTCCACAAGCTTATTTAACTAATTTAGATTTAGTACTATATGAATGGACGAATGTACTTCTTCCTTAATAATTCTGAATTCCTGATGCCATATTTCACAATTTCTGTACAACTAAATAAATGATTATGTTCACTTTTATAATGGAAATCCCCAAAATTTATCAGCAAATCAAGTGATCGGGTTTCACTAATACACATTTTTTTTTTGGAAATCATATTACACCATCTGTGCTCTTTCTCCAACTAATCATTTATCTTATGTTTTAATCAAAGGAGTGAAAATATTATGCATTTCGCAGTAATGTGATTGGATTTACTAATCAGCTGCCTTTTGTGTTAATGCTCAGATCCATGTTTCTCCCAAAAGTTTAGGTTTATAGTTGATATCATGCTGGGCACTGAGCTGAATTCAGAATACATGGTCTGAGCGTACACACAGAACTTAATTTCCCTCGATACATCAGTTTCATTAATTTGGTCAGATTATACTAATCTTTTACTTAGCTTTATTCTGCTGGAAAGTGATATCTTGCAGCCTGGTACTGCTTTGGAACTGCAAGGCTACACTGCAAGTGAGATGGCAAAAAACATTCTAAAAGACAACTCAGAAAGGAGGCTTATTACTCTGATCTCTCCAATAGCCGCTCTGTAACACAACACAGCATTGGCATTTGCTTAGAAATTAAATCACATAGCACAATATTTAGTGTGGGCTATGCAATGGAAAATGGCTTCAATGGACAAAACGTGATCAAAAATCAGGAACCTAGTGTGATTCGTGATACCTTAAGATCTCAGGTCAAGTTTCTCCTATAACCTGTAATGCATGGTGGACCAAGAGCATGTATGGTGGATTCCAACTTCATGCAACACACATCTGAATCGTATGCTTGGGATTTTCCATTCACTTCAAAGTGACCCATCTCCTCTGTGCACCATTCCTACAGAAACAGGCTTCCACAATGCCCATGAATCCTGTTTCTATGTAATTCAACTAGGACTTTCAGGCATGTTTTTTCAGTCTACCACTGGGATCCTGATCTCACATTAGTAACTGTCTATACTATTCATTTACTTCCCCCTCTGTCAGCAAATTTTGAAGATTATGACCAAGTCAGCTGAAGTTTCCTGGAGAATTGATGAATGTGAGGCAAGATCAAGGAAGATACATTTATGAACTGAAATATACTGGAGGATAATTAAAAGAAACTCATTCCATTCCAGTCTGCCCTGTGATTTGAACTGCTATTACATTTCATTTATTTGGGACACTATGCTACTTAATTGGGACAGGAGATTGTTGCTGAGCAGTTTCAAGCTAGCGTCAGTCACGTGACGTGAACTTATGTGACCATTAGACACTACACCATGCCTGGAGCACTTTTTTAAAATAGCATCAGTTGCTCATGTTTGTATTAAAAAATCAGCGATTTTTGTCACTAATACTTGGCAGGAAGTAATTAGTAAGACAATTTAGAACTGTTTTGTGCAGTGCAGTTTCAAGTATTCAGGCTTAGAGATGCCAGAACCAACCAGGAGTGAAAATCAAACTATTTCAACAAGTTAGAAACTATGAAGAATTTGAAGGTATTGTTACGTACCCGTGACACGTGACAGTGGTACCCTTGTCACGTGACTGGGGTTGAAGTTATACTGGACTTGAGGTAATGGTCTTGTGATGGTGGAGTGATGTCATTTTCCCGCCAGTAGAGGTCATGTGACAGGTTTTTTTTACAGGGTATAAGAGGAGGACCCACCCTGTGGGGAGGGGCAGTTCGTGGCTGGATTTGCCAAGCTGACTTCATGCCACTGCGTGATTTAATGTGATGACGCAGTTTAGTTGGAAAAACCCTTGCCTAACTCATATATATTTATTGTTGCCTGAATACGTAACAGTATTGACAATCAAGTGTTACAATGAAAATGAAGATTTGGAGGTGCTATCATCAGCAGCATTGTATAAAGGCACTCTGTTATCCACACTAAGTACCTAAGTTGATCTTGTTCATTTACAGTCAATCAAAAGAATACAGCAGCATACACAGAATTAATTTCTCTATGGATAACTATTAGGAACAAATACATAGTTTTATAATACTATAGAAGTGTTCTAATTTGTTCTGTATTTCATTGACATATATAATTTGTTGCTCAGTTACATGGCACTTGGTCTTTTTTTTAAAATGTTTTAATTATTTCCATGAAATTTCAGCTCATTGAGGCTGTCGCTTAAATGGGCTAAAATGTACCGGTCCTGATACGTCCCAATTAACCAAAATCCACTGTACTTATATATCCTGACTGCTTTGTAACAGAAAACATATTCCCTTAACCCCTTTGTTAATCTGTTAATGGCTTATTCTTTGCTGTTGTGCAGATTCCATCAAAAACAAATTGCCAAACTCTCAGGAAAACAAATCTTGGAGGAAGTCAGCAGCAAGACACAAATAATTGGATCTGCATTGGGTAAATTACTTTACATATTACTTTAGAACTATGATTTCCCCTACAGGGTATGCAGCGTTTGGGAAACTTAACTGTGGCTGTTGCAAAACAGAGGGGGAAAAACACACTAATGCCTGCAGTACAAGAATTACTCTTCAAACATATAATACCAGCTTTACTTTACAGGTTTAGGAAAAATGAATCAAATCTGGTAAAGTACGTTCATTCAATAATCCTGAACAAAGGTCTCAGCTCTTCTCTAAGCAGTTTTGCAATACAATGTAATTTAACTTTATTCCAAATGATGTTAAAAGAAAATTGAACCATGCATTCAAAGCCTTTAAAACCTCTTAATCCTGTCAGCATGATTGTAGCCTTACTTCAGTGAAATAAACACAAGCTTACAATTTATTCCACGCACCTTGTAAGTGCAAAGACTGAGGAAATATTCTATGCTTAAATAATCCTATTTAAATTTGTTTTCTTATCTCACTTCTTTTCTTGTCTCATAGACCTTTCTTTTGGATTATTATTCTAGGAGTGTGCATGCTTTTTACAGAGGGCATCAAAATCAGGCATGATTAAGTTCACTTGCAATGACCCCATTTCCCTATTTCAGCAGCAATCCTCCAATCTTAGCCACTGCTATTTTTTCCAAGATTGCAGGTGCTGGTAATGATTTTGCAATTGCCTCCTTGTTTGTCTGCCACTCCCAATCACTTTGTGTAATCACTCTTTTGTCATTTCATCTCTCAGTCAATCTCACGCGGTATCTTTTGTTCCGATTCTTACCAGTCCACCCACCACCCCGGACTTCCAACATTTTTTACCTGCTTAAAACCTATCACGAGAAAGATGATAATATTGAGACACATTAAATTCTGAGGTAGCTTCATAGTGCATGTGCTAAGAGGATGTGTCTCCTTGTCAGAATCTAGAGCTAGGAGGCATATTTTTAAAATGCAGAGTCGCCACTTACAATAACAAGAAAGAACTGTTTTGCTAAAATGACAGCGAACTTTTGAAATTATCTGTTCCTGAGAGCCAAGGAGGTATAGGGAAGAAAATGAAGTTGAACCTAAGATCAAATCAGCTTTGTCTTATGGAACTATGGAGAAGGCAAAAGGTGACATAGGGCTTATTATTGAAACTTTTCAAAACACTCAATAGACTGCACTTGGAGTACTATGTCCATCCCTGGTTGCACACTATAAGGAGGAGGCACAGAAGACTGAAGATGCTGGAATCTGGAGCAACACACAAAGTGCTGGAGGAATTAAACTGATCAGGTGGCATCAGACAACTGATAAAAAAAGACTTGCTTTCCCTGCAATAAAGGAGTTTGGGGGGGGGGTGGTGGGGGCTGACCTGACAGAAATATATATGCTTATGAGAGAAAAGCATAGGGTAGATAGTCAAACTCTTCCTCCCATGATGAAACAAGACATTTGAAATAGCATCTGAATGGAAAGAATTTTTTCTTAAGCAAAATATGATTGATACTGGACAGGCAAAAGAGCATGGATGTAAAAGCATTGCCTGTTTCTGTACTGTGCCATTGTATTTCTTCTGTTCTTCAAAGCTTTAATTCACATTCTTAAAGCATTGGTTCACAAGGGGAACTTTAAATTCCAAGGTAAGACACATCTGGTTAGATATAGTGGAAGTCAGAATTGAACACCCTGAGGAGGCACTAAAATGATATGGCTACCAACCAAAATACAGGACATTATCTCAATTTCTGATCTAATCAGTAAGATTTGACAATTTGGATAGGGACTGCACCTTTAAGTTAGATTCAAGACAGTTTTCATTTTCTTATTAAAACCTACAATTCCATTATGCCCATAAGGGTTCAAAGTACACAAATACAGTGTCAAACATGCATTGTTACTGCTATGTACCTAATGATTGCTATGCTCAGGCTCACAGCATGTACAGAACATGTAGCAGTCTGTGACGCAAGTGGAAATACCAATCATATTCTGGCACAATATCTGTCTTCTTGTGTAGAGTAAACGCGGTACGTGACAGAAAGTACAGTCCAACACTGCAGCTTAGTTCTTCCCATTCATGTATCTTTTTCTTAAACTTCACTTAGTGCTCTCATTCAATGGGTAAGTTCTTTCAACAGATCACCCACTCATTATGGAACCCATAATTTCTATCTACATTGCTCTCAATATATAATTTATTTGCTATTCACTTCTGAAGGGAGGAATGATCACTCTGCCAGCTTACTGCTTCAAGGATGGAAGTCAAAATATTTCCACAGCCAATTTCAAAGACAAAAATATTTCACCAAAAGCTACCTCATCCTATTTCCCAGCATATAACATTGTAAACTGTGTCGGCGCTGCCTAAATACAGTATGTGATAACTTCTTTAAAAGCTATTAACAATAACTTTGTCACACACTTTATAATCAAATCATCTTAACATGTAATCACAGGAAAGAAACAAAATCCATTTTCTGAAACAAATGAAACAGTCTGTTACTGCTTGCTTTCTCTCCTCACATCTGTCAGAGAAGGCAACAAGTGTGACACCTTCGATTAACTGGAGAGACAGTGATGTTTCTTGAAAGTGATAGCAATGAGAGAACGTCTGGTTTTGGAGATTATAAACTCAAGGACTGAGGAAGAAAAGGAAGGGCAAATAAATTCTCTTCCAGACTGGATAATGCTGCTGACCATGATCCATTTTGATGAAACAGGGTGAGGGGAGATGGGGGGTGAGAATTGCATTTCCACAAAGGTCGAGTTATGGGAAAATTTCTGGAATTTTCAACTTCATTCTAATGAATTAAAGTGTCAGAACTTTCAATCTGCCCTGACAGTAGGCTGGATTTTCCTGCAAGGAGCTTTGAAATATTCATTAAGTACATAGAAACAGGTCATTTGATCCCTTAAACATGACCTGCATTCAATGTGATTTTAGTTGTTGCATATACCCATCTTGGTCCCATATCACTTCACATCTTGCTTAACCAAAACCCAGTCTGAGAATTAATATTTTAACAATTAATTGACAGCAACTGCCCTTTTGAGAAATGAATCCCACATCTCTTACTACTCTTTGCATAGTGTTTTCTACCTGAGACAACTTGTGCTAAGAATTAAATCTATGTTCCCCAACCAATAGATTAAGTTCACAAATTTCCTACTCCCCGATTCCTTTAATATACAGTACTAAAGCATAACATATAAGCATTTTAATCAAGTCATCCCAGAGAAATTACCACAATTTGCGCAATATCTTCCGTAATTTATTCCCAGAAATCCAGGCGTCTATCAGTAAACTATACCCCTGTCAAGATTAATATATCCTTTCTAAAAATGTACTCTAAAACAGTTCACCATTTTCTGGTTTGGCCTTTTATAACTGCTCTACAGCCCATATTCTATATGCCTACATAAGAAGAATTTTTGAACCTTTTCTCCACGCATCCATCAGATTCTATTGGAGTACACTGACACCCCAATCTCTTTGAACATTTACCATTTCTAGCTCGACACAATTCAAAATCTCCACCAATCTAATTCTTTATGACCAAGATAACCTCATACTTGGTTGCATTGAAATTGTTTTTGCAATGGTTTTGCTCATTTCCTTAATCTCCCAATCTCTATTTGGAATTTTATGTTTGATATGCATTCTTATAATTCTGCCCATACATGCACAATCAGCAGTTTCAAATGTGGCTCACTATCCACTTATCCAAGTCATTTATAAAAAACAATGAGACAGATTGTGCTGACTTTTGCCTGCAAGACATTCAGCTGTTGGAAATAGTCAGATCACTTTGCCAGTGGAAATGCAATAAACAACAGCAGTGGCAGAGCATAGCCTTGCTGAGATTCCTCCATGTAATCTGCACGCAAATCCTGTACCAAGCACATCTAGCACAGAGTTCAAGACAGGATTTTTTTCTTTGTAATTATGAATTTATCACTGTTTTAACTTTAGTTAGCATTTTGAATTCAAATAACATGTTTTTATATTATGGAAGATCACAACCTTGTCGTGCTTTGGAGTTTTGCTGGGCTCAATGACCATGTAGCGATGTACCACATACAGAGCTAGAGACGACACGCAGTCGGTAAGTCGTTTCGAGACTAGTTTATTCAAATTACGCGGCGCTGGCATTTAATCCCTAGCGCCCGCCCTCTCCGGGTGGAAATGATGTCAGAGGTGCATTACCAACGTCTCTCCCCGCGCGCTGGCTATTTGTGAGCTGGTTCACCTGCGCAGAAAGTGGGTCGCCACATAACCCCCCCCCCCAGAACCAGCGATACACCCCCCAATGTCCACAGTCTGGATAAGCCTCTGTTTGGAAGGTCTGCCTCTGCGCCGCGGTGCCTGAACCTTGACCGGCTGCGCCAAGTCCACATGGGCTGGTTTGAGTCGGTCCACCGTGAAAACCTCCTCTTTCTCCCCAATGTCCAGAACATACATGGACCCGTTGTTGTTGATCACCTTGATCGGCCCCTCGTACGGACGCTGTAGCGGTGCCCGGTGTCCGCCCCTTCGTACAAACACAAACTTACAGTCCTGCAGGTCTTTGGGTACATGGGTCGGGGTCCGTCCGTGCTGTGAAGTCGGCATGGGGACCAAGTTGCTGAGCCTTTCGCGTAGTCTGTCCAGGACTGCTGCGGGTTCTTCCTCTTGCCCCCTTGGAGTTGGTATGAACTCTCCCGGGACGGCCAGGGGTGCGCCGTACACGCCGATGAGGCGTGCAGATCCTCTTTGGGTGCTGTGCGAATTCCAAGCCGGACCCAGGGAAGCTCGTCTACCCAGTTAGGTCCTCTCAGGCGGGCCATGAGAGCCGACTTCAAGTGACGGTGGAAGCGTTCCACTAGTCCATTCGACTGTGGGTGGTAGGCAGTAGTGTGGTGTAGCTGTGTTCCCAACAGGCTGGCCACAGCCGACCACAGGCTGGAGGTGAACTGGGCGCCTCTGTCAGAGGTAATGTGGGCCAGTACCCCGAAGCGTGCTACCCAGGTTGCAATCAGTGCTCGGGCGCAGGAATCGGCAGATGTGTCGGTGAGCGGGACCGCCTCTGGCCACCTCGTGAACCGGTCTACCATAGTTAGGAGGTACCGTGCTCCTCGGGACACTGGTAGGGGGCCCACGATATCCACACGAATGTGGTCAAACCTCCGGTGGGTGGGTTCGAACTGCTGTGGCGGGACTTTAGTGTGCCGCTGCATCTTGGCTGTTTGGCACTGCGCGCACGTTCTGGCCCATTCACTGACCTGCTTGTGAAGTCCGTGCCACGCGAACTTGCTGGAGACCAGCCGGACGGTTGTCCTGATAGATGGGTGTGCCAAACCGTGTATGGAGTCGAAAACTCACCGCCTCCAGGCTGCCGGGCCGATGGGGCGAGGTTGGTCGGTAGCCACGTCGCACAGGAGGGTCCTCTCACCTGGGCCTACGAGAAAATCCTGCAGCTGCAAACCCGAGACTGCGGTCCTGTAGCTGGGCATCTCGTCGTCTGCCTGCTGTGCCTCCACCAGTGCTGCATAGTCCACCCCCAGGGACAGGGCCTGGACAGCTGGTCTGGAGAGAGCATCCGCTACGACGTTGTCCTTTCCCGAGACATGCTGGATGTCCGTCGTGTACTCGGAGATGTAGGACAGATGTCGCTGCTGGCGAGCCAACCAGGGATCGGACACCTTTGTGAATGCGAAGGTCAACGGTTTGTGGTCCGTGAACGCGGTGAATGGCCTGCCTTCTAAGAAGTACCTGAAATGCCGGATTGCCAGATACAGTGCCAACAGCTCCAGGTCAAAAGCACTGTACTTGAGTTCCGTTGGTCGTAGGTGCTTGCTGAAGAACGCCAAGGGTTGCCAGCACCCCTCGATGAGCTGCTCCAGCACCCCACCGACTGCTGTGTCAGATGCATCCACCGTGAGTGCGGTCAGAACGTCCATTCTGGGGTGCACCAGCATCGCGGCATCTGCCAAGGCTTCCTTGGCTTTAATGAAAGCGGCCGCGGCCTCCTCGTCCCAAGTAATGTCCCTGCATTTACCCGACATCAGGGTGTACAAAGGGTGCATGATACAGGCTGCTGAGGGGAGGAAACTGGCATTTGGCCGGGTTGATCGTGAGGCCGAAATCACTCAGGCGGGAGTAGAGCTGGCAGAGGTGGGACAGATGCTCCTGGTGACTACTGCCAGCAATAAGGATGTCATCCAAATAGATAAACGCAAAGTCCAGGTCGAGTCCCATTAGCCGCTGGAACGTCTGTGCAGCATTCTTCAGGCCGAATGGCATTCGGAGGAACTCGAACAGGCCGAACGGGGTGATGAGTGCTGTTTTGGGGATGTCTTCAGGGTGCACCGGGATTTGATGGTATCCCCAGACGAGGTCTACTTTGGAAAATATTCTTGCCCCGTGCAGGTTTGCTCAAAGTCCTGTATGTGTGGCACAGGGTAGCAGTCTGGAGTTGTAGCCTCGTTCAGTCTGCGGTAGTCGCCGCATGGTCTCCAACCCCCGGCTGCTTTGGGCACCATGTGCAGGGGGGAGGCCCATGGGCTGTCCGACCTCCGTACGATCCCCAATTCCTCCATCCTCTTGAACTCCTCCTTTGCCAGGCGGAGCTTTTCCGGGGGGGAGCCTTTGTGCGTGGGCGTGGAGGGGTGGTCCCTGGGTCGGAATATGGTGCTGTACCCCTTGTCTGGGCAGCGTCCAGAAAGTCGGCAGTTTTAGCGAAACTGCGTGAACAAATGAAGAGTTGGTCATCTTTGGTCCAATCCCATTTGGACCGTCGGGGTCACCAATGTAGCGATGTGCTACATACAGAGCTAGAGACAACACGCAGTCGGTAAGTTGTTTCGAGACTAGTTTATACAAACTTCGCGGTGCTGGTATTTAATCCCTAGCACCCGTCCTCTCCGGGCGGAAATGACGTCAGAAGTGCATTTACCAACGTCTCTCCCCGCGCGCGCTGGCTATCTGTGAGCCGGTTCGCCTGCGCAGAAAGTGGGTCGCCACAACCAGAGGGTTATGCAGGCTGGAGTCAGGGATTTATTCTTTGACTCTTGGTAGGGTTACCCATGCCAAACAGGTCAAAAGGTGGAGATCAGAATAAGAGTGGTCTACTGTTCTTCCAGGTTCGAGGGTTCCCCTCAGGGCTAACAACCCTGACTGTGAAAACAAAACTGTTACTGAAACAGCAATAATGAATCCTTCTACATCTGAGGTTGGCCAAGGACAGACAGAGATGGAGGACCTTCATTGCTGCCCTAAATGCCAGTGGCATAACAGGCAGTAAGGTAGTAATATTATGTATTCCATTTTTAATAGTGTTTGATAATATATTTGAATGACCAGAGTATGTAAACAACTATTAAAATCAATTAGACCGTTTACAGCTGGTAAAGACCTACCTCCAGCTTTGCTGACTGTCAAATGCTAGCGATTACAATTCAGTAGTAAAATGAATATCCTGTCTGAGGCCCTGCTCATGGATATCAGGGTTTGGAAGATCAGCAAACTAGCCCTTCCCCATCCAATCTAGTTAACTGTAGGGTACTCTGCAAGCATCACTTGAAACCCCATTCACATGCACTGAGATAGATCTATTCGAAAGCTGACAGCACAGATTAAGACAAAGGAAACTGTCCACTGAACCTCTACTAGTTTAACTCAGAGTTTCTGCAGTGTAACCCATTGAAATGATCAGGAATAAACAGCTAACTTAAATATACCGTAATTAGCAGACATTTTTTATTTCGTGTAATTCAGTTAGTTACAAATTAATTTAGACTGTTTAACAGCATGTGCATGAGCATGCTGGCATGTTTTACCACTTTAATGTAAAAGAGAAAATATACTTTTTTTAACAGATTGTGTGTTTTTGAATATTTGGAGCTTTGGGGCTTCACCTGTTGCCAAAGTCATTCTGGAGAAGGCCATATGCTTAGAATCCCAAAGGGCATCAAGTCATCAGCTGGGAGCTGGCCTTCCAAGGGAAGACTTTCCAGGGCTGCATAGATAGAAACAGTAGGAGTCAGGCAGGCAACTGGTGAGTCGCGTGAGTGGAAGATTTGGCCCGTGATGTTTAAAAACAAATTTGCCGTTTTCATTGCACCTGATTATTGTCATTTATGCTCTGAGTATGAAGTTACCAAAACATTATCAGCATGTTATTTTGCTATCACATCACCAAAAGTGAATTCTAACTGCATGGGTTTACTACATTCAAATTGCAACAAAAAAAGTCCCATCATCCCATCGCTTTAACTTTGGTGATGCTGCTCAACTTGTACAAATAGAACAACACAACAAAGAAAAGCCTTTCGATCAATACATCAAGAAAACAATTGCAAACTTGATTTGACGATCTAAATCCAATACCTGAAGCTGATAAAAATCCCAAGATTATGGCATGCAGAAATAGGATACCAAGCAAGGAAGTTATCCCAAAAATAGTCACAGCACATTTTACTTCAGCAGTACTCCTGGAAGGCCTCAACGTACTGAGTGATGTGAAATCCAATGCCAATATTTGCAATTTTAATTTAAAAGATCTTAAATTGCTTGACATCAGGGAATAGGTTTATATTTATGTCTATGAAGATTATAAGCATTAAGACACGTATCTATCCCATCTCTGGAATCATTTTGAGCAAAGTACAAACTGTCAATGCCAGAAATCCGAAATCAAAACAGAAAATGTGGTAGACAAGTTCAGTAACAGTTATTACCCCTTAAACATCAGGCTCTTGCAAAAGAGGGGATAACTTCATTCAACTTCACTCATCCCATCATTGAACTGTTCCCACAACCTATGGACTCACTTTCAAGGACTCTTCAGTTCATGATCTCAGTATCTATTGCTTATTTATTTACTTTTTATAATATTGTATTTGCAGTTTGTTGCCTTTTGCACGTTGGTTGTCTATCCCTGTTGGGTGCGGACTTTCATTCATTCTGTTGTGTTTCTTGGATTTACTGTGTATGCCCACCAGAAATTAATTTTAGGGTTGTATATGATGACATACAAATTCTTTGACAATAAATGTACTTTGATCTTAGAGTTTTGAATTGAGAAAGAGAGGGAAAGAGAAGTAATACCTCAGGTCAAGGACGCTTTATTAGAACAGGAAAAGTGAGAAACCAAACATGCTTTAGTTTGTGTGAATAGAGTGCAGAGTGGGTGGTGATGCAAGTGGAGAAAACAGATTATTTGTTTAAACATGGGCCAAAGTTATCAAGGTAACAATTATTTTAATTATGACTTTGATTACATAAGATGGAAAGACTGATGGCAAAAAAACCAGGAGATGATGAACTATTCTTTGATTTCAGCAAACAGTATCATACAACATGTTTATTCTGACCACATTGGCAGCCTTGAGCTTCCACTTGCCTTTCACTTTAATGCTCAATCTTTCTGATCTCTATCTCTGGCTGCTAACATTGCTCCAATAATGCCCAACATAACTTGAGAGCTTTACCTAATCATCCAGCTGGTCACACTACAGAGCTTGGAACTTAATACTGAATTTAATTAGATCAAGACACCACACCTTTTTGCTTTCCACAGATTTTGCTGTTCCTTTCTTTATCAAGTTGTTTCATTTTCCTTCTGGAATTGATCTTTAGATGTCAACATTATAGTTACTGTTACTTAGGTGGCAATGGTCACCCTATCACAGGCATTTTCATTGCTTTCTTCAACCCTCCCATCTCTGCAACTTAAAACACATTTACTTTCTCGCCTGACTTTTCATTCTTTACAGATGCTGGCTGACCTACTGAGGCACTCACATTTTTTTTTATTATTATGTGGAATTATTCTACTTTGTCCCAATTTCAGAACTTGAAGGGACTCCCTTAGACTAAGGAGTTTGTATGTTCTGTCCTCCAGGTGTTCCGTTTTCCTCCCACAGTCCAAAGATTTACCAGTTGGCAGGTTAATTGGTCACTGTAAATTGCCCCATGATTAGGCTAGGATTAAATTGCGGTATTGCTAGTTGGTGTGGCTCGAAGGCCACGTTGTGTCTCAATAAAATTTTAGAAAATTTTAAAACTGCAGGAAGTTTCTGAGAAACTACTTCTACAAAGGACTGAGAAGTAATGAGCAGATCCTGTTGCCATGCTAAATTGTGGACCAACAAGTTCTCCCAGAAGACTAGTATGCATTTCTAGTATTAGATAGGGGATGATGTTTCATTAAAGCCACAAGAACAGTTTGAAAATTGGAAAAAACTTTGCAAATGTTTCCTTCATATTTGATTAAACAGATTCCTTACGCCAGAGCTAGATACCTGTACAGTCTAATTTCATTTTTTCAAAAAAGTGATCAAAAATCAGAATGACACACATTCTGAGAAAAACTCATGTAGCTTAAAAGACTGTTAAGCGTACAATGATTCAAAAGCCTGGCATGACACTGTTAGACACAGATAATTGCCCAATTCACTTAGCACTCTCATGCTCCAAAATTTCTCATTTCCTATGTGGCAGCAATGATGAGCCCATAGTACAAATCCATAACTGCACCTCAAGAATGACCTAAAATTGATTCTGATCCTTACAGCTTCAGCATTTCTATACTGAGCTGTCAAAGAAGCAGCTACAACACCAACGACTTCCATTTGCAAAGTGTTTATGAGTTCGGAAAATTGGCGAGGTTCACGTACATTTTGTGAGCAATATCTCATATGAGGGATTCCATAAAGCTCGCAAACACTGGAAACTATTAAAAAATACATCTGAAACAGCAAGTTCATCAGTCCCCAGAAAATGTACTCATCTCGGCAGCCCCTCATGATAAATCTGCAATGGGGTTGAAAATACAATGTCTGCACCACACCATCAGTTCCTGGCTGCATGAATTTTGCTCATTTGATTCCACCAAATTTCATACTTTTCCCACTAAGTATTCTCAAAAACTGTTGAAGTCTTATGTGAAGTTCAAAGCTTGATAATATAATTAAGTATAATTATAGCTTAAGTATAATTGAGACTAAATGAAATCCATCAACTATTAGAGAAAAACACTCATTTTATTTTTGCATGTACCACATACTGGGGAAACAAATGCAGCAGATGTCTGTCCCTCTTGTTTCTCCTGCCTTTGGGGTCCTCCTTATGCGATGAATGAAGCATTTCTAAAGGCATTGCGCTAGCCAGCATTAACCACCCAGGACCCTTCAGGCTAGGAGACGAAGAGATAACAAGAGCAGCCCTTGATGTGGTGTTCATCCAAAAGTCCATGGATCACTGCTAATCATATTAAATTACTTCAGAATAATCGTAGTGCATTCTTCGATCAGTCTGTCACTCTTCCACTTTCTACATTGAGGGTTCTTGGAACTGGAGGAGGGTGCGGTCGGATTGTTGGTGTCAGGCTCTTGGATTTTGGAGCAGCATTCACTGTTCTTTTTAACCCCGTCTACATAGGATAGCATTAAGCCAGACAAAATACTATCTACTCCTCAGAATATCATCCTCTTGAGATCGTAAAACAAGTTTAGAGTTCCTTATTTGGGTCCAGTGTTGCTGTGAAGTGGGCAAAAAAGGTTTAATAACTTATCTCATCTAATTTTTGCATCACAATTTATTCATCTGCAGTGAAAGTCACTCATTTCTAGGATTGAGTTTTATTGTACTATTTTAAGGTCTTATAATAAGATCCATTTCTATGGCAAAATAATTCATTAACTTCACAATGAAGTTCCCTACACAAAATTATTTTACTTCATTTCTCATCCGTAGCATAAAAGCCAGGACAAACAGGCTCTGGGATAGCTTCTCCCACCAGGCCATCAGACTGATTAGTTGACGCTGATACAATTGTATTTCTAGGCTGTATTGACTGTCCTGTTGTACATACTATTTATTACAAATTACTATAAATTGCACATTGCACATTTAGATGGAGAAGCAATGTAAAGATTTTTACTCCTCACGTATGTGAAGGATGAAAGTAATAAAGTCAATTCAATTCAAATCATAGGAAATGCAAATTTATGGTGGTTTTCAACCAGGAGCAGAAGATACCACTTTCTACTGTACATCTTTCAAGCAGTAAAACAGATGATTCCTGCAAGTACTGTGGTCAACAGTTACTTTGCCCCTTGAATTATCAAATAGTTCAAAAAATGTACACAGGAAGAATCCTAAGTGATTTGAAAAGATTACTGTTGTTTTTGCAGAAAATATCCTTTCACATATATTTAGTGCACAAGGTATCTCCTTTATTCTGTTATATCATGGAGGAAAACATGAGATAAAGTTAACTTCAGCAATTCTTGAGTAGAGGTACTCCTCCTGACCTTCCTTTTCACCTCATCTATTCGCTCGTCCAACCACTGCCCTCATTATCACCATCCCCTCTGAATTTCCTTTTCTTGTTCTCAAATTATCAGTCTTCATGCTCCCTCAATCTTACCACAATCGTTTCCAACCCCACATGATGTTTAACTTAACTTTATCCACATATGCATTTTCTCTGATTGGGAATCTTCACACAGAACATTGTTGACCCTTTCCCCTGTGTTTGGACTTATTCTGAACTTGACTTTGTTATTGTCTCTTTGCAATTACATCAGTGACACCAATCAGCCACCTTGACTGTTTCCAGTTTCCTGATTTCCTGGCTTATTTTTATCCGGAACATTCATCTCCCTACCCCTCCATCCAAGACCAGGACATCAAGAGTTTGCCGCCCTTGCCATGTGTGTACTGCACTGATCCAAACCCAGGCCCAATGTCTCCATTCCACCACCATCTTCCTTTGCTTGGCTGAGCTTGTTCCCACATTGAACGATGTTTCCTACAGCTTCACCCACTTCCTGTCACTGTGCAAATCCGCCTCAATCGAACTGATCACTGTCTTTTCGAGGCATTGGTGTGAAAAATCTAGTTTCAGTCTTACTTTTATTCCTATACATTGGAACTACTTTCTTTTCTCAGAATTGAGTATTGAGTGAATAATTAATTAGAATCATCCTTTCTAGTTTACACCAACCTGGAACATTTACACAATTTCTCACACACCAGATGCTTCTCGACCAACTGAGTATTAAAGAAAAGCACTCGACAGGTCTTCTGATCATTTGCAACACACACACAATACTGGAGGAGCTCCAGGCAGCAGCTATGGAAAAGAGTAAACTGTCAGCATTTCGAGTTGAGACCCATCTTCAGGTCTCAGTCCGAAATGTCGGCTGTTTACTCTTTTCCAAAGATGGGGGGGGGGGGGGGTGTGTGTGTGTGTGTGTGTGTGTGTGTGTGTGTGTGTGTGTGTGTGTGTGTGTGTGTGTGTGTGTGTGTGTGTGTGTGTTAGTTACTTGGATTTCCAGCACATTTGTGATACTCCTGATCATTTGCTTGCTCAAGCCAAGCACACCGCAGGATAAATATTCAGAGTCATTCCTACAATATACATATTGATAGAACCTTGATTCAAACCTTCTACAGTAAACAGGTTTATTAATTTATAGTATATAGATTACACCACTTTGAACCAATGAAAAATTCAAAGGTGGAGGACCAATTCTTTGCTGATATCCTTGTCAAGAGATCAATCAATTTCACGAAGTTACACATGTATTATCAAAATGCAGGCTCTGGAATGACAGAAAGTACTTCAGTAAGAAGTATCTGCAGCAACAATCAAGAAGATTGAATTCCTTTTTTTCTCTCCCTCATATACACACACACATTACATTTATTTAAAATTATATAGACACAATTTGCTTTTGTTTCAGAGCTAGTGAATGGCTTGGCTTAGTCCTACTTTTCTCAGCACTGCATGCACATCTTTTAAGATGCAAGTCTTACCTTACTTTCACTTGTCAATGATTACTCACCCTTGAGCAATTGCAGCCCTCTGATTTTCAGCTGAATGCTATTCTTCAGAATTACATAATATTGTCATAAAAGACCTGATTATCACAACCAAACTTGATCCTGCTTTTGTCCCAGAGGTGTCTGCACACTTGCCTGTTTATTTCACTAAAGAACAGTAACCTTCGCCAATTTACCTCTCAGCTGAACAGGAGCTCCAAGGATAAGTGTTCCTGTAATGTTTATATCATTGCTTCAGCTCAGTAAGGCAACTAACTAGGGACTGGACCTGCAACCTTCCTGTTCAGCCTGGTTAAGGTCACTCAATTGTTGCACTGACCCACTAAGCCATCAAGCATCTTGAAAACTCAAAGTTGTAAAAATCTTTACCAGCAAGTTTATTCCATTTCCTGCATGAAGAATTTCCTGATATGTCCAAAATTTATTCTTCACTGGTTTAATGTGCATATTCCAATGAATTCAAATGAATTGAAACTATTACTCTCTCTGATTCTGCACTCCACTAAAAGGGTAATATTTATGTGGATTATGATATTCCCACAAATCACTCCAAGATAACACCTCACTAGAGACACTTAGATAATCATATAACCAGACAACAATCTCAATTTACCATTTTAGTAATCTAGACAAAGAGAAAGCATGTGTCTGGCTCAGACAAATAGGAAAGAAAGATGGTTTGGGCACAGTTCCAAAAGCAGGACTCATGGGAAGAACAAGCCATGTTTAGAAATGCAATAATCAAAAGGTAGGAATAGAAAATTGTCCAGCCTCCAGCTAGATGCCTACAAATGAACACTGAAGAAGTTAAAAAGGTTAGATCTTTTGATTAGACAAGACCCACATGAACAATGTGATCATCAGATAAAAGATTACAGGACTTCCAGTCAGTTGAAAAGAAACAATTCACAAACAAAGCACAATACAGACATTATAAATATTGTTACACTACCATTGCTCAGGGGGGAGCATTACATTAATCCTGTGTAAATGTCATCTGTCCACTTTATTAACCCAAGTGTGATACCCTGAGGAGTCTCTATTTAGGATTAATATAGATGTAAATTAGAGAACAGCCTTGTGTGAAGGAATCTAGTAAATATATTTGACAGAGAATCTTATCGAAATGAAATAAAGATAAGGCCACTTGACATTGTTTTAAGAAATACTGTGCCACTTTTGGACTCAGTTAAAGCAGTAACGTGAAACAAACTTTGCAGAAGACATTTCTTGCAATGTGACCATGCCTGCAAGGCCAACATTTATTACCTATCTTTAACTGTCCTCAAGGAGTGGTCAAGAACTACAAATCCTACTTGTGAAGCTATTCCTACAGTGCTGCTGGTGGTAGTGTTTAAGGATTTAAAACCCGTGGCGACGAAAGAGCAGCAATTTATTTTCAAGTCGGGATGATGTATGGCTTGAACAGCACACACACACACACACACGATGGTTCACCCATGCACTTGAAGCCCCTTGTAGTCCTTGGTGGGGGAAGTCATACATTCAGATGGTGTGAGCAGACTATCCCTATTGAGAAAGGCACGGCATGTTCACACACATTGCTGCCACTGCACTTGATCCCTGAGCTAATGTATGTGTAGGATGGCAAATGTGATTCCAATCAAACAGGCTGCTATGTTCGACATGGTTTTGAACTCACAGAGTTATTAGCATTGCATTCATCCAAGTAAATTCAGAGTTTTCCATCTTGTTTTTGATCTGTGCTTTGTAGATGACAGAAAGTCTACATGGTGCCAAAAGGTGAGTCACTCATAGGATACCCAGTCTTTGATCTGTCCTTACAGTTATGACATCTTTTAGGCTATTTCAGCTAAGTGTCTGGTCAATGATGAATCACAGAATGTTAAAATTGGGTGATTCAACACTGACAAGTCCATTGAATGTCAAGAGACAATAATCAGTCCTTGTCCCTTTGAAGATGGACATTTTTCCATTGTGACATAAATACTACACTTAGCTGCATATGCCCACTTGCTGTATCGGTCTTGCTGCATGTAAGCATAAAGTGAAAGATAATAAAGATTAGCTTTATTTGTCACATGTACATCGGAACATCCAATGAAGTATGTCGTTTGTGCCAATGTCCAACATTGTCCAAATATGTGCTGGAGGCAGCCCGCAAGTGTCGCCGTACACCCAACATAGAACGCTCACATCTCAGTAACCCTTACTGCTCCATACATCCTTTGGAATGTGGGAGGAAACTGGAGCACACAGAGGAAGCCCACACAGTCATAGGAAGAATGTACAAACGCCTTACCAACAGAGGCGAGAATTGAACCCTAATTGCTGCCACTGTAAAACGTTACTCTAGCCACTATGTTACCATGCTGTCGCGCTTCATTTGCAAAAGGAATCAATTATTGCAAAATAATCAAACATTCTTACGTGATAGAAGGAAGGTAACTGCTGAAGCAGCTTAGCATGCTTCAGATACTGCCCTGGGGAACATCCATAGTGATGACCTGGGGCTGGGATGATTGGTCAGAGTTGAGGTAGCAGGGCCCAGGTTAGAGGGCAAGGAACAAGCAGAGGTTTAACCAATTTAAGTGCAATAGTCAGGTATGGGTCAAATCAAGGCAGATCTCAGGTCCGAAAGCAGATTGAAGCAGCAGTGCCTGAGTCTGACAGCAGGGATCTGTTGTGTATTTAATATTTCAGTAATATTTGAGTAATCCTGTATATATATTCATTGATTAAACATTCTTGTTTGTCTAAATAATTCATTACAAATTATATGTATAAATACTTGAATTGCATACATCATCATGCTACAATGTGATACATGTGAAGAGAAAAGTTAGACTCACTTCTCTTGGCTCTCTTGTTTACCTTTGAATTAGTTTAATGTTTTGAACCTACAAAACCCAAAAGTGGCAATGAGGTATTTTAAAGTATAGCCTGAGATAGCTACTGACCTGTTGAAGTGCAATGTGATGGTCAAGTTTTAAAAAGGCAGCGTAACACATGTTCTTTGTAAGGGAAGACATGACTGAGTTTTAAAAAGGCAGAACAGGCTTTTCAGAATCATGTCGGGCTGACTAAAATAAATGAACTGCATAGGGAAGAGAAAAGGATAAAAACTCAAGTTGCAGATTCAGAAAGAGCATGAATCTGCATGCTTTTGATGAAAAATCTGATAATGACAGTTTCATAGGACTATGTAGCCTTGAGATTTACAATGTGAAAACTCACAACAGAAAAGCAACATGGCTTACACCAGAAGTGAGCAGCAAATTAATTAAAGTGAAATTGGACACTGACTCAGATGTTTCAGTCACTCTGCAAAATGAGTTGGAACGGTACTTCAAAGATACTAAACTGAAATCTGCAGATATCCAAGTAAGAACTGTTACTAGAGAAAAGATCGTACCTGTGGAAATGATATTAATGATAGGAAGTCCCAGAACCTGAGATTTTTTTCCACAGTCACAAGTCTCACCTGCCAAGCAAAGGAATCCCCCTTGTCAGAAAGACATAATCCTGCAAGAGTAAGAAAGCCCCCGCAGCGATTAAATCTTTAGGCCTGAATGGAACAAATGAAGCATTGAATATACTGTGAATGTCTGTATAGTGGATATATTATATAGTAAACTGTGTATATAGTTATATAGTTGAGATGCATCCTATATTGAGTTGGAGTTTGTAGCTAAGCAGGGAAGAGTATTGTGTATTCAATATTTCAGTAATATTTGAGTGTGTGTGTATATATATATATAGATTCATGTTCTTCTTTGTTTAAGTAATTCATTATGGGTTATCTTTAAATACGTGAATTGCATATGTCATTACACTACCACGATACATGCGTGCCTCACTTAAAGTAAAGAACGAAGGTAGACTCACTTCTACCAGCAAAGTTACAAAACATAACAGGATCGATCAGTTGTTTGGCTAATTTAAATGTGGGCCAGATTGAAGAGGTCAGGGTATTGTGGCCAGGTGTTCAGCTCGCTACTCTGTAAGGTTTATTTGTCTCTGCGCTGAACTGAGGCTATGGCCTGTAACTAACTGGCTTCATGAATTTCAGTTCTAAATGTTATTTGCACAATTTATTTTTTCTTCTGTACATTGGGTATTTGACAGTATTTTTAAATGGTTTCTATTGGGTTTCTATTGTGTGTCAATGCGAGGAGCATTCGTGACAAGTTATTAATTATTGATTAATAATTATTAATTAGTTATTAATGAATATGATATAGTTGGGATCACAGAGACATGGCTCCAGGGTGACCAAGGATGGGAGCTCAACATCCAGGGATATTCAATATTCAGGAGGGATAGACAGGAAAGAAAAGGAGGTGGGGTAGCATTGCTGATTAGAGAGGAGATTAATGCAATAGAAAGGAAGGACATTAGCCTGGAGGATGTGGAATCGATATGGGTAGAGCTGCATAACACTAAGGGGCAGAAAACGCTGGTGGGAGTTGTGTACAGGCCACCTAACAGTAGTAGTGAGGTTGGGGATGGCATTAAACAGGAAATTAGAAATGCGTGCAATAAAGGAACAGTAGTTATAATGGGTGACTTCAATCTACATATAGATTGGGCGAACCAAATTGGTAAGGGTGCTGAGGAAGAGGATTTCTTGATGTATGCGGGATGGTTTTCTGAACCAATATGTCGAGGAACCAACTAGAGAGCAGGCCATTCTAGATTGGGTATTGAGCACTGAGGAAGGGTTAGTTAGCAATCTTGTCGTGCGAGGCCCCTTTGGTAAGAGTGACCATAATAAGGTGGAATTCTTCATTAAGATGGAGAGTGACATAGTTAATTCAGAAACAAAGGTTCTGAACTTAAAGAAGGGTAACTTTGAAGGTATGAGACGTGAATTAGCTGAGATAGACTGGCAAATGATACTTAAAGGGTTGACGGTGGATATGCAATGGCAAGCATTTAAAGATCACATGGATGAACTACAACAATTGTTCATCCCAGTTTGGCAAAAGAATAAACCAGGGAAGGTAGTGACCCATGGCTGACAAGGGAAATTAGGGATAGTATCAAGTCCAAAGAAGAAACATATAAATTAGCAAACAAAAGCGGCACACCTGAGGACTGGGAGAAACTCAGAGACCAGCAGAGGAGGACAAAGGACCTAATTAGGAAAGGGAAAAAAGATTATGAGAGAAAACTGGCAGGGAACATAAAAACTGACTGTAAAAGCTTTTATAGATATGTGAAAAGAAAAAGATTGGTCAAGACAAATGTAGGTCCTTTACAGTCAGAAACAGGTGAATTGATCATAGGGAACAAAGACATGGCAGACCAGTTGACTAACTACTTTGGTTCTGTCTTCACTAAGGAGGACATAAATAATCTTCCGGAAATAGTAAGGGACCGAGGGTCTAGTGAAATGGAGGAACTGAGGGAAATACATGTTAATAGGGAAGTGGTGTTAGGTAAATTGAAGGGATTAAAGGCAGATAATTCCCCAGGGCCAGATGGTCTGCATCCCAGAGTGCTTAAGGAAGTAGCCCAAGAAATAGTGGATACATTAGTGATAATTTTTCAAACCTCCTTAGATTCTGGATTAGTTCCTGAGGATTGGAGGGTGGCTAATGTAACCCCACTTTTTAAAAAAGGAGGGAGAGAGAAACCGGGGAATTGTAGACCGGTTAGTCTGACATCAGTGGTGGGGAAAATGCTAGAGTCGGTTATCAAAGATGTGATAACAGCACATTTGGAAAGAGTTGAAATCATCGGACAAAGTCAGCATGGATTTGTGAAAGGAAAATCATGTCTGACGAATCTTAAATAATTTTTTGAAGATGTAACTAGTAGAGTGGATAGGGGAGAGCCAGTGGATGTGGTATATTTGGATTTTCAAAAGGCTTTTGACAAGGTCCCACACAGGAGATTAGTGTGCAAACTTAAAGCACACGGTATTGGGGGTATGGTATTGATGTGGATAGAGAATTGGTTGGCAGACAGGAAGCAAAGAGTGGGAGTAAACGGGACCTTTTCAGAATGGCAGGCAGTGACCAGTGGGGTTCCGCAAGGCTCAGTGCTGGGACCCCAGTTGTTTACAATATATATTAATGATTTAGACGAGGGAATTAAATGCAGCATCTCCAAGCTTGCGGATGACACAAAGCTGGGCGGCGGTGTTAGCTGTGAAGAGGATGCTAAAAGGATGCAGGGTGACTTGGATAGGTTAGGTGAGTGGGCAAATTCATGGCAGATGCAATTTAATCTGGATAAATGTGAGGTTATCCACTTTGGTTGCAAGAACAGGAAAACAGATTATTATCTGAACGGTGGCCAATTAGGAAAAGGGGAGGTGCAACGAGACCTGGGTGTCATTGTACACCAGTCATTGAAGGTGGGCATGCAGGTACAGCAGGCGGTGAAAAAGGCAAATGGTATGTTGGCATTCATAGCAAAAGGATTTGAGTACAGGAGCAGGGAGGTTCTACTGCAGTTGTACAAGGCCTTGGTGAGACCGCACCTAGAATATTGTGTGCAGTTTTGGTCCTCTAATCTGAGGAAAGACATTCTTGCCATAGAAGGAGTACAGAGAAGGTTCACCAGATTGATTCCTGGGATGGCAGGACTTTCATATGAAGAAAGACTGGATTGACTAGGCTTATACTCACTGGAATTTAGAAGATTGAGGGGGTATCTTATTAAAACGTATAAAATTCTAAAGGGATTGGACAGGCTAGATGCAGGAAGATTGTTTCTGATGTTGGGGAAGTCCAGAACGAGGGGTCACAGTTTAAGGATAAAGGGGAAGCCTTTTAGGACCGAGATGAGGAAAAACTTCTTCACACAGAGAGTGGTGAATCTGTGGAATTCTCTGTCACAGGGAACAGTTGAGGTCAGTTCATTGGCTATATTTAAGAGGCAGTTAGATATGGCACTTGCGGCTAAAGGGATCGGGGGTATGGAGAGAAAGCAGGTACAGGGTTCTGAGTTGGATGATCAGCCATGATCATACTGAATGGCAGTGCAAGCTCGAAGGGCTGAATGGCCTACTCCTGCACCTATTTTCTATGTTTCTATGTTTCTTTTATGTCTGCCTGTAAGAAGACAAATCTCAAGGTTGTATGTATCATACATACTTTGATAATAAATGTACTTTTGAATTTACTTTTTAACTGATTGCAATTTGAAGCAACTGAATTTAGCAGAAATCACTGTTTATAGGGTACTCAAAATCATACTTCAGAGGGACCCTAAGTTTGGACTAAAAGACAAGCTTCAGTAACAACCCATGGTGAAACTATTGGATTGTTGCAACATAAACTTCCAATTTATTGAATCCCTTAAGGGAAGAAAATCTGTCTGTCTTATCCAGTCTGGAGTAACGATGACTCAAAACCACTAATCAGCTTACCTCTTGGCTATCTTTTCTGTTTAGGGGCAATTAGGGAATGAGCTGCCAGAAGATGCAGGGATATCCACATTCTATGAACAATAAAAACAAACTGAGACTGAGTAATAGTTTCCATAGAATAGAAACATTGGCAAAAATGATATCAGATATACATCCCGTTTTCTCTTTTTTTCCCATCTAGGAAGAACGTCCTTCATGTATCACCTCAGCATTTTGGTTGTGAGCAGTTACTTGTGGTGCTAAGCATCTAAGTACCAGTTAACAGCAAGACAAATAATAGTTGATCATAACAAGACCATCGATAAAGGGAGAACCTCAGTCACATTCAGGATTAAAAAGCATTAATGAAATTAAGTGTTCTTTTTACAAAGTTTGAAAAATAAATATGAAGGAAATAACTGGTCTCCAGAATGAATGGAAAGGTCAAATTAAAATAGGGATGCAACAAACTGGGAAAAAAAAACCTTCCAGTTAGCATGTAATTGCAAAGAAAGGTTAAAAGCATTATTAAAGGTGAGCATCTTTATCTAACGTTCCTTCTCACACTTTAGGAATAGAGTAGTGCAACTCAGCGGAAAATAGGCAATACGCCAGAGTAGATCAATATTGCAAACATTTCTAGGTTTCTCAGCATCAGTCAGGAAATGTCCCACAACATTTTGGCAGAGTTTTCATTCCCCCCAGCACTCTTATCTGGCACAGAACTGATCCAGGTTATGTCAACTTTCAAACAACTCCTAAAATATCATCCTCAGGATATTCCACACCACTGGCTTGTATAAACAGTTTTTACTAAACTAAACAATTTCTCACTAAACAATGCTACTTAAAGGATAACCCTGCACTGGCCTTGAGCCTTGACTTCCTCATCGGGAGACAACAGTCAGTGAGGATTGGTAATAACATTTCCTCCTCATGGACAATCTGCACAGTTGCACCTCAAGGATGCCTGCTCAGCTCACTGTTCTAGCCTCTCTACATTCAGACTGTGGGTGTAGCGCAATTGCCAATTATGCTTTCGTAGATGACACACCTATTGTTGGCAGAATTTCAGATGATATAGAGAAGGGTTACGGGAATGAGATTGTTCAGCTAGTTGACAAATGTATGACAAATACAACCTTGCACTCAACATCAGCAAGACCAAGAATTGATGTGGATTTCAGGAATTGGAAGTGAAATAGTCACATGTTAGCCCTTACTGAGGGATCAGCAATGGAAAATGTGAGCAGCTTCAAATTCCTGGGCATCAGCATCTCAGAGGATCTATCCTGGGCCCAACACACTGATGCAATCATGAAGAAGGCATGCCAGCAGCTCTACTTTGTTAGGACTTTCAGAAGATCTGGTATCTCACCAAATACTCTTGAAAATTTATATAGATGTTCTGTGGAAAACATTCTGATTGGTTACATCTCATCCTTGGATGGAGCCTCCAATGCACAGAAGGTAGAGGGTCATAGACCCTGCCAACTCTATTAGGGTCACAACTCTCTTCACCTTTGACAACACCTTTAAGAGGGGGTACGTCAGGAAGAGGGCATCAATCATTAAGGATCCTTGCCTTCTGGGACATGCCCTTTTGTCATTACTATCATCAGGAATGAGATACTGGAATGCAAAGATCCACATTCAACAATTCAGAAACTACTTTGCTGCTGCCATTACATTTCTGAACAGTCCATGTATATATGAACACTGCCTCATTATTCTGTTTTATTGTGCAATATTTATTTTTGTAATTTATAGCAATTTTACATCTTTGCACAGTACTGCTACCACAAAGCAAATTTCACATAGCATAATTCAGTAATAACGATTCTGATTTGGATAAGGTCTATGGTCTGTCACAAGCTCACATGCAGCCTCACCCATGAACCTTGATTGGTTTGTCCATGGAGACAAGGCCACAGTTCGTCTCAGCTTCCTCACCCACACACCATTTTATTCTACTGCTGATAATCCCTGCTATTTCTCAAAATTTGCTGCATTAAGGATGTCACTCAATCTCCACTATCAAGGAAAGTGGTGCACCTAATAACAGAACTGGGATACTACTGGATGAGCTAACTGTGTGAGACAATGAGGCATTGGTAATGGCACTGTACAATTTATCAAAACTGGAAAAGAATATGAAGAGATTCTCTTTTGTAAAATATTAAAAACAAATATCAGTAAGAATCAATCTATGATGAGCTCAAAATGTATATTGAGGATGAATGTATTCCGATTAGGAACATGATTTCTTGTGCGACAGATGGAGCACGACAGGTCGCCATGCTGGTTTTGTGGCAATTAGGAAAAAAAAAATCCAAGTCTGTTTGAAATCCATTGTGTAATTTATCATCAACATCTCATAGCCAAAACTCTCACATTTTTCAAGGATGTCTCTTGTAATATCTGCTATCAACAAAATTAAAGTTTATGCATTAAATAAAAAAATTCGCCATGAAGAGTTTTGAACACTTGCTTCTTCACACTGAAGTGCGCTGGCTGTCAAAAGGCAGCTGCTTAAAACATTTCTTTGATCTTTTTGACACTATGGTTGAATTTTTTGTGCAAAGTCGATAAGAGCTTGGGAAACAAGATTGAACTTCTCAGAATCAGAATCAGGTTTATTATCACCGGCATGTGACGTGAAATTTGTTAACTTAGCAGCAGCAGTTCAATGCTATACATAATCTAGCAGAGAGAGAAACAAATAGTAATAAATAAAATAAAACATAATAAATAAACAAGTAAATCAATCACATATATTGAATAGATTTTTTCAAATGTGCAAAAAAAATACTGTATATTAAATAAGTGTCCAAAGCTTCAATGTCCATTTAGGAATTGGATGGCAGAGGGGAGGAATCTGTTCCTGAATCACTGAGTGTGTGCCTTCAGGCTTCTGTACCTCCTGCCTGATGGTAACAGTGAGAAAAGGGCATGCCTTGGGTGCTGGAGGTCCTTAATAATGGATGCTGCATTTATGAGATACCACTCCCTAAAGATATCCTGGATACTTTGTAGGCTAGTGTCCAAGATGGAGCTGACTAGATTTACAAACTTCTGCAGCTTCTTTCGGTCCTGTGCAGTAGCCCCCCATACCAGGCAGTGATGCAGCCTGTCAGAATGCTCTCCATGGTATAACTATAGGCGTTTTTGAGTGTATTTGTTGACATGCCAAAGCTCTTCAAACTCCTAATGAATTATAGCTGCTGCCTTGCCTTCTTTATAACTACATTGATATGTTGGGACCAGGTTAGATCCTCAGAGACCTTGACACCCAGGAATTTGAAGCTGCACACTCTCTCCACTTCTGATTCCTCTATGAGGATTGGTATGTGTTCCTTCATCTTCCCCTTCCTGAAGTTCACAATCAGCTCTTTCGTCTTACTCACGTTGAGCGCCAGATTTTTGCTGAGGCACCAATCCAGTAGTTGGCGTACTGTACGCCCTCTCATCACCACCTGAGATTCTCCCAACAATTGTTGTATTGTCAGCAAGTTTGCATATGGTACTTGAACTATGCCTAGCCACACAGTCACTTGTATACAGAGAGTAGAGCAGTGGGCTAAGCACACACCCGAGGTGCACCAGTATTGATCGTCAGCGAGGAGGATATGTTATCACCAATCCACACAGACTGTGGTCTTCCAGTTAGGAAGTCGAGGATCCTATTGCAGAGTGAGGTACAGAGGCCCAGGTTCAGCAACATATTAATCAGGATTGAGGGAATTATGGTATTAAATACTGAGCTATAGTCAATGAACAGCATCCTGACGTAGGTGTTTATGTTGTCTAGGTGGTCTAAAGCCATGTGGAGAGCCATTAAGATTGCGTCTACCATTGACCTATTGTGGTGAAAGGCAAATTGCAATGTGTCCAGGTCCTTGCTGAGGCAGGAGTTCAGTCTAGTCATAACCAACCTCTCAAAGCATTTCATCACTGTCAGTGTGAGTGCTACCGGGTGATAGTCATTAAGGCAGCCTTCATTATTCTTCTTTGGCACTGGTATAATTGTTGCCTTTTTGAAGCAAGTGGCTTATCTACATGAAGATGTGGCATACCTAGCCGATCTGTATGACAAAATGAGCATTCTAAATATGACAGTGTAGGGTGAAAAATTCAATTTAATCCAGGCAAAAATGCAGTGCAGTGGAAATATGTAAGTAAAATATTGGGAGAAGAATGTTCTCACAGTTTACCTACATGAAAAGTATGGCATTCTCTTTCACAGACAGTGATTTTCAAGATTAATGCTGACACCTGTAATCACTGAAGATGGATTTTCAGAATCAATTGAAGAATTTGAGTGAACTGGTAATTCTGGACTGGGTAAGTAACCAGTTACTGTGGGTGGAAGTTCCCACTTGCTTCAAAAAGGCAACAATTATACAAGTGCCTAAGAAGAATAATGAATAATGTGAGCTGCCTTAATGACTATCGCCTGGTACTACTCACATCTACAGTGATGAAATGCTTTGAGAGGTTAGTCATGGCTAGACTGAACTCCAGCCTCAGCAATGACCAGGACCCACTGCAATTTGCCTATCGCCACAATAGGCAGATGCAATCTCAATGGCTCTTCATGGCTTTAGAACAGCAGGACAATATGTCAGGGTGCTGTTCATTCACTATAGCTCAGCACATAACACCATCATTCCCACAATCCTGATTGAGAAGTTACAGAACCTGGGCCTCTGTACCTCCCTCTGCAATTGGATCCTAGACTTCCTAACCAGAAAACCACAATCTGTGTGGATTGGTGATCATATCTCCTCTTTGCTGGCAAACAACATTGGTGCACCTCAGGGTTGTGTACTTAGCCCACTGCTCTACTCTCTACATACACATGACTGTGTGGCTAGGTATACCTCAAATACCATCTATAAATTTGCCGATGATACAACAATTGCTGGTAGAATCTCAGGATCTCAAGAGGACAGACCGCCAACTAGCGGAGTGGTGTTGCAGCAACAACCTTGCATTCAACATTAGTAAAACAAAAGAGCTGATTGTGGACTTCAGGAAGGGTAAGATGAAGGAACACATACCAATCCTCATAGACGGATCAGAAGTGGAGAGAGTGAGCAGTTTCAAGTTCCTGAGCGTCACTGTCTCTGAGGATCTAAGCTGGTCCCAACATGTCGATGCAGTTATAAAGAAGGCAAGACAGCAACTATACTTCATTAGGAGTTTGAAGAGATTTATGTCCACAAATACATCTATAGATGTACCCTGGAGAGCATTCTGAAGGCTGCATCACTGTCTGGTATGGTGGGGGGAAGGGCTACTGCACAGGATCAAAAGAAGCTGTAAAGAATTGTAAATTTAGACAGCTCCATCTTGAGTACTAGCCTACAAAGTACCCAGGACATCTTCAAGGAATGGTGTCTCAGAAAGGCAGCATCCATTATTTAGGACTTCCAGCACTGAGAGCATGTCCTTTTCTCACAGTTACCATCAGGTAGGGGGTACAGAAGCCTGAAGGCACACACTCAGCAATTCAGAAACAGCTTCTTCCCCTCTGCCACCCAATTCCTAAATGGACATTGAACCTGTTATTAGTGCCTCACTTTTTAAATATATATTTCTGCTTTTGCACAATTTTTAATTTATTCAATATATGTACACTGCAGTTTATTTATTTATTCATGTATTTATTTTTAATTACTTCTTTTCTTCTCCTATATTATGCATTGCATTGAACTACTGCTGCTAAGTTAACAAATTTCATGACACATGCCGGTGATAATAAACCTGATTCTGATTCTTTGCAAGGAGAAAAACCAGGAAGAGAGCTTGCAAGAAGAAATCATCAAAATTCAGAATGATGAAGAAGCAAAAATGTTTTTCAAAAACCCCAGCTTTTGTGGTATGTGGCCACACTGTCATACAAAGCTTCCTGGTCTTTGGAGTCGAGCCAATCTGCTCTTCATTGCATTTCCATCATTCTACCTTGTTGATAGAGACTTCCATGCAGTGAACCACATACTCACAAGAAACAGAAACTGCTTGGACATTGTTATGTATGGGGACTTAAGGCTTTTGCTGTCACAACGTGAACTAGATATTTCAACTCTTGCTAAAAACCATCAAGCTCAAGGATCACTTTAACGTCAAAGCTGCTGTAGAGCACACAGGTACCATGCAAGCTAGGTGTAAAGGCAAATAAAAATTTAAAGCAGTATCATTTTTCTCATGTGAGATATATTTTTACACTATTGGGGTGCTGGAAAGTATACTGTGCCTAAGAGTGGCAATGGCAAGTATGAAGCTGCTTCAGCAACAGCGTTAGCAAGTATGAAAGTGCTTTAGGAGGACATCGGGCTAAAAAACATTTGGAAACACTGCACTGTAGTGTGATCCTGTAGCAGTTTAACTCAATCTGATTACTTACACAGGTGCAATCAAGTGGTAAACATCATCTACCAAAATCTTGCTTTAAGATATAAATTCATAAAATACATCACACCATACTATATACAGTACACAAGCCTGATCCAGTTTCAGAGACAGTCCTACGACTAACCCATTATTACAGATAAGAGAATCCATAATACAATAAATATCTAGATATAATATTACAGGATAAACAAGCAAGAACAGCTGACTTGATAGATATAGCCATTCCAAACACAAAAAACATATGAAGTTCAATAAGTGAAACACATCAGAACTATGCTGAATTAATCCCCTGATGAGAATTGGCTCATGGAGCTTTCATCCTCTTGAAATCAATAATCAACTCCTTAGTTTTGCTGACATCGGGTGAGAGGTTATTGTTCTGGCATCATACAGGCAGATTTTCATTTTCCCTCCAATATGCTGATTCATCACCACCTTTGGTCCGACCAAGGAGGTGTCATCAGCAAATATGAATAAGGCATTGGACCTGTGCTTAGCCTCACTGTCGTAAGTATAAAGCGAGTAGAATAGAAGGCTAAGCACTGTGGTAAACCTGTGCTGATGGAGATTGTGGAGCAGCTGTTGTTGCCAATCTGAACACACTGGGGTCTGTAAGTGAGGAAATCAAGGATCCAGTGCACAAAGAGGGATTGAGGCCAAGACCTTCAAGCTTATTGATTACTTTTTCAGGAATGATAGTATTGAATGCCGGCTTGTAGTCAATAAAGAGCATCCTAATGTAAGCATCTTCATTCTCCAGATGTTCCAGGGCTGATTGAAGGGCCATTGAATTGGCATCTGCTGTTGACCTGTTGTGACGGTAGGCAAATTGGAGTGAATCCAATTCACTTCTCAGGCAGGAGTTGATATGCTTCAACACCAGCCTCCCAAAGTGTTTCATCACTGTGGATGCAAGTGCAAATGCATGATATTTATTGAGGCAGGTTACCATGTTCTTCTTAGGTACTGGTATAACTGAAGCCTGTTTGAAGCAGCTGAGCACCTCTGTCTGCCAAAACGAGATGTTAAAGATACGGCGAACATTCCAGCCAGTTGATTGAGTACTTGGCCAGGTACCCCATCTGGGCTGGATGCTTTCCGTGGGTTCACCCTCATGACAAATCCGCTCAAGTCAGCTTCAGAGACTGAAGTCACAGGGTCGTAGGTGGCTGTGAGAGTTCATTAAGTTACCACCGTGTTTTGATGACCAAAGTGAACATAGAAGGCATTGAACTCATCAGGGGGCAAAGCCTTTGTTGTCACCTTACGTCACTTGGTTTCACTTTTTCGGAGGTAATAACATTCAAGCCCTGCCAGAGCTGTCAAACATCCTTAAGTGTTTCAAGTTTGGTCCAGAATTGCCACTTCACACATGTAATGGTTTTCTGGAGATTGTACCTGGACCTTTTGTAATTTACTTGGTCGCCAGACATGAATACCATTGACCTGGCCCTCAGTAGATTGTGACTATCATGGTTCATTGAGGGTTTCTGGTTGGAGCAGATGCTGAATGATATTGTGGGGACACACTCTTCTATGCCTGTTTTTTATAAAGTCCATGACAACCATGGTGTATTCATTCAGATCCACAGATGTGTTCTTGAACACGGCCCAGTCCACTGACTCCAAGCAATCCTGTGGCTGCTTGTCTGTCTCCAGCAACCACCTCTTTGTTGTCCTTATCTCTGAAGCCTTGCTCTTCAGTTTCTGCCTGTATGCAGGTAGGAGAAGAACAGCCAAGTGATCAGACTTCCCAAAATGAGATCTAGACATGGAACGGTAAACATTCCTATTGGTAGTATAGCAGTGGTCCAGTGTATTGAGACCCCTGGTGCTACACGTGATATGTTGATAATAGCTGGACAAATATTTCTTCAAATAAGCCTGATTGAAGTCTCTGATGATGATCAGAAGGCTTTGTGCTTGCAACTGAGGCTGTCTGTATCCCTCTTGCATAAAGTTCATGCCTTCCTTGGATACAGTTCTTCATCAGCTTGTCCTGCTCTGTCTTACCCTTGAGAACTCTCTCCTACTTCACATTTATCATGGCAACATCTATTTAGTAAACAGCTGGAAGAGTGCTGATTATGTTGCAAAATGTCCCTTCAAGGGCTGGTGGCCAAATTCACAGCTGCCATGCCATGAGAACGTATAATAAATCAAAACAATAACATGCACAGAAACTAACACAGTGTGGCACTACACACAGGAACTTGATGGATCTTTTCTGCAAGCCACACAATTGAAGGTTGTTCTGTTTATGGGACCTTCAAATACAGTGCTACAGTGACAAATCATGTTATTTTAACTACATTAAAATATAGTAATGCAATTTTCAGGCTGTTAGAAGAAATGAGAACTCTGGAGGTTAAAGTTAAAAGTGAAATTGCAAATGAATTACTATCAGAGTATTTAAACTTGTGCAAGCGAATGCAAGAAATGGAGAGGATGCACATATTTACATGATTAAAACTGCATAACTGCACTCTAATTTTCATACCACATCAACAAAAGTCACCTGCAATTATAAGTATCCCACAGTGGCTGAACATTTGAATTAATCTAACATTCTGAAACACCTAGCACAGAGGATTACTTTCTAAATGTTTGCAGTGAACCTGGAGTACTACCTCTCAACAGAAATTAGAAGTTGGCAAGGCAGAATTACTTGATAAGTGGATGGGGACCGTGTGAACATGTTATCTCGAACTGACGGACTAGAAAGTCCTGCAGGCAAAAATAACAAAGGGTAACTTTTGGGTGTTGATTCCCATCATTCTGAGCTACTCGGGGCTCTTGCAGTTATCTGGGGCATCTTTGGTGCTAGAGCACATTCCTCCATTCAGAACATTCTCTCAATTGTATCTCCACTCATTGTTTAATTTTATTTCCACAGCTCTTTTCTTGGACCTACATCATTCTCTTTCTGTGCAGGTTGGTAAGGATATCAAGTTGAAATTTATTGTCATTTCAACCGTATATACGAATGCTAACAAACGAAACAACGCTCCTCCAGACTAAGGTGCACCATGCAGTACTTATAACTCATAGCACAGGAAGGGAAATTGCCATAAATACATTTTAAAAACTTTTACAACACATGTTAAAAAGTAAATCGCTTAACGCTACTGGCACTTCATACATGGTGAAACCTGGGTGGTTTAGGGGGTTCAGTAGTCTTATTGCCTGGGGGAAGAAGCTGTTTCCCATCCTAACCATTCTTGTCCTAATGTTACGGTACCTCCTGCCTGATGGCAGGGAGTCAAAGAGGTTGTTGGACCAATGGGAAGTTTCATTGACAATGCCAAGGTCCCTCTATATGCAGCACTCCTGGTAAGTATCTCAAACGGGTGGAATAGAGACCCTGGTGATCCTCTCTGCAGCCCTTACATTCTTTTGTAAGTCTTGCGGTATGATACTTTGCATTTCCCGTACCAGACGGTGGGGCAGCTGGTCAGGACATGCTCAAGGATGCCCCTGTAAAAACTGGGCATTAAACGAATGTGGGAGGGGGGGAGGCTCGCTCATCTCAATCTCCTCAGAAAGTGGAGATTCTATTGTGACGAAAGAGGTTGTGCTGAGGGACCAAGTGAAATTGTCTGTTATGTGCACTCCCAGACACTTGTGTTTCTCCAAAGAGGAGCTGTGATCAATCTGCACCTTCCTAAAACCCACAATCTCTGAGATTGAGACTCAAGTTGTTGTGCTCACTTCACTTCAGCTGCTCTCTCTACCTCCTCTCCGTATGTTATCGCATCAGCGTTATTGATGAAGCCTACAATTGTTGCATCATCAGCAAACTTGATGAATTGGTTTGAACTGGAACTAGCAGTACAGTCGTCAACAGTAGCAGGCTGAGCACGCAACCCTGTGGGCACCGGTGCTCATTGTGACGGAGTTAGTGATGGTGCTGCCAACAAGGACTGATTGTCTTTCTGCCAAGAAGTCCAAAATCCTATTACAGAGAGAGGCAGTGAGACCCAACAAGGACAGTTTACCCACCAGCTTCTGAGGGACGAACATATTAAATGCTTTTGTCTACATGTTTTGTTTATATGCCATTTTTTTGTGAATGTGTGGAATTTCACAACAACACAATCATTAGCATCACAATAAAAAATTTGATGCATTCCTCCCTGAAGAAACCACCCACTGATTATCACCACACTAGTAACAAACCAACAAACGGATAAGATCTAATGGTTTTAAGCTGCCGTAGGTAAAATAATAAAGGAATTTGTTGGCAAATGCTTAAAAAGAGGAAGTTCCCACTTGACACACTACACAAGGATTGTTACAGAAAATATTTCCTACCAAATGCACAGATCATCCCTGTGCGACAGGAGAAAACACATCATAGTACAATAGTCTTTGTTTTATTACTTTGTACATTTTTGTTGCACAGTATTCCACATTATTGCACATTGGTAAATTATTACTGTATATATTATTAGTTAATATTATTATATATTATTACTGTTAAGTGTGTTTTTAAATGTTGCTGCTGTAACAAAATAATTTCCCACTCAGGATCAATAAAGTACTTATTATTATTATTATTACTATCATCATTTGAGAAGGTTATTGATGAACATATTACACAATCTCTGATCCAGCAATATACAAATATTTTTTTGGAGTTCTATATAAAGAGTTCTAGTTAAGCCTTTAAGTAATGCCTTTGAAATTCAAAGTTTAAAATGGGACTAGGTAAGAAGTTGGAATTTTAAAAAAGTAGATGTGAAAGATGGCAAGCTTTTAAAGGAAATTATTTTTATGCTATCCTCTAATGACTATTACACATTTTGAACAGGGTTAAATAGTGATCTTTGGCCATTAAAAGTAAGATTGAAGCATGTACACAAGTTGCTCCTGGCAGCTGTGACAGAGAAATTCTCTTGTCAAGCAAACAAGGAATTTCCTGAAAATGAAGAAGTGTACTCAAAAGAGATAGAACACCACTGACATCTCAATGGATCTGGAATAGATAAGCAAATTAGATACATTTCATTTTAACACCCATAAAAGAATTACAGAACATGTAGGTTATAACTAGGTTAATTGTAGGTCATAAACTAGCTTGGTATGTTAATTGGTCATTGTAAATTGTCCCGTGATTCGGCTAAGATAAAATGGGGGCGGTACAGCTTGAAGTACCAGAAGGGCCTATTCTGCAGGGTATCTCAATAAATAAAGTATATTAGTAACTAGAGAATGAATTTGGGGACCTTCTAGTAACTGCTAATTACAATACCTGGTAAGAGTGGGCTCCCTCACCTCTGCCCCTCTGGCCCTCAGGGCTGTGTCCTAAGCCCATTCCTTTACTTCCTGGATACCTATGACTGTGTCACCACCCACAGCTCCAATCTGCTAATTAAATTTGCAGATGATACTACATTGATTGGCCTTATCTCAAATAATAACAAGGCAGCCTACAGAGAAGAAGTCATCACCTTGACATAGCAGTGTCAAGCAGACAACCTCTCCCTTAATGTCACAAAAACAAAGGAGCTGGTTGTGGACTACAGGAGGAATGGAGACAGGCTAACCCCTGTTGACATCAATGGATTTGGGGTTAAGAGGGCGAACAGCTTTAAGTTCCTCGGTATACACATCACCAAGGACCTCACTTGGCCTGTACACACTGGCCGTGTGGTGTAAAAAGCACTTTCAACTCAGACAGTTGAAGAAGTTCTGCATGAGTCCCCAAATCCTAAGGACTTTCTACAGGCATATTATTGAGAGCATCCGACTGGCTGTATCACTGCCTGGTATGGGAACTGTACCTCCCTCAATCGCAGGACTCTGCAGAGAGTGGTGTGGACAGCCCAGCACATCTGCAGATGTGGACTTCCCACTATTCAGAACATTTACAGCAACAGGTGTGTAAAAAGGGCCCAAGTCACCCCAACCACAACTGTTCCAGCTGCTACCATCCTGGAAATGCTATCACAGCATTAAAGCCAGGACCAACAGGCTCTGGGACAGCTTCTTCCACCAGGCCATCAGACTGATTAATTCACGCTGACACAATTGTATTTCTAAGCTATATTGACTGATCTGTTGCATATCTTACTGAACATAATATTTATTACAAATTACTACAATTTACACACTGCACATTCAGATGTAGACGTAATGTAAAGATTTTTACTCCTCATGTAGGTGAAGGATGTAAGAAATAAAGTCAATTCAATTCACTGTAACAACACTGCTATAACCATCAATTCAAATATTAAGATACTTAATTAACATCAAAAAGGGTTAAGCTTCCAAGTACAGATTGGAGTCAAACTACAACTATCACGGCTCAGGAAAATTTCCCCTTCTTTCAGAGAAGATGATAAACCAGATCCAACATGTGATTCTGGAAACAAATATGAACTTGGGAATTCGGCAGGAAACAGCGTCTCAGGAGAACCACATGCCTAGTGGGGAGAGTGAAGGCCCAAGACACCCATTAAACATATGCTGGGAACACTACAAACAAAACCCAACAACAAATCTGTGAACAATGTCTGTTTTTTTACCAGAAGATATTTTAAAAATGGGGACAGATCTGCCAATAACTGGCAAGCAGCCTAATGTTGCCAACAGCATGCCATCTGGAGTATGTCTCCTTTCCCAGCCCACCCCTGGATGTGATCGTCTGATCGGAAGCAAGACCTCAGGCTGACTCATGGAGGACGCATCCTAAAGTAACATCCCTGACAGCCAGCAAGTCCCTGCTCCATGGCTCTCTATCTCTCTTGCTTCACTGGGTCACTCCTAAGAACAAGCTATTTGATGCCGTATCCTGTTCCAGTGGGCAGTGGCATATGGACGTACTGTTATGACCTCAGCCCCCTCCTTTGTGAGAATCGCAAGAGAGAGAGAGAGAGAGCCTTACGGTTTGGAATATGGGCTGGTCGCTCAACAAGACAAAAGCCTTGGACATAGCCATTGTCTTGGGAGACACCTTTGTGGAATAAGGAACTGGCCTACGTGCAGACCCTCAGGGCAAGGTGAGATGGGTGATGGGGGAAAGATTGCCTCGCCCCCCCCCCCCACCCTGATGGACATCGACAACCCTGCCAGTCCAGATAAAAGGTGGGCTGCCAAGGCGGGGCCTCAGACGCACCAAGGAGACACCCGAAGAAGACACGATAGTGCTTCCCATCGGAGCGGGAAGCCACGTGCGTTAGATTCCGGATCGGGAGTCTGTGGCTGGAACCAAAGGACAAACCGTTTTAACTAACAACAGGGATTTGCTTCGCAAAGACGACGGGCAAGTGTTCCTTCTCTCTCTATCCAACACGTGAAATGTCAGCGGTTCCCGAAACGGGGAAGCCTGCAGACTTTGAGTGACTCTTATACCCAATTGGACTCAGTATCCCCTAGACAACGATAGAGCTCATTTTTGATTGATTGTTACTACACCTGTGCTTTAGATTGAGTTTTGACGATGTATATGATCTGAATGTTTTGTATTAACCATACGTTTGTGCCCCTTTATAAATAAAAATGTTTGAAAATAGTAGCACCAGGCTTCAGCGGACCTATCTATCTTTGCTGGTAAGTCACCCGGTTACTGGGGAATGTAACAGTACGAGCCCAGCAGCTCTGGGAGACAGCTCACCCAAGCAGCCTAGCCTGGGTGAAGATCTGGGAAGTGACAACTGAACAGCCAGGCCTGGGAGAAACTGGGAGCCGAGGCTCAGACACAGAAGCCTGGATCAGCCTTTGGACGGTGGCTCGGACAGATAGCTCAGCCAGGAGAATCCCGAAAGGTGGCTTAAAGTAGTGCTAGGCCTAGGTGAGACTACAGATGATGGCTGGGACACATGGTATAGCTCAGCTTGAGGGTGCTGACTCAGACAAACATGCCTGGCTCAGGGTCACAGCCCAGCCTAGAAGTGGTTGTGAACACTAACTTGGGAATATTTAATTGTTCCCTGCTTCTTGCCAGAGAGCTCACTTCCTCTCATTCCATTCAGCATTCTAGGTCAAGAGTGCCTGGGTTACCAGCATCAGAGGCCAACTACTGACACAAAGTTTGGGAGATACCACTGGTTCACTGAATTCTGTGGACATCAAAGACATCTGTTGGAACAATCTGAGGCCAGTTAGGAGAAAGGCGAGGGCAATCCTATGGCGGTACAGGGCAGATACTAGCATGGATAGAGGACGGGCTGGCAGGCAGGAGGAAGCGAGTGGGAATAAAAGGGGTATTTTCTGCTTGGCTGCCAGTGACTAGTGGCATTCCTCAGGGGTCAGTATTGGGACCGCTACTTTTCATATTGTTTGTCAGTGGTTTGGATAATGGAATTGATGGTTTTGTGGCAAAGTCCATGCATCATACAAAGATAGGTTAAGGGTAGGTAGTGCTGAGGAAGCAATGCAATTGCAGCAGGACTTAGACAAATTGGAAGAATGGACAAAAAACTGGCAGATGGAAGACAGTGTTGGGAAATGTATGATAATACATTTTGGTAAAAGGAACAATAGTACAGACTATTATCTAAATGGGGTAAAGGTTCAAACATTGAGGTGCAGAGGGACTTAGGAATCATCGTGCAAGACTCCCAGAAGGTTAATTTACAGGTTGAGTCTGTGGTAAAGAAGGCAAATGCAATGTTGACATTTATTTCAAGGGGAATAGATTATAAAAGCAAGGGGATAATGCTGAGGCTTTAAAAGACACTAGTCAGGTTTCACTTGGAGTATTGTCAACAGTTTTGTGCACCATATCTCAAGAAGGATGTGTTGACACTTTATAGAGTCCAGAGAAGGTTCATGAGGATGATTCCAGGAGTGAAGAGGTTAACATATAAGGAGCATTTGGCAGCTTTGGGCCTGTACTCACTGGAATTTAGAAGAATGCGGGGAGATCACATTGAAACCTACTGAATGTTGAAAGGACCAGATAGGGTGAATGTGGAGAGGATGTTTCCTATGATGACAATATCCACAACTAGCGGGCATAGCCTCAAAATTGAGGGACGACCTTTTAGAAGGAGATAAGAAGGATTTTTTTTGCCAGCATGTAATGAATCTACGGAATGCTCTGCCACAGTGAAGGCCAAGTCCATGCATATATTTAAGGCAGAAGATGATCGTTTCCTGATTGGTCAGGGCTTCAAAGTTCATGGGGAGAAGGCAGATGTATGGGATTGAGAAGGGTTCTGATATCAGCCCAGATGGAATGGTGGAGTAGATTTGATGGACTGAATGGCCTACTTCTGCTCCAATGTCTTATGGACACCAAGCTGTTAGTTTATCATCTTCAGATATGAAAATATGGTTGATGCAACATTTATTTCTTTAATTGCCAGCAATGCTGTTTGAATGTTGTCAAAGTGTAGCAGACTGCAGGTGACAAACTCCATGTAGTGTGCTTTCACATGGAGTAAAATATGCCACAATGATGAATCCGCACACATACATTCTTCATCTGTATTTTTTAAAAAATAGTTTATGAACAGAAATTATAAATGAATCCAGTTCCAAAGAACATAGAACAAAGAACAGTACAGCACAGTACAGGCCCTTCCGCCCACAATGTTGTGCCAACCCTCAAACTCTACCTCCCATATAACCACCTACCTTAAATTCCTCCATATACCTGACTAGTAGTCTTTTAAACTTCATTAGTGTATCTGCCTCCACCACTGACTCAGGCAGTGCATTCCATGCACCAACCACTCTCTGAGTGAAAAACCTTCCTCTAATATCCCCCTTGAACTTCCCTCCCCTTACCTTAAAGACATGTCCTCTGGTACTGAGCAGTGATGCCCTGGGGAAGAGGTGCTGGCTGTCCACTCTGTCTATTCCTCTTAATATCTTGTACACCTCTATCATGTCTCCTGTCATCCTCCTTCTCTCCAAAGAGTAAAGCCCTAGCTCCCTTAATCTCTGATCATAATCCATACTCTCTTAACCAGGCAGCATCCTGGTAAATCTCCTCTGTACCCTTTCCAATGCTTCCACATCCTTCCTATACTGAGGTGACCAGAACTGGACACAGTATTCCAAATGTGGCCTAACTAGAGTTTTATAGAGCTGCATCATTACCTCCCGTCTCTTAAACTCTATCCCTCGACTTATGAAAGCTAACACCCCATAAGCTTTCTTAACTACTCTATCTACCTGTGAGGCAACTTTCAGGGATCTGTGGACATGTACCCACAGATCCCTCTGCTCCTCCACACTACCAAGTATCCTGCCATTTACTTTATACTCTGCCTTGGAGTTTGTCCTTCCAAAGTGTACCACCTCACAGTTCTCCGGGTTGAACTCCATCTGCCACTTCACAGCCCACTTCTGCATCCTATCAATGTCTCTCTGCAATCTTTGACAATCCTCTACACTATCTACAACACCACCAACCTTTGTGTCATCTGCAAATTTGCCAACCCACCCTTCTAACCCCACATCCAGGTCGTTAATAAAAATCACAAAAAGTAGAGGTCCCAGAACAGATCCTTGTGGGACACCACTAGTCACAACCCCCCAATCTGAATGTACTCCCTCCACCACAACCCTCTGCCTTCTAGAGGCAAGCCAATTCTGAATCCACCTGGCCAAACTTCCCTGGATCTACACATTTTGCCTGCTGTGGATTAAAGCAGCTCATGATTTGAACCAACCAAGTGTTAAGTTGATCCGATTTATGAGATTGAAGAACAAGGCCATAAAAAAGGAATTTAAGTCAGGAGCAGAAGGGAGTCGCTTTGAGCACTCCCAGGTCTTGCTGACTGGGTGTGAGCCAGCTTACAGACAAGGCATCTGGCCACTTAACAGGCTGATTGACCCCCCCCCCCCAAAAAAAAACTAAATATCTGCCGTGGAGAGGAATACATGAAAATGGGGTTATTAGCCAAATGAAATAATGTTCATATGTTCCGAGCACTGAATCAAAAGCATTTCTGCTACAGTCAAGCTGAAGCTGCAGTAATAATACACAGCAGGTAGTAGCTTATTTACATGATTATACCCAGATCCTGACTCTTGAAGCTAGCAGAGAGAGCTCTGTGTATACTGTTTCATGACAAGTTTCATGACATATGTGAGCAATGATAAACCCGATTCTGAGAGTGGGAAGGGGGCAGGGAGAGGGAATCTTGGTTGGGAAAAGGGGAAGGGAGAGTGTCGAGAGTGGGAAACACTACAAAGACATCCAGTACTTTTCAGTAAACCAATTGTTTGGAAACAAATTACATTGTCTGGTGTCTCAGGGCTGTGAGTGTCTGTACCCATGCGGCACTGTTTCTCTGCCGCCTGTCCCACACTTCTCCTGCGGCACTCCACTCTCACCATTCCCAGCATTCTCTGCTCCTGCCAGATTTAAAAACTCACTCTCTGCTCCACATTGACAAGTACAGCACTGTGTAAACGTCTTTGGCACCTAACTATGTATACGTGCCTAAGACTTTTGCATATGGTACTGTATGTGCAAACACAGAAGCACTGAACTGACATAGATTTTCAGAAGAGCAGCACAAGTACTTCCTGAAATCACAGGAAGAAATTATGCCCAATTGTCCTTCAAAAAACCTCGACAGACCACCAGGCGCTCATTGTAGTTTGGCAGTTGATGGTTGGCCTTAACTCAGTGATGCAAAGAGCCTGTTTCTGTGCTATCCTCTCCGAGTCTCTGGTAGTATTCAGCCTCAGCCCTGCTTCAGCACTGGTGCCTGTGTCAGAAACATCTACATTTGTCCCACTCCGGAGACTTGTCATCATTGCAGTTTGATGAGATACCAGGTGGATTGATGCACAAATGGAGCATCTGGGTTCCACACGGGGCTCCACCTCCAATCCCATTGCAACATTCTGAAGAGCAGTGTTGTAGCCGTCTGATATTTACCACATAACCAATGCCACAGGGTGACTCAATGGTCATATTGTTCACTTGCAATGTACACAGTCATTGTGTGCATCTGGTTACTTTGTTTCCTATAGCAGTTGTTACCATACAAAAGCATTTATTTAGTTGTAGTGTACTCTGAGATGTAAAGACACTACTTAAAGGTAAGTCCAGCTCTCCCATACTATCCATTGTCTTTACTTGTGTTGTATCCCAAATTATTGCAAATGCTCATTTATTCTTTTTTGGTTCTGTTTCTTCTATAATCCTCTCAGGTTAGAAAGTTGCATTTACACTATACAAATCTGTTATTGGTGAACAGACACTTCCCAGCTAGGCAGAGTAAACATACCATTCACAGATTGATTGAATTGTGCAAACAGCCAAAACAAATTGCTCTGGTATTATTTTGTAGGGGTGGATGGGATGGGGTATATTATTCATCCTTTCTTTAGCACTGAAAAATAAACAAATCCTTCTTTTCTCATTAAGTTACTCTAAATAGAACCTCACCTCATATCCATTGTGGATTTCCCAGTTCTACACTGGAAAGGTGTGGTAATTGAAATTTCACCTGCACAAGTGAGAGGGTTTTACAAATAAATTTCCTTTGAAGACATTTGATGGGTTTTCCATTTGAATGCTGCCATTTCTGAGTATATGTGCCATGACGTTTTGGAACTCCCACAAGAATACAGAATCGTCAAAGTTCATGTCTGAACTCCAGCAGGTATAGTCTTATCCTGAGTCTTGCGATTAAGCTTTTACTTGGTGACACTCCCAAACATTTACAATGCGTAATCTACTCTCTAAACTTGTGGTAAATTAGACTCAGTCCAGACTTTTTTGGAGACTATAGGAAAGTGGGAAAAAGGGCAAGGAAAATGTAAATTCCTTTCTTTTCTTTTTTTTAAATGTGTGGCTTAGAAATACTTATCAATAATTAAAGTTATTATTTATTATTTAATTCATTTTAATAGTTTTTAGGAGAGACATAAGAGACTGCAAATGCTGGAATCCAGAGTAACAACAATCTGCTGGAGTAATTTAACAGGTTGAACAGCAACTGTGGGGTGGGGGTGAGGGTGGGAGAAAGCATTTTCAATGTTCTAATAATTTACAAATTTTTTGAATGTCAAAGACATTCTGAAACATTAAAATCCTGATTGTTGTTTAAATTGGGAAAGCCCTTTTTGGGAGCGTGAGGCAGACCATGATCTGACCCACAGAAGACATAATTTTTTTCCTCAGACGTGCTTCTTCTGCTGAGTATCTTACCTATAGACTACAGGAACCTTCAGAGGCAGGAAAGTTCAGGGGCATGACGTATGCAGTCTAGAAAATTCCAGGTGTAGATCAGGAACAAAGAAACAGACTTTGCTAATGTCATATTACAATCTGGCCATGGACTGCACTCCTCTCAAACTTTGGAAGAAAGATGTCTCAAGATTTATAGTATTATTTTGCATGCATTATATACACCTATAGATAAGAAAGAACAGAAATTGCTTGAGAATATACATAATCAAAGACATTTTATAAGGTATTGAAAGGAGAGAAATAGTGATCTCCATTTTTGACATACAACTACCTAACAGCAACAAAATAAATTTTCTGCAAAAATGCATGCTCCAAAATCAGAAATGTTCTCAAAATATCCAGAAATAAACTAAAAATGGTGAATAAAAGTACATATTTACAGAATGAAAATCAAAGCTTGTCACTGAAGAGTATTCAACCTGAAATTAACTGTTTTTCTTTTCACAAACTGTAATCTGACCAGCTGAGTATTTTCAGCACAATTTTATTTCATATTTATTACACATCTGTAATAAATTCTAAATGCTTTATATTTTTAAAGTCAATTAAAGTCTTTTAAATTAATCTATGGTCTTCCATATATTCTCAATGACATTTGTTCTCTACTTGTACAGAGTGTTTCAGTCCTATTTCAAGAAAATGAATCTCAATTGTGTAGTGTGACATTTAAAGGATGTTTCCCATTATACCATTAAATTCAAATGTCAGACAAACAAATACTATTTCATTCCTAAAGAAAGGCACCAAAGAGGACCGAGGATTTTAAAGAATTGGAAGCAGTGGTCAAAGAAGAGAAGACTTCAAAGACAGAAAGTAGTGAAAGGAGGAATGCACTAGTGGTCACGAAATAATTCATCAAGATTAGAAACATAGAAACATAGAAATTAAGTGCAGGAGTAGGCCATTCGGACCTTCGAGCCTGCACCACCATTCAGTATGATCACGGCTGATCATCCAACTCAGAACCCTGTACCTGCTTTCTCTCCATACCCCCAATCCCTTTAGCCACAAGGGCCATATCTAAATTCCTCTTAAATATAGCCAATGAACCGGCCTCACCTGTTTCCTGTGGCAGAGAATTCCACAGATTCACCACTCTCTGTGTGAAGAAGTTTTTCCTCATCTCGGTCCTAAAAGGCTTCCCCTTTATCCTTAAACTGTGACCCCTCGTTCTGCACTTCGCCAACATCTGAAACAATCTTCCTGCATCTAGCCTGTCCAATCCCTTTAGAATTTTATACGTTTCAATAAAATTCCCCCTCAGTCTTCTAAATTCCAGTGTGTATAAGCCTAGTCGATCCAATCTTTCTTCATATGAAAGTCCTGCCATCTCAGGAATCAATCTGGTGAACCTTCTCTGTACTCCCTCTATGGCAAGAATGTCTTTCCTCAGATTAGGGGACCAAAACTGCACACAATATTCTAGGTGCGGTCTCACCAAGGCCTTGTACAACTGCAGTAGAACCTCCCTGCTCCTGTACTCAAATCCTTTTGCTATGAATGCCAACATACCATTTGCCTTTTTCAACGCCTGCTGTACCTGCATGCCCACCTTCAATGACTGTGCAGGAGTTCCTCTAGAAAATGTCAATGGACTGGCTAATTTCACTTCATTTCTCAATTACCAATTGTTCCTAGATAATAAATGGGTTCTTTTATGCAGGCGTCCTTAAGACAATTTTGTCCATTAGTCAAACATTATACAAAAATTGTTGATTCACTAACCACACTTCCAGAATATTGTGTTACGAACCCCGTAACTGGGTCACTTACCAGCAAAGATAGAGAGGTCCGCTGAAATCTGATGGTACTATTTTTAAACGTTTTTATTTATAAAGGGGCACAAAAATAAGGTTAATACAAACATTCAGATAATATACGTCGTCAATACTCAATCTAAAGCGCGGGTATAGTAATAATCAACAATAAGAAGTAGCTCTATCGTTTGTCTAGGGCATATATGTCAAACTCAAGGACCGCGGGCCAAATCCGGCCCGCGGTGGAATTATCTTTGGCCCGCGAGATAATATCTAATTACTATTAAAGCTGGCCCCAGTAATCGAAGCGCCTATGGCGTATGATATGGCTAATGCTGAGTTTATTCAGGTACCAGGTTTTCAGGGTTTTTAGTGTTTATTCGGCAGTCTTGCTCGGCAGTCTTCTTCATAAGAAACGGAATTTGTAAAGTGAAACACTTTGTAGTTATAGCAGAGACTGAGACACATGAGAGCAGCCTGAAAAAACGGAGGCAATGAAAGCTGCATTTCGCACGCGTCCGACTGATCCGGCCCGCATGAAGCTGCATTTCGCTCAATCCGGCCCGTGACATAAAATGAGTTTGACACCCCTGGTCTAGGGGTAAAACTATTGTCCGATGGAAATATCAAAGTCTCGGAAGTTCATACAGGCTTTTAGCCTTTCAGGGACCGCTGGGGTCTCACGTGTTGGAGAGTTTGGACTCAACTTGTTGAATCAGGAACGTGGGTTCCCCGTTGTCATTTCGAAGTCTTTTTCGGGGTTATCAGTCACTTGTTCCCCAAGCTAGGGGAACCGAATCACACATGGCTCCAGAACAGCTTCCCGTCCTCATGGGAGCGATGAGCGATGGTCTCTCCTTCTGGTGCGGCGCTGGGGTACTGCCTCCTGCAGTCTCCTTTTTATCATGACTGGCAGATTTGTAAATGTCAATCAAGGTAGGGTGATACAATCCCCACCCCACATTGCCCGAGGGTGTCCATGTCCCTGATAGCTGGCACGTACTATAGAGTTGCAATTCACACAGGTGTCTCTAAGAACAATGGTCAAATCCATTGCATTGTTTCTCATTTCCTGGGTCCAAGACCCGAATTAATAGCGATCTTGCGATTCTCCGGAAGGAGGGGGCTGGTCCCGCACCCTTCGGCCCCTCAGAGCTGTGGTACATTCATAACAATTGTAATAAAAGGTATTAAAATAACATAAGACTGCCAAAAAAGAACAATTACTAAAAATGGGGAGGAAGAGGTTGAGAGAGGAAACTAGTTATGCGTCCATTAGGAATGAAATATTTGTGTGTCAGACTTTTGAATCTAATAGTATGAGGTGTGACTGGTAAGTTCGTGGCCTAAGATAGGAGGAGTCTATTTTAGAAAACCTAGCACATTTATTTTTCAACATAGTCCCCCTGCTACATTTACACACTTAGTCCAGCGGTCGTGGAGCATATGGATCTTTGACCTTCAGAAAGTGTCCACAACAGGGATGATTGACATGTCCGTGGCCTAAGGTAGTAGGAGATGAGTTATACAGCTCTCTTTACATGCACATGCAGAAAGTTAGAAGTTAGTAACTCATCAGGGGTGATTGATAAGCTTGTGGCCTAAGGTAGAAGGAAATGAGTTATTAACTTCAAACTTTCTGCCTAATCACTCAAAGAGTTGACCTGCATGTGCATGTAATGTCAGCTGCATAATTCATCTCCTTCAACCTTAGGTCACAAACTTATCAATCATCCATCTGTGGACACTTTCTGGCGGTCCAAGATCCGTATGCTCCGTGACTGCTGGACTAAGTGTGTAAATGTAGGAGGGGACTATGTTGAAAAATAAATGTGCTAGGTTTGCTACCTTAGGCTATGAATATATCAATCACCCCTTGTATATAGGTGATTATTTGTACCTGGGTATGTCCATAAAAGGCTGGGCAATCTTTACCCAGGGATGGCCTATATGCTCCCACCACTATAATTTCACAGCTGGTGTTGTACATTAATGATCCCTTAGTATTCTCATTCCATAACTTTTCTATTTTCACGTTAAGACTTGAATAAACACACAGTTTTCAACTGATTTGGGAGATAGACAGCAAGGTTTAAGAAGGATAGATAGGCCAGGGAACTGCAGTCTGCCAAGTGTAACTTCAGTTGTAGGAAAGTTACTGGAGGAAATTCTAAGGAACAAGATCCACCTCCACTTGGATAGTCAAGGCCTGATTAGGATGAGTAAACATGGTTTTGTGCAAGGGATTTATCTCTGAAAAGTCTTTTAGAATTTTTCAAAGAGGCAACTTAGGGAATAGATGTACGTAAGGCAGTGATATTGCTTTTTTTGCTCTATAGTAAGGTCCCACACAAAGCAGGATGATCTGGAAGTTTAGACCACACTGGATTCAGAGGGAGCTGGTAAGGTGGATTCTGAATAGACTCAACGATAAGAAGCCAAGTGGGATGGTTGAAGCTGTTCTTTTCTGTGAGTGAGGTGCTCAGGGATTGTTATTGTCTTTATTTTTCTGCAGGTGAGGGGGTCAGGGACTGTAATTGTCGCAGTTTTTTCCTGTGATTGGGGATTGTTACTGTTGCTGCTTTTTCAGCAGGGGGATTTTGGGGTCTGCGAGTTTTGTTTCTTTTCTTTTTCCTGCTGGGAGGAGGTGAGTTGATGTATTTTCTCTCATCATCTCCATGGTCTTTCTGTATTTCATGGCTGCCTGGAGAAGACAAACATCAGAGTTGTATTGTACATGTATACCTTGACAATAAAATGAACCTTTGAACTGTTTTGAACCTTTGAAGGTCAATCTTTCAACTAGTTGATAATAAAGCAGGTTGTAATGAATTGCAAAGAGATTTTGACATTTTAAGGAGATAGACTGAAGAATGGCAAATATTTTTCAACTTAAGATACTCTAAATGTGTGAGGTGAAGCATTTTGAACATTCAAACAAGAGTAGGACCTATATTGTGAACTTCAGGACATTGATGATTGCTATGGAACAGAAGGACCCTTGTATATTCTATCCTCAAAAGTGTAAAAGCAGCCAGTTGTAGAAATGTGTATCGTCTTCCATAACACAATATCCTTATTTGGACTGAATTTCTAGATGTTCATATATCCTGCCATTGAGCAGATCATCAGAAAAAGAAATGCACATTTCAAGGAAATGTCCATTATCTCTTGAGATCAAGACAGACTGTCCTTGAGATTGCAGGAAGTATTCCATCAAGAATGTGTGCAGTTCACTAAGTAAGTCAATTTCATTTCAAAGCCACAGCCTAATACATTAATTATTCCTTTCCCATTGCATTCATGTTCTATAAATGCCCTGCACACAGACAAATTGAAATTTCAGTGAGAGAGAGAACAGGCATTAACATTGCAATCTTTAACAAATGGAAAAGAGACTACACCATAGATCCTCTCTGTATCAAATGGCATTGATGTAAATCTTTTCATCTTCTAATAAATTAGGATTCTTTGTAGTTTGTAAATAAATGAATGCAACAACTGCACACAATGGAAGTAACAGAATACCTGCGAATCTTCAAGACATCAATGATCAAGTACAACTCTGCCAACAATAGCTTCAATTTCACCTCTTATTCCAAGTCTTGGCCAGACAGCTACTATTTTTGCAATTACCCAACTTGATCTTTAAATCCAATTTAACTTTAATAATGCAGTCACAAAATGTTGGAGGAACTCAGCAGGCCAGGCAGCATCTATGGAAAAGAGCGAACAGTCAACATTTTGGGCCAAGACCTTTCATCAGTCCTGCTGAGTTCCTCCAGCATTTTGTGCATGTTGCTTGGATTTCCAGCATCTGCAGATTTTCTCTTGTCAATAATACAGTATTATTATTCACAGGAGTAAATCAATTCACTGCCAAATCATCTTGACTAACTATGGCAGTGTTCCTACTAAAAACAGAACTTGCTTTCTGAAGAATCCACTTTTGCAGGTTACCTTATGTTCAGCTGTAATGTGCACACACATTACAGTTCAAGAATGCCTGCATCCTACTCATAACTCATCAGTTTAGTGTAACTATGATCTTCTTACCTGAAAGATGACCACAAGCGGAATGTGAAATATCACATCAGACTTAGCATCAGAGCAAAACCAATGTTGTTTCCACTGAAAGGCTGCTGGATCAATATTACTTACTAGCACTGATCTAATTGCTGGGATCCAAACAGTAGGATAGAAGAATGGAAAAATGATGATAATCATGCAGGATTCAAATTAATGGATCGAAATGTTCACAAAAAATGTTTTTGCCATTGCTCATATTTGCATTGTTTAGCCCAAGTTTTAAAAGTCTTTTAATGTAATAGGAGTCTAATAACTAGATGAATGTTCCCCCCTCACACACAGGGTTATTAACACATATAGCATTTTACCACTTTTAGCCACTAAAGCAAAATAAATTAACAAGTTCCACTCTGCCCTCAAATTTACCTGGTCCATTACTAACACCCTCCTTCCTTTCTTAATCTCTGTCTCTATCTCTGGAGACAGCTTATCCACTGATGTCTATTATAAACCTATGGACTCTCACAGCTACCTGAACTATACTTCTTCTCACACTTTTACTTGTAAAAATGCCATCCCCTTCTCTCAATCCCTCCGTCTCCACCACATCCGCTCTCAGGATGAGGCTTTTCATTCCAGAATGAAGGAGGTTCCTCCTTTTTCAAAGAAAAACATTTCCCTTCCTTCAAAAACAACGATGCGCTCAACTACATCTCTTCCATTTTGCACACGTCTGCCCTCATCCCTCCATCCGCCACCTCACTAGGGATAGGGTTCCTTTTCTCCTCATCTACCACCCCACCAGCCTCCGCATCCAGCACATTATTCTCCGCAACTTCTACCACCTCCAATGAGATCCCACCACCAAGCACATCTTTCCCTCCCCCTACACTTCCTCCCTCACTACCATTCAGGGCACCAAACAGTCCTTCCAGGTGAGACGACACTTCACCTGTGGGTCTGTTGTGGTCATCTACTGCGTCCGGTGCTCCTGGTGTAGCCTCTTGTGTTTCAATGAGACCCAATGTAGAATGGGAGACCACTTCGCCGACCACCGATGCTTTGTCCACCAGAATAAGCGAGATCTCCCAGTGGCCACCCATTTTAATTCCCCTTCCCATTCCAACATGTCAATCTACGGCCTCCTCTACTGTCATGATGAGGCCACACTCAGGTTGGAGGAGCAATACCTTATATTCCATCAGAGTAGCCTCCAACCTGATGGCATGAACATCGATTTCTCGAACTTCCAGTAATGCCCCATGTCCCCCACCTCCTTCACCGCTTCCCATCTCCTTTGCCCCTCTCTCACATTATCTCCTCGCCTGCCATTGCCTGATGCTCCTCCCCCCTTTTCTTTCTCCCATGGCCTCCTGTCCTCCACTGTTAGATATCCCCTTCTCTAGCCTTGTATTTCTTTAACCAATTAACTTCCCAACTCTTTACTTCACCCCTCTCCCTTCTCAGTTTCACCTATCACCTTGTGTTTCTCCCTTCCCTCCCCAACTTCTAATTCCGACTCCTCACCTTTTTTTCCTCTAGTCCTGCTGAAGGGTCTCAGTCCAAATATCAACTGCACTCTTTTCCATAGATGCTGCCTGGCCTATTGAGTTCCTCCAGCATTTTGTGTGTGCAATGAGTAAAACAGAATTGAATAGGAAGGATATAGCAATAGTCAAGGTAATACTTTGAGATGAATAGCTGCAGATGATTGTACAAAAATAATGAGCATTTATAAAGCAGCTACAGGACTTTAAAACTAATGAGCTACTTGGAATTACAGTCACAAGATCAAACAAACAGCAGTCATGACATGCCCAGGCAGTCCAGTTGAGTGAATTAATTTGAGGTGACTGAATATTGGTAGGAATTCTCCTTTGCCAGATAGCATCACAAGATCTTTTACAATCACTTCAAAGAAAACACAAATATTCCTTTAACATCTCATCATAAAGACAGTACTTCCAACAATGCAACTATCAATTATATTATGTGTTCATTACAAAGAGGTGGGATAGATGAACCCTTTCTTTATATGAACAGTTCTTATTAAAGGGAGAAAAATGATTCCATTGTCAAAGCATAAACTTGTTTACCCACATTATGTTGCAAAAAGATCAACAAAGGGCATGGCAGTAATAAATGTAAGTTTCAAAATACTAAGAAAATATGTTTCTTCGTTTTTGGAAAATGTGAGAAGTTGGAGGTGATTAGAAATTGCAATTCACATTGTACACCAAAACATATAAAATGACTTTCAATGTGCTCATCAACAGTGGCCCATCAACTCTTCACTGTCAAGACAGGAATCAAACAGGTCTGTATCTTTGCATCCACCCTATTTGCCATCTTTCCCCTCATTGAGCAAGACCTGCCACAGGGAATCCCAGGCATGTATACAATGGACAGAAGGCTTTTCAACCATGATCTGTTCACGGCCTAGAACAAAGTCAGCACCACACCCTCACTGAGTGTTAGCATGCTGATGACAACGCCGTCACAGCCCTGTCTGAAGAAGAGCTGCAATGTATCTTGAATGCCTTTACTAAAGTATAAAAAGGGCTCTGGGTCGTGACTTGAATAGAAAAAGAAAGTCACAAGGCCCAACAGTTGATTATGCAACCTTCCATAGAAGTTGACGATATCACCTTTGAAAATGTAGACCAGTTTCCTGAATTTGGCAGCATTCTTTCCTCACAAGCAGACATCAACTCGGGTCAACCACCACCTGAGTAGTGCTAGTGGAGCCAATGCAAAATCAAGGAAAAGAGTCTTTTAAGTCCGAGCTCTACAGGCCCAAACAAATCTCTTGGTCTATAAAACAGTCATCCTCCCTACATTACTGTATGGAGCTGAATCATGAACCACCTACAACAGACACTGGAACAATTTTTTTAGGTATCTATTAGTCTCATGTGACCATGGATTTGAGCCTTGGAAGGCTTCCAGGGTGCAGGCCTGGGCAGGGTTGTATGGGAGACCAGCAGTTGCCCAAGTTGCAAGCCCTCCCCTCTCCATGCCACCTATGTTGTCCAAGGGAAGGGCACTAGGACCCAAGCAGCTTGGCAGCGGGGTCGTTGCAGAGCAATGTGTGGTTAAGTGCCTTGCCCAAGGACACAACACGCGGCCTCAGACAAGGCTTGAACCAGTGACCTTCAGATCACTAGACCAATGCCTTATCCACTAGGCCATGCGCCAACCCTAGAACAATATCATCAAAGATTCTAACAAAAGATTTTGAGAATCATCTGGAAGGACAGATGTACTAACACCAGTATACTGGAGGAGGCCAACATGAACAGCATTTCCATCGCAATAAAGCAACACCATCTCTAATGCATAGGTCATGTCATTCGGATACCCAACTTGCCTCTCTGCAAACAGGCCCTTTACTCCCAGTCAGTGAACCCCTGGTGGGCAAAGAAAATGCTTCAAAGATAGCAACAAAATCAACCTGAAGAAATTCAACATTACATCTAAAAACTGGGAAGACAATGCACTCGATAGATACAACCAGAGTAAATCTGTTCAAGGGGGAGCTGCACCACGAGATGGACCTCCGCTGTGCCGCAGAGAACAAGCAACAGGTGCAAAAGTAGAGACTAAGCAACCAAAAGATTGAGTCACAAACACAGTCAGTCCTTACTCTTGCCCACACTGAGCCAGAATATGTGGATCCTGGTCAGCCCTCTACCACCACCTGATTACCCATCAATAGACAGCACCTCAGGAGAACATCATACTCAACTCGAGGGATTGCACTACCTCTACTCATCAACAGGATCATATTTGGGCTGCACTCTTCGCACACCTAACACAGCAGTTAGCACTGTAACTCAGAATGTGCACAGAATTAACATACTATTCCATACTACACACTGGGTTATCCAGGTTTTTTAAAGAAATCATTTGCCAGTTCTACTTTACTCAGTGGGATATCTACAATGATATATTGTTCCAAAACAATGGTGGATCATTGTCTCTTTAAACCTCTCAATCTCTAGGGCATATTAAATCAAACTAATGATCTGCAATGTACTATCAAAGCTAATTTAAAGCAGTGTTTTAAACAGCAAAAAAGAATTGGCCATTAAATAAAAAGGATTCATTTCCAGAACAAGAAAGTACTTCCCGAGGACCAGTTTCTCATACATATTTCAAAACACAAGCACTTCTCTTTTCAATAAAATTTTAGAATTAAAAGGGGAAAAAAAGTCTTATTTGACATTTCATGGGAAGTGTAAATTGTAGAGAATTGGACCAGGGAAAAAAATAAGGAAGAAAAAACTGAAATGTCTACTGCTGATGTAACCTGCATTGTTTAAAAAGGTCAGCATCTGCCATATAATCATGAAAAATATTAAAAACACTCAGAGAATATATTGACACTCGTGCATCTCATAGGCAATCATGACTTTCGCATATAAAACGATGACTATTTCATCTCAATCTTTTCATCTTGAGAGACTGAATCAACACAAAGTTAATGTCAGATTCATTTTATTCAGGACTTTTATATGCCTTGATTTTAACAGCCCTTGTACAAGTAAAGGTCACTGAAAATACTCCAGGGTTGAAAGGAGTTATGTTCTGTATCATAAAAGATCTTCTTTGACTAGAAGAGTGTGGTTGAGTGGGGGTGGGGATGCATGAAGGTAAAAGAGTACTTCCTTATATAATTAACCAATCCAAACATTCTTGGGGTTCCGTAGTTTGACTGTTTGGGGAGAACTTCAAATACCATCAATGAAAGTTTATCTGATTAAACACAGTCAGACAATGCTGCAGTGTTCCAGAATTTAGAAACATGCCTCGGCTCCCGTATCATTGCTAAATTACTTTTGCTGAAGGTTCACACTGCTGGACAAATAAACTGGAGAAAGAGACAGTTTCATATTGGAGAGGAAGAACAATGCTTTGGCTACACAAGTCAGCAATGCTTCATGTTCCCAAAAGGCAAAACTGGTACTAAATGTTTCATGAACTACCCAAGCTGGCCAGGCATGAGAAGTCAAAGTTCACATGCTTATATCATGGAGCCTGATTCAAGAACACAATGGCCAGTACATTCATCCATTCCTCACCAAGGCATCAACAATCAAGCAGTGATTTGCAAAATTGGGATTTTGCAGAATATTAGGGAGATAATGCTAGTTGCTCTCAATTTATTCAATAGTCATAGACAGCTGTGTTGTGGTGTATTAACAATTTGTAAAAATATTAGATGAAAGTCTGAACAACTCCTAGGATACTTTATCTCTGTGAGCTTGCAGCCATATACTGTGTCCGTACAAGCTAAACACTGTAGGTTTGTTAAATATTTGCTAATAGCAACTGGATTCTTTCTGGCCTCAGGCACAGTGGCATCAAGATGTATGTCAATGAACGCATGAGTTGTTGTAATGAAAGAAACCATGCTAAGATAATGGTATGAGAACAAAAGATCAAATAGTTTGCCTGTCTCTGTTGTCTCACTATGCATGTGGATTGAACTCCTATTTATTGAAGTACCTTTCACTTGGTTCTTGGGACTCCACCTAGACTGAGGGTTCGCGATTGGTGCCTTGGTTGGACCCAAGCTGATTTAACGAGCTGGTATTAGGAGATCCCCTGACAACAGCAACAATCAAGTGGTGTGTGAGCCTTGAAATCCTTTTGGGAAATTTTATAACTTAGTATTTAGTGTGGTTTATTTGTGCTTTCTGTTTTATGATAATAAATTAGGTTTAAGGTACTTTGTTGTGCTTGTCCATTTACTACCGCATTTCCTGGACATGCTAATTGTTTGGGCCTTTTGGCTCTGATCAACCCAGCCCATTACAGCAGCCAATACTGGAAAATTCAGTTGCAATCTTCATAATGAATCGTGCTTGGTTGACTCATCACAACAGCTGCAATTCAAGTACCTAGATTTATGCATTTACTATAAAGAGGCAAAAATAAGCATCAATTTGCTAAAAAAAGGTTTTAAAGCAATGGCTTTTCCATTCAATTGCATCTAATTGGTTCCACAATGAGCACTCTTTTATGCTACAATATACTGTAGAAAAATTGCAAAAACATCGAGCATGAATTTTTTTTTAGACCTCCAGCATTCAATGGCAGTTGAAATCAGGAATGTAAGAGAGCAAACCACTTACATGGCAATTCAAAAAAAATGATTGTTTAGTTCTATCACTGCTGGTAGAGTGACTTTGAATACAACTGTTTCAACCACAGGTCCTGTCAACTCAGGCAGCAGATATAAAAGTGTCCTTTTTTTAATCATATCTGTAGATCTGTAATGAGCTTTGTCCAGTCCCAAGCCAGTCCCCAACGGATGAGAGCCCACAGCTATCCATAATGTGGCACTAATTAGGCAATTTCTCAAAGACCATTAGTGAAACTACTGCGAGAAACGAAAATGTCACACTGACAAAGCCAGCAAGAATTGCTTTGATTTTTTAAGATAAGGCAGAGTGCTGAGGCAGACTGCACGTGCTATAAAATGCTCTAATGCACTCATTTTATCTGAGTCATTGATTAAACTATTCCGATCACAAGGCAGATAGAAAAGCTCCCAATCAGCCACAAACAACCAACAGTTGAAACCATCGAAATCACATTACTCACTTTTCTCTAACTCAATAATCAAAAAAAAGCTATTATCACTAAAATAATCAATCATAATGTTCTCTTTGCTCCGACAGTTTCATCATCACACCCACTTGCACAAAGACCCTGAACACCACTAAAATGAAAGCTAAAGAAGATACCAAAACAAAGTCACTGTTATTTATAAATGCAGTTAATTAAATGTAAAAGTAAATTTCCAATTGTTGTCCTGTATTTTAGGTCCTGCAGTAGTTAAATACAGGGTTTCAATAGGAAATTATACCTGTGTACTGGCAGTGCTGATCCTTAATGGATAAGACTACAAATTAATGGAAGAGCGAAGGCGAGGTGGTGTTGGGGATGTGGGTGAGGGAACACAGAACAAGGTGGCAGGGGGAGGAACTGAGAGATAGACAGACACAGATAGATAGGGGAGGGGGGGGAGGTGGAGGAGGGGGATGGGGAGGAGGAGAGATAGATAGACTTTGTTGATGCCGAAGGAAATTACAGTGTCACAGTAGCATTACAAGTATACAGATATAAATATTAGAAGAGAAGTAGAATTAATAAAAAAATAAGTTACCATGAACAGTCTAACAGGAGGGGGGATCATTCTATGGAAAAAAAGAGAATTTAAGGGGGGGGGGGGCAGAGAGAGAGAGAGAGAATGAGATAGAGCATGTGAGAGGTAGGTTGAGAAAGGGGAGAAAATGAAAGTGGGGAGGAGAAGATCGATAATGTTAAAAGCGAGGGAGAGTTTAGTTCAAGAGTGTAAAAAGGGAACTCAAAGAGATAAAAATACAGAATTAAAGTGAAAGAGAAAATGAAAGAAACAGACAGCAGATCTACAATAGTTTAAAATAGCAACCCATGGACAGAAAATCTTCAAACAATGGAAGAAAACAAAGATTTTTTTTCAACAATTCAAGTTGGGAGGCATTTCCAAAATGTCCTGAAAGAAAGCAGCACCAAGACAGGACTGTAATGCAAACTTTCAAAGCCATGGGCGTCTCAGAGTATGTAACAGGCAAAGGAGGGCATTGAAAAAATTACTGCTGTAATATAGAAAACATGGTAGTGGAACAAAGAAAGAGGATGTCAGTTTAAGGTGAGAGGAAGGAGTTTGAAAGGTCTTCTGAGGGGAAAGTTTTCTTTTAAATTCTCAGAGTAGTTGATATTTGAAATCTGCTGCCGGAGGAGATGGTGGAGTCAGACACAATTACTACATTTAAAGGACATTTAGGAATACAGTTAAATATGCAAGACAGAGAAGGATACATTCATAAACCAATCACATAGTATTGGAGCAGATGGGAAAAATTGTCAACAGAAAGGTGATTTCTGTGGTGCAACAGATCATGACTTTAAGTATGCACACAATGTGCTCCAATAAGTAGGAATGCAATCATGCTGATCCACTTTTATACGGTCAGTTGAGGGATAAACATCAACTAGGAGGGCTGAGTTAACCTATAATGTTCCTCAAAATCACATCACAAGATCTTATGCATCCATAGAAAAAATTGGCAGAGTCTCAGTTTAGCGCTTCACAGAGAGACCAACTTCTGACATTGTTCACGCCAGCTTTCATGTTGTAACTCACAACTCCTGCAAGAACTACCACAGTCACTGGCTAAGCAATTATTGACAAGATGGCGCCAGAAGGATGTCGAAGAGTTGGGAAGGACTTTTTTTTTGATGGACTCTAGATCATGGTCTCTTTGAGGGCTTTGCTATCCTTGCATAGCAGGTGGTGGAGGTGCTGATGCTCCTGCTGAGGTGGGCGGGTGGAGGGAGAGGGTCGATGCCTTTGCTGCAGTTTGTGCGTGATGGGGGGGCATTGCGGTTCTATTGTATTTTCTGTCATTCATTCTTTGGGGCTTTTCTTCTGTGGATGTCTACAAAAAGTAAGAATTTCAGGTTGTATACCCTATACATTCTCTGATATTAAATTGAACCGTTGACCATTGAGGAATGAGAAGCATAATGACAAATACACCATCAGAAAATCTCATTTCTGCATCACTTAACGATATAATGAGCCACACACAAGTTGTTTACTGTGTTCCTAAAATGGGTATCTAACATTGAGGGAGACATGGAATATTCAAGGTTCCAGGGTAATCTATTGGAAGGCCAGGAGAAGGATGATATCTGCAAGAAATGTAATTAGTGGCAAAAACTTAAACTAGATTAATATAGAAACTGCTCAAAATCTTTGAAGGAAGTATGAAAGAAGGTGCTTTGATGTTTCATCCTAAAATCACTGCATTGGGATAACAGATTTTCCATTATAACCTAAAAACCTGCATAAAACCAATAAACTGGATTGCCTGTGTGTCAAAGACTAATCACATTTTAACGGCGAGGTCCACTATCTTAACAGAACGCACAAATACCTTTCATCAACCTCACATCTGAACAATAGCAGCAGCAACTTAACCCCACACATTGTAAAGAAAGGCACAATAGAAGCTGCAAATGCCAAAATCGAAGCAAAAAGAACCAAAATGGTTGTGGAACGCAGCAGGTCAAGCAGCAGAATAGAGGAAAGGGAGGGTCGATGTTTCGGGTCAAGACCCTGCTTGAGAATTTTATAAAGTCACCAGAACATTAGAATGAAGGGAACTTGATTTTACTGAGTTGGCAGACTTTGGTTTTGCTGATCTACGTGGGCTGTGAGATCAGGTATCAAGACTTCATGTGTGAGAATCACAGCAGGCTACATCCTGTCATAGTCAATTTGAGAGACAAAAATGTGGATTGCAGGCAATTGTAGAAAGTGTCGAGGAACCATTTAGAACAGCATCAGTGTACAATGTTATAAAGATAGCAGTATTTGATGAGAATTTCTGATAACATTTAACAGATGGCCTGCAGCTTTAAGAACACATTTTGAAGAGAAATCAAGGCATATTTCTAGACTTACTTTTATTCTCTTCACACACCGAAAAAATGCAACAAACTACTGCCGGTCAGCCTCACGTTGCCCAACTGGTGTAAATAATTCATGAGCTTTCTGCCTGGATTTTCCTTAGGAATTTAGCATGAAGCCTTGATGTACTCTCCTTTTTTACTTCGATTCAGTTTGATTTTGACTAAAGCCTTTCATCACTAATTCTTTCTGCACCATGCAGAGTCAGGTTTCATGGAATTTGAGTTCAAGATGTTGCATAATTAAACTATCACTTGCAGAATTTCAGATATTTAATCCAGCCTGCCAAATAAGCACAATATCAAAGGGGGTTGGAAATGAGAATGTTGCTGTTTTACTCTAAGCAAAATATTTGGACTGTGGTGAATACTTTCAGACCGAAACATATTGAATTCTGAGCCTCAGATTCTTTAATAAATAGCCAGGCACCAATAAAGTTGTAGCAGATAACATAAATTAATTAATGCATTATTTTGAGGAAGCTTTCAAAGCTTCGTCATTTCTTCTTGGCATGGTGCAAGGAAATGCCACCATTTCTGCAGTACATGGAACATGCAAACTGTTAGCAAGCGTCAAAAATGCTGAATACATTAAACAGCTTCTGCAAATCTTTCTCTTCAACTCAGGTAAAACATCACTATGGTGAACACGAAGAGATGTGTTCTCTGGAGGCTAAATGGATTCTGTACGGAGGGAAGCAGAACTGGTGTTTCCCAGTCTCTACAGTTGCTACCTGACCTACGAGACCACCATTTTTGGTTGCATTTATTTTAGCTTTGCAGAGTCTTCATTGCTGTTTTTTGATTTGGTGTAAAACAGAGACTGAATCTTGATTGGGTTGGTTGGCAGAAACTAGAGTGGGAGTAAGATCAGGAGTGGAATGTGAACTATGTTGTGTTCAAATGCCATTTTGTCAGTCCCAATGCTTTCAAACAATCTGATTTTGACAAGACTCACATTCATTCTAAATTTCATGTCAGTTCCACACTGGAAATGAAAATTTAAGTCTTACCCTTATCCACACAAATAGACTTGTATTACTAAAGCTGTGGATTTTGTGGCAAAAACACATTATTTTCAAGCTTTCCCTCCTACACAACACTGTAGTTCATTTTTCCATGGGTTTTGATACTGTGCTCCTGTTAGTACAGACAACATGAAACTTACATATTCAACTACCCAACCAGTGGTTTTTAAAGCTATCAATGAAACCTTTTTGAAGAAGTTAATTCATTAAAGACATCCTTTGTCAGAATGAGAAATGGATATTTACCTACTCATCCACCATCTTCCTTTCTACCACCTATCACCTTGAAGGTGGCCATGATTTGTTTTTTTCTCTCTCTACTACCTATTTTTTCCTTTACCTTACATTCTCAGGTCTTCCTGCTAGTACTACAGATACCCTGGTGAATTCCCTCTTACAAATTAAACTGAAATAAACATAAGTAAATCGATGCAAATAATGGAATAAACCCATAAGACATAGGAGCAGAATTAGGCTATTCAGTCCATCGAGTGAACTCAGCCATTTCATCATGGCTGATCCCAGATCCCATTCAACCCCATACACTTGCCCTCTCAGCATATCCTTTGATGCCCTGACCAATCAGGAATCTATCAAGTTCGACTTTAAATATATCCGTGGATTGGCCTCAACTGCAGTCTGTGGCAGAGCATTCCACAGATTCACTACGCTTGGCTAAAAAAAAACCCTCCTTATTTCTGTACTAAAATGTCACCCCACAATTTTGAGGATGTGCCTTGTAGTTCTGGATACCCCCACCAGAGGAAATATCCTCTCCACATTCACCCTATCTAGACCTTTCCACATTCAATAGGTTTCAATGAGATGCCCCCGCATTCTTCTAAATTCCAGTGAGCACATGCCCAGAGTTGACAAATGCTCATCATTCATTCCTGGAATCATCCTTGTGAACCTCCTCTGGACTCTCACCAACGACAATACATACTTTCAGAAATAAGGGGCCCAAAACTTTGACAATACTCCAAGGGCAGCCTGACTAGTGTCTTATAAAGCTTCAGTATTATCCCCTTGTTTTTATATCCTACACCCCTTGAAATAAATGCCAACACTGTATTTGCCATTTTTATCACAGACTCAATCCATGAATTAATCTTCTGGAAGTCTTGCACGAGGACTCCTAAATCTATCTGCATTTCTGGTGTTTGAATTTTCTCCCCATTTAAATAATAGTCCGCACTATTGTTCCTTTTAACGAAATGCATTATCATACATTTCCCAACACTGTATTCCCAATATCGGCCACTTTTTTGCCCATTCTTCCAATTTGTCCAAGTCCTATTGCAATGGCATTAGCACTACCTATTAGCACTCAGCACTACTTACTCCTCCACCTACCTTCATCTACAAACATTGCCACAAAAGCTATCAAGTCTATTATCTAAGTCACTGACAAACAATGTGAAAAGTAGCGATCCCAATACTGACACCTGAGGAATACCATTAGTCACTGGCATCCAACCAAAAAATACCCCTTTTATTCTCACTCACTGCCTTCTGTCTGTCAGCTATTCCCCTATCCATGCCAGTATATTTCCTGTAATGCCATAAGATTTTATCTTGTTAAAGAACCTTATGTGAGGCACCTTATCAAATGCTTTCTAAAAGTCTAAGTAAATGTCATCCACTACCTCTCCTTTGTCCACCCTGCTTATTATTTCTTCAAGGAATTCCAATTGATTGGTCAGGTAAGATTTCCCTTTACTGAAACCATGTTGACTTTGACTTATTTTATCATTAGTCTCCAAGTACCCTGAAAAATCATTTTTAATAATGGACTCCAACACCTTCCCAACCACTGAGGTGAGGTTAACTGGCCTATAATTTCCTCTCTTTCTTCTTAAAGAGAGATGTGACATTTACAATTTTCCTATCCTCCGGGACAATGCCAGAGTCAAGTGATTCTTGAAAGGTCATGATCAATGCAACCTCTCTCAGGAGTCTGAGATGTAGTCCATCTGGTCCAGGTGACTTATCCACCTTAATACCTTTGAGTTGCCAGCACTTTTTCCTTTGTAATAGCAATGGCACTGACTCCTGCTCACTGACACTCAAGAACATCTGGCACACTGCTAGTGCCTTCTAGTAAAGACTAAAGCAAAGTACTTATTAAGTTCATCTGCCATTTCTTTGTCCCCCCTAACTAACTTATCAGCATCATTTTCCACTGGTCCAATATCAACTCTCAGTTCCCTTTCATTCTTTATTTAACTGGAAAAAAAACTTTAAGTATCCTGTTTTATATTATTGTCCAGTTTGCCCTCATATTCCATCTTTTCCCTTTTTATAGCTTTTGTAGTTGCCTTTTTTGGATTTTAAAAACTTCCCAGTCATCCTACTTCCCACTCACTTTTGCTCCATTATATGCCCTTTCCTTGGCTTTTATGGAATCCTTAACTTCCTTTGTCAGCTACTGTTTCATACCCCTCTCATTTGAGAACTTCTTCTGGGACATAACCATCCTACATCTTGTGAACTATTCCCAGAACATTCAGCTACCTCTGTTCTGCTGTCATTCCCACCAGTATCCCCCTCCAATCCACCTGTGCAAGCTCCTCTCTCATTCCTCTGTAATTCCCTTTATTCCATTGTGATACTGATACATCTGACTTATGCATCTCCCTCTCAAATTGCAGTATGTATTCAATCTATTACTATCACCGCTTCCTAAGGGTTCCTTTATGTTACGCTCCCTAATAAGATCTGGGTTATCACACAACACCCGATCTAAGATAGCTTTTCCACAAGCAGGCTTGAGCACAAGCTGCTCTAAAAAAACATATTGCAGGCATTCAACATATTCCCTCTCTTTCAACCTGTCACCAACTTGATTTTCCCAATCTCCTTGCATATTGAAGTTCCCCATTGCAACTGTGACATTCCCCTTATTGCGTGCCTTTTCCAGCTCCCTTTGCTATCTCAACCCCATATCTTGGCTACTATTTGGAGGCCTATATATGATGTTTTTTTTTACCTTGCAGTTTCTTACCTCCACCCGCAGAGATGGAACATTCTCTGACCCACCATCCAGAGACAGAGAAGCAGTTTCAGCGACAGGTTACTATCGATGCAATGCTCCTCAGACAGGATGAAGAGGTCAATACTCCCCAATGCCATTAGGCTTTACAATTCTACCGCCAGGACTTAAGAACTTTTTAAAGCTATTATTAATGCTTTTTGAGATGGTGATTTAGATGCATATCATATTTTTTTTACTGAGTTAAGTATTGTATGTAATTAGTTTTGCTACAACAAGTGTATGGGACATTGGAAAAAAGTTGAATTTCCCCATGGGGATGAATAAAGTATCTATCTATCTATCTATCTTTCTAAAGATGTAATTCCAACTCTTACCAGCAGAGCCGCATCACCACCAATGCCTTCCTGCCTGTCCTTTCAATGCAAAGTATATCCTTTGATGTTAAACCTTCCTTCAGCCACAACTTATGGAATACTCTTATTCTTTCTAGCATAAAGCTAGCTCAACTTTCTTTGTCAGTATCAACTAACCTCAGAATGGCAATGTAAACATTGTCCTGGTGGTACAACACACAAATCAGGCTAGGAATGCCAGTCATTGGTAGAGTTTTATTTTTCAAGTCAGATAATGCCAAGACCTTTTTTTTTTAAAGAAAACACTGAAACAACATGAGATATTATTTTTAAGCCAATAAGGTAGTGCAAATAATATTTCTTTTCCAGGCATCTAACTGGTCAATTCCAACTTTTATTGTTTATTCCTCATTGCATGATTCCATTATGATTATTTCAGTCATGATTAGTAATCTGAATTTTACTCCTATCACTACCAAAGTAGGATTTGAACTCAAGTTTCTGGACTGTTAGTCTGTGCTTTGGGGTTATTAGTGTGGTATTTTCACAATTACACCACCACAATATCCATATTAGGACATTACTGAGACACAAGTGCTGCAGTATTCAGCTGTGTTGCTTCTAACTAGGCTCATGGTATCAGCTTCATTTGCTGGTTTACACTGCAGAGCACAACCCACTGAAACAAAACATGGCCACACATCTCCCCTGACAACCCCACTATCCCCAACCCCCCCCCCCCCTTCTCATCCCACCCTAAGTTTGTGTAATGGGCTTTGTCAATAAAATGTGGAAGGTCTTCCTTTATGTTCATGGTTGTATCACAGAAAATCCCCTTATTTGGCCACTATTTTTCATATGCAGTAATGTATAGCCTATCCATGTGCAACTTACTGAAATTATTGCCACAAAAGATATCAGAGCAATTCTGACATTTATGTATTTGGAAATATCCTCATTTTAAACAATTAAATTGCATGTGGATCATGGGAAAGAGCACAAGGTCTGTCAGGAAGAAGGCTGGAAGTTATTGTGCACAAGTTCCTGAAAGTCCGTGATAAGTGCTGCAAGGATATTATACAGACAAATAAGGCTGTCAGGATGTATTGTCTAAACAATTAAAACATAAAAGAGATGAGGATATGGTTCACTTTAACAGAAAAGTAATTAGTGACTGACATCCAGTGATATGCATTTATTTTGATATAGAACATATGGCAATGAACCTTTAAATTTGACTTAACATTTAAATTGACATTATTTCTCTACAACATGAGAGCTAAAGGCAGTAACAGAAATAATTGATTTTTTTCACTGTCTGTGTCTAAAAATTCTTCTTTGAAATATATATAGTAGCTAGATGAATTGAACATTCTTTGAAACCATCCTCTCCTTTGCATTTTCACAGTACCGGAAGCCAGAAGAAAGATCTTCACTGTGAAATATAACACCTTTTCTGAAAGAAGCTGAAGTGAACCACTCAACAGACTTGTAGGGATTTGTTTGAACTTTATTCTTCCCTCCTTTCTTAATGGCATACACTTGGTCACTCTGTGCGGTTGCTTGCAAAAGCTAATTAAGTTTGGACATTCTTTATGCAAGCTAGAAATTCAAAACTAAAGCTGGTATGGCCAAGCTTTGACAGAATCATTTTAATAGTAATGAGGAGCTGAATCCCAGGTTGGCATCCTCCACCTGGGACAAAGAGATCACTTAAGGAGCCACAAGGGGGATCACTTGGTATCATTAGCCCACAACTCTTCTCTTTCACATGCCTCCATTTCTATCAGAGTCAATTAGGAAGCTCTGAATACATACTTAACATTCTTTTGACTTTTTAAAATTTCCTTTTGCTATGTGTGTTTTTCACATTTTTTGTCCTTTTCATGAATCATTGAATTCAATGCTCCATCATTTTAAGTTATTGTAGACAGATACCCAGAAATGTTGGGAACTATTGGGAAAAGCAGCATAATGGGAGTGGAATGGGACTAGATTGTTTGTTGGACCAGTGTAAAGCTTGGCGTAGAAAGGGAAAAGCCAGCAAACTAAATATCAGGGGAGGAAGACGAATGCAGAACAACTGAAATGATTGCCCATCAATCAAAGGAAACCAATGTAACATCATCAAAAATAGTATTGATTCTGGTTCAACATTTTAGACCTGGCTGTTAAGACATTCTTCATTACTTGAGAGGCAACAAGGGAACACTATTGTTAGAACAAATTGTTATGTTTTAAATAAAATAGGGAAAATGATCATGTATAATTTTGGGTAGTTGACTCTTCTGGCTGTACAAACCATTCTCTTTGAGCTGCCAAGAGTGCAGAAGCCTTTACTGACCAAGCCACACTTGTATATCAACAGCTGGACGCTTACAAATCTCAAAGCCTGTTTTCCCTTGTGCATAATATTCAGTTAACATGTGAAGTGCACAGTCAGATTTTAACTTCATGCTGTTTTAGTCTTCTGTTGCATCTGGCCTTCCTTGTTCCGCAGCAAGAGAGCATTGAAAACTAATACACAATGTGAAACAGAGCATCAAAGACCGAGCTCATCTCTCTGCGAGATAAACCATCCTTGTTATCTCCGTCTTTGCTGTTGCCTCCGGTCGGAGTTACACGCAGCTCAGGCTGCTTGGTAGTACTTCACAATTCTCTTCCTGTCTTTGATGTTATAACTCTTATTATTTAAAAATCTAAAAGTTATTTAATTTATTACAGACATTTTAAACATTCCTCCTAGCATTATACTGCATTTTAAAGATATTGCACCAAATGTGAGGTGAAGCTGACCAAGTATTTATGATGGAAAATTTTTAAAGCAATTTCTGGATTAATACTGCACTAAAATATGCACTGTTACTTAACAAAATCCTTCAGGGTATTGCATGTAAATGAACACATTAGGTAGACTTAATTCCATCTGTTTTAGTTATTTTCTGATCTCTGCCAGCTATAAAGATTTTCTAACATTTCCCCCCAAGTTGATACCTGTGTACAAGACAGTGCCTCTAGAGTCTACAGAACTTAGCTTTCATGTGCATACTTCCATTGGCAGAGGATTCTGAGCAGACAGGAATTCTTTGAAGTCTATTTATAATCCCAGACAATACAGTTACATTTATTGGGAGAAGGCAAGAGAATGGGGTTGAGATTTAATAAATCAGCCACGATGGAATGACGAAATAGACTGGATGGACCAAATGACCTATTTCTGCTCCAATGTCTCAAGCTATGGATAGACTATGATTGATATATTACTATGATTGCACATTACACATTTAGATGGAGACATAACATAAATATTATTACTCTTCATGTATGTGAAAGATGTAAGAAATAAAGTCAATTCAATTCATAGTCTTATGATCATATTAAAGATCATCTTTACATCGGTAATTTATGCAGTACATTGCTTTCAGTTTTTAATGATATTGAAAACCAAAGTTCTTTAAATTTAAGAATAGTGTTTGTTAAGAGGCTGAATACCAGGTATAATTTTTTTTTAAATTCCTCTACTCTCCACATTTCTGTAAAGACTGCTTATGACTGACCTTTAATACAACCTGAGGTAAGTGCACATTTTAAAACTAAACCTTAGGCTGAAGATGAGAAAGGAAACAGCTCAAAAGCACCAAGCAAATAACAGTTTTATTTTGCTCATTTCTGTTGTGTTCTCTTTAGATAGAACATTAAGTCTGAGTAGTGACACTTAAATACAGAATATCTGCTTTTTCCTTTCCATCAAACACTGGCAGAAGATTATTTGGGCAGAGGAATATTTTCAGTAAAATACATAGAAATGCTCAGTCTTTGTAGCTAATTGTGACAGATCATATGTTCCTCTGCTCAATCCTTTGTTTTTTATTCTCCTCTAATTCCATTGACTTTTAGACTGGATCCATATCTTGTATGATGTTCTGGTAACTGACAGCTTGCATCTCATTAGGCTTGTGTCCTCTTTGAGTGTTTCTCTCACCCTCCCTCTTCCCTTTCACTACATTACCCCTGTGCAAAGCTGTCAATCAATATCAAACTTTGAGCAGAACCTCAGCAATAGATCACCTGGCTTTTGGATGTGCATGGAAAAATGACTGCGTAACGGCTTTGTAGAGTTGTCAATAATTTAGCAGCAACCCTTTTGTTTATGGCCATTGCTGCCCTCTTTGAACACTGGTTTCCCTTGGTGTTTGAGGTATATCGTGGATACATGGAAATGAGTTGCAGCATCATAACCAATGCAAAGGAGAGCAGCTACTGCAAAAATCGGGATTTGCAATCTTACTTTGGATACATTATTAAATGAAAAGTATGGGCTGAATTTAAATTGGTTTTTTTTTCTCTATTATGCTCATCCTGCATTAGCCTGTCAAAAAAAATCTCAACCAACATATTTTTTCAGAACAAGGCTCTCTTGATCTCAGTGGCTGCAGGTAGTATTTGTTTACTGTTAAATTCAAGGTCACCCTTTGCAAATGGAGAAAGAAACAGAAATTTTGGAAGAACTACCCTCCTGGTCAAGGGAGAATCCTTGATATGGTAAATTCAATATGATTTATGGAACAAGTGATACTAAGAGTTTGTAATTGCTTTTTTGTGTTAGTTATTGAAACTGAAGGTTCATATGGCTATGCAACATAGATTTTAATCCTTTTCTCAATATTCACCCATATTGAATGTACTTTCTTTCGTGTCTTTGATCCAATAATTACATTCAAATCAAGGTGGCATCCATCATTCAGGGACCCCATCCCCCAAGACATGCCTTCTTCTCATTGCTACCATCAGGGAGGAGGTACAGGAGGCTGAAGGCACATACTCGATGATTCAGGAATAGCTCCCTTCCCTCTGCTGTCAGATTTCTGAATGGACATTGAAACGATGAGCATTACCTCTCTACCCTTTTTTCCTCTTTTTGCACTACTATTTAATTTAACTTTTAAAAAACATATATGTACTTCAGAGTGTGATTTACAGTTTTTAATATGTTAGGTGGCAAGATGGAGATACGTCTCTACCAAAGGAGGTGTAAGGCTGTCCTTCTCCCCACTAGCCTGCAGATCACCCTTAGGCAAGGTGGAGTACCTGCTTAGCCCCCCAATCAAGGTCACAAGAAGCCATGGGAGCAGGTGTGGATGGTCATTTGAGCAGCTGGTGTATATCACAAGACATGGTTATGCGACCTCTGATGCCAGGCAATATCTGAAGATTATTGATAATATCTGGGGACTCCCATCTTGGGGGGACAGTGCCCAGAAGAAGGCAATGGCAAACCACTTCAAACCACTTCCAACATAATAAGACACAACACATAATGATAATGATTATTATGTATTGCAATGTGTAGGCCTCCACTAGTCTCAATAGACCATGGAGTTTTCAGGGGTTTTTTTGGCATTAGGACTCATACAGCTTGGCACCGGTGTCGTCACAGAGCTATGTATGGTTAAGTGCCTTGCTCAAGGACACATACGCAGTCTCAGCCAAGGCTCGAACTAGCAACCTTCAGATAACTAGATGAATGCCTTAACCACTTGGCCACGCGCCAACACACTGCAATGTACTGTTGCCATATAATGACAAATTTCATGACATATGCCTGTGCTATTAAACCTGATTCTCATTCTGAAATCTGCTGGTTTTTGTTGCAAAGCTGCAATGGTAAATAAAAATCAGATTGAGTGAAATGGAAAAATGGACTAAGTGAATAGAACCAGAACTGAGAAAGCAATAGATAATGATAGGTTTCAGATTATGTTCCTAATAGGGGAGACTTTTGAGGTTGTTAGGCTTCTAGGCCATTTAATAATCTAATGAATAAAGAAAGAAATGTACAGGAGAATGTTCTTGAGAGAATACAAACTTATGTTTAAGAAAAAGCTTTGAAAATTATTATCTATTGAAGCACTTCAAGTGCTACTACTAGCAAAATGAGAGAAACCTTTATTGTTCACTGAATGTGTTGTAAGAAATGGAGAAGGAGGAAAGAGTTAAAGAACAAAAGAGGTCTTCAGAAATATATAATTCTTTAATGAGATGTGTTTATACAAGGCCTACCCTGAATGCATGAAGGAACAAAATATATTTGCATTTATATAATGCTAACGTTGGCCTTGGATATGTCTAAGTTAGCTTGACACAAATGTCAATAAATAGTATATGTTCCAGAACAAAATTTGACTTTTATGTATTTCAAGCAGAAATGCTGGCAGAAGAGGTGGGGACATGAGGAGGACGTAGCCATTGGCAGTATTTGGAAGTGTTGATCCTAGAGCAATTGCAAAAAGGATGACAACAGAAAATGGAGAAGATTCTCCATTCTAACTGCAATCCCTGAAGTAATGTGGAATCAAGCAGATGCATACACCTGCACGAAATGAGGTATGATGGTGCTCAGTTATCTTCAATGTCATGTTCTGTACTGACAAAGGAATTGCCACTGGGCCTCAAGCAACTCCAGAATTTCAGAAAAGGCAGATTTGTTCTGCATACAGTAAAATATGCTATATATCAAAATCTAGATGTTCTCTCTTCTTTCTCTCTTCAATTAATCCATTGCCTTCTTCTATATTCCTAAATTATCTTAAATAATGTTTTGTAACTGCTCAGTTCCATCCCTTCATAATCTTAAGGTTCTCTTATTAAATCAATTGCTGCTCATTAGAGTTTGATGCATTGTTTTGTATTCAGGCACCTTTCCACCAGGCTTTCTTCTAGTGAATGTATGCAGCATTATGCTTTTTACTTCAAAATTTTCCTGTAATACATAAAGCCAAAACCTCTCATTACTTCACATACTTTTAATAGGGTTTTATTTTTTTCTTCGAAGATCATCACCTTGTCTGGTGTAGGCTTGTGAGTTCCTGAGATCCCAAGAGTGATGCAATTTGAAATTTAGCCATCTAATGCTTAGTTAGTGGTAAGATCAAGGGGGAATTTCAGCCAAACAGCAATTCAACCAGGACCTTAATGGTAGAGCTGGCAGAAGATGATGACAGATCATAATGGCAGTGAAGTTGGAGGAAGACTACCACAATGAAGGGTCACCAGTCGCCCTGCGCCCAAGAACTGCCAAGGACTTTATGGTGGCTGCCTGCATATCAGCCTCCACATATTAAACAAAGTCACACACAGGTTTTCTCCATTAAGGGAATCCTCCTACATGGATCTCAGATTGGCCTCTACAGCCATCAGAAGACCAACCAACAGTCAACATCTTGGAAAAACATCATCTCAGCTTGAGTGATCACATAATTACATAGGTTTCTATTTGATTCAAAAAATTATGATCTCCTCTAATATTCACTCCATAAAATTAGGCCCAGAAACTACATTAATCAGCTTTTATTTAATGTACCAGCTATGCAAAAATAGTCTTACTCCAGAATAGATCTCAGGTGCAGTTACTTCCTGGTGAGTTCACACCAAAGGAAAAGTGAACAGGGCACTCTGCTGCACTCTTCACATGCTTAATGTTAATCCAGCATGAGACATGCATGGCATGATGACACCATTCAAATGGCACCACTTTCAACTTTACCAAAAGCCAAAGGCTTTTGTCATGCATACAAGTGCATGTATGCACAAGTCTAATGAAAATCTTACTAGTAGCTGCATTGCAGGCACATTACATCATATAAACAGCATTCTCAAGAAATTCAAATTAAACTTAAATTATACACAATTGCAGTTTATAAGGTCTAAGTCAAGGAATGGATTCGGTACAGTAAGGTGCACACCACATTATATTTTTGCTTTTAGCCCTATTTTAAAGTGAAACTTCATTGACATTGGGACGCCAGAAATGGGAGAGCTTCAAAACTCACTGCAGTCTTCTTCAATACACGCTAAAGTCCAAAAGTAATAGGATTAGCTCTGCCAACATATGCATTCATTGGATGTCTTAGTGATGACACCATTGGCAGTGGTTTATTAGCAACGTTTCTGTGCCAGACACTGCAGGGACTGAAGGAGCTGCCATACCAGTGTTGCTTATTTCTGCTGAATGAAGGGTGTGATTTGCCTTAACTGAAGAAGAGTTTGAAACGTGCTTGATGTTCAAAGTGATTTACAACATCAAAAATAAATGCAAGAATGAAAACTCTTAATATCTGGGTTTGCACTGTAATCTCTGCTACTTTCCCCATTTCACAACTGTGAGCTTTGATGTTCTGCTGATTTATCACACTGACTCCTCTGTGGCTGCAGTCTGACCGCTTACTTTCCTTTCAGTCAATACAGGTAACTTTTATAACCCATGAGAGACTTCAGCCCAAGATAAGCAGATTTCCGATTGCTCCTTCCACCCATTTGATGCCTGGAATGGCAGGCAGCACACTGCTGCAGAGGCCACAGTGAAAGGTGATTTGATGACCTTGTGACCAGTGACCTCAACATCCTGACCCATACAATATCAACTCTTTAAAGGACTTGAACCAATTCACCTCCAATGGCAAAGCAGCTAACAGATTCTGAGTCACATCCATCTAGTTCCTGCTTTTCAGACTTCCCAGGCGAAGAGTTGGATAAGTGGAGGTAATACACATCACTGTTTCTGCACTCAAGAGAGATATTTAGAGGAGGTTCATAAGGATTATTCCAGGAATGAAAGCACTACCATTTGATGAAAGTTTGATAGCTCTGATGTACGCATTGGAATTTAAAAGAATGTGGAGGATCTCACCGAAACCTTTCAAATGTTGAAAGAGTAGATGTGGAACGGATGTTTCCCATGGAGGGGGAGTCTAGGACAAGAGGGCACAGCCTCAGGATAGAGAGGTGTCCATTTAAAACAGAGATGCAGAGAAATTTCTTTAGCCAGAGAGTAGTGAATTTGTGGAATTTACTCCCACAGGTAGCTGTGGAGGCCAGGTCATAGGGTGCATTTAAGGCAGAACTCGATAGGTTCTTGATTGGATACAGCATCAAAGGTTATGGGGAGATGGACAGGGAGTGGGGCTGAGGAGGGGGAAAGGATGAGTCATGATTGAATGGCAGAGCACACTGAATGGGCCAAATGGCCTAATTCTGCTCCTATTTCTTTTGATCTTATGGTCTTATGTTCCCACATGCCATACCTCTTCCTATTTAGAGTTTCTCCCTATGCATGACATCACCCTGCCATGCAAGGCAGTCACTCTGCTACTCTTTTCATTCATGGAGAACAGTTAGTCACCCACTGATAGTACGCCTTTGCCCCTGTCGAAGTGTGGGAGTTACATGGTCGTCTGCTTAGACAGCAACTAGCTGCTCATAGGTGGCATCTTACTCCTCACATAGAACTCCTGATGTTCTTGGAACTTCAAGCTGTCCAAATGCGATAGGACACCAGACCTTAAACAGAAACTATGTGCATTAAAAAGAACGTGTGGCCTCTGCCTTTACTTCCTCAGCAGTTCACACCTAAACAATAGGTGCTTTATAACAGAATTGGCATTTTTCTTCAATGAAGAATTGTGCATGCTCTCTTGATCTAGGGGTCATGGCCCTATACAACATCCTGCTAGAGCATGAACTGGACTCCAGCAATCTCATCCTTTCCTCCTTTAGTGAAACGAGCTTAACAGCACACACATCACCTGATTGCATTTCCCCAGTCAGCCTTGTGATGAAATTCCCAACCATAGGCCTCTGTCCTCTGTGGCAATATTGATGCCTCTTCCAACAAGTTCCCACACAGATTCCCTACACCTAACTAAAATCTGCTTGTGCATCTTCCCATGTCCCTGTAACCGAACCCATTCTTCCCTTCCAGTGCCTATCTCAGAGGTAGGGCTGTGAGACAATAAATGAAACAAAGTCTGTATTCTTCATCATTTCTCCGTACAATCCCGTTCCACCTTCTCTTAATCCATGTTATCTTCTTTATAGGGAGTGGAATACAAATGGTCTATTATGACACCCAACAGAGACAAAAGTTACACTGAAATCTCCTTTAGGACAATCAGTAATGAGTGATTTTAGTGTTCATTAAATCATAGAGGATATATTGTCCATATCACTTGTGAGCATCCAATGTCAATATATTCATAGTTGCTCTTTAGGTGATTTGAGGCAAGACAGCCCCTTCTCCCCATGGATTGCAGGAAAGTCTCACTTTGGACCTGCAATTGCCCTGCCTCACCCACTTCTCACTAGTTTTGGCTAAATCGATGTGATGAACGACATTGCATTACCTTTGGAACTTGACTGTTGCACTGCTGATGTAGGGAGTAGAATTACAATGAAGGGATCAGGTTAAAGAGGCATGGATACAGTAATGCTTTATGATTAATAGCATACTTATGCAACGGAGTGTGCAACTGAGCACCTGTGCCAAGCTCAATGTTAGAGTCTAGACTATCATTGTGGAAGGGTAACACACACTAGTCCTCATAAAGGGATCAGAAGTGGAAAGAGTGAGCAGCTTCAAGTTCCAGCGTATCATAGAAACATAGAAAGCCTACAACACAATACAGGCCCCTTGGCCCACAATGCTGTGCCAAACATGTATTACTTTGAAATTACTTAAGGTTACACATAGCCCTCTATTTTTCTAAGCTCCATGTACCTATCCAGGAGTCTCTTAAATGACCCTATCAGATCGACTTTCAGCACCGTTGCTGGCAGCCCATTCCATGCACTCACCACTCTCTGCATAAAAAACTTATCCCTGAGATCTCTGTATCTATTCCAAGCACCTTAAAACTGTGCCCTCTCATGTTAGCCATTTCAGCCCTGGGAAAAAAGCCTCTGACTATCCACATGATCAATGCCTCTCATCATCTTATACACCTCGATCAGGTCACCTCTCATCCTCTGATGCTCCAAGGAGAAAAGGCCAAGTTCACTCAACCTATTCTTGTAAATCTCCTCTGCACCCTTTCTATGGCTTCCACATCCTTCCTGTAGTGAGGTGACAAGAAATGAGCGTGGTACTCCAAGTGGGGTCTGACCAGGGTCCTATATAGCTGTATCATTACCTCTCGGCTCCTAAAGTCAATACCAGTGTTGATGAAGGCCAATGCACTGTATGCCTTCTTAACCACAGAGTCAAAATGTGCAGCATCTTTTGAGTGTCCTGTGGACTCAGACCCCAAGATCTTTCTGATTCTGCCAAGAGTCCTACCATTAGTACTATATTTTGCCATCATACTTGACCTATCAAAATAAACCACCTCACACTTACCTGGGTTGGATCCCATCTGCCACTTCTCAGCCCAGTTTTGCATCCTATCAATGTCCCCCTGTAACCTCGGACAGCCCTCCACGCTATCCACAGCACCCCCAACCTTTGTGTCATCAGCAAATTTACTAACCCATCCCTCCACTTCCTCATCCAGGTCATTTACAAAAATCACGACCAGATCAGAACAGATCCCTGAGACACACTTCTGGTCATCAACTTCCATGCAGAATACAACCGTGTACAACCACTCGTTGCTTTCTGTGAGCAAGCCAGTTCTGGATCCACGAAGCAATGTCTCCTTGGATCCCATGCCTCCTTACTTTCTTAATAAGCCTTGCATGGGGTACCTTATCAAATGCCTTGCTGAAATCCATACACACTACATCACCTGCTCTACCTTCATCAATGTGTTTCGTCAAATCCTCAAAAATTCAATCAGGCTCATAAGGCACAACCTGCCTTTGACAAAGCCATACTCACTATTCCTAATCATATTATGCCTTCTCAAATGTTCATAGATCCTGCCTCTCAGGATCTTCTCCATCAACTTACCAACCACTGAAGTAAGACTCACTGGTCTATAATTTCCTGGGCTAACTCTCTTCCCTTTCTTGAATAAGGGAACAACATCTGCAAAACTTCCAATGCTCCGGAACCTCTCCCATCATCATTGAAGATGCAAAGATCATTGCCAGAGGTTCAGCAATCTCCTCCCTTGCCTCCAACAGTAGCCTGGGGTATATCTCATCTAGTTGCAGAGACTTATCCAACTTGATGCTTTCAAAAAGCTCCAGAACATCCTCTTTCTAAATGTCTATATGCTCAAGCTTTTCATTCTGCTGTAAGTCATTCCTACAATCGCCAAGATCCACTTCTGTAGTGAATACTAAAGCAAAGTATTCATTAAGTATCTCTGCTATCTCCTCCAGTTCCATACACAATTTTCCACTGTCACACTTGATTGGTCCTATTCTCTTACATCTTATCCTCTTGCTCTTCACATACTTGTAGAATGCCTTGGGGGGTTTCCTTAATCCTGCTGGCCAAGGCCTTCTCATGGCCCCTTCTGGCTCCCTTAATTTCATTCTTAAACTGCATCCTGCTAGCCTCATAATCTTCTAGATCTCTATCATTACCTAATTTTTTGAACCTTTTGTAAGCTTTTCTTATCTTCTTGACTAGATTTTCAACAGCCTTTGTACACCATGGTTCCTGTACCCTACCATCTTTTCCCTGTCTCACTGGAATATACCAATGCAGAACGCCACGCAAATATCCTCTGAACATTTGCCACATTTCTGCCGTATATTTCCATGAGAACATCTGTTCCCAATTTATGCTTCCAAGTTCCTGCCTAGTAGCTTCATATTTCCCCTTACTCCAGTTAAACGTTTTCCAAGCTTGTCTGTTCCTATCTCTCTTCAATGCCATGGTAAAGGAGATAGAATTGTGATCACTATCTTCAAAATGCTCTCCCAATGAGAGACCTGACACCTGGCCAGATTCATTTCCCAATACCAGATCAAGTACAGCCTCTCCTCTCCTCTTGTAGCCTTATTTACATTTTGTGTCAGAAAACCTTCCTGAATACACCTGACAAACTCAACCCCATCTAAACCCTTCAGTCTAGGGAGATGCCAATCAATATTTGGGAAATTAATATTTCCCATCATGACAACCCTGTTATTATTACACCTTTCCAGAATCTGTCTCCCTATCTGCTCCTTGATGTCCCCGTTACTATTGGGTGGTCTATAAAAAACATCCAGTGAGTTATTGGCCCCTTCCTGTTTCTACCTTCCACCCACAGAGACTCAGTAGACAATCCCTCAATGACTTCCACCTTTTCTGCAGTCATAACACTATCTCTGATCAGCAGTGACATGCCCCCACTTCTTTTGCCTCCCTCCCTGTCCTTTCTGAAACATCTAAAGCCTGCCACTCTAAGTAACCATTACTGCCCCTGAGCATCTAAGTCTCTGTAATGGCCACAACATTATAGCTCCAAGTACTGATCCAAGCTCTAAGCTCATCTGCTTTATTCATAATACTCCTCGCATTAAAATAGACACATCTCAAACCATCGGTCTGAGCACATCCCTTCTCTATCACTTGCCTATCCTCTCTCTCGCACTGTCTCCAAGCTTTCTCTATTTGTGAGCCACCAGTCCCTTCCTCTGTCTCTTCAGTTTGGTTCCCACCCCCCAGTAATTCTAGTTTAAACTCTCCCCAATAGCCTTAGCAAACCTGTCTGCCAGGATATTCGTTCCCCTCAGATTCAAGTGCAACCCATCTTTTTTGTACAGGTCACGCCTGCCCCAAAAGAGGTCCCAATGATCCAGAAATCTAAATCTCTGTCCCCTGCTCCAATCCCTCAGCCACACATATATCCTCCATCTCACTCTACTCCTATACTCACTGTCACGTGGCAGAGGCAGTAATCCCGAGATTACTACTTTGGAGGTCCTGCTTCTCAACTTCCTTCCTATCACCCTGTCGTCTGTTTTCAGGACCTCCTCCCTTTTCCTACCTATGTCGTTGGTACCAATATGTATCATGACCTCTGGTCGTGGAGGAGATTTATATGTCACTAAAAACACTCACAAATTTCTACAAATGTACCATGGAGAGCATTCTAACTGGCTGCATTACTGTCTGGTATTGGGGCACCACTGTTCAGGATCGAAGTAAGCTGTAAACTTATTTATCTCGATCATGGGCACTAGCCGCTGTAGTATGCAGGACATCTTCAATGAGCGATGCCTCCAAAAGGCAGCTCCCATCATTAAGGACCCCCATCACTCAGGACAAGCTTTGTTCTCATTGCTGCCATCAGGAAAAGGGTACAAAAGCCTGAAGGCACACACTCAATAATTCAGGAAGAGGTTCTCCCCCTCTGCCATCTGATTTCTGAACCAATGAGCACTACATTACCAGTTTTTTAATTTCTATTTTTGCCCTACTTATTTAACTATTTAATATATATACACTTACTGTAATTCAGAGGTTTTTTTCTCTATTATTATGTATTGCATTGTACTGCTGCCGCAAATACAACAAATTTCACAACATATGCCAATGACATTAAATTTGATTCTGAGCTCATCTTGACCTATCTAGTAAGGTCATGAAATTTCTTGCATTATTGTGATATTCTAAATAATGGATTAGTCTATCCCTGCCATGTTTTGTTATGATCATCTGACAACAGCCCTGATAGATCTCTTGCAACATCACACACTGTCTCTCCAATCCCACCTGACATGCAAAATACCACTCCTGGCCTTGATATTTAGCATCAGGTCTTCAAAATGACATTCTGTAAGCCTATGAACCTGTACCCTCTTCCCTTATTCTCCCCCATAGTAGTTACTGTCTGAGTTGTTGGTAGCTGACCGCTGTGAAGAATATCCCTAAACGGCTGACACCCTTTACTGAACCCTCTGAAATTGTACTCAGTTGAATGAATTCCTGTGGGGAAAACCTCAAGTCCCATTTTAGAACATGTTTCTGTTTTTAAAGCAGCCCAATACCATGTATTATTTTGCCCACTTTCATAGGATTTAGAACATAGAATATTGCAGCCCATTACAGTCCCTTCAGCCCATGATACTGTGCTGACCTTTTAACCTAACCTAAGATCAATCTACTCCTTCCTTCCTACATAGCCCCCCACCTTTATATCATCAATTTGCCTGTCCAACAGTTTCTTAAATGCCCCTAACATATCTCCCTCCACCATCACCAAACTGGTAGTGCGTTCCAAACGCATATCACTAATCTGACAAATCTGCTAGAGTTCTTCGAAGAAGTAACAAACAGCGTGGACAAAGGAGAGGCAGTAGATGTCATTTACTTGGATTTTCAGAAGGCATTTGATAAGATGCCACACATGAGGCTGTTTAACAAAATAAAACCCTATGGCATTACAGGAAAAATACTGGCATGGATAGAGGAATGGCTGACAGCAGGAGGCAGTAAGTGGAAATAAAGGGGGACTTTTCTGGTTGGCTGCCAGTGACTAGCAGTGTTCCTAGGGGGTCAGTATTGGGACCGCTACTTTACCCATCTTCTGTCAGTGATTTAGATAATGGAATTGATGGCTTTGTGGCAAAGTTTGCAGATGATACAAAGATAGGTGGAGGGGTAAGCAGTGCTGAGGAAGCAATAAGATTGCAAATTGGAAGAATGGGCAAAGAATTGGCAGATGGTATCCAGTCCACGAGTTCCCCATGCTCGAAATCAACCAACCGCAAATCGAGAAAACCCGCAAGTGCTCTTCCAGCACTCGTTTTTCAAGCATTGTTCGCTCGCTACTTTGTTCCTGTGAAAAAATGGCTCCTAAAAAGCAATTACGTGGTCAAAGCAATTTCTCAAAGGCTAAGAGGGAACGTAAAGTGCTATCTCTCGCCAAGAAAGTAGAAATATTAGATCTTTTGAAAAGTGGCATGTCGCATTCCTAAGTGGGCCATTAGGTCGGTAAGAACGAATCGAACATTTGCACAATAAAGCAGAAAGAAGCTGAAATTCGTGGAAGTGTTAATGCTGCCCTTACAGCGGCAAAAATGGTCTCTCTGGTTCGTGCTAAAGTGCTTGCGAAGACTGAGAAAGCATTAATTGAGTGGCTAGAGGACATGTCACAGAAGCATATCCCTGTCGATGGCCAAATTATACGTGAAAAAGCTCTTCGTCTCTATGAACCCTACTGTGACAGCGTTGATGAGAGCAAGAGTAAAGAGTTTAAGGCTAGTAAGGGATGGCTGGCTGGCTGGCTATGTAAAGCGCTACCGCCTCAAGAACGTAAAGCTCACGGGAGAATCGGCATCGGTTCTTTTGCTGCTTGTGTTGTGAGCGAGAGGAACATGTACAGTTTTTTTTCTTGTCAATATTCCCTAAACAAAACAATGTAACAACTATTTACATAGCATTTCCATTGTATTAGGTGTAATAAATTCTGTAATCTAGTGATGATTAAAAGTTTTACTCCTTGTTTGATCATTGTTCATTTGTTGCTTGTGTTGTGAGCGACAGGAACATGTAGTTTTTTTCCTTGTCAATGTTCCTTAAACATTACAGTATAACAACTTTTTACATATAATCTACATTGTATTAGGTATTACAAGTAATCTAGAGATAATTTAAAGTATACGGGAGGATGTGTGTAGGGTATATACAAATACTACGTCATTTTATATAAGAGACTCGAGCATCCGTGTTTTTTGGTATCCGTGGGAGGTCCTGGAACCAATCCCTCCCGGATAAGGGGGGCCGACTGTATAGCATTGGGAAATTATAATAATGCATTCTGGGAAAAGAAACAAAAGCACAGACTATTATACAGATGGGGAGAAAATGCAAACATCAGAGGTACAGAGGGACTTAGGAGTCCTCATTCAAGATTCCCAAAAGGTTAATTTACAAGTTGAAGCTATGGTAAAAATGGCAAATGCAAAGTTGGCATGCATTTCAAAGGGAATAGAACATAAGAGCAAGGGGATAATGCTGACCCTTTATAAGACACTAGTCAGGCTGCACTTGGAGTACTGTCAACAGTTTTGGCCCCCATATCTCAGAAAGGATGTGAGGGTGATTTTCTTTTGTGAGAGAGTAGTGACTCTGAGGAATGCTCTGCCACAGACAGTGAAAATTGATAGTTTCCTGATTGGTCAGGGCTTCAAAGTTTATGGGGAGAAGGCAGGTGTATGGGGTTGAGTGGGATCTGGGATCAGCCATGATGGAATGGTGAAGCAGACTCAATGGGCTGAATGGCCTAATTGTGCTCCTATGTCTTATGGTCTTATCACTCTCTCTAAAAAAATCTTAAGACTTCTGACATCCCCAATATACTTTCCTCCAATCACATTAAAATTATGACCCCCCCTTATATTAGCCATTTCCACCTTGGGGAAAAGGCTCTGGCTATCCACTTAATCCATGTCTTCTGCAGGACACCAATTCCCAGCCAATGTGAAATATGTGTAACTCCACAAAAAAAGTGGAATGCAATACAACTTATGGGATTGAATTGATTTATATATAATTTTTCAATGGTCACATTCGCTTTAAACGTTATGAACCGGAGGCCCAAAACATACTTGTTTATTCCACATTGCCCAAATTTGTTTCTCCCTCGCCCCCCATGGATGTAAAAACAACCATCAAACCTCTTCAAACACGAGAAAACCTGCAGATGTTGGAAATCCAAAGCAACATACACAAAATGCTCGAGGAGTTCATCAGGTCAGGCAGCATCTATGGAAATGAATAAACAGTCGACTTTTCAGGCCAAACACTTCCTCAGGACTCCCTACCTCCCTACTTTGAATGTAAATGCTTGCTACTTTATTTTCTGAATAACCATTGGTGGCTTTCTTCAGCCCTCTTGTCTGTTTATATATTTATTCTGTCAGTAATTTTCAATGATTTGTAAATATGACTTCCTAAACTTTCATTAGAATGTAAGCACTAACATATATTTTAAATGTTTACTGGTTTAATTTAGCTCTCCCACTATTCTGTGATGTCTTTTAAAGAGGAAAATCTGTATTTAAAGCATCAGTTCGAATGGAGCTCATGTCAATTAGCAGACAACTGCAAAAGAGAAACAATCCATTGGAGAGATGCTGAGCAAAAGAGGGGATTTGCAGAAATTAAAGGGAATTAGGTGAATGCACTTAGACTGCACAAAAGGGAGAAATCTCGCAACAAGCTTAGAAACCCAATGAATAATATGTAAATTTACATTTTAATTTTAAAACAATCCTAATAAGAATGCAAGATTCAATGAGGAGGCTTGCAGACACAATGGAGGATTGGTTGGAGTTGTGAGATTAATGGGCTATTACCATGTGTACATTTTAAGTCGACATCATTTGGGAATGCTTCAAGGTGGATTCTCCACCTAGCAACAGCAGTAGTTAGTGAACTGTAAGTGAAGGTTCCAAATAGGTCTTTGATCAGAGTGGATATCCACTTCAGATGAATATTCATGCACGTTAATGAATACTGAACTGAGGAACAAAGCCATTTTCACAAAATGATCACAACAAAATTGTGCAAAGCAAACTCAATTTGATTGAGAATATTTTCCAAGCAATGTAAGTAACAATCAGTGTTCTGCATTCTTCTCCCTGTACCACTTTCGCCAGTGTCTCCAAGGGGGAAAGAGATTTTGTTTCTACTAATAGAGCACCTACTCATTCATTACCGCTTAATAATTCAATGTTGTTCAATGCACTTCTGGAGACAACATAATGGACTTTGACAGTATATCCTGTTTTCATCTCTGAAGTGGAAACAATGCCCATTCTAAATTCAGTTCCTTTCTGCCACTTTGTTTTTAAAGTTGCTGCACATTCGCAGCTTCAAAACTTTTGTCTTGTTGTCTATACTGAAGTTAATATTCATAAATTCCGTGTTTTGACAATCTCAGCATTCAATTACTGGCACAGTGCTACTACTGAGATTTTCCAGTTATCCATACTGTCAAATCACTGTCCTGCAACCATCACAGAAACTCAAAGATGATAGCATGAGTCATAATGATATCTTAATAACCACACTTTGAATTCCATAGGTTCTTCATGCTATTTATACAATATCAGCTTGACTCTATGGAGCATTGCTCTGTATTTCTACCAATTTATATTCTTTATGTAGAAAGGATAGTGAGTGCAGAAGGGAAAAAAAGAGTAATTGATTTTGGAACATCAAGGACACAAAGAAGTTATCTCTTTAAACAACAAAATTACTCACTTCTAAACCTGATCCAGAAGTAGTTTCTTCTCCATTTCAGGTTCACAAGCAAGAGCAAATTCTTGCTGCTTCTGTGTAAGTGGTCAAGGGGCTTGCAAAACTTGTTTTTAATGATAAATTTGGATAAATTTTGTGACAAAATTTTTCAAATTGAATGTCTCATTTTCCTTCAGTTGGCTGTGGTCCTTCCTTAAACCACACCTAGCCCCCCTACCCCAAGATCCAATCTACCCATAAGTTCTTTGCTTAAACTATGATGAAAGGTCAAAGATGAAATTTAATTGATAGGTATATTGCTAATATAGGGTTCTTGGAATCGGGTAGAACATAGAACAGTAAAGCGCACACAGACTTGTCAGCCCACCATGTTGTGCTGATCTTTTAACATACTCCAAGATCAATCTAATGCTTCTCTCCCCATTGGCCCTCCATTTTTCATTCATTCATGTGCTTATCAAGAGTCTCTTACATGTTCCCAATGTGTCTGCCTCCGTCCCCTGGCAATGCGTTCCACACACCCATATTTCTGTGTGTAAAAAAAACCTGCCTCCAATTGACATCACCTGAAAAGTATGTCCTCCGATACTGACCATTTCTGCCCTGGAAATAAGGCACTCGTCATCTTCTCTTATCACTTGATACATCTCAATCAAGTTACCTCTCATCCTCCTTTGTTCCAAAGAGAAAAGCCCCAGCTCTTTGGCGCAAAGTAGTAGGGTGAGAATTCAAGTTCAAGTTTATTATTATTTAACCATATTCATGTCAACCACCAAACAAAAGAACATGTGCCCCAAGTTGCACAAGCCAATACATATATCTCACACAGAACACATAAGGTAATATTACCACAAATAAATTAACAAATAATAAAGTGCACTTATGAAGCAAGTTAAATATTAAATACCACTGCTCTTCATATGTGATAGAAATAACTTGGTATAGTCATTTAACATGATTAGCAGAATTTTTGAGTAATGTCCTAAACATTTATTTTACTATGGCAGTAATGTTCAGTTTCAGTTCCATTTCCTTCAGTCTAGCTACTCTCACTTTGTCCCATTATTTCCATCTTATTCTGACATTTCCAGTCCTTCAAATTATATTGCACAGTTTCTCTTGTTTTGGCAAAAGGAATACAAAAATTACATTTAATGGGCGCTGTCCAGGAAGAAACTGCCTATCGTTCCCATCAGGACTAAACTCTTGAGGAAAGGTACTTTTAAAAGGAAAATGTTTTCTGTTCAGCAGTTTTTTTTGTATCAAACTAAATGAAACAATATTTTGGTTTTGAGTCAGAAAGTAAACATTAATACAATATCAATCTTTAAAAGTATATACAGTATTTCAAAGACTCTAAAAAATTTCTATAGAGGTAATGGTGGAGAGCATTCTAACTGGCTGCATGACAGCCTGTTTGGGAAGCTCCAATGCACAGGACTGCAAGAGGCTCTGGAAGTTTGTAGACTCAGCTTGCTCCATAAAGATAATAACACTTCCCACCATCATGGACGTCTTGCAGAAGTGATACCTCAAGAAGGCAGCATCCATCACCAAGGACGCTAATCATCTAGTACATGTCCTCTTCTTGTTACTACCATTGGGGTGGAGGTACAGGAGGCTGAAGATCCACACAAAACAATTCAGGAACAGCTTCTTCCCCTTCACCACCAGATTTCTGAATGGTTTGTGAACTCATGAGCATTACTGAGTTGCTCCTTTTTTAAAAAAAAAACACAATATTCTGGCCTTCTTGTCTACTCCATGATTAAACTAATCCTTCCCTCCTACATAGCCTCCATTATTCTTTCATCTGTGTAAAGATCTAAAAGTCCCTCAGATGTCCCCAGTACATCAGCCCCAACCAGCACTCTCAGTGGTGTGCATTTCAGGCACCTCTAGGTAGAAGAAATTATCTCTGATATCTCCCCTAAACTTTCCTCCACTCACCTTAAAAGGGCATACTCTGATGAATTTATTTTGCATTATTTTTGTACTTTATAGTAATTTTATGCTGTTACACTAAAATGCTGCAGCAAAACAACACATTTCACCCCATACACATCAGTAATAATAAATGTGATTTTGATTTTGATGTCCGGCTACAACATGTACATGATCTGGATGGAATAAAAACTCACAACTGACCTATTGTTCCAACTTAATTTCCTCTTCCCTCACAGACAATTAGGAGCAACATCTGATGAGTTTGTTGATTTCAGAAAGTATGAAAATTTCCGACATGATGCACTTACTGATTCAAGATTCAAAATTCTAGTACTTCTATTATCAAAGAATGGATAAATTATACAACCTTGAGATTTGCTTGCTCACAGGTGGCCACAAGGCAAGAAACACAAAAGAACCCAATTAATGAAAAAAAAGACCAACGCTCGATGTGCAAAAGAGAAAAAATACAAATCATGCAAACAATTGAAGCGAACAACATTCCAAACCAAAATTGAGTCTTCAGATCCAAATCCCCGAGCAGCCTGGAGTACCGGAATCAGAATCAGGTTTATTATCACCGGCATGTGACGGGAAATTGGTTAACTTAGCAGCAGCAGTTCAATGCAATACATAATCTAGCAGAGGAAAAAATTATAATAATAATTAAAATAAAATAAATAATAATAAACAAAATAAATCAATTACAGTATACGTATGTTGAATAGATTTTAAAACATGCAATAACAGAAATATTGCATATTAAAAAAAAGTGAGGTAGTGTCCATTTCAATGTCCATTTAGGAATGAGATGGCAGAGGGGAAGAAGCTGTTTCTGAATTGTTGAATGTGTGCCTTCAGGCTTCTGTATCTCCTACCTGATGGTAACAGTGAGAAAAGGGCATTCCCAGACTGCTGGAGGTCCTTAATAATGGAAGCTGGCTTTCTGAGACACCGCTCGCTGAAGATGCCCTGGGTACTTTGTAGGCTAGTATCCAAGATGGAGCTGACTAGATTTACAACCTTCTGCAGCTTCTTTTGGTCCTGTGCAGTAGCCCCTCCATACCTGTCAGAATGCTCTCCATGGTAAAACTATAGAAGTTTTTGAGTATATTTGTTGACATGCCAAATCTCTTCAAACTCCTAATAACGACACATATTTTCTTTTTCATATACTTTTATTCTGTAACTATTTGAAAACACAATAAAAAAAGTTTATTAAAAAAACTCCTAATAACGTATAGTCGTAGTCTTGCCTTCTTTATAACTACACCAGTATGTTGGGACCAGGTTAGATCCTCAGAGATCCTGACACCCAGGGACTTGAAACTGCCCACTCTCTCCACTTCTGATCCCTCTATGAGGATTGGTATGTGTTCCTTCATCTTACCTTTCCTGAAGTCCACAATCAGCTCTTTTGTCTTACTGACGTTGAGTGCCAGGTTGTTGCTGTGACACCACTCTACTAGTTGGCATTTCTCACTCCTGTACACCCTCTCATCACCACTGGAGATTTTACCAACAATGGTTGTATTGTCAGCAAATTTATAGATGGTATCTGAGCTATGCCTAGCCACACAGTCATGGGTATAGAGAGAGTAGAGCAGTGGGCTAAGCACACACCCCTGAGGTGTGCCAGTGTTGATTGTCAGCGAGAAGGATATGTTATCACCAATCATCACAGATTGTGGTCTTCCGGTTAGGAAGTAGGCCCAAAGTCTCATTTATCAGTTCATCAAAGTCAGCACAGGAACCGGGTCTTACACCTGGTAAATACACTACTATTCAAGTTATTCATGGCCACCTTCAGTTCCACTGTATGATGGAATGCAGTCATTCGCAAAGGAAACTGCAACAACAACGGTTGGGCCAAGAAAACCACAGTAGCTGGTGCAGTGGATAACCTGCTGGATAAGTAATGTAACAGACATCCCACCTCTCCTGGAAGTTCCGGGAGTCTCCGGCATATTGACAGCGGCTCCCTGACACCTGAAAATTATATACAGTATCCAGGAAATCGATTTTTTGAGAGAGCGCGCGCGCGTGTGTGTGTGAGAGAGAGAGACATGGCAGAGTGTTCCAAAAAAAGAAAATATAAAACGTACTTCACCCCAGACTAAAGTCTACCCCTGTCTAATAGGGGTCAAAAATAATAACAGCGTTGCCTGCTGTACTGTTTGCAACAGTGACTTTTCTATTGCCCATGGTGGGTTAAATGACTGTAAAAGACACGTTGAGGTGAGTTTAACAGGTGTCATTTGTTCATTAGCATAGCTAATGTTATTTAAACTAACTGGCTAGCTGCTAAGGAGCTACTCTATTGCAGACAGCCCACCTCTCCCGGGAGTCTCTCGCAAGTTGACGGTGCTACCCTCCCTGAAATGAGTTTTTGCAGGGTGGGATGTCTGAAGTAATTTAGAGGCTAGGACCAATAATCCAAAGACAAAGTCTTGTTATTAATAACTATCCAATGATCAATTAATCATAAATAGAGACACAGGAGAGTACAGATACTGGAATCTGGATTTTAAAAACACGGTCGATATTTGTACCAGAACTCAGAGTGTACAGTAGAGGAGAGGTAGCCTGTGTACAGTGGTGAGTAAATCAGGAGCTGGTGAGTAATGTGTGTAACTAGTCAGGGTATGAGGAGCAAACTGAGCTAGATGGAGGATAGAGAAGTGAAACCGATTCAAGAAATTCAGCAGATACTGGGTATGCTCCCCACCTCCTGCTCTTTAATCCACTGTCCTCTCCCATCAGATTCATTCTTATTTACCTCTTACACCCATTATTCCTCAGCTTCTCACATCATCACCCCTCCCCCACCTGATCTCACCTCCAACCTTAACCACCCCCCCACCCCCACTTCCCCCCATCTTCTTATTCTGGCTTCTGACCCCATCCATTACAGTCGTAATGTAGAGTTTCAGCATGACCTGCTGAGTTCTTTCAGCATTTTGTGTGTGTTAGAGGATGGAGCGTTTTGGAGGCAGAGAACGATGGGTGGAAACAGAGTACAAAAATTGACCAGATGAGGTCATGTGGGGAGATGAGTCATGGAAGAGAAAAACAGAGCTTTAAAGGTAATGAGTGGAACCAGATGGCAGAATTAGTCCAGAGAGAACTAAGCCAAGGGATAGATAGATGTACAGGTAGCAGATGGAAAGACGGTGGTAGAACTTAATCAATTTATGGAAGGTGGGGATGGGGAATGAAAAAGGTGAACAAAAGAAGAGAGAATCTAGGTGGACAGGATGGAGTTGGAAGGACACAGTGGGTGTAGATTTCCTGAACTTGGGAAAAGAAGGTTTATATCATTGAATTGTAAACTACTCAGGTAGAATATGAGATATTGTTCCTTTAGTTTGCTTTTGGCCTGCCCAAGTGGAGAAGGTCAAGGCAAGACAGGGTTAGTCTTGGAAAGGAGAACAGAAACGAAATGTAATAAAATGGTCATTGTGCACAGAGCACAGGGGCTCAACAAAAAGGCCACCTAATTAATATTTGGTTTGGGAATGCACAGGAAGCCTTATTAAGAGCTCCAAATAAAATAGACGAGGTATATCCTATTTAGAAAGCATTTTTAATAACAATGCATTAAAAATGATCCGTCATCATTTTTAGAACAATTAGAGTAAGTCAACTATTGCCATCTGTAAATTGCAAGCATATCACAAATAACCATATCAGAACAAATAAGGAATGCAGATCCAACCAGCTGAAATAAAACCAGTGTAAACTACTGCAGTTTTAGACACAATGTTCTATTTTCTGATTTAATATTTAGTTATACAACTAACTTGAAAGTCTCTGCAGAGTGGTCACTCTGCAATTGTTTATTTTCCAGGGTACAAGAGACTACATCAGGAAAACTGAATTTAATATACAGTGGATTCGGTGAATTGGGCAGCCACTTATTTTGATTTTCCAGCATCTGCAGATTTCCTCGTGGTAGCCACTTATTTGGGACAACTCTTAAAGAACAAAAACTAATGTAGAAAATAGCTGGATTCCCCACCATGCCGCTTAATTGGGATGGAAGGCTGTTGCCAAACAGGTTCTAATAAGCATCAGTTGCACGCACTTGTGTGGCCATTAGACACTACAGCATGCTTTGAGTGAACAGTTTTTGAGTAGCATCAATTGTGTGTGTTCAAAAAGCAGTGATTTTTGTTACTGATAGTTGGCGAGAAATAAGACAGACAATGAAGAACTGTTTTGATCACTGCAGTTTCAAGCATTCAGGCTTGGAAATGACAGAAATGGCCAGGAGTGAAAATGAAACTATTCACTACTTCGACAAGTTAGGAACTGCAAAGAATTTGAAGGAATTTAACAATCTTCTTGAATGTTATGATGAAAATGAAGTTTTGGAAGATGCAAATGTTGAAAGCATTGTATGAAGACAATCCATTATCTACACTAGGTGTCTACACTGATTTTGTTCATTTACAGTCAATAAAAAGAACACAGCAGCATACACTGTATGAGTTCCTGTGTCGACAGCTATTAAGAACTAAGACAGTTTTTTAATACTGTAGTAGTATTGTTAGTCTTCTAAATTGTTATGTATTTCATTTAAATATATAATTTGTAACTCAGTTAAACAATAATATATAATTTTTTATATAAATGTTTAACTATTTCCATGAAACTTCAACTAATTAGGGCAACTGCTTATTTGGCCCAAAATGCACTGGTCCTAAAGAGCTCCAGTTAACCAAATCCACTGTATTAAGTTGGGAGAGGAGCAAGAGATAAGCTGCTTCATCCGAAAGATGTGTCTGCACCCCTGGAAGGGAGGAAATAAGAAGTAGGTTTGCTTCTCCTGACGTTATGTGGAATAGTCCTAACCTTCAGACCATAGCACTTCCCATGTAACAGCAGGAGGTGCAACATCTTCCTTTTACCTCACCATTTCCAAATTTCCTCGGACCCAAACTCTGTCCAGGTGGAACAGCAAATCACTTGCATTCCTTCCAATCTAATATTTTGCATTCAGATGTCATCTCCTGTAGAGAAAGCAAACACAGGCAGGGTCTCTGCTTGGCAGAATACTTCTATTTAATCCACAAGGACAACTTTAATTGACTATCTCACTCTGGGTGCCATCACTGATTTCTACACCACACCAACAAAACCCAATGCATGTGAAAATAGCTCATTTTCTTCCATCCAAGTACAATTCAGCCCTCGAAACCCAATACTGAATTTCACAACTTTTTTTTCTGTTTATATCAGATATAGGCATTTCTGATACAAATGCACCCATCTTTATTCCCCCTCCCCTCAGGTGCTGTCTGGTTTCAGAGTCCATTTGTTTCAAACTTCCAGCAGCTGTGTTGTTGACTCCTCACAGTTCCAGCACCTTGTCATTTAGAATTGCTTTTATGGGCAATTGTGATCTGCACCTTACCACAGAGATTTATTCCTGTTCTCTCCAAATCTCCCTCTCTACAATGTAGATCTCAGTTGTTTTCTCTCCTCCCCAATTCTAATGAACGGTCATCAACCTGAAACATTCAACCTATTTCTCGCTCCATAGGTGACACGTAGGCCGCTGAATACTTTCTGCAATTTGTATTTGTATTTTAGATTACCAGCACCTGGACATTTTCAATTTACTGTTTAAAAAAAGAATGTTTTGGAGAATCATAAAGCTATGTGGCATGAAAATAGGCCCCTTAGCCCAGTTTAACCATGCTGACCAAATTTGTGGCACATATTTACTGTGTTCTATCCACAGATCTGTCCAAATGCCTTTTAAACATAATAATTGCACCCATTCCCCCGGCATCTTGTTCCATGTATATACTACCTTTCATGTGGAAAATTTAGCCCTCAGGTCAATATCAGAGCTTTCCATCTCACCTTAAACCTATGTTTGCCTCTACTTGGGAAACAGACTGTGGCTATTAACTTTATTTATGCCCCTCATTTACAAAACTCTAAAAGGTCACCCTTAGCCTCTTACACACCTAGCCTATCCAACACCACCCCCCTTTATTTCTTGCACCTTCCAGTCCTGGTAACTTATTCATATTCTTTTTTGGATGATTTCCAGTTTAAAAACACCATTTCACTAGTAGGGTGAGCAGAACTATAGGTAGTGCTCCAATGTCTTGTAAAGCTGGAACACAATGTCCCAGCTCTTGTACTTAATAATCTGAATGATAGAGGCAAGCATGCTATATGCATTCTTCATGATCCTGTCAATCCGTGTTACCATTTTCAAAGAAATGCTGTCTACACCAGCACTACCAGGGCTGTTTTATCTGATTCTACGCAAACGCAACACCTATTCTGATGATATCTGAAGGATACCATTACAATTACCAGAGGTTCTTTGTTTATTTTCATTTGGAAAAGTACTTGTTAAATTAACCATGATAATACAGATACATAAATATTGTGAATCTCAGATGATTTTCTTCCAAATCAGCCAGTTTCCTTGAAAGGGACTGTGATCCAATATTCTAACACTGTTGAAAAACCTGAATGTGTTTGGTCCTTGGAACAGTTCTATCCATCACATACTCTTATCAGCTGATTCCCAATATCATGACAAGACAAATTAGCTTGGACCTATCAAATTGATTCCACGAAGAACTGTTGTGAAAGCAACTGTCTTTACTAAAACACAACATTTCTATAAAGAAAGTTAACTTACGGCAAATTTGTCAATTAACTATGATCAGGAAATTCTATTTGAAAACAAATGGATCATAAAGGTCAGCTGGGGATTATTTTTGTGTTAAATGCATCTGTTTCTCATCCTCCACCTGTCTCTAGTCCATAGTAATTGCATCTAGGATTCTGTTGTCAGAACACTGAATTTATGAATATAGAATAAGTTTGGCATGAAAAGAAAATTTATTTCAAAATATCTTTATGACAATACTTGAAAAGTGAATTGAAATACAGAGATACAAGTGAATTTACAATAAGTCATCCATGTTTCCACACTAGAATAAGCCAAGAGATTGTGGCAAGGCTCAGCAACTTGTCACTGACTGCTTTGGAGTTACTCAGTAAACCCGACAAAAAACAGTAATGCATGTTACCTGATAGTCTTGCAGGTCCCACAGTAAGTAGTCACAATTACAACACACCATCAGGCAATTTGATATGCTCACTTCTGATGAATATTCAGTAAAGCAAGCAACCAAATTCTAATAACATTATAATAATCTGAAATCTCTACAAAATAACAAAAGGAAAGGCATAATCAGCTCCATTTATCCGTTAAACTTTCTGCAAGTATCTGACACAGTGGAATTGAATCAATGAAATTCTGTAATGGACCTCTGCTGAACCAATAATCCATGTGCTGGCAAATACATATTTACTGAAGTCTGACAGACTGAGTGAGGTGGAACCTAGTGGAACAAATAGTATCTCTGGTGGATCTATTTTCTTTGGATTATACAATTGCAGAATGAAATTGTACATCCTTTAGGTCCACGGCTACTGGTCACAAAGTCATTTCATTTCTTGAGTTACATGCTCTGGAAGACAGAAAAGTAGAACAAACTTCACTGACACTGTAATCATTCTTGGATCACAAGCAGGAACTCAAGAAATGCAGCTACGATCTTTGCAAAGTCATCAAAGCATATATAGGAGCAGAAGTAGGCCATTCAGCCCATTGAGTCTGCTCTGCCATTCAATTATGGGCTGATCCAATTCTTCCAGTCATCCCACTCCTCTGCTTTCACCCCATACCCTTTGATGTCCTGATTACCGTAGATGTCGGATTATAAACCGCTACTTTTTTCCCACATTTTGAACAGCTTTGAACACTGCGGCCTTTACTACGGTGCGGCTAATGCATGATTTTTTTTCATGCCGCCAAAAACATTTTGCCTCGTAACAGTAGACCAATAAAATTGATGAGTAGTTCACAGAGGTCCAATGAAATTGTACGATAAATCAAGCGCACTTTCACAATTAAATTATTGTAAATCAGTCATTTGTACTCACCCTCATCAACATGGAAAACACTCGAAGAAAAGCATTGTGCTGCCTTTATGGCAGTTATTTAGTTTATAATATTTTCGCTTAGTAATTCATTTTCTAGTTAAAGTTAGAAGAGTTTTAACTATATTTGTTTTCTGTACTACATCGCGGGATGCTATGACGTCACACCCGGTTTCGCCGCGTCTTGTGGGATACCGGTTTGCGATAAACGGGAAGGAGGGGGCGAGCGGCATTAGATCTGAGCGAACGCTGCTTTTAAGTTAAAGGCGATCAATAACTTTTCCTGGTAGGCTGCAGTATATATATTTTTTACCAGTCGTTAGGAGATATTGGAATGTTGTTCAGTAAAAAAGTATACGCAACGTATATTTAAAAGTAGCCGCGTTACAGGCACGGTTCGAAAAAAAGCATTTGCAATATGTATTTGTTTATGTTACCATATGGATTTAATTAAAAGTTAAAAAATCCTCACGTGTAATATCTTTCTGTGTAAATATCTCATATTACAACGTGGGACACCTGCGGCCGAAAATCCGGTGCGGCCTGTACAAGTACAAAATTGATTTTCTTTCTAAAATTAGAGCCAGCGGCTTTTAATCAGGTGCGCTCTGTAGTGCGAAATCTACGGTAATCAAGAACGTATCTCTGCCTTAAATACACCCAATGACTTGGCCTCTACAGCTGCCCGTCGCAACAAATTCCACAGATTTACCACCCTCTGACTAAAGTAATTTTTCTCAGTTCTAAAAGGAAGTCCTTCAATCTTGAAGTCATGCCCTCTTGTCCTAGAATCCCCTACCATGGGAAATAACTTTGCCATATCTAATCTGTTCAGGCCTTTTAACATTTGGAATGTTTCTATGAGATCCACCCCCTCCCATTCTTCTGAACTCCAGGGAATACAGCCCAAGAGCTACCAAACGTTCCTCATATGGTAACCCTTTCATTCCTGGAATAATTCTCGTGAATCTTCTCTGAACCCTCTGCAATGTCAGTATATCATTTCTAAAATAAGGAGCCCAAAACTGCAGACAATACTCCAAGTGTGGTCTCATGAGTGCCTGATAGATCATCAACATCACATCCCTGCTCTTATATTCTATTCCTCTAGAAACGAATGTCAACATTGCATTCGCCTTCTTCACAACTGACTCAACCTGCAGGGTAACCTTTAGGGTATCTTGCACAAGGACTCCCAAGTCCCTTTGCATCTCTGCATTTTGAATTCTCACCCCATCTAAATAATAATCTTCCTGTTTATGACTTCCACCAAAGTGCATGCCCATATACTTTCCAGCATTGTATTTCATTTGCCACTTCTTTGCCCATTCCCCTAAACTATTTAAGTCTCTGCAGGCTCTCAGTTTCCTCAACACTAATGGCTCCTCCACCTATCTTTGTATCATCGGCAAATTTAACCACAAATCGATTAATACCATAGTCAAAATCATTGACATACATCATAAAAAGTAGCGGTCCCAACACTAACCCCTGTGGAACTCCACTGGGAACCAGCAACCAACCAGAATAGGATCCCTTTATTCCCACTCTCAGTTTTCTGCCGACCAGCCAATGGCCCACCCATGCTAGTAACTCCCCTGTAATTCCATGAGCTCTCATCTTGCTAAGCAGCTTCATGTGCAGCCCCTTGTCAAAAGCCTTCTGAAAATCCAAGTACACCATGTCCACTGCATCTCCTTTGTCTACCCTGCTTTTAATTTCCTCAAAGAATTGCAGTAGGTTAGTCAGGCAGGATTTTCCTTTCAGGAAACCATGCTGGGTTTGGCCTGTCTTGTAGTGTGCCTCCAGGTACTCTGTAATCTCACCCCTAACAATCAATCCCAACAATTTCCCAACCACTGATGTCAGGCTAACAGGTCCATAATTTCTTTTCTGCTGCCTCTCACCCTTCTTAAATAGCGGAGTAACACTTGCAATTTTCCAGTCATCTGGTACAATGCCAGACACAACTCTCCACCAACAACACACACAGCTTAAGGCAAGGCCTGCACACCATCGCAGGCTTCAAAGCTAAATGTAATGTGGCTGCCAACATAGCTGCATCTCTCCAAGATGAGCTAAATCTTTTTTTACGCTCGCTTTGATGTTGCCAACACTGAGCTCCCAGGGAGAGCTGCCGCTGTGACCTGCGCCCTGGTCGTCTCTGAGGCTGAAGTACACATGGGCTTCCAGTGAGTGGACAGCCACAAGGCTGCAGGACCAGACGTCATCCCAGGGCGGGTACTCAGAATGTACACAGCACAATTGGCACATATGTTTACAGACATTTTTAACCTCTCCCTCTTCCACTGTACAGTGCCCTCCTGCTTCAAAACATCCACCATTGTTCTAAAAAGACCAAGGTAACATGTCTGAATGACTAGTGTCCTGTTGCACTCAACTCAATAATAAGTAAATGCTTTGAGAGGCTGGTCAAGTACCACATCCGCAGCATGTTACCACCCACACTGGACCCCTACAATTCGCTTACCGACACAACCGATCGACAGATGAGGCAATAGCCACTGCTCTACATACTGACTTTACACATTTGGAGAAGAAGGATGCTTATGTGAGAATGCTGTTCTTGGACTACAGTTCAGCATTCAACACCATAATTCTCTCTAGGCTCAACAAGAAGCTCAGAGACCTCGGCCTTCATCCTCACTTATGCAGCTGGATCCTGGACTTCCTTTCAAGTGGTAAGAGTGGGCTCCTTCACGTCTGCCCTTCTTGCCCTCAGGGCTGTGTCCTAAGCCCCTTACTTTACTCTCTGTACACCCATGACTGTGCTGCCACCCACTACTCTAATCTGCTAATTAAATATGCAGATGTTTCTATATTGATTGGCCTAATATCAAATAATAATGAGGCAGCCTACAGAGAAGAAGTCATCACCCTGACACAGTTGTGTCAAGAAAACAACCTCTCCCTCAATGTCACAAAAACAAAGGAGCTGGTTGTGGACTACAGGAGGAATGGAGACAGGCTAACCCTATTGACATCAATGAATCTGGGGTTGAGAGGGTGAACAGCTTCAAGTTCCTCAGTATACACATCACCGAGGACCTCACTTAGTCTGTATACACCAGCTGTGTGGTGAAAAAAGCACAACAGTGCCTCTTTCACCTCAGACGGTTGAAGAAGTTTGGGATGGGTTCCCAAATCCTACTTCTACGGGGCACAATTGAGAGCATCCTGACTGCCTGGTGCAGGACTCTGCAGGGAGTCATGCGGACAGCCCTGCGCATCTGGGGATGTGAACTTCTCACTATTCAGGACATTTACAGCAACAAGTGCATAAAAAAGGCCCAAAGGATCATTGGGGACCTGAGTCACCCCAACCACAAACTGCTCCAGCTGCTACCATCCAGGAGACGGTACCGCAGCATAAAAGCCAGGACCAACAGGCTCCGGGGACAGCTTCTTCCACCAGGTCATCAGACAGACTACATAATTCATGCTGACACAACTGTATTTTGAAGCTATACTGACTGTTCTGTTGCATATATTATTGCACATAATATTTACAAATTACTATAATTTGCACATTCGAACAAAGACGTAACATGAAGGTTTTTACTCTTCATGTATATGAAGGATGTAAGAAATAAAGTCAGTTCAATTCAATTCAATAAAGGATGGTTTATGTGCCGAACGCCAAAAGAGTATCATGTTCCAAGCCAGTGAAGTATTTACATTTTCCAATAATGACCATTCTGCAGCCTCAATCAGATTAGGAATCGTGTGCCAGTTAGTATCAAAATAAAAGCCTTCATCTGATGAACACAAGTAGGCCCTAAAATTAAAGGTAATAATCTTCTTACAACTGGCCAAACATGTAACAGCAGGCACAGACAAATTGTCTTTAGAGCAACTTTGCATTTTCTTAAAACAGCACACTGCATTCTTGTTTTCTTTTAACGATCTTTATGTACTTAATGTACAGGATGATCTGTCTGGGTGGTATGCAAACAAAAGTTATTCATTGTATCTCTCGCACATGTGATGATAATAAACCAAGATATGCTTGGATAATGTCATTATCATTTTATAAATTTTTGTAAACAATGTTATTGGAAAACTAACAGGATGCACAGGCTACTTCCTCGCTCAATTTTTAGCCTCACTTCTGATGTATGTTATTATAGTACTATTGAAATTGTGAGAGTTTAGAGTAAAACTGGCCTCTGTATCTCTTATTCCCAGACACAAAAGGATGGCTTGAACAATGCTGATGAGTGCAGCAGTTTTTACCCCAAAGTGCAGTTCCCTGAAGTAATCACCTTTTGATACCCATTGAAGCTCAAGTAGAAGGCAAAGCGAAAATTTAAAAAAATAGTATAGCTCTGTTGACAGTCTCCGTATCAAATTGTTATTTAATCAACTTTTTTTTAAATGACATCTACTTCAGATGAAAAACAAACTCATTCCCACCACCTCCTGGAGAATTCATCCTCCAGGAGATACTCTTAATAAAAATGAGATGACAAAATTGTTCCACTCAAACTATAAAAAAATGATGCCAAGCAAACAAAAAAAAAGTTATTTTCATTGCATTGCAGGCCATACACGATAGCTCACCTCCCACTAATCCTATCACTCAGAAACTTAAATGTGAAAAATAACAAATACGCTGAAATTGGTTTATTTTAGCCAGTCACAAACAAGAGAAAGTCTGCAGACGATGGAAATCCAAGCAACACACAAAAAATGTTGGAGGAACTCAGCAGGCCAAGCGGCATCTATGGAAAAGAGTATAATCAACGTTTCAGGCCAAGACCCTTCAGCAGTCCTGATGAAGGTTCTTGGCCCAAAACGTTAACCATATTCTTTTCCATAGATGCTGCCTGGCCTGCTGAGTTCCTCCAGCATTTTGTGTGTGTTGCTTACTTTGACCAGTATTATTCAACAATTGGTGTGCAACAGGGATCAGTGCTGGGTGGGTCCGTTGTCATTTGTCATCTACATCAACAATCTGGATGATAATGAGGTCAACTGGATCTGCAAATTTACGGATGACACCAAGACAGGGGGTGGAGTGGACAGTGTGGAAAACTATCAAAACTTGCATTAGGATCTGGAACAGCTGGAAAAATGGGCTGAAAAATGGTAGATGGAACTTAATGCAAACGAACGTGAGGTGTTTGGGAGGACAAACCAGGGATTTACACATTAAATTGTAGGGCACTGAGGAGTGTGGTACAACAGAGGGATATAGAAATATCAATCCATAAGTCCTTGAAAGTGGGGCCACAGTTGGATAGGATTGTAAAGAAAGCTTTTGGCACAATGCCCTTCATAGATCAAAGTACTGAGTACAGAAGATGGTATGTTATGTTGAAGTTGTATGAGATGTTTCTGAGACCTAATTTGGAGTATCTGTGCATTTCTGGCCACCTACCTATAAGGAAGATATCAATAAGACTGAAAATTTACAAGGCTGTTGCTGGATCATGAAGACCTGAGTTATTGGGAAGGGTTGAATAGGTTTGTATATGGTGACATATACATGCTTTGATAACACATTGTACTTTGAGCTTTATTCACTGGCATATATGGGAATGAGGGGAGATTTGTTAGAGGTTTGTAAAATTATGAGTGGTGTTGCTTGGGTAAATGCAAGCAGTATTTTTCCACTGAAGTTGCATGATACCAGAATTAGAGATCATAGATTAAAATGTGAAATCTATTTTTTTTATTTATTGAGAATATGCGCTTCCTGCCCTTCAAGCCACTCCACCCAGCAATCTCTCAATTTAATACTAGCCTAATCACTGGGCAATTAACAATGACCAATTAAACTACCACCGTGAGGAAACCCAGGCAGTCACGGGTAGAATGAGCAACTCCTTTCAGGCAGCAGCGGGAATTGAACCTGTATCACTGGTACTGTAAAGTGTTTGTGCTAACCATTATTCTACCGTGCTGCCCTTTATTTAAGGGGAATACAAGGTGGAAGTTCCTCACTCTGAGAATTGTGAGAGTGCAGAAGTGGTGGATGCGGGTTCAATTTCAACATTTGAGGGAAGGTTTATTTAATATGTAGAGGGGAGGTGAATGGAGGGCTCTGGTCCAAGTGCAGGTCAACGGGACTAGGCAGAATAATAGTTTGGCATGGACTAGATGGGTTGAAGGGCCTCAATGACCATGACAACCTATCAAAAACTGACTGACATCTTTATATTTCAAAGAGTTTGGATTTAATGTAGCTTCTGGGAAATTAGAAGGAACACTTTCTCTTTTTGGATAACACGGATTTCTTAGGAACACAATAACCTGAAGAAAGAGCAGACATTTCTCAAATTCCATGCAGGCAGTAGATACTGACTCATTCAAGAAATTATGTACAGTGTTCCATCAGTTAAAATTGACAGGATTACTCAGTGCTATTCAGATGAGTAATCCCCATTGTTTAAAGTGTTATAGCTCTCAGCTGACAGTTTTATTACCCAACGTTGATTTTACATAAGGTCTTGGTACATAATGTATCTGAGAGCCACTGGGCACCTTCACATGGATTTAGTTGAAAACACTGGCTACATTTTTGGCTTGGCTCCCTACGCAGTGAGCGGAGTGGATAATTTTGTCTTTTATGGAACTTGGACACAGTTTATTGAAAATAAGTACGCAAGAAAAAAACTACGCAGCAAGTGAATATGAAAATCTATAGCACAACATTTCGTACTGTAGGGTGCAAGTCATATATTCAGTAGAATTGTATTTATTTTTTTAAATGATCTTATTTTTTGCTGATAGGTATAATGCTTGTATCAAGAACCTTCAGCTAATGTTAAGTTTGAGATAACAAGTTAAAAGGCTCTTTGCAAGAGAACATTATTTCAAGTTATATTAGATATATAAACATACATTATAAAAATCAAATATCCAAAGTATCTTCATCCTTCTTAATTTTACTTTCTTCACAAAAGAAGTTGCTTATACCTGAACAGACTTGAATGCAACAAATAAAATGTTGGTATGGCAAATGATACTGTATGCAATATATCAGTGTCATATGTATTGCTACACTTGGTCTCCAGTGATTCAATCACACTGGCCAAAAGCCGTGGATGAGCCAGGAGGTACATCGTCTGCTGAGGGCTAGATCTGTGGCATTTAAATTTAGTGACTCAGGTCTGTACAAGCAAACCAGGTATGACTTGCTAGTTCAAGATCAAAGAGACAATTCTGAGTGAGGTTGGAGGCGACATCAAACGCACTTCAACTCTGGCATGAATTTGCAAGACATTGCTTCCTACGTAGTGAAACCCAATAGCATGAATGGCAGTGATGCTTCACTACCAGATGAGCATATTGTCCTCTATGCTTGCTTTGAAAGGAAGAATATAACTACATCTGTGAAGGTCACTGCCGAACCCAGAGACCCTGCGATCTCTGTCTTGGAGGTCGGAGTTAGGCTACCTCTCAGGAGGGTGAACCCTCATAAGTTGCAAGGCCATTAGCACTCATATCTACGGTGATGAAATGCTTTGAGAGGTTGGTTATGGCTAGAATGAATTGTGCCTCAGCAAGAAGCTGGACCCACTGCCTATTGACACAATATGTCTACAGCAGATGCAAAATCAATGGCTCTCCACACGGCCTTAGATCACCTGGACAATACAAACACCTACGTCAAGATGCTGCTTGTTGAATGTATCTCAACATTCAAGCATACAGAGATGCGAGATATACCACCTAGTTGAGTGGTATCAGAGCAAAAACCTGGCATTCAATGTCAGTAAGAAGAAAGAGCTAACTGTGGACCTCAAGAAGGGTAAGACGAGGGAACACATACCAATCCTCAAAGAGGGATCAGAAGTGGAGAGCGTGAGCAGTTTCAAGTTCCTGGGTGCCAAAATCTCTGAGAACCTACCTGATCCCAACATATTGATGCACTTATAAAGAAGGCAAGGCAGCGACTATACTTCATTTGGAGTTTGAAGAGATTTGCTATGTCACCAAAAACACTCAAAAGTTTCTACATATGTACCGTGGAGAGCTTTCTGACAGGCTGCATAACTGTCTGGTATGGGGGGGGGGGAGGTGCTTCTGCACAAGACCAAAAGAAGCTGCAGAGGATTGTAAATTTAGTCAGCTCCATCTTGGGTACTAGCCTACAAAGTACCCAGGACATCTTCAAGGAAAGGTGTCTCAGAAAAGGCAGCATCCATTCCAGTACCCAGGGCATGCCCTTTTTTTACTATGCCCATCAGGTAAGAGGTACAGAAACCTGAAGGCACACACTCAGCGGTTCAGGAACTGCTTCTTCCCATCTGCTATCGGATTCCTAAATGAACAGTGAATCTTTGGACACTACTTCACTAATATTCAGTATTTCTGCTTTTGCACATTTTTAATATATGTAATTGGTTTACTTGTTTATTTGTTATTATTTTTATTTTATTTATTATTTTTTCTTCTCTGCTAGATTATGTACTACATTGAACTACTACTGCTAAGTTAACAAATTTCATGTCACATGCCAGTGATAATAAACCTGATTCTGATAATAATCCAACTTAAAAAAAACCATTCCATATAAATGTTGAAAAGGTAGATTTAATTTTGCAAGGATCTGCTCTGTTCAAAGACACAAGAAACAGAGCATAATTTACAAAATCTAATGCAAATCAGAGCAAAACTAGCTTATGGACCAGGGCAGGTGCAATTTCTTTGTAAATATACCAAAATTAATGCGGATATGAGCATGTAATACAATTGATCTTCTCTCATTTTCCATTTATGGTAACAGAAATGTCTGAAGCAACCAAAAACAACACCAAGTTCAAGCAGCTCCCTGAAGAGGGATCAGCAGTTACCATGGGGACTTGGTGCACGAATGGCTTTATTATCAGCTGTGGCCAAACATCCAGAGATTTCATTGCTAACAGATTCAGAAAGCTAGCTAATCACAATGCTCCAGGACTTTCAATTGCACCATTGATCTAAACATTTAATACATAACTGCAAGATCTTAAAATACAAATTACAGTATTAAAAAACACATGGCTTAACAAATTTATCTAAAGAGTGTATATTTAGAGAATGATAATAATTCTCCCAATTCAGACATTTATCTCTGCATATTTCTTTGGTGTCTGCAGGTCTGGTGTTAATCAACTGCTGTGTGAGAATGGTTGGGAGCAAAGGTTAATGAAGTGGTCTTGTATTAAATGTGGAGCATGGAAAGGACAAAGGAAAAAGAGTGAGGTAAGGGTGGAGGGCTTCTGGGTACAGGGTCATGTTATATATTGGCTTCTAATAAATTGCTGATTTATTGGCAAGTCATTGATCAGTGGGCACGTGATTAGAACATTGTTACATTATCAGAAGATCTGATATGGCACAAGAAGAATGGTGAATAGTCTTAAGAGAGCTGGTAATTGAGTAACAAAGGGTGCCTTACTGAAGTCATCTTTCTAGGCACCAAGCTGGGGCATGCTCAGGAGCCTTCTTTTTATTTAGACAATTGCAGAGCAAACACTGCTACAAAACATTGACCAGGTTTCTGAGTGAGAAATGACGGAACCACCTTGGTACAATGATATCCAATCACTTCCGGCAACAGACTGGCAAGCACTGCACTAGTAATGATATCATTTTGCATGTGCTCAACAATGAATAAGATTTGTAAGTACAAATCACCAAGGAGAGCAACTGGTCAAATTTCTGGAGAGAAGTAATTCAACAAGAAAACTCCCTAATCTCATTGCATGTAGTAAGTAGGAGGATGAGTATACCACTTGGCCCTTTGAGCCCTTGCTTTTCTTTTAATGCCATCACACTCTGGGGAACATCCATCTTGCCATGCAAGTCACTTATAAAAGGCAGCATTACATGATTAAATTTCTAGGCATTTGGCTCTTAATGCATACACCTTTCAAAAAAAACCTGTACTTGTAATTTTTCTTTGTGAGTACTGAATATTATTTCAGCAGATAGTTGTATTTTAGTTCCATGAGCTGTGAAGAAATTTTTACAATTGTAGTAACATGTCTTATAAAATAGGCTGTTAACATACACTTGACCAGTCCTTACATTAATTTTTTGCCTATTTCTTTAAAAAAAAGTAACTTCATTTTGTACTAGTGAAACGTTTCAAGTATGAGGAAAGCAATTATTTATTTTTAAATTATTTAAATATATTTAATCCATTGCAATTCAATTCACCAACTAAAGGAGAAACTGCTAAGCAGAAATGCAGGAGATAATCATTGTTCTTCTGATTTTCTTTGGCACCACTGATAGATTAGGTTAGACATTTTATTCATGCATGGTTTAAAATGTGATTATTTATGTTGAAGTACTACAATTTAAACTACAGAATAGAAAATTGTTAATTAACATGTACAAAGTAAGGGTGCAGATCAATCGCTACAGCTTCTGGATGAACTATTGCAAACACTTGGAGGCCAAAAGAACTGTTGTAGCATTGCGCATGTAGCTCCTATTTTAAAAAGGCTCATTCCCCCATGGAGCACACTGATCGGCCACAACAGTTTGTCCAAGCAAAATCCATAAATAAAATAGAAGCAGGATTACAAAATGTAATAAGCAACATTATTTCATTCCTATGTTCCATTTATGGTGAAGACACAAATGAATCCTCACTGCTGTTCAAGATATTGTGGAAAGACCCAATGGCCTCTTTCCCAATCAATGCACACTGTGGAACACCCACGTATCCTATCTGTAATTCCATTCAGAAAGAATTTGATTCTGTAAACAGTTGGTAGAGCAACAACATTCTAAGCATCATTCATGATCGGAAATAACCCTGTTTTTAGCTTAAGACAGAAGCTGCTGTTGTATCAGGGCAGTGCATTTACAAGATGCTCCCTTAGCAATCCTTCCCAACTTCACATCCTTCAGAGGGAGATGTGGAACCTTCTAGAAAATACTATCAATAAAAACATTTCACTATTATTGCCCTTAATTCACCAACATGGCCAAAGCAAGTGTCTGACAAACTTCATCCTTTCCACCAATCTCCTCACTAAATGCAGTCAACAAAATTAATCCACACTGAACAAATCTGCAGAGTACAATAGCTACAAGCTAGTTACACAGACAGAAACGCAGGCTGAATATCAATAAGCTCCGACACTGCATTCTCAGAAAACTTCACACTATATATGAAGAAACACCCTGTTCACTGGTGGTGCACAAGGAAAGAAGGCACGAAGAAAAAACACTGAAAGCACAAGGCAGTTCAACTTGCTTCCAACAGATTCTATTACTTCTGTAGTATCGCTAAAAAAAATAGAATAAATTCACAGTATTTCTTGTAACCCTGGAAATATGATGGCAGAGAACACTACACTTCAATTGACTGTTCATTTATCCTAGCTTGCAGGAATTACTTTGAATTACATTTATGGAAAATATATATTCAATGATTGTGCCTAGAAATTCATTCCCAGTCAGTAAGCTAAATATGCTACATTGCCAATAATTCAATCCACTAAAATCAATGAAAATGATACTCAGTGACTTTGTGCAATGCACTGAAACTAGTTTATAAGTGTTTAATGTTACCGACAAAAGATCACACTCCAAGACATTGGAGGCTTCAATGAACATTCATGAATACCTGTTAATGAACAATGGCTGCGATTGGGAGGCGGGGAGAAACTCACAATAACCTACTTGACAGTCCCAGTCTGTTCTACAAAAGACAAGTGGGTTCCATTTTGGCGCCTTAGAGCAATAATGTCTTGCAGCAAATGGAAATGTTCTTCAGAGATTTCCATATATTATCTACCTGTATTGGTAACTATAATTTTCTTTTCATTTCATTTGCAAAATTCTGAAGGATGTAGGTCATAGTCACACAGGCATGATTTGACAGCGAGTAGATAGCCCCAAATGCATAGCTGATTCCTCTGCTTGCTGTTGCCCATTATCTATGCTTTGGAGAACATATTTTCTATAATAAAAACTGTTTGCAGAGTTTGTCCCTTGCAATTACCACGTGGCTGGAAGACTGAAAAGCTTGGTTGCCAAAATCAATATGAAGCTAGCATTAAGCTTCCTCAGATTGCACTATTCACCTTGTGTAGGACATTTGATACATCCTGTGGGATATTCAGCACTACAGCAAATGTCAGGTTGACTCAGCAGTAGCACACTCACCTGAGTTGGAAGGTTCAAGACCAATCCAAATCTTGAGTACATAATCCACGCTGACAATTCACTGCAATCATTTGGAACAACTTTAAATTGATGTGTTTATGGTGTGGAAAAATGCAAAAAGATCCCATAGAATAGCTCAAAGTAATCCAGGATGACTACCTGTGAGCTGTCAATAGCCATCCCTAAACAATATCTCGAACTCAGATTAATTGATCTTTGTTCTTTACATCATCTTTCTTTTGCAGATTGTCTACCACATTTGTATCTGTAGCAAAAGTAATTGCACATCAAGCTGGGAAGCCTGTGGGACATTCTAAAAGGAAATGTATTCTAGGCTATATAAACACCCTAATGCTAAAAGGCAACACGAGTGAATCTGCAGATGCTGGAAATAAATAAAAAACACAGAATGTTGGCAGAACTCAGCAGGCCAGACAGCATCTATGGGAGGACCTCCTCCCATAGATGCTGTCTGCCCTGCTGAGTTCTGCCAGCATTTTGTGTTTTTTACTCTAATGATCAATATACATTTTCATAGCTGGCAAAATGTGCTCATTCACTTTCTTTTCCATATTTCTATATATCCGCCAATTTTTATTTATTAAAATCAATATGTCTGGTGATGGTGGAAATGGACAGGTCAATGGGTGACTGGTCAGTATTTTGTGGATCAGGGATGTTTCTCCTCTTCATACAAAAATTTCCCTATGTAGATACACCAGACTATTTTTCTAGATGTTTCCAAAAGTTCCTTTTAAGAGTTATTGGTTAGTCTGATTATTGCATGCCTATATGTCACCAAACTGCATTGATCCTTCGAAGTGCGAAGTAAATTTATTATCAAAGTACATAGATGTCACCACACACAACCCTGAAATTTGTTTTCAGTGCCCAAGACCTTAATTTATGATGAGGAACCACCTCCCACCAACATGGCACAAGAATTCTGGGAAGCCATTTATAGAACCACTTGAAAATTAAATTGGATACTTACGAGGGGTGATTGATAAGTTTGTGGCCTAAGGTAGGAGGAGTCGATCTTAGAAAACCTAGCACATTTATTTTTCAACATAGTCCCCTCCCACATTTACACATTTAGTCCAGCGATCATGGAGCATACGGATCTTGGACCGCCAGAAAGTGTCCACAGATGGGTGATTGATAAGTTTGTGTCCTAAGGTAAAAGGAGATGAGTTATTAACTTCAAACTTCCTGCATAATCACTCAAAGAGTTGACCTGCATGTACACGTAATGAGAGCTGTATAACTCATCTCCTTCTACCTTACGCTACAAACTTATCAATCACCCCTCGTGTTAGGAATCAAAGGGTTGCTTGTTGTTGAAAACGATCTCTATGCAATAAATCTTTTTAATATACAGGTTGTGGATTCCTTTAAAATGTACATTGAAGTAGAATTCTTTGGTGTTAGACCTCCGCTCAGAAGATCATTGCTCAGTCTTTTGGCTGAGGAGAATTTAACTTCACATTCATCTGAGTACAAATAGACTTCTCCTCAAAGCATTCTAATAACTAGAAAGCTTTTAGAAAAGTGGAGTAAGCTCAAAATGATTGGTAATGGAGACTGAAATAATGCCACTTTTCTGGAAGGAATAGTACATGCAATGCAGTTTTCATTTTCAAGTCATTTTATCATAAGATACACAACTATTATTAATACAAGAGATTTTGCAGATGCTAGAAATCCAGGGCAACACAGAATGCTGGAGTAACTCAGCAGGTTAAGCACCATGTATGGAAAGTAATAAATAGTCGACTGAGACTCTTTGTCAGGACTGGAAAGGGGAAAGAAGCCAAAATAAGAAGCTGGGGTGAAGGGAAGGAGAGACAATAGGGGAAACTAGGTGAGGGGGAAGATGTGTGGACGGAGAATAGGGCTGAAGCGAGAAGCAGGGAGGTAATAGGTGTAAGAGGTAAAGGGCTGAAGAAGTCAAAAAGGAGAGGAGAGTGGACAATGGGGAAAAGGAATAAAGGAGGGGTAATAAAGAGAGGTGACAGGCAGTTGAGGTTAATAGAAAGGTAAGAGATGAGCTAGAATGGTAAATTGAAAATGAGAGAAGATGGAGACGGAGAGAAACTACTGGAAGTTGGAGAAATCGATGTTCATGTCATCAGGTTGGACGCTACCCAGAAAGACAATGAGGTGTTGCTGCCCCAGTCTAAGAGTGGCCTCATCATGGCAGTAAAGGGTACCATCGACCTGTATGCCGGAATGTGAAGTAGAATTAAAATGCGCGGTCACCAGAAAAGCCCACCTTCCGTGTTAAGTGTTTGATGAAGTAGTCCCCCAATCTACATCAGGTCTCACCAACATAGAGGAGGCCACAGCAGAAGCATCAGATACAACACACAACCGCCAACAGCCTTGCAAGTGAAGTGTTACCTCACCTGGAAGGACTATTTGGGGCTCTGTATGGTTGTGAGGGAGAAAATGTAGAGATAGGTGCAGCACTTGTTCTGTTTTCAGAGGAAATAAAACGAGGCAGATCAGTGGGGAGGACAAATGAAAACAGAGTCATGTAGAGAGCAATCCCTGTGGAACGTGGAGAGAGGGGCAAGGAAAAGATTTGTTTAATGTAGGATCCTGCTGAAGATGGCAAAAGTTATAGAGAATGATGCAATGGACCATCCTGGTAAACCATTTGTCTCTGCCTGCTCTTACCCCACTGAACTCATGTTCTTATTCCTTGGCTCTATTTTATCCCCCTTGGTTCAATCCCTTCCCACCTACATCTGCAGAACTTCTCATGCTCTCGATCTCCTCACTAATTTTCAATTCCCTGGCCCTGACCACCTTATTTTCACCATGGATGTCCAGTCCCTATACACTCTATCCCTCATCAAGATGGCCTTAAAGCTCTCCACATATTTCTCAATAAAAGAACCAATCAGTTCTCCTCCTTACCACCCTCCTCTATTTGGCATAACTTCAACAATTTCAACACCTTCAACAATTTCTCCTTCAGCTCCTCCCACTTTCTCCAAACTCAAGGGGTAGACATGGGCAAATGCATGGGCCCCAGTTAATTCTGCCTTTTCATTAGTACATAGAACAGACCATTTTCCAAGGCTTCCCCCAGTAATCCTCCCCAACTCTTCCTCTGCTACATTGATGACTGCATTGGTATTGCTTCCTGCATTCATGCTGAGTTAATCAATTTCATCAACTTCACCTCTTACATCCACCCTGCCCTTACATTCACTTGGTCTATTTCTGACACCTCCATCCCCTTTTCTGATCTCTATGTCCATCTTTGAAGGCAAAATGTCGACCAACATATTTTATAATTCTACAGATTCCCTCAGCTATATCCCTCTTTCCACCCTATCATCTGTAAAAATGCTATTCCCTTTTCTCACTTGCTTCTTCCTCACCATAACTGTTCCTAGGATGCAGAATTCCTTTCCAGGACATCAGAGATCTCACCGTTCTTTAAAGAACAGGGTTTCCATTGCCACCATTGATGCTGCCCTCACCTGCATCTCCTTCATTTCCTGTACATCCACACTCACCCCATCTTAACAATGATAGAGCTGCTCTTGTTCTTACCTACCACCCCATGAGCCTCCACCTCCAACACATTATTCTCTGCATCTTCCACCTTCTCCAAAGGGATCCTATCACCAAACATATTTTTACTTTCCTCCCAGTCTCCGCTTTCTACAGGAATCACTCCCTCCATGACTCCCTTGACCATTTGTTCCTCCCCACTAATCTCCCTCCATGGACTTATCCCTTCTACACCTGCCCATACACCTCCTCCCCATCTCAATTCAGGGCCCCAAACAGTCCTTCCAGGTGAGGAATCTATTGTACCCAGTACTCCTGACGTAGCCTCCCGTCCATTGGTGAGACATGTCAGAATTCTTTGAGGACTTCCACTACATCTGTCAAAAATGGAACTTCCCGTGGTCAAACATTTTAATTCCCATTCTGACACATTGGTCCATGACCTCCTCTTGTGCCATGTTGAGGCCACCCTCAGGGTGGAGGCACACACCTTATATTCCACCTAGGTAGTCTCCAACCTGATGACATGAATATCAATTACTCCTTCCAATTAAAAAAAATCCCTTCTCCTTCCCTCTTCTTCTATTCCCCACTCTGGCCTCTTACCTCTTCTCACCTGCCTCTCACCTCCCCTGGTGTCCCTCCACCTTCCCCTTCTCCTATGGTCCACTCTACTCTCCAATCACATTCCTTCTTCTCCGGCCCTTTACCTTTCCTACCAACCTGGCTTCACTTAATATCTTCTAGCTATCCTCCTTCCCCACCCTCACCTTTTTTATTCTGGCATCTTCCCCCTTGTTTTCCAGTCCTGAGAAGGGTCTCGGCCTGTGCCTGTTCATTTCCTTGTCTGCTGCTTGAGTTCCTCCAGCATTTTGGGTTTGTTGCAGCGAATAATATGCTCGATGTGGAGGTTCATAGGGTGGTAGTTAAGGACAAGTAGAACACTGTTATTGGTCTGGAAGATGGGCTGTGAAATGGAAGAGATACAGGTGAGGGCAGCATTGATAGTAGAACGAGGGAAACCCCACTCTTTAAAGATGGGGGAAATCTCAAATATTCTAGAATGGAAAGCATCATCCTGATAACAGGTGCAATGGAGATGGAGCAGCTAAGAAAGTGGGAATAGCATTTTTAAAAGTGAAAGGGTGGGAAGACTTATGATTAAGCTAGCCATGACAGTCTGGTGGTCATCAGTAGATAGGCTGACTCCAGGGATGGAGACAGAGAGATCAAGAACAAGGAGAGAGGTGTCTGAGATGGACTGAGTGAACTTGAGGGTGGGGTGGAAGCTGGAGATAAAGTTGATGAACTCAGCACAAGTGCAGGAAGCAGCACCAATGCAATCGCTGGTGTAGCGCAGAAAGAATTGGGGAACGTTCCCAGTGTAGCCTTGGAATATGGACTGCTCCACATAGCCGAAGAAAAGACAGGCATTGTTCTATTTGTATGCAACTGAGGCACAATGCTAGCGTTGCAGTGGGAGACTAACATTAAGTATTTTTGAATGTCAGTTCAGTATTTCCCTCTGTAGATACAAATGGAAGACCCAACACAAGATAAAGAGTAAACTTCACTCTGAGGGTCAGAGATATATAGTTTATATTGCTTGATCTTAAAGGACATCTTGTTTCAGCACACTGTCATCAAAAGAGTATATCTGGCCACAAGGGCTGATCCATCTGCACTCAACAATCTACAAAGTTGATCGATAGCAAAATTTTACCAGAAATATCTGCAAAAGCTTTTGAACTTAACTGTTCATCGAATGCCACTCCCTCGTGGGAGGCGGGGACTGGCCTGTTGATTAAGGAGTATTGCAGCTGCTCCCACTAACCTCCATTTTGCTGTTGATGTCACTGCGCTGGTGGGGTTTAAATCTAGCATACAGCAACCATGCAGTTTCTTTTTCTCTCGGGTCACCCTGGACCATGTAGATGAAGGTACCATGGAAACGATAAATAGTTAGGGATAAACGATAAACAGAAGGCCCGTGCACACAATTTAGAAAAGTATTTGCCAATATATGTATGTTTAGTGTTTGTTTTGTCCTGCCACTTTGGGTGCTCCATTTGTATAAATATCTGTAACTGAATTTAGCTTGAAAGGTTATTGAATGCCATTGTCTTGTATCTTAGGGGGTTTAGCTAAGTACTTGTTTAACTTAGATGTTTGGTTGAGTGCTTCACCGTCTGTCTTGTAAATAAATTGTTACTGTGCTTACTCGCAGTCAGTGTCTTCTGTCACATTTACCAACACCATGAATCTGCTTTCCCACAACAGTACCTCAGCTAAGGACTTTACCTCATCTGGAAGCTGCTTCAAAAAAATGTGTACTTATTTACAATTTCTCAGGGTGAGGCTAGGTCTCAAGGAAAAAGAGAGCAAGTGGATCAGAAGTAGCTCAGACCTTGTTTTTCTTTCTTTACTTTCCAACATGGAGAAATAAAATTAGATTTTTCATGCCTTACTGGAAACAGCAAATCTCTGAAACCTTGTTATCCATTGTAGAAGTGACAAATAATGCTAGCTGTCAGCATATAGCTGAATGGAAGACACTGGTGTCTGTTGCTGCATATCTGAAGTTCTCTTCACCCAGCACAGTTTTCCATCTGCCAGGCAACATAAAGAATCATAACGTTTTTATGTGATAGACTGAGAGACTTATAACAAGTCATGTTGATAGCAAAAAGATAATAGAAAGATGCATCAAAACATTGCCCTGTAAGCACCTAAGATAATTCATGGGGACAGGGAGATTTCAGTCTGGACAAGCTTCTCAGTTTCCAGCTCTATGCATTGTGGCTTGAGTTAAGCTTAAGTTTGACACCATTACTACTCTAGTCCAATCGGACTCTTGATTTGAGCTACATACAAAAATACTGTATCTGCTTTCACAGCACACCAGGAATTCATACAAAGTAGGAAGGACTGTCACTGCAAAACATAACCAGGCAACAAGTTCAGAAGCCAAGAGCATTTTTGGGAAGGATTGGATGAGCCAAAGAGCTGAAAAAGCTATGAGGGTGTGAATGTGGGAGGTAAAGCTGATCATTAAATGGGTTAGTTAGGGGTTTAAAAGTAATTTTTAAAAAAACAGTTGTGTGAAGAGGAGAGGCTAACAGGTACAACAGGTTATTGAGAAGGCAAATGAAATGTTAGCCTTCATTGCTAAAGGGTTTGAATTAAGAGCAGGGAGGTGATGCTGCAACTATACAGGGTATTGGTGAGGCCACACCTGGAGTACTGTGTGCAGTTCTGGTCTCCATACTTGAGGAAGGATATACTGGCCTTGGAGGCAGTGCAGAGGAGGTTCACCAGGTTGATTCCAGGGAAGAAGGGGTTAACCTATGAGGAGAGATTGAGTCGCCTGGGACTATAACTCTCTGGAGTTCAGAAGAATGAGAGGGGATCTTATAGAAACATACAGAATTTTGAAAGGGATAGATAAGATAGAAGTAGGAAAGTTGTTTCCATTGGTAGGTGAGACTAGAACTAGGGGACATTGCCTCAAGATTCAGGGGAGAAGATTTAGGACGGAGATGAGGAGAAACTGTTTTTCCCAGAGAGTGGTGGATCTGTGGAATTCTCTGCCCAGGGAAGCAGTTGAGGCTTCTTCACTAAATACATTTAAGAAACAGTTAGTTAGGTTTTTACATAGTAAGGGAATTAAGGGTAATGGGGAAAAGGCAGGTAGATGGAGCTGAGTTTACGGACAGATCAGTCATGATCTTACTGAATGGCAGGGCAGGCTCGATGGGCCGGATGGCCTACTCCTGCTCCTACTTCTAAAGTTCTTATGTAATCTCAGGATAGACAATATCTCTGTGAATTACTGAGGCAAAGACTATATGGAATATTGTCATCACAGATGAGAGATAAAGCTTGCTTCAGTAGTCCTTCAACATATAGAATAATACTCTATGCATAAAGGTTTTTCGGGATAGCCTCAGTATTTCCCAGAACCAAATTATTGTATAAAGCCAGTTTGAAACTACACTAAATGTCTGCAGACTGCCCTCATGTCACAACTAGTCTTGCTTTTAGAGTTAGCAGATGAAAGAATATGAATATTTGAACAGTTGTAAAGGAAACAGGAACATTCATCTTGTATTTGCATCCTGTTACAGGTTAAATAAGGGACTTGAGCATCTGCCTTTTTTGGATCCACGGGGTGGGGGGGGGGGGGGGGTCCCGGAACCAATCACCCGCAGATAAGGAGGGCTGACTGTATAGTTGATTTTAGAAATCTGACACAAATCAAAGACATAATGAAGTATTTGAGAAGCCAGGCTATACTCAGAACAGCAGGGTTAGCCTTCCCTCAGAAAAGGAATAGCAGAATGGTGATGTCATTGTACTTGGCTTCTATAATCCATGCAACACATACAGTATGCGGGAGGAACATCAGTAGGCCAGGTAGCACCTACAGAAAAGAGTAAACAATTGACGTTTCAGGCTAAGACCCTGCATCAGGATTTCTATTTCCCATTTTCAAAATTTGCTATGTCTTCTAAAGATATATCCTGTAGAATAGACTGGAAGCAAACATTTCAACCCACAGCACAAATGTACAGAATCAGAATCAGAATCAGGTTTATTATCACCAGTATGTGACGTGAAATTTGTTAACCTAGCAGCAGCAGTTCAATGTAATACATGATCTAGCAGAGAGAGAAAATATATAATAAAATAAAACATAATAATAAATAAACAAATAAACCAATTATGTATATTGAATAGATTATTTAAAAAGTGCAAAACTAGAAATACTGTATATTAAAAAAGTGAGGCAGTGTCCAAAGCTTCAATGTCCATGTAGGAATCAGATGGCAGTGGGGAAGAAGCTGTTCCTGAATCACTGAGTGTGTGCCTTCAGGCCTCTGTATCTTCTGCCTGATGGTAACAGTGAGAAAAGGGCATGCCCTGGGTGCTGGAGTTCCTTAATAACGAACTTTGCCTTTCTGAGACACTGCTCCCTAAAGATATCCTGGATACTTCGTAGGCTAGTGCCCAAGATGGAGCTGACTAGATTTACAACCTTCTGCAGCTTCTTTCAGTCCTGTGCAGTAGCCCCTCCATACCAGACAGTAATGCAGCCTGTCAGAATGCTCTCCACGGTACACTATAGAAGTTTTTGAGTGTATTTGTTGACATACCAAATCTCTTCAAACTCCTAATAAAGTATAGCCACTGTCTTGCCTTCTTTATGACTGCATCAATATGTTGGGACCAGGTTAGATCCTCAGAGATCCTCAGTACAAATAACTGGGACTGATCTGGACAGGATGAAAAGGACCAAATAAATGAGTCACAGAACAAAAGTTCTGACAAGATCTTCAGAACATTAAGGAAATACCTTAAACGGAAATCAAATCAGCAGATCTGCAGATGAAAGTTTCAAAGCTAAAGACAGGGACCAAGTGTGTGCATAACAAAAGCAATTCAGAGCAACACATACAAAATGCTGGAGGAACTCAGTAGATCAAGCAGCATTATAGAATTGAATAAATAGTTGACGTTTTGGGCCGAGACCCTTCTTCAGTACTGAGAAGGGGAAGATACCAGAATAAAAAGATCAGGTGGGGAGGGGAAGGAGGTTAGCTGGAAGGAGCTTTAAAATGGCTAACAAAGTCCAAGAATCAATAGAAAGAATAAGAAAGTCCCGGCTCGCTAACAACTGTAGCATAAAGGGGGAAGTTGGAAGTTCCTCTGACTAGCTCACAAACTGGATATACTTAACCCAAGCCCAGAAGAAGTTTCAGCTCAGAAAAATTCTCAGCTGTTATTGAGCTGAAATCACCAAAGGATACAAAAAACTGAGCAGATTTTTAGGGTTTATCCGATATGAATTTATTTCTCACATGTCAGAAGATACGATAAACTTGACTGAAGTGTGAAAAAATGCCAACTACTCATGGTTACATTCCATGAAAGACTATATATTTATTGGGGTGTGAATTGAGATAAGCCTGTTACACTATAACTGGGAAAGAACCCATCATCTTATAGCAATGTTCATGGGAGCAGACCGAGTATAAGATGGCAAACCCATGGCACTTGCAGCTTCCTGCCACTACCTGTAAGGAGTTTGTACATTCTCCCCGTGCCAGCGTGGACTTCCTCCCACATTTGGTTGGGAGGTTAATTGGTCATTGTAAATTGTCCTGTGATTAGGTTAGGATTAAATTGGGGGATTGCTGGGCAGCGTGGCCCGTATGGCTATAGGGGCCTACTCCATGCTGTATGTCAATAAATAAATAATAAGACACACGGGTTGTAAAAAATGAGTCATGCTGATGTAGCTGTCTTGCTGTGAGCAATCATATATGGATGCAAAAGTTTTCATTCTTATCTTTACAAGTAATATGTGATCATTGACTTCTGGAGCAAATTTATATTTTATAACGTAGTTAGCACAATCAAGCTTACTATGATTGCTCTTGAGGGTTTAAAGTTACAACTTTTGTCTGAAATACCAATCAGAAAAAGAAATACTTGTTGATAGTTTACCTTGACAGTCCTCATGAAAAAAAAGATGGGAGACATAAATCTACACATTTACTCAGTAAATGCGACACCAACAAAACTGAATAAGTTCAGAGACCAATAAAGGCAACAAATTATGCTAGTTTTCTCAATAAGTGATTTGAGATAACGTAAAAAGAGGAAGCAAATACAACTCCCAGCAAAATATATTGACATCCCACTTAAGGATGGTGTTCTACTGGCTGGGTCTGAATGACTATAACAAAAAGACGCAAGGATTATTACTCTGCAGAGGTTACAGAGAAATGAACCCTGTGATGTAAATCAACGACATATATACTGTATTGACATCTACAAAGAACAGATCATTTGGTGAAGACTGTATGCAGAAAGATTAGAAATGTAAGAGAAAGAGAAGATGATGGCGTACTGGGATACAGTGGAAATGATTTATTCAAAACTAAAAAAAAACACTATCTCGGTTGTAGATTATTAGTCTAAATCCCCATTCATCAGAAGGATGAAGGGTTTGAGCCACAGTGATTTAAATCCTATCTACAGAATAAGGGATTACTGAGCAATTTGAGTGATGGATGGAACCTATTCTAACTTTTGAAAATTTTGAGAGTTTGCATAATGTTGCAATTTTATTATTATTATCTCATTTCCAAGCCACAACAGAAGAACAAACAAGTCCAAACAGTCAATGGGGTCCCTTCATCACTCCAGAGGCATAAAGGTTGAACCAAGCCTTGCCTCAATGTCACTCTGTAACATACCTCTTAAGACTGACTTAAGACCACCAGTCAAGCTACTGAATGGCAGACGAGTCCAAGGTAACTCTGCAGACAAATCCTGCTCTCTGTAAGGCCAAGCTATAATGCAAGACAACAACTGACTCACACACACACATCATAAAAGGAAGCCAACATCACAATAACAAGAGTGGATAAGGTGCCAAGCAAAGCATAAGACGGGATCTGAAACAACATCCCAGGATCTAGTTCAAGCTATGGATGAACCTGCGTTGTATGTCACCTAGATCAGCACAGTCCAACAAATATGATATAACCAGTTGCTGACCTAGACAGTAGCCACACCTGCAGGAGGAGTGTAACGAACTACACCTACATTGACACGGTCAGGTGGCTTTAAAGCTAATTTACAGACCACCTACACGGAAAGTTACCAATATTCAACAGCGCAACATGCCTCAGGAGAATCATAAACATCCAAGCTGTGAGAAGAGGGCTATGATGATTGATCTCTCGTTCTCTATTATTAAAAAATCATTTGCAAAATCTATGATGTATAGGGCCACAGAATGTCCAGGTACATAACCAAAATCTTTGGAAATGTTAAGCTGTCAAAACAACATTTAGCCAAAATCCATTTGAATAATTCTTTAACATGGAATGATCAGAATTGCTTCATTTAAAAAAAAGTGTACCACAAAGATTGGATTCTTTACTGAATAACAGCAACATAGTTAACTCAGGCTTTCAAATATTGATTAAAAGAAGGAGGGAAGGGTGGCAAGTGATAGAAGTTTTGAAATTATATTTTTCCACCTGAAATATGACTCCATTGGAATTAATGATGTCCTACTTTATGAGCAATTCCACTGCAACTTTGTAGAGATGCTTCTAGCATTTTGCCATCTCTTACTTACATTGCAATTACCATGTCAAAATCGAATCAAAACCAATGAAAGTATCAGGGAGACAATGACAGGGTTGGCAGTTTGGAATGAATTCTGATTTGCTCAGGCCAGGAAAGGGTGGGAAACTTGGTACAAGATCAAAGGAGAAATTAAAATTACAGATGATAAAAGCAAGTGATGGTTAACCTCAGTCCTAAGTATTGTAGTTGAGGAATACGATGTGGCGAATACCTAGAAGTCACTGGACCACCAGTGAATTTATGGTGGGCTCAGTTCACAGTATAAAAGAGGTGAGAGAGAGAGCATCATAGTCTTAATCTTTAAATTTGCAGTAAACTTTCAATTTCAAGTAACGGCTTATTTTCAATATGGTATTCTGCTAACATTTATTATTAGACTCTTGGACAACTGATAGTGGTTCAGTCAACAGCCCTTGTTCAATTTTGACAGGTTGAATATGGGGATGACGTTTCCGCTTACAGAAAAATCTGCAACCAGCTGACACTACTTAAAAATAAGAGATTGCTCATTCAAGTCAAATAAAAAAATGAGGTAAATTCCTTCCATCAGAGCTTTGAAATATATTAAAGACAGACACAGATAAATTTGTGATAATCAAAAGGTGAAAATTACTGGGGAATGCATTGCCAGATTAGCCTTGACCTTATTGAGCCAGATGGCAGCCTCCAGCTACTAATTTGTATGCTCTTATGATCATAAATATAGGTAAGCAATGGAAAGACATCAGTCCCACTGGTCTACTTTGCAAAATTGATAAAACACAACGAATACTTTAACAAGAGTGACAGATACCACATCATCAGCATATTGTACCAGGTCATTTCAAAGAAGGATAATTATATTGTGCTCTACAAAATGGAGGAACAATACCTGACCACCTGGGTAACATCAGGAATGATTTGGGAGCATTATAGCTGAATTTATTTCTTAAAAAATATAGATTGCTGAAGTTAAATTTTAAGAAAACAGACCAGGAAAAGGGATATCTTATTATTGTAAGAATGAATATAAAACTTTATTTCATTAGATGCATCTATTCTCACTTGCTATTTATTTGTTTTTCAGAATGTGGGTTTTGTTGCAAAAGACATATTACTCATCTCGAGCTGTCCTTGAGAGGTTGGAAACAGGCTGCTTCAATCCATGTGTTGAAGGTATTTCTATCGCTGATGAATATGGACTTTCAGGATTTAGCCACAGTAATGACAAAAGACCATCAGTCTACTTCCTCATCAGGGCATTGAATGGCTTAGAGAGATCTGCAGCTTGTCATGCTTCGATGCACCTCCTGCCTTTGTTCTTCTTGGCTGCTGACGTATCAAGTGCTGTTGGATTCGTCCAGAAGATGAGTTGCAGAGTATTTTGTGAACGCTAGACATTAGAGTCAAGGGCATCTCAAGTCAAGTCAAGTCAAGTCAACTTTTATTGTCATTTCGACCATAACTGCTGGTACAGTGCATAGTAAAAATGAGACAATGTTTTTCAGGACCATGGTTTACATGACACAGTACAAAAAACTAGACTGAACTACGTAAAAAAAAAGAAAACACAGAGAAAGCTACACTAGACTACAGACCTACACTGGACTGCATAAAGTGCACAAAAACAGTGCAGGCATTACAATAAATAATAAACAGGACAGTTGGGCAAGGTGTCAGTCCAGGCTTCGGGTATTGAGGAGTCTGATAGCTTGGGGGAAGAAACTGTTACTTAGTTTGGTCATGAGAGCCCAAATGCTTCAGAGGCTTTTCCCAGACGGCAGGAGGGAGAAGAGATTGTATGAGGGGTGCATGGGGTCCTTCATAATGCTGTTTCCTTTGTGGATGCAGCGTGTAGTGTAAATGTTCGTGATGGCAGGAAGAGGTACCCCGATGATCTTCTCAGCTGACCTCACTATCCGCTGCAGGGTCTTGCGATCCGAGATGGTGCAATTTCCGAACCAGGCAGTGATACAGCTGCTCAGGATGCTCTCAATACAATCCCTGTAGAATGTGATGAGGATGGGGGGTGGGAGATGGACTTTCCTCAGCCTTCGCAAAAAGTAGAGACGCTGCTGGGCTTTCTTTGCTATGGAAGCTGGTGTTGAGGGACCAGGTGAGATTCTCCATCAGGTGAACACCAAAAAATTTGGTGCTGTTCACGATCTCTACCGAGGAGTTGTTGATGTTCAGCGGGGAGTGGTCGCTCCGTGACCTCCTGAAGTCAACAACCATCTCTTTTGTTTTGTTCACATTCAGAGACAGTTTGTTGGCTCTGCACCAGTCCGTTAGCTGCTGCACCTCCTCGCTGTAAGCTGACTCGTCGTTCTTGCTGATGAGACCCACCACGGTCGTGTCATCGGTGAATTTGATGATATGGTTTGAGCTGTGTGTTGCAGCACAGTCGTGGGTCAGCAGAGTGAACAGCAGTGGACTGAGCACACAGCCCTGGGGAGCCCCCGTGCTCAATGTGATGGTGTTGGAGATACTGCTCCCGATCCAGACTGACTGAGGTCTCCCAGTCAGGAAGTCTAGGATCCAGTTGCAGAGGGAGGTGTTCAGGCCCAGTAGGCTCAGCTTCCAATCAGTTTCTGAGGGGTGATTGTGTTGAATGCTGAACTGAAGTCTATGAACAGCATCTGAACGTATGTGTATTTTTTGTCCAGGTGGGTTAGGGCCAGGTGGAGGGTGGTGGCAATAATGTCATCTGTTGAGCAGTTGGGACGGTACACAAACTGCAGGGGGTCCAGTGAGGGGGGCAGCAGGGTCTTGATATGCCTCATGACGAGCCTCTCGAAACACTTCATGATGATGGATGTAAGTGCAAAAGGACGGTAGTCATTTAGGCAAATCTGTGACGGTGGGTGAAATCAATGATAGCCGTATCACTGAATGTCATGTTGTTGGACACTGCCTCTGCTGGCACTTCTGAAGTATGAATGCTACTTTCCACTTGCTGGCTAACTGTCCTCTGGGCCTTGCTGCATGCAGGCATGCACTGCTTCAGTTACTGAGGAAATGAGAATGAAATTGAACACTATGGCAATTATCAGCAAACATTCCCACTTCTGATGCTATGATGAAATACATAAATGGATAAAGAAGTTGAGGCTGTTTAGGGTTTGGAAATGCCTCCCCACCAAGGCACTCCTGTAGTGGTGCCCTGGAACTGTGATGACCCACTTTGAAATATCACAATTATCTTCCGTTGTACGACTTTTGAAGATTTCCTCACTGGTGGGAAGGCTTGTGCCCATCATGGAGCTGGCTGAGCCTATAATGTTCTCTTTCTGACTCTAAAGTATGGACTCCAAACCAAAATAATTTTCAGCACGAGTATAGCTTCAATTAATCATACATGGCTAAGTGTTTGCATCCTTCCCGAAGACAATGAACAGTCAAGGGCAAGCAGGCTTATTTTCTGCCTGGGAATGGGTGTAGCAGAAATGTGGAAAACTTTATAATTAAATTTGAAGGCATTAGTTTATAGAACATAGAGTTCACAGGAGAGATATTTGTCCTGCTGACATCTGCCAGTGGAAAAGTGACAACAGCCACAGTTTTCATGTTCAAACTTCACATTTTAGGACGATGGGTGCTTCCAATGTCACACAAAAATATGTGAAGGTTGAAGTCAGCTGGATGCAGATGTTCAATAACATTTCATGTTAAACTGCCCATTCACCAGCTTCTGTCAGGTGAAACGTGTTAAAAAAAAACACCAGCCAGACAGTAGAACGATGCATTGGCCAGGACAATAACCTTGCTTATTGAACTTGGAAACGTGAAGACAAAAGAACTAATTGAGAACACTTCAGGGTCAAAACAAGCACAGCAACACAATGTTGGGGCCTCACGGCATTTCTGAAATTTATTGCTCAATTCATTGATCAATGGTGGTCGGAACATAATCTTACTAATGTCGATGCTGTCTTCTTCTCGGTGCCAATATTAACAAAATGTTGATTAAATCTGGTTGCTTCATGGTCCCAGAAGAGGTACGAAAATCTGATTACAAGTTCAGCATTTTTAGTTAATTTAAAACATTGCTGCATTAAATTAAACTAAATAAAAATAACAAAACCAAAAAAAAGAGTCTTAGCACTGTTTTTGAAAAATAGGTCAGTACAAGTTCAGAGTGTGTGGTTTAGAAAGGAATCTTTTATTCACTGCCACCATACCCCACAAAAAGAACATTGTTTTTCAGTCCGAGTCATTAGTTCCAGCTCGACCAAATGCCACAATTTGATATTGTGCTCCACGCTATTTCTCTTCTGTCTTGATTACATGGTTCTGAGCTTTATAAAATGCTCCGACTCAAACCTGCTCCAATTTATGTAACCCAGCCTGCTTTTTCTCCCAGCAGCTGTCAAATTGTTGCCCAAACTTGGCTTACATGCATTTACCTCTCTCCAGCAAAATTGTTCTGTTGCCATCATACAATTCATCTTCCTCACAATTGTCACGAACATGCTTAAGTACATGGTGCTGTGAAGCACTGGGGCATCAGCAAGCAAGAAGTAAAGGGAAATAGCAAGGCCTGGGCTCAAATTATAAAACAACCTCCCGCCTCTCCGTCCTTTTGGCAATTTAATACACATGTTGACTAGGGGAAAGCTATTCGTTGAAGATGCCAGATAATCAAGAAAGTTTACCTACCCTGCATCACAACCCACCATCACGATGAAAGTTAGAACAAAGGAAATAATTGGCTAAAAATTCCTCTGGAGATAATTCATATAGTAACTGACAATGTGGAGATTTAGTGCCAACTTACGGACCGTTTATTTTACAGATGCAGAATTCAATGCGAATGTTCTGCAGGTCAGTGGGGGGGGGGGGGGGGGAAGAGTGTTAATGCTTCAATTCAATGACATTTCATTACACCTTGCAACAGATTTTTGTCCAGATTTTCTGCATCTGCAACATTCTGCTTTCAGATCAGTTTCTTTTAGATCATACTGGTTAGGTTTAGTAAATTGCGGGCATGATACATTGGTGCCGAAAACATGGCCACACTTGCAGGCTGCCTCCAGCACAATCCTCACAGCGTGCCTGCTTGTCTTCGACACACGTAATGCATTTCACTGTATGTCATTCTTTGAAATAGCAAGTAAGAGAGCAACATCATAGCAGGGCAGGAGACATCCGAAAAGAACGAGTTTCACCTGGAATGGCGCATTCTTTGAACTAGCAACTAAGAGAACGACATTGTAGCAGGGCAGGAGGCTTAGCAGAGAAGTATAAAGTCAGGCAAGGGATAGTGACAGAAGACTCGGTAGTTAAGAGGATGGAAAGGAGATTCTGTGGTCACAACAGAGACACCAGAATGATGTTTTGCCTCCCAAGTGCTTCAGAGCAGCTGCAGAAAATTCTCAAAAGAGAGGGTGAGCAGCCATAGGTCGTGGTGCATATTGGTACCAGTGACATAGGTAGAAAGGGGGAAGGAGTCCTCCAGAGCGAGCATAGGGAGTGAGGAAAGAGGTCAAATAGCAAAAACCCCAAGTTTGTAATCTCTGGATTACTCCCGATGCCACATAGAAATCAATGAATTGCTAAAGAATTGGCGCAGAGGGCAGGGTTTCAGGTTCTTCGATCATCGGAACTTCTTCAGGAGTGACCTGTACAAGAGGGATGGATTGCATCTAAATTGGAGGGGAACTCCTGGCCAGAAGGTTCACTTGTGCTACATGGGAGAGTTTAACCGAGTTCAGCAGGGGGATGGGAACCAAAGCAGCAGGTCAGAATGTGGAGGGACAGAGAGGAGGGTAGATGTCAGGGCCTGACAGGAGCACAGTAATAGATGCAATAGAATGGATAGTTTGAATTGCATGTATTTTAATGCAAGGAGCATTATGGGTAAAGGTGATGAATTTAAGAGCATGGATCAGTACTTGGAACTATGATGTTGTGGCCATTACAGAGAGATTTGGTTGAGAGAGAGAGACAGGAATATGTGCTTAAATGTCTCACGGTTTTGATGTTTTAAAGAAGATAGATAGCGAAGAAATTAAAAGTGGGGGAGGAGTGTTGCAATACTAATCAGGGACAATATTACAGCTCCACTCAGAGGGGACATAATGGCACCATGATAGCGTAGCAGTTAGCACGATGCTATTACAGCTTGAGGCGTCAAAGTTCAGAGTTCAATTCCAGCATCATCTGTAGGTCATCTATAGGAACACTGTGTAGGCATAAGGGATGAGTTTAGTTGGATATTTTATTATTAATATATTTTGTTTAGCACAACATTGTGAGAAGAAGGACCTGTTCCTGTGCTGTACCGTTCTATGTTCTGTCTCACAGCACATGTAGATCTAACAGTGTAGATGTCCAGAGAAAGGGGCTTGTGCTGCATTCTACAAATTAGAGGCCATTTCCAGATAAATTCATGCCAAGAACTGGACTTTCCCCCATGAGGTGGCACACATTGGTACATTCGGCATTTTCTCAGCATCAGGCACAGACCGAGTAACATCACTTGTTCTACAGAGCACATTTTAGCCTATAAAAACTCCACACAATGACAATCTCAGAAGCAGAACAATGATCTCAGCTAGACCTACTTTTTTTTTGCTGTTTAACAGGACATGCTAGTGACCTTGGAGCACCTCACAGTGCAACTGCAGAGACAGTGGGCCGGGAGGCAGCATATTGTTCATCTATGCACAGATGTTCACAGATGTTCTACTTGCACCAGTGTGGAGACAAATGTTGCAAGCTCCAGTTTTTAAAGTCTGTAAACCTGTGGGATAGACCTTGGCCATGTTCTTATCCTTGAACTGTTCTCTCCACAGGAAGTCCATGTGACATTAACTCTCAACTTCCTGGCATGAATATCATTCCAGGTACCTGTATATCCAAGCCACATTAAAAAAAAAAGCTCACTATGCTGGATGATGCACTCATAAAATAAAATTAATCTGTGGAAAATGGGGCATCATGGGCACTAAGTTTGCCAACACTGCAGGCTTTCCATGATTATGGCAGTCATTGGCTACAAGGTTTAAATTAACAACCAGACCTATTTACTGATAGAATAGTTGCCCATTCTTTCAGTATCCAGCTGATCGTGGTGCATGAGGATTTTTCGATGGTGAACACCACAGCTCCTGCCAGTTTCCATGACGATTTTATTGTGAGAGTGCAAACCACCATCCAACATTGCCTGAAGGATAAATCCTGGGAAAAAAGAAGCATTCTCTGCTTATATGGCTTCTGACACTTCCTCACATTCTAACTGTACATGCTGAGAGATCCAGAGACAGCCATGCAAGCACCAGAAGAGTTTTGGAGAATTTCTCAAAATGAGACTTCATTAAGATTTCAGTATTTGCATCAGTCCACAGGCAGGCTACAGTATAATCCCACCTAATAGGGAGAATTCCTTCAGATATTCTGCAAACCATAGATAATAGCCATTATGGATACTTGGAACCTGCAGGGAAATGGTGGGAAGCAGAACAGAAGGATAACGAAGGATTCCAGGAGCTATTCCAGCTTTACATTAATAGCCTCATTCACCAATGGAGTGCAACAAAAAATGGCCAATTTGTTCAGTATGGATAAGATGGGCCAACAGGCCTGGATCTGTGTTGTATGACTCTGCAACTCTATAAATGTTTCTACCAAGCAGTTCACGAAATCATGCAACCCAATGCAAAAGAAAAGTTACCTTCTCCATAGTCTAACCATAACCAACACAGTCCATATTCATCTGGGAAGCCCAGATGTCACACAATATTCCATCGCATGCTGTTTTGAAGGTCTATCACAATAAATGCATCCCTAACCTAATTACTTAAATACATGTGCGAAATGCTGTATTCTTTGCTGAATACACCTCATTCAAAGAACTCTTGGCTCCACTTATATTGCACTTTTCTCAAAAGAAATTCATTTTAGGGTGGGTGAAATAAGCAGAAGTGAAGAGTCTGAATGCATCAGACTACTGATCCGACACTGAGGAGGGATACTTATCATTGTAATGAATGCAATTATATGTAATAATATACATTGCAATATATTAATCCAATTATCTAGGAGTTGCACTAAGGGTTAATAAAGTGCACACTCATTTCAGTGATAGGTAACCCCCATGGAACTGCAGATATAGATCCTTTAAATCTAACGTCCCAATGAACAAGTGAAGGTTAACAGCTGAGAGAACTCACTCAGCTCACACTAGATCTGATCAGTGTAAAATGACGCTTTCTGCCCATGCAGGCAATTTTAATTAAGCTACTATTATCTACCTCCTGCTGATTTCAATCCCACACATAAAGGGCTTCCTTGAGATTGGGCAAAATAAAGCAAAAATGTTATTTCATCCTGTGACCTTGCTCATATTACCTGGCTGCCTGGAGAAGCCTTCTATAAGATTGCCATTATACACACTGTAAGTGAAAATCAGGCATGGGGAGAAGAATCTCAGCTTCCAATTGGCAATCATACTCAATCATTCCCAAAATTACTTTGCAACTATGGCACAAATCAACTTGTTTCACCAACATGTGCTCTACTGCAGTGAGACAATCATTTTTATTGGAAAAACATCAACGTCCATCAAGAAAGTTTTGAGCAAGCTGTCATGAAATGCACGAGGCTATCAACCTTGCAATGCATCTGTGTTGCACAATGAATGGTGTGACTTACCTTTGTGCACTGAAGGATGAATGTACTCTCAATCAGAGCACATTAATCAGCTGGGATAGCTCAGGCAACTTAACAACAATGACAGTGCTATTCAATTAATTTATAATGAGGTTACAAAAAGAAAATATTGAAATTGCGAAATTGTATAGTTTGTCTACCTGAACAGGTGAGCATGACATCCTCACCCAAATTCAGTGTCAATTCTGTGGTTGCTGTGTAACTACACCTCTTCATTCCAATCTACAAATACATCACCAATGACCTACAATGAGCTCTTTTCCTGGATGAAGTATTCCTTGAATGTTGTCCATAGTCAATCAAAGGTGGAGTTTGCAGTGATTGAAGATGAGGCATCAGTGAAAGGTCTTCATGGGTGGTGAATTGATAATCTTATAATGAGAAGAGGTCAGCCTCATGGATCTGCAGATTAGACCATTCGTCAGGGGACTAGGCACACAATGGCGCCAAAACCACTCTACCAACATTTCAATCTTACTAGCCTCAAGATCTACAAGCTGGGAAAGGGGAGCATTCCTGTAGCCAGAGGTTAACAATCTGCTCTCTACTTACATCAGACACTGAGGTGGCACATCAATGTCCATGTTTTCTTTGCGGCAGAGGAAGAATTCCAGCTAGGTCAACATTTAAGTAGCTTCTGTCTATGCCTCCAATACAGTAACAACCTCAAGCAGACCACTAGGATGGCCATGTAGCTGAGCCTCTGTGAGGTGCACATTACCTCCAAAGTGGAGATCAACACCTCTGTGTTTCACATATCCTACTGGAAAAGCACAAAGATGGCACCATCTACAATCCTTTATATTTCATGCATTCATCCAGGCAGGCTTGACATTGTAATACAAATCTCTGCACATCCACATTGTACTTCCAATCCAAGTCCTCCAGGTTAGTGCAGGTGCACCTACCCATCCTCCAGCAGGCCCTCGCACCAGATTTGAATCAGACCCTAGCACCTTGTGCCGAGTCTGTCCCTTCTTAGTCCATCTTATTTTGCATATCCCTTGAAGCAACAGTCTCTGAACAGATGCCCTTCTCCTATCTACCTCCTTTCCTGTTCTTCTGTGAACTGCTGCTTCTCCTGCTCTCTATAGTGTTCTGGTGACTGAGAAGCAGAAGCCCTCTCCTCTTACTCAGCAAAAATAGAACTGAAGATAGTTGGACATAACTGGTTCCCTATCAGCTTTATGGTGATTCAGTGCAAGATCTTCACTGCAGATCAATTCAAAAAGCCCACTGCAACCACAATGAAATACAATTAGATTTTCATATAGCCTCTGGTGCAAGCAAGGTGCATTGTCATTGTCTACCTTTAAGAGTTGTCACGCTTTTCTGAGAGCTGCACAGAAAAGTATAGGCAACTCCTCTGAAATTTGTGTGGTTGCATCAGGACCTGGGTAGGTTACATCTTATACATCACAAATTACCGCACACACATTTGGACAATGTTCTAGTGCATCAAAAATAGACGCAATTCAACTGCTAGGCAATAAATTCTCTACAAATCTTTGCTTCTTTTGCCCCTTGAGGGATTCTGATTCAGTTGGAAGTGCTGAATTTATATTCTTTTCTTTGTTCAACCTTTCCTTTCCACATCTACAAGTCGATGGTGGAGGTGCAGAAGCTGCAAATGTTTGGCCAAATTCATTTATCTGGTCCATCGATTTCTGTACTTCTCACAATTGCTGCTGGCAAGAGTTTAAAATTAATTTATGGTCAGTTTAGTCCAAGTTTGTTTAAAATACAGTCTTTATTACGCAAAATATATTAAAGCAGCCCATGTTTCCTTCATACAAATATTTTTCTTATCCTGCTGCATGCAGATGTTGCTTATCCATCTCCAGTCTTGACTAATTATGACTGTAGAACAATCACTGGAATACAGTAAACAGCACAGTAGCATAGTGGTTAGCACAACGCTTTACAGTACCAGTTCAATTTACCCTGCTGCCTGTAAGCAGCTTGTACATTCTCCCCGTTTCCCCTGGGTGCTGCGTCTTCTCCCACAGTCAAAAGACCTACCAGTTCGTGGGTTAACTGATCATTGTAAATTGTCCTGTGATTAGACCAGGGTTAAAATCAGTGTATCGCTGGGCAGTGCGGTTCGAAGGGCCTAAAGAGCCTATTCTGCACTGTGTAACAATAATTAAAAAATAAATATATTTTAGACATTACAGTGCCTTCTACTTTGCAGTAAAGATATTTTTGTAATTTTGGTCTTGATTTCTACTGTCTGAATTATCTTTCAGGTCTTACAGCCTTGTGTATGAATATTAGCAAATCATATCATAACGGACACAAATGGCAAACAAAAGAATTTCACAAGCATATTAAACATTCATCAACTAATACTTACATAGGATTATTTTATATCCAAGATTAAAGCAATAGCTCTGTTAGATTCTCATTGGACAGTTAGAAGTCACCAGGTCACTTGCAGACCTGGTGTGAACCAGTGTATTTCACATGGAATCCTGCAACAGGTCAGTTAGTTGATGACACTTTGGAATTTTGTATACATCACTTTTTTAATGGAAAGTATATGAAACAAGGTGCCTTTGAATATTGTGTCTTCAGAGAAGTACATAGTCACAGAAACCGTACATAAAGAGTTCCAAGAAGATTTATGCAAATGCTGCAGGGACTTGAGGGCCTGAGTTATTGGTAGAAGTTGGGCATGCTAGGACTTTATTTGTTGAACTGTTAGATATGTTGGAAATTGTATAAAATCATTAGGAATATGGATAGGGTGAATGCACATCACTGTTTTCCCAAGGTAAGGGGAATCAAAAATTAGAGGGCATAGGTTTAAGGTGAGGGAAAAGACATAAAAGGAGGCTGAGGGACAATGGCTTCTCACAGAAGATGTTGGGTACATGGTAGTAGTGATTAGTAATACATTGAAGTAGTGGTTAAGGTAGAAACAATAACAACATTTCAAGCTATGGATCAAATGCAGGCAATGGGAATAGCTTAGATGAGTATCTTAGTCAGCAAGGACAGACTGGGCCACAGGCCCCGTTTCCATTTTAAATGAATGACCTATGCCACTGACTACTGAACCTCAGACCTCTCAAACAATCCCATCAGCATCCAGTATACCAGGTGAAAACTGCCCACCAACCTCGAGTTACCATGTTATGACCAAGTGTATTCAAAATCAAATTCAATTTATCATCAGGTACTTATACAGTATGTCATCATACATGACCATGAGATTCAGTTTGTTGCAAGCATTCACAATAGAACAGAGAAATAAAACAGAATCATTGAAAATCAATGCCTGCATGAAAATCAGTGATTCTATGCCAAATTCATCTATTTTTGATTTAAGCTGCATGTTTTGGGATTTTATTAACATTGCAAACACGCATCAACCAAAATCACAAAATACTAACTGTGGTCTGTTCAATATTTTATACAAATCTACCACTGACTCTATGCTCGTGTACGACTTCCCTTTGAAGAAACACTGCATTTTCAGATCAATTTGTAATAGACTTCCAGAATCTGTTAAAAAACATGTAGGTTAGCTGAATTCTCTCAGTAAATGCTCGATAAGTGAGTTTCCTTCCTTTCTCTCCCCACTGTGGTATTGTGCTGAGTGCAGACTATTTTTTCTGCATTATCCTAGGATTTATTTTTTTTAAATCACATTTTGTCTACTGCCAGAGTAATTCCTCAGAGTTCTGGACATAGTGATACAATTCAGCAACAGTGAAACTGATAGAAAGTCTAGCTTCAAGGTTCAAAGGCTGGCCAGCCAAGTAATTTCAGAGCAATTGTGCTTTTTGTTTGAATTTTCCATTAAAAATACATTAGGGTTCTATCATCTGTAAGAAGGCACTTGGGCCAATAGGACTGGGTGTGTTAAAATCAAAATAACACTTGAACTAAATTAAAATCAGGAGAGAAATTGACAATTTTCACTCATACTCCCCAAAACACACAGACAGTTGTGTAAATTATAAAACAGGCAATTTACCTGCTTTTCTCAAAATGTGCTCCTGAGCAGTCACTTTGCAGTAAAGGCACATTAAAGGAAGTTGGGCTCGAAACTGTCCAGTGCCTGAAGAGAATGGTTAAGATGGCACAGCTCTGGTTAAGGTTTATGAGGTGAAGTGTTGGTTTTGATCATGGTCTATCGTAGGAAGATTATACTAAACACAGGCTAAGCAGCAAAGAAATTCATTTGAGCTGTGGATCACTTGGTTGAGCAGGAAGACTTTTTGTCTGGATTCAGAGACTGTTGACCTCATCCATAAGTGGATAATGCAAATGAAGTTACTCCTGGAAATTTGCTCCAGCTCTTCCACAAGCCGCAGTTGCTCAGAGACTCATGGTCCTGTGCAGTAATATCAAGCAACAAACAATCCATGCTTTTTACAATGCTTATACAAAATTCTTCTACAGTGGATCCCAGTTACCTCTCGCACCAAAGCAAACTTTAAATGGATTGCTGAGACACATCTGGCATTAACGGACCTGAACATATCTGGTGCGATGCCAGTAAGCCAAGACTTCCAATGCTGTTATACTTTAATTAAAGTGGTTTGCTCTATGTTTGCTCCCATCCCACCTCCTCTGCCCTGTTGCTGATGTTCTCAGGGTCTTCAATTGCCCACCTGGCCAAACCCCAATTGAGAGCTGACTAAGCAAATGCAACCAAGAGGCCAAGACTGCTAATAATTGCAGAGAGTTGTGAACACAGTCCAGTCCATCAGGCAAACCAGCCTCTCCTCCATTGACTGCCTACACTTTCCACTACTTCAGAAATGCAGCTTTTACCAAATCAAAGACCTTCCTACCTCAGTTATTCTTTCCTCCACCCATTCCCTTCAAGCAGAAGATATAAAAGCTTGAGATCATGAACCACTGGACCCAATAGCTTCTATTTCTCAGTTAGCAGACACTTGAATGGACTTCTCATATGCTGCAAAATGAGCTACTGAACTACCAATCTATCTCAACATGATACTTGCAATTTATTTGTCTACTTGTATTGCACACTCTCGGTAACTAGGCCATAAGACCAAAAGACATGGAGCAGAATTAGGGCTTTTGGTCCAGTGGGTCTGCTCCTCTATTTCATCGTGGCTGATCCATTTCCCATTCAGCTCCATTCACCTGCCTTCTCCCTGTAACCTATCAACCTCCACCTTAAATGCTCCCAATGACCTGGTCTCCACAGCTGCTTGTGACAATGAATTCCACATATTCACCACTTTCTGTGCTTGCTGGTCCTGGACTCCCCCACTGTAGGAAACATCCTCCCTATATCCACACTATCCAGACCTTTCAATATTCAATGAGTTTCAGTGAGATCCCCCCCACACCCATTCTTCTAAACTCCCGTGAGTACAGACACAGAGCCATCAAACGCTCCTCATATGCTAACCCTTTCATTCCCAGAAGCTTTCTTGTGAACCTCCTCTGGACCATCTCCAACGCCAGCACATCTTTTCTTAGATAATGGGCCCAAAACTGCTCACAATACATGAAGTGTGGTCTGACCAATCCTTGCATCATATTCAAGTCCTCTCGAAATGACTGCTAACATTGCATTTGCATTCCTTACCACTAACTCAACCTGCAATTGAACTTCTAGGGAACCCTGCACAAGTCTCCTAAGTCCCTTGAAATTTTGAATTTTCTCCCCGTTTAGAAAATTGTCCACGTTTTTAGTCCTTCAACCAAAGTTCATGACCATACACTTTCCGACACTGTAGTCCATCAGCTACTTCTTCGCCTATTCTCCTAATCTGCTTAAATTCTTCTGCAGCTTCCCTGCTTCCTCAACACGACCTGCCCCTCCACCTATCTTCATACCGTTTACAAATTTGGCCACAGAGCCATCAATTCCATCATCCAATTCACTGACATAAAATGTAAAACGAAGCGATCCCAATACTGACCCTGCGGAACACCACTAGTCACCAGCAGCCAATCAGAAATGGCTTCTTTCATTCCCACTCTTTGTTCGTGCCAATCAGCCAATGCTCTATCCAAGTAATTACCTTGTCTGTAATACTACTAATACTACATTGACTCAGGCCTAGGGGGCTGGCGTCCGGCATGATGATGGACTGTCCACTCCTCCCTCTCCCTCATCAGTGTGTTCAGTTCATCTACATTAGCTGCGCCACTATCTTCTAGGAACGTGTTGACCATAGTCTTGGGAGGGTGCCCAGGGTTCATCCTCCCATGCTTGGGCTCCCATTTGATGACTAGGCTGTAGGTAGTTCAGGGTGGCGTAGACAGTGCCCCACCAGTTGCAGTCTTCTCGCCTCGATTGTCTATAACACCATGAGCTCTTATCTTGCTAAATAGCCTCATGCGTGGCACCTTGGAAAATGTCTTCTGAAAATCCAAGTACACAACATCTATTGATTCTCCTTTGTCTATCCTGCTTGTTACTTCCTCAAACAATTCCAACAGATTTTGTTAGGCAAGATTTTTCCTTAAATGAACCATGCTGACTTTGACCTATTTTACCATGTGCCTCCAAGTACCCTGAAAGCCCATCCTTAACAAATGAATTCAAAATCTTCCCAACCACTGAGCTTGGCTAACTGGCCTATAATTTCCTGTCTTGAGTGTCCCTCCCTTCTTGAAGAGTGGAGTGACACTTGCAATGTTTCAGTCCGCAGGAACCTTGCCAGAATCCAATGATTCTTGACTGTACTTCCTAAGAAGGTTGGCGTCATTCAATGTCTGTAGTGAGATGCTGAAGATGTTCTATAGGTCAGTTGTGGAGAGCGCCCTCTTCTTTGTGGTGGCGTGTTGGGGAGGAAGCATTAAGAAGAGGGACGCCTCACGTCTTAATAAGCTGGTAAGGAAGGCGGGCTCTGTCGTGGGCAAAGTACTGGAGAGTTTAACATCGGTAGCTGAGCGAAGGGCGCTGAGTAGGCTACGGTCAATTATGGATAACTCTGAACATCCTCTACATAGCACCATCCAGAGACAGAGAAGCAGTTTCAGCGACAGGTTACTATCGATGCAATGCTCCTCAGACAGGATGAAGAGGTCAATACTCCCCAATGCCATTAGGCTTTACAATTCTACCGCCAGGACTTAAGAACTTTTTAAAAGCTATTATTAATGCTTTTTGAGATAGTGATTTAGATGTATATCATATTTTTTTTTATTGAGTTAAGTATTGTATGTAATTAGTTTTGCTACAACAAGTGTATGGGACATTGGAAAAAAGTTGAATTTCCCCATGGGGATGAATAAAGTATCTATCTATCTATCTATCTATCTATCAAATCATAACTAATGCCACCACAATCTCTTCAATGACCTCTCTCAGAACCTTGGGTATACTCGATCTGGTCAAGGTGACTTACCTCCCTTTAGACCTTTCAGCTTCCAAACACCTTTTCCCTGGTAATAGCAACTGCACTCACATCTGTCCCCAACGCTCTCGAACTTCAGCATACTGCTAACATCTTCCACAGTGAACATTGATGCAAAATACTTATTCAGTTCATCTGACATTTCCTTGTCCATCATTTTCCAGCAGTCTTTCATCTACTCTCTCCTCTCTTTTATTCTTTATATATCTATATCTGAAAAGAGAACTTTTGGTATCCTCTTTGATATCGTTGGCTAGCTCACCTTCATATTTCATCTTTTCCCTCCTTATGGCTTTTTAGTTGCCTTCTGTTGTTTTTTTTTAAAAAAAGCTTCCTAATCATCTAACTTTCCAGTAATTTTTGCTTTGTTATATGTCCTCTCTATTGCTTTATGTTGCCTTTGACTTCCCTTGTCAGCCACAGTTGTGCTGTTCTACCTTTGGATGTATCTATCCTGTACCTTCTGAATTGTTCCCAGATACTCCAGCCACTGCTGTTTTCCTGTCATCCCTGCTTGTATCTCTTTCCAATCAACTTTTGCCAGCCCTCCTCCCATGCCTCAGTAATCCCCTTTACTCCACTGCTATACAGATGCATCTGACTTCAGCTTCGCCCTCAAAAATTGCAAGGTTGAATTTGATCATATTATGACCACTGCTCCGAAGCTCCCTAATCAAATCTGGTTCATTAAATTACACCCAATCCAGAATAACTGATCCCTTAGTTGGCTCAACGACAAGCTCCTCTAAAAAGCCACTTCACAGGCATTCTACAAATACTTTCTTTTGGGATCCAAAATCAGCATCAACCTGATTTTCCAAAGCATATTGAAATCCCCAGTGGCTATTGTGATATTGCCCTTTTGACATGTATTTCTATCTTCCATTATAGCCTACATCCTGGCTACTTTCAGAGGCCTGTATATAACTCACATCACTGTCTTTTTACATCTGTAGTTCCTTAATTCTACCCACAACAATTGTATATCTTTTGATCGTATGTTAGCTCTTTGTAGGGATGTGATTTCATTTGTTAACAACGGAACAGTGTCCCTCCCACCCCCCGCCTAGCTGCCTATCCTTTTGATTCAATGTGTATCCTTGGATGTTAAGCTCAATCTGCTTTCAGCCACGACTCAGTGATGCCCACGGTGTCATACCAGCCAATCTCTATCTGCTCTACAAGACAATCTACCTTATTCTGTATACTGGGTGCATTCGAATATAACGCCTTCAGACCTGTATCAATCACTCTTCGCAATTTTGACCCGTTACATTGCAAATCATCCCACGGACTGCAATTTTACCCTATCATCTGTCTATCCTTCCTCTTATTCTCTCTACATACTGCCTCTGCTTGCATATCAACTCCCCCATCCTCAGCCCCACGACTGTTCTCCATACCCTTGCCAAATTAGTTTAACTCCCCCTAGCAAACCTGCCCATAAAGATAGTCCAAACTCGAGGAAATCTGCAGATGCTGGAAATTCCAGCAACACACACAAAATGCTGGTGGAACACAGCAGGTCAGGCAGCATCTATAGGGAGAAGCACTGTTGACGTTTCGGGCCGAGACCCTTCATCACTTTGTGCATAAAGATAGTCCCCTTGGGTTCAGGTGTAACCTGTCCCTTTTGTACAGGTCATACCTTCCCCAGAAGAGATCCCAATGATCCAGAAATCTGACTCCCTGCTCCCTGCACCAATTCCATGCCTATGCATTCATCTGCCCAATCATCCTATTCTTACCTTCACTGCACATGGCACAGACAGCAAGCCAGAGATTGCTACCCTGGAGGTTGTGCTATTCAGCTTTCTACCCAGCTCCCTAAATTTTCTCTTCAGGATCTCCTTCCATTTCCTACCTGTGTCATTGTTGCAAATACGTACCAAGACTTTGGATTGCTCCCTCCCCCTTTAGAATGCCATAGACACAATCCAAGATGTCTGTGAACTTGCCACCTAGGAGGCAACATACCATCTGGGTGTCTGAACTGCATCCACAGAATCTCCTATCTAACAATGGAATCCCCTACCACTACTGCAGTCCTCTTCTCCCCACTTCCCTGCTGAATCACAGAGCCAGACTCAGTGCCAAAGACACAGTTGCTGCGGGTTCCCTCTGGTAGTTCATTCGCAACAATATCCAAAGCAGTATACTTATCATCGAGGGGATAGGCCACAGGGTTACTCTGCACTGGCCGTCTATTTCCTCTCCTGACAGTCACACAGGTACCTGTCTCCTGCAGCTTAGGGCTGATTACTCTCTATAGCTCCTGTCTATCACCTCCTCAGTTTCCCGTATGAACCAAAGATCACTGAGCTGGAGCAGATGAGGTTATCTGGGAGGCTGAAGTCCTTACTGAATTCTCACATCTCACACAAAGAACACAATACAAACCATGGAGCCGTGCTCACTGCTCTAGCTTTACACTAACAGACAAAGAATAATGAAGAAGAAATTTACCAGATAGGTACCTCACCCTCTCTAACACTGGTCCACTCACACAATGGCCATTATGCTTGTACCCACCTTACTTTTATTTGCCCTTGCTAGTGAATCGCTATTAGATTGGGCCACTGGAAAATGCTGAAATTTTAAATCTCAGTCATGGATCTGTGAGTTGCCTTCTCTCTCACTCCTGATTCAATTGGGCCACCAGAAAAAACTAATAATTGCAAGACTATATTCTGTACTCAGTTTTCTTTTTACTACTTGGATGTAATTATGTAAGGCATAATCTTTCTGGATGCCATGTACTGTATCTCAGTACATGTGACTACAATATACTACCTACCAATACCAAAATTTCTAAACTACAAACTGCAGAAAATGAATTGGCAGCACAATCCAATTTTTAGGTCAATGTTTTTAACATACTTGCAACTATTTACAGAAAACTCAAGGTATACCAAAGGAAACTTAGCTTATTCATAACTCCATTGTGTTGTTTGGAATTCCTTTTGAGACAACTTGAATTTTAATCCTTGGCATTATTAAAAATGATCTTGCATAGACTCCAGTACTTGTAAGCCATAAATGAACCATGTAGACAACTTTAAACACAGAACATATTGTATTGACCCCGCATACTGAGGTGCAGCTGACAAAATGAAAAGGGCATTTGTCCACATAAATTACAATTGTCAAAAACAACCAAGATGTTCTTTCTGCATTAAAGATAAACAGAGTTTTTTGTTTGACTGAACTCTTTCTTTAACATAATCCCCTGCAATTTCTCATGACAAATAATTACACTGTACAGCATACAGGGCAGCAATTTCATATTCATGATATGCTCCTTTTATACTTAACTAGACGATAATTTGTTTTGGCATTTTAACTATGCACAATAAGGTTGGTGGGTAAGCAACTCAGGAGACATGGCACAGTACACGATACTTTCACGGAAATGCTTTTGTAAACAGTTTATTATAGCTGTTCATAACAACAGTTAGGAGGAGCATGAGAATTTATTTGTTCACAAGCACAAGAAAAAATAGCTATTAAATTATTGTTACAGAAAAACCCTAGGGCTGCATACCTACCACAACACCTTGTAGTTCAACATATTTTGCTAACAACTCTTTTGGACCAGGTTTTAGCTTATATATTCCTTGCAGAACTTGCCTTTTCTTCCATGGAATACCAGGGGACATGGCAGTCTTGATAACATTAATTCACATAGTCAACTGCTGATGTGAATTCACAGTTTCATTGGAAAGCAACCAGATCAAATTAAAAGCTATCACATACAATAGCAACCCATCCATAATCATCCTCAGTTCTGCCATGGTTGGAAAAGCAGCATGCACAACCAACTTTTGTTCTAAGCCGCCTGTTGTGAAATTAAGTTAATATTTATCCAGTTTAAGTCAGAGTCACATAGCATGAAAGCAGGTATTTCAGCCCATCTCAACGTGCCGATTAAGGTACATGCGAAGCAAATCACATTTGCCTGGGTTTGGTCTTTGTCCATCTAAATCTATCCTATCCACTACCTGTCTAACTGTGTTTTAATATTGTAACTGTACCTACTTCTGCACCTTCCTCTGGCACCTCATTTCATATAACCACCACCCTCTGTGTGGAAAAGCTTATCCCTAAGGTCCCTTTAAAATCTTTCCCCTCACCGTAAACCCATGTTTTCCAGTTTTAGAAAGTCCTACCCTGGAAAAAGGCTGAGATCATTCACCTTATCTTTGCCAGTCATGATCACTCTTCAACCTCATATGCTCCAGGGAAAATAGCCCTGGTCTATTCAATCTCTCCTTACAACCCAAGCTGTCCAGACCCAGCAACATCCTTGTGTATCTTTTCGCAAAAGTTTCAGCTTAATGACATCTTTCCTATAGCTGGGCAACCAGAACTGCACTTAATACTTCAAGAGCAGGCTCATCAGGCTCTTTTATAACTGTAACATGAATCCCAACTCTTGTAATTAATGCCCTGATGGATGAATGCAATTGTGCCAAAGTCCTTCTTTACTACCCTGTCTACCTGTGTCTCTACATTCAGGGAATTATGAATTTGTACCACTATATTCTATAATACTCTCCAGGATCCATCCGTACACTGTGATTTAACTTCCATATATGCATCCCTGTGAATTTGCATGAATTAAATTCCATCCATTATTCCCTCACCCATTTCTGAGATTTTTCGATGCCCTGTAGTTATCTTAGTTAGCCGCCTTCGCTATCCACACTACCAATTTTGGTGTCATTCACCATGGTTTAATTTCCAAAAATGCAACAATCTGCACTTGTCTGAATTAAATTCCATCTACCATTCCTTCTCCTACTTTCATAGTTGTTCAAAATCAAATTGTGATCTTTGATAACTTTCTTTACTGTCCAGGATACCACCAATTTTGGTGCTATCCACAAACTCGGCTACCATGCCACTTGCATTCCCATTGAAATCACTAATATAGATGACAAACAACAGTGGACTTAACACAAGTGCCTAGCTCAACCTGGATCTCATGGGATCTAACCGTCCAAACCAGCCTACTACACAGGGCCTTGTAAGAGATACATACCATCAATCCTCTCAGTCATCTCTTCAAAAAAGTTAAATACTTGACACAAGGTTCCCTATGCACTCAGTCCTTGCTTTTCTGAATGTTGGTAGATTCTATCCCTCAGAATATTCTTTTTTAACTTGCAGCCCTTCTTAAATAAAGACAGAACATTAGCCACCCTCCAGTCTTCTGGTACCCCACCCTTGGCTTATGATGATGCAACTATCATTTTCAGGGCCCCTGAAATTCCCTCCAGATTCCCACAATGCCCAAGGTTAACTTCCATAGCCTTACAGTGTTTTGAGCCTTATGCACTGTAAACTTTTGGTTCTTGCAGCAATTCTGCAATGGGGTGCAATGGTGTAAGACATTTTCAACACTGAGCAGAAAAAGAACAACAAAACCCACAGAACACCTTGTCACTATTTACTGTAAATGCGCAGTTTTATTTAAAACCTAACATTCAACCCAGGGAGCCAATTGTCCAGAATGAACACCAGCCTTTAGTAGCAACCTTTACTGTAATGGATTCTTATAGAGTCAGCATTTAACAGCATGCAAACAGGCCCTTTGGCCCAGAAGGTCTATGACAACCAAGATGTGTACTGTGCTCTAGAGCTTTCCTCTGGAAACTCTGAAAGAATCGCAGAGGCTCCAGACCATTAGCGTTTTATTTATCTCATAGCAGCAAAATCAAAATTGACATTGCTGTCATCAACACTACACTGTAATAGCAGCACTGAATTGATACATGAAATTAGTTGTTTGTTTGCTTATTTGTTGGGATAAAGTGCAGAACAGGCCCTTCCAGACCTTCAAGTCGAGCCACCCAGCCCGATTTAACCCTTACCAAATCACAGGACAATTTACAATGACCAATTAACCTACCTACTGGTATGTTTTTGGACTGTGTGAGGAAACCAGAGCACCCAGAGGAAACTCACATGGTCACGTGAACAACGTACAAACTCCTTACAGACAATGGTGGGAAATGAACCCGGGTCTCTGGTACTGTAAAGCATTGTGTTAACCATTACGGTATCGTGCCAATCTATTGATGTTTAAAGATAAACTACAGGGTATCAGAAATACTAGTGTAATGCCCTGGTTAGGATTTCCACTGCTATGCTCTGTGGTAGTTTATATTAGCAGTTTTCTGTAAAAACAGTGTGCCATGCTGGAAAGTGTGTTTTAGCCTTGGGTAAGATAAAAACCCATGTTGTGCAGCTTAGAAATGTGTGTCAGCCAATCAGGCTTGGGTTGTGAGAGAAGGTTCTAGAGAGCTGTGGGGAAGAGTTTTCTGAAGGGCAATAGTATGGTTTGGGGTCTTTTAGCGAGAGCTGTGGAGCGGGACATAAACAAAGATGCTAAAGAATGCCCTTGAAAGGAGAGACCCCTTGCAAGAAGTGCTCTGTGCAGATGAATGGGGGGAGGGGGAGAGAGAGAGAAGAAGAGAGAGAAGAAGAAGAGAAGGAGAGAGAGAGAGAGAGAGAGCGGAGAAGGAGAGAGAGGAGAAGGAGAGAGAGAGAGGAGAAGGAGAGAGAGAGAGGAGAAGGAGAGAGAGAGGAGAAGGAAAGAGAGAGGAGAGAGAGATTGGAGAGAGAGGAGAGAGGAGAGAGAGGGGAGAGAGAGAGGAGAGAGAGGGGAGAGAGAGAGGAGAGAGAGGGGAGAGAGAGAGGAGAGAGAGAGAGAGAAAGAGAGTGTTTTGTCTTTGGGGGGGGGGATTCAAAAATGTGGCGTGTGTTTTCACACTGACCAAGGGTCCGGTGCACATGTAAGAGATACACCCTTGACTACTTCAATATGAGCTCCAAAGTTACGTGCACATTAAACTGGTTGAACTATAATGGACCCTTGTCTTTTCTTTCCTTTCCTATTAACTACTTTAAAACTGAAATTGGTCTATACGCTTTATAATTTTATGTAATGTACCATCTGTTATTTCTTGTGACCAATAATTGTGTATAGACAGTATTTATACACTTTGAGGTTTCTTTAATCAGAGCGTCACAACGTTCCTGTTTGGTTGAACCCCTAAGTGCACCAACCACAGACATACTGTTTATGAAAGGTGGCCTTCTCACTGCTAAGTCACATGGCTGTTAGCCAAGTTAGCTATCGAGCCAAGTTTGTATACAAGCCCAATGAGAGGGTTACACCAGCAATCATTAATATTCAGTCATTTTTAAAAGACATTCATGAAAAATTACTTGGCAAACTACTTTTGATTTAACACGTAACATATAATGATAGAACATCTACACATGGCATTTTTTTTGTCAAACATTTTGGTTTTAGAGTGAAAGAGAGATATGTGCATGAAGAATGTGCCCTTGTAAATTGACATCAAGGAAGAGGAGCCATTCTACAACTCAGCATTCACCAGTTTGCATTATGCAGCTTAAGTTAGAATTTATAGCCACAATGGAAATGAGGCATTAAAACCATTCAATACATATTCAGCATAAACAGTGTTGCATAAAGATGTGCAAACCCAGCATTTTTGTTGTTCCTCAAAGACAACTTCCTGCTAACTTGCTAAACAACTTTTCTTTGATTACAAATCAATGCTGAAACCTCAAAATAGAGGAAAAATTGAAAGCTGTTATTCCATTGACATAGATAATACAACTAGACAGGGGAAACCTGCTTAATTATTGTCTGAGGTTGTCAATTCCCTACAAGGATATTGGATTGCAGAGTATTGCCAGCTCTTCATACTCAAATTACAGCTAGGTTTATCAGTCTGTGTAAAGGCTGCCAGGAACTCATGCCAGAATCACACAAACTCAGAGAACAATGTACATTCACATTGCTCATTTCATTCTACATAACCATGGGTTCCACTAACATTAATGCATACCAGATGCTGAAGCATTTTTGACCATCTCTGTATTTGAAGATGAGGGCAATACTTTTGGCTCTTGGTGGTCATTACTTCACATTTTAGGCCAAAACATGCCTGTCAGTCCAGTGGCAAGTATATATGGCTCATTTTAATTTTATTGGTTCTAGTTGTTTGTTCAATTAGAAGTAATTAAAAACTTATGAACAAACACATGAAATAATACCAGTGCTGCCCAGGAAAAGAGTCACAAGCTCCACACTGACATCAGCCATTCTAAATGCTTTAATTATTTCTTGGAGCAAACTCCCTACAGTGAAACAAAGGCACAATGAGAGGAACAAGATATGGCTATACAAGCAGCACAGCACATTACCCACAAGTCTCATTTACATGTATAATTTACATAAAATTCTGCATTTTAATTGCTTACTTGGAATTTTATGCAAATAGGCTCCACGAGGAGGAGCTTAGCGGGACCAGTTATTTCCCACTCTTGGTGCCTATCTTAACTCAGCATTTTCTTATGCACGAGCTATCATGTCTCTAGAAGCACCTCAATGTATATTCTCTAGGAATCTACTATAAAATTAAACCCATTCACTGATGCAAACATGAATTATGCCATGTTATATCAATTGCGTCACAGGATTTACTAGCATTCTAGGGATGAGGCAATTCGGTTACATGGATAATCTGAAGAACCTGGGGTCCTTCTTGGGGCACAAGTGATTGCAAAGCGATCAGATAGAAGTATTTAAAAACAGAAAGAAACAAAAAAGGGGGATGGGGAGGGAAGAGGGTTAAAAACAACATGCCAGAGAAGATGACCAGCAGAAGGATCAATAGAAAAAGGAGAAAAGCAGAAGCAAACGCAAGCACATCCTCATCATATATTGATTAGCTGTGAGTGCAAATGCCTAACCATCTGTCCCTCCTCCTCTCTCCCAAACCATCCCTTTTACACTTCGCTCTCCCAGTTTTTTTGAGACTGCAAGTAACCGCACCTATTGCATGACTGTTGTGAACCATCTTAATTGTCACCTCAAGAGCTTCCAAGGAAACAGAGCTCTTTAGCCTTCTGAAGACACACTGCCCAGCTGATGTGTGGTTTATTTACACAAAACAAATGCAAGCAGTTCTGGAGACTGCTTGAATAACTTTGAACACATCTTATATTTAAAAGAAATAAAAAGGGTTGATGAAATATGTGCATTCCTTAAAATATTCATGTGATAATTGTGGGAAAAAACACATAGCTATGTAACTATGAAAATATTAAGATTTCAGACTGGTAAAATGAGCCAATTAAAATTTGTCTAAAATGCTACCAATGTTTCATCACTTTTTAAAAAAAAATGAGGCTATTTATCACCTCTAGTCAATGCAGGCTCTATGTAAGAGGATCACAGCTCATGGTTTGTCTGCAACCATGTATAGTCTCCTTGCAAATACTATTCCTTTCCCTATCAAACATCATGGTGGAATCTGCCTCCACTATTCACACCCAAACTCTGCCCCGATTGGAAAAGCTTCAACCCCAGCAGTGCATTCCAGATTCTAACCACTCAGATACTGTATGCGAGCAGACAGCAAATAGAATGGAGACTGTCTTAAGATACATGGGCATGCAGGCAGTTGACACGTGTTAGATGGATTATAATGTGTATATTGATGGTAATATAAATTGAAGATGTAACAGCAAATGCGTATCAGACAACTCTTTTCAGGGTGCCACGTGCAGAAGCTGGAAGGGAACAAAGGTCTGGAAATGGGCTCTCATTATACTCGAAAAATATTGATTCAACATTCGGCAGTAATCAGAAAGATGAGTGAGGCAGAAGGATAGATCTGGGGGGCATTAGATCAGAAGTGTGAACAAATGAGATTGACATTTTAGTGACCAATATGAAGCCTATACTTCCCAGTTATCTTGTGCCATTTTCCTCAGAAACATTTAATGCCCAGCCTTGGTGGGAGATAAATAGGAAAATAAATTATTTCTATTGCGTAAAATGGCTTAAGTGGGAAATATCTTTAAAAGAACAAGATATTGGCACCACTTAGACTTGTACCACTCTGACAATGATACAGGGTAAGAGAACACAGGGTAGAAATATGCTTGTGGTAACATGTGCTAGTCATGAAGTATTATTTATGGATAGCGCATATAGTCCTGCCGAAGAATTTTGGCCTGAAACGTTGACTGTACTTTTTTCCATAGACGCTGGCTGGCCTGCTGATTTCATCCAGCATTTTGTGTGTGTTGCTTTCTGCAGATTTTCTCTTGTGAGTATTATTTATGCCAGTTGTACAGTGCTTCAGGAGTTAGGATTCACTGAAGTCCATGTCATAGAATATTGGAGCAAATGAACAAGTATTAGAGCAAATGTGTATTGAGTATACCCATTGCACCGCACATACAGGATACATTACTGTGAGCATATTCCAACCAGAAGTACAAAATGCACAAGCTGTCAGAAAAACAGGGGGCAGAGTAGATAAAAATCTCCACCAAAGGAGGGTTAAGGCACTCCTTCTCTCCGCTAGCCTGCAGGTCATCCTTGGGCAAGCTGTACCACTTGCTTAGCCTCCCGATCAGGGTCACATGAAGCCATGGGAGCAGATGGTCGATGGTCGGATGAGTAGCTGGTGTCCATCACAAGTCCTGGTTACACAGCCACAGACACCAGGCAATCTCCTAAGGGCATTGTTAATGGCTTAGGTCACCCATATTGTAAAGACATTAGCCAGAAGAAGGTAATAGCAAGCCACTTCTGTAGGAAAAATTTGCCAAGGACAATTGTGGACAGTGACTATGTTCATACACGTCACATAAATATGATGATGTTAGAAAAACAAATGGTTAATAAATGGAGCAGTTTCAGTAAGTATAATTTATTCACAATGAACTGATACCTTTCTGAAGGCAGATGAGTAGAGACTGAAGACTCTGGAGGCTACAAGAGATCTGCTTGCTTCCTTGCCACCACACAACCCAAGCCTCTCCCCGGATCAACACGCACTACATTCCAAGGAAGCAAGCACTGTGGTGAAATCTGCCTGGATGGTATCAAAGCCACAAAGTATGCCAGGCAAAGAACAAATACGCTGCCAATTCACTATCACTTGTTTTGCAATCCCAACCAACTCATACAGAGGTCACCAGGTGGTGCAGCTGGCAAGATGCAGCAAACCACATTCGACGATCTTAATATTGCAGCTCACTACCTAAACTGGGCTCAGTTTGATTATTTGGAAAGACCGAAAAGTCTTGCTGAGAAAATGACTTTAAGCTGACTTATGACAATAAACAGGAAAAACGTGCATCTTGGACAGTCTGATTTTTGTCTTCCATCTTCTGTTGCAGTCTGATTTGTGTCTGTCCTAGGCAAAAAGAGACAGAACATACACAGAAGAACATTAATTAGAAAGGATAAAGTAGTCTGCATCTTGTCTCAGGTTGCCTCTCGCTTTTCTGGAGCTGTGATTTAATTTTGTAAATAAACATTAATATGTTGTCACCCATTGGCAAAACATCAGAATTTTGAGCAATCTTAATCCTTCAGGTATGATCGAACTTACATGGAACATCAGCCATTTTCTTTTTAACTTCTTTGTGCATACAAGCAATAAAGCAACTGGCACCATTAGCTTTGAAAACCATGGACATGAGTCAATTTCTGATTTGTCTCAAGCCCAGATCACTACATAACTGGACTGGCAATTCAGTTCAGCACAGGAGCATGCAGTGTATTTGAACAAATATGACAGCTGACATTTAATATTGCAGAAGAGATTGAAACTTGATTATCTTACATCGGAGTGGAAAATGCTTTTACATGCTCAATCTTCACCAGAATTTGATAGGAACATATTTGGTATTTGAAAGCTATTGTCCTTCCAATAAAATAAATTCCATCAGAAATAATAAACATATCTTTACCAATCTCCAGCCACACTGTTTTCTTAGTCAAGGCAATGAGTTAATGGCATCACGATCATCATGTACTACATTTGTCCCATTCCCTCTTCCATATTCTTAATGTTACAAGTTGTAATCTGTGCCCTCTAAGTAGACTAAAATAAATAAACAAAGCAATGCAAATTAAAGAAGAGAAATACCATTGTTTATATACAAGTTAGCTGTTTAAACTAAAGAGAATGGACTGTGAGACCAAAAGTGCAAATATTTGCTGTTCCTCCTTGGTTGTGTGCAAGAATCTCAACAAGATGCTGGTAAGCTTCTTTGCTTTCAAAGCAATTCATAAAGAATAGATTAATTTGATCTGTAGTCACTTTGTAATGTAAACACAGTAGCCAAAAATGAAACTGACACGAGATGCAGATGCCCGAAGGAACCTCACAGCAAGTGATATGCCCAAGTGTAGTCAGTATTGCAATGAAGGGTCATGATGAAGCTCCCTTGAGCACAAAAGTGACATTGCCTAGATAATCTGATTTAGTGTATTTTTGTTTTGCTGATTGTACAACCTATATTAGCTTAGATACTGAGGAATAACTCCTCTATGCTTTTAAAAAATGCAAGGGTAGCATTGAATTTCACCTCTGAGGGCCAGAGAAGCCTTGGTTTAATTTTTTATGTCATTACAGAGATGTGTTGTTGGAAGTAACAGTCTGGATTTTTATCCTGCAACTTTTGAGATGGAGCACAAAATGTAGTTGCTGCGGCCTTTCATTGATTCTGTTATGAATTTATTGAGCATGCCTGCAAGAACATTAATCTCAGAGTTGTATATGGTTTATTGGTGATGCATTGAGTTCAAAAGTCAGGAGGTTATGTTACAACTCTATAAAATTCTGGTTAGGCCAGATCTGGAGTATTGCACACAGTTGTGGTCACCCCACTGTAGGAAGGATGTTGACGCTTTGGAGAGGATGCAGAAGAGGGCATGTGCTATATCACTGGATAAACTTGGATTGGTTCTCTGAAGTCTCAGAGGCTGAGGGGAGGTCTGAGAGAAGTTTACAAGATTGTGAAAGGCAGAGATAGAGTGGACAAAGCGTACCTGTTTCCCCAAGGTTGAAATGAAATGTCTAATGCCAGAGGCCATGCACTGAAGGTGAGGGGGAGGTAGGTTCAAAGGGGATGTGAGGGGTAACTTTTTTTACTCAGTGAGTCGTGGATGCCCAGAATGTGCTGCCTGGTATGGTGGTAGAGGCAAATACATTAAAGGTTTTTAGGAGTCATTTTGATAGGCAAATGAATGTAAGGAAGATGGAGGGGTATGGACATGGTCTTGGTAGGAGGGGTAAGTGTTTTGGTGTTTTTGATTTGCTTTTTAGGTGGTTTGGTGCAACATTGTGGGCTGAATGGCCTATTCCTGTGCTGTATTCTTCTATGTTCTATACATGTACTTCAATGATAAATTTATTTTTAACTTTTGAACCTTGTATAATGACTGAGAATGACAATATGCCTGCTAACTAGACAAGACTAGTAGTATAAAATAGGCAATATTCATTAACAAACTGATGGTATTAATTTCTTAAACCGGCTGGGATTGGTATATTCTAATATCTGCTTGATGCACTTCATTCACCACAGTAACATCCAATCTTGATGATACAGTTGTTCAGTTAGGGCTTGCACCTTGACGTTTTAGATGCAGCATCTTCATTTAGAGAGCCAAGTATAGCAATATTCAGTAAGATCCTACTTACATTTCCTCGATCGTCTGTTTATACCATGAAACAAACAAAATTTTCAGAAAATAATTAAAAGAAGTATTTGAATTCAAGAGTAGAGAACAGTAGAGCACAGGAATACATTATCTGGGCTGACCATGACGCCAATTCAAACTTCACATCTACTTGCATGTGGTCTATATCCCTTAATGAAATCCCAATCCAACTGACATCCCTGATAACAGATCTCAGACTCAAGATGGTTAATTCTCTTTCAACAAATGCTTCATGATCTGCTGAGTTTCCGGTATTTTCTATTTTTATAATAACTTTTCCAGGCTCTACTTTGTGAGCCTCATTAAACATCGTTCAAAACCACTTACTTCAAGTTGCACACAAGAAAAAAATTGTTGATTCCTTTTTTTCACAACACCAGGCATTCCATCCTACCAACCAAATGCAGGATGCAAGAGCGATGCCACGGGTTGTACCTCCAACTCTAACCAGGTCAACAAATCTGTGGGCCAATCAATCTCAAGCCGAAACAGATAAATGAGATGCTGCACAATCAAGTTATGACAGTTCTTTGTTTTCTTTAATTAACATCCAATTATTTTAATTGGATCTTTGCATTGATGCAGAAAAATGTCTATCTGAAAGCAATTTGCCCCCTACATCTATAAATATATCCAAAATTACTCACATTCTGCTTCCATTTTCCAAACCATTCTGATATTAATTATAACCTATGTTATTACTAGTCTTATTAATAAGAAAGCACTCAGGGCTAAAAACACATAATGAATTGACACCAAGGGAAAGGAATTTTTCCACCACTGTTGCTCTTCAAAATGCCTCTGGTCAACTGACACAATGGAAATTAATTTTGGATGAGGGATACTATCTCGATACATTAATACACTGTATATCCAAGCTATATAATAGAGAGCAAATTTCTAAACCTTATTTAAATATTATGATACAATGTATTTTAATAGTCTGTACAGAATAGATGCAACATCGTAACCCATTTTACTCCATGACATCAATGCCAAATTTTTTTTTAAAACTCTCACTCTATTATAGCTCTGTAACTTAACAGAGAAATGTTTATCAAGATCAGAAACCAGTTCGGCTACTGGAACGGCAAGGGCTGTTTTAAAGACCTCAAAATTTTCAGTACAATGGATTCCAGTTATTGGGATACATCAGGACCCGCATATTTTGCCCAATTAAGCAGCTGCCCCAATAAGCCACTGTTACATGGAAATAGTTAAATAGGTATAAAAAAGAAACAGTTACTGTTTAACTGAGTAACAAATTATGCATATAGATGAAAAACAGAACAAATTAGAACACTATCAATGCTACTACAGTACTGTAAAACTGTCTATAGTTCCTAATAGTTATTGATTGAGGAATTCATGTAGTATACAGTGCCATGTTCTGTTGATGGACTGTAAATGAACAACATCAGCACAGACATCTAGTGCAGATAATGGACTGACCATACAATCCTCTTGATGATTCCATCCTACAACTCTTCATTTTCATTGTAACAATCAAGGTGATTGTCAATACCTTCAAATTCTTCATAGTCCCTAACTTGTTGAAGTAGTGAATTTTTTTCATTTTCATTCCTGGCCATTCCTAGCATCTCCAAGGCTGAATGTTTGAAACCACAGTGAGCAAAACAGTTCTAATTTGTCCTTCTGCTTATTTCTCAATAACTATCAGTAACAAAAACCATTGCTTTTTGAGCACAAATACATGCAACTGACGCTATTTAAAAACTGTTCGCTCTAAGCACAATGCAGTGTCTAGCATTCACTCAGGTACACACAACCAATGTTAGTTAGAAACTGTTCAGCTTCCTGTCCCAATTAAGTGGCATGCTGTCTCAAATTTAACTGGAATCCACAGAAAATGCTGGAGGAACTCAGTAGGCCAGGCAGGATCTATGGAAAAGAGTACAGTCCACATTTTGGGCCAAGAAGCTTCGTCAGGACTGTCAAAGGGTCTCAGCCTGAAACGTCAACTATACTCTTTTCCATAGATGCTACCTGGCCTGCTGAGTTCCACCAGCATTTTGTTTGTGTTGCTCCAGCATCTTCAGATTTTCTCTTGTTTGTGATTGGAATCCACTGCATTTCGTACTTACTGTGCCCTGATTTTGTGCACTATTGGTCTGGATATCTTGGCACATTTCCCACCCCCAGCCCACCCCTGGAGCCTGAAAGTGATGCATCTCAATTTGGTACCTAGTTTTACAGATGTCTTCTAGCTTCAAAGTTCAAAGTAAACTTTATTATCAGAGTACATACATGCAACCCAGAGATTCATTTTCCTACAGGCATATTCAGCAAATCTATAGAATAGTAACTAAAACAGGATCAATTAAAGATCAAATAGACAGCAGAAGACAACAAACTGTGAAAATGTGGATATAAATAAATAGCAATGAAATAAAATAACAAGATAAAGAGTTCTTAAGAGTGAGATCATTGGTTGTGGGATCGTCTTAATGGATGAGCAAGTGAGTGTCGTTATCCCCTTTTGCTCAAGAGCCTGATGGTTGAGAGGTAGTAACTGTTCTTGAAGCTGCCGATGTGAATCCGGAAGCTCTTGTACCTTCAGATGGCAGCAGCAAGAAAAGAGCATGCCTGGGTGGTGAGGATCTCTGACGATGGATTCCACTTTCCTACCACAGCTTTTAAGGTAGATGTACTCGGTGATTGGGAGGGCTTTACCAGTGATGTTCCGGGCTGAATACACTATCTTTTGTAGGATTTTCTGTTCAAAGGCATCGGTGTTTCCATACCAGGCCATGCCGCAGCCAGACAATACTCACCATTACACGTCTAAAGAAGTTTGTCAAAGTTTTAGATGTCATGCCAAATCTTCACAGACTCCTAAGGAAGTAGAGGCACTGTCATGATTTCTTTGCAGCTGCCCTTGTGTGCTGCATCCAGGACAGATTTTCTGAAATAGGAACATCCAGAAATTTAAAGTTGTTGACCCTCTCCACCTCTGAACCTTTGATGAGAACTGGCTCATGGATCTCTGGTTTCCCTCTCTTGAAGTCTACAATCAGTTCCTTGTTCGTGCTGACATTGTGTGAGAGGTTGTTGTTCTAACACTCCTCAGCCAAATTTTCAATCTCCCTCCTATACGAGGATTCATCACCACCTTCGATTCGGCAGCGGTATCAACAGCAAACTTGAATATGGCATCAGAGCTGTGCTTAGCCACACAGTCATAAGTGTAAAGTGAGTAGGGCTGTTGGCTAAGCACACAACCCTGTGGTGCACCTGTACTGATAGAGATCATGGAGCTGATGTTGCCAATCCCAAATGATTGGGTTCTACCAGTGAGGAAATCCAGGAAACCAATTGCACACACTGCTGAAGCGAGAGGTAGGATTTAAGAGTAGGATTTCAATTTAGTCTAGGCACAAAAAGTGCTTTCCATTTCTGCATTGAAGGATTAATACCGCCTGATTTAACAGTGGTTTAAGAAACTGAAATAAATGTGTGATTTTACTAGATAATTTCATTGCTCCATTCACACAAATGGCACAAAACAAAGTTACAAGTAATCATAATACTTATTATAAACACAATACTGTGATAAGCATTATGAATAGCATACACGGATGCTGGAGGAACTCAGCAAGTTAAGTAGCATCTATGGAGAGGAAAAAAATGAGTCGACATTCCAGGCCGAGGCCCTTCATCAGTCCTGACCTGCTGAGTTACTCCAGCATTTTGTGTTTGTTACTCATAACTCTTATTACAGTTAGTTCCAGTTCACTCTCAACTACAATCATTTTATTTTATTCATACAAGTTATTGAATCTATGGAGATGCAGGTTAGAGATACACTTCCAAAAAACATTTGGATTTCTACGCACATCAATTGCGTTGTCTAGTTCAAGGTGTGTACACACACACACACACACACACACACACACACACACACACACACACACACACACACACACACACACACACACACACACACACACACACACACACACACACACACACACTTTGGAAGCCAACTCATAGCTCTATTTGTTCCAAACAACCTCCATTTTCCTTTACATGAGATGGCTAGCAAAATGTCACCTTGCATCTTTACTTGGAGCACTTACTGGTTGCTAAGCAATGACCTAGCAACCTTCAATAGATTCCAGAGAGATGCTAATGATACAAATGCATCACTTTAGGGCTTTTGTTGTCTGACAACTAAGTAATCTTTGGTGACAGTAAACGTGTTAAGAACCGTTCAGGCTACAGTAGTCTAACTGTACAACAGTCTAGGGACACAGGCTACAGATACAGAATATGAGATGGCGTTTAAAAAAATGTTGCTCATAAACAAGAGAAAATCTGCGGATGATGGAAATCCAAGTAACACACACAAAATGCTGGAGGAACTCAGCAAGCCAGGCAGTGTCTATGGAAAAGAGTACAATTGACTTTTCAGCCAGAGACCCTTCAGCGGGACTGGAAAAAAAGATGATGATTTAAAAGGGTGGGGGAAAGGGAGGTAGAAACAACAGGTGATAGTAAAACTGGCAGGGGGAGGTGTGAAGCAACGAGCTAGGAAATTGATTGGGGAAAGAGATACAGGGCTGGAGAAGCAGGAATCTAATAGGAGAGGACAGAAGGCCATGGAAGAAAGAAAGGGGGGAAGAAGCAACAGAGGGAGGTGATGGACAGGAAAGGAGATAAGGTGAGAGAGGGAATAGGGGATGTGGAATGGTGAAGGGCCGGGGGGGGGGGGGGTGCAACACCGGAAGTTCGAGAAATCAATGTTCATGCCATCAAGTTGGAGGCTATCCAGACGGGATATAAGGTGTTATTCCTCCAATCTGAGTGTGGCCTCACTGTGACAGTACAGCTACCCATGGGTTGACATATCGGAATGGAAATGGGAATGGAAAGTGGAATTAAAATGGTGGCCACTGGGATCCCGCTCCTTCTGGGTGACGGATTGTAGGTGCTCGGCAAAGCGGTCTCCTGATCTATGTCAGGTCTCACCGATATACCGGAGGCCATACTGAGAGCACCAGACACAGTACATGACCCCAACAGGCTCACAGGTGAAGTGTTGCCTCACCTGGAAGGATTGAGGGAGGAGGTGTAGAGGCAGGTGTTGTGCTTGTTCTGCTTGTAAGGATAAGTACCAGGATGGAGAACAGTGGATGGGGGTTGGGGGAACAGCACAAATGGACAAAGGAGTCATGTAGGAAGCAATCACTGCAGAAAGCAGAAGGTAGGGGGGAGGGAAAATGTGCTTGCTGGTGGGATCCTGCTGGAGATGGTGGAAGCAACATTGAATTACGTGCTGGATGCGGAAGCTGGTGGAGTGAAACTGAGGACAAGAGGAACCTATCCTATCCCTGGTAGCGAGGATGGGGTGAGAGCAAACATACGTGAAATAAACAAGATGCAGTTGGGGACAGCATTGATGGTGGAGGAAGGAAAGCTCCTTTCTTTGAAAAAAGGACAACTCCTTTGTTCTGGAATGAAAAGCCTCATCCTCAGAGCGGAAGCGGCGGAGACGGAGGAATTGTTCATAAGCATGTTCTTTCTCATTCCTTTTCACATCTTTTGCATATATGTATATTGTAACCGGAGAGCTCAGTGGAGGGTAGCTTCCTAGTGCACTTGGGACCATACACAGGAAACCTGCCAGTTACAACAATGGAGTTAATTATTTGGTAATGTTTACAACGTAGCTGCTGTTGCTTTGCTGACATTTGCCTTATGCAAGATTCAAAGCCCTAGGCAGCAGGGTGAATTTCTCACTCACCCTCCAGCAGCCAATTCACTAGGATATGATGTAAATCAAAAGTGACCATGGATCTGTGTAGAACTAGCACTGTATACTGTATGCCCAAGGAAGCTGATCCAAAAATTGAAGCCATGGCTTCTCTTGGAAAAGCTGCCATCTTACTAGAAAATCCCTACTTCAGTACAAGTTCATTCTCTTGTTCAGCAGAGGGTTAAACCCCTGAAACGTCAACTTCAAGCACCATTTCAGTTCTATATTTTTAGCTGAAATTACTTCCACTCCACTATCAATCTCACTGTATATGTTACTGGAAATGTTCTGGCAACTTCATGTCATATTAGATACAGGAGCCAGACTTGCTGTTTCATTAACCTTTTTGTCATGACCTTTAAGCTCTGCTATCTTTCAATATTGTGTTCAAATATAAGCTCTGGAGCTTAGTTGCCATGATTGTAATTGGAATAAAAATCCTACCCTGCAAAAGGCCATTAATAGATTCTTCACTTCAAGGAGAGGAGTATCGTGCATACAGAAAATATTCCTAATTCATTCTTTAAACTGTCCAGCAGTTCCAGTTATATTTGATAAGGGGAATGAAAATATTGGTTACTGCAGTGTACACTCAGCAAGAGTTTGTTAGCCTGGGTTCTAATTTTTAAAGGAGACCTTACTATTATATACCAAAATGTATTGATTGCTTCATCTCCTTATTTTTAAATTATTTCAAGGAGATACAGAGCAGAATAGGCCCTTCTGGCCCTTTGATCCGCATTGCCAACAACCCACCAGTTTAGCCCTAGCCTAATCATTGGACAACTTACAATGACCAATGACCTGCTAACTGGTGGGTTAGGGCTGTGGGAGAAAATCAGGGCACCTGGAAGAAACACACTCATTCCACGGGGAGGACTCCTTACAAAGGGTGCCAGAATTGAACTCTGAGCATGGACACCCTGAACTGTAATACTGTAGCGTCATGTTAATCACTACACCACCACGGCACCATAGAAGCATGTTCATTATTTGCCAAATGCCACCTCTGGTGTTTTCTCTAGGAAACACTTCATTCTAATTTAATCCTTTGCCTAGTTGACCCAAATACACTTAAAGCAAAGGCATATTTTACAGGCAATAATTTTCCTTACAAGTTGAACATCAAATTGCATTGATTTTTAAGACCCTTTTAAGACACAGTTGACCATGTCAACCATCCTAAAGTTAATCCACAATGAACAAAATTCTTTCCTTAGCTTTGCTATTAGTTTCAAACAAGTCTGGGGAAATTACACTTCCTGCATACGAGCAATCTTCCATTAACAACGCACACAAAATACTGATATATGAAGGCAAAGATACCTGGATTTCAAGATAGCTTTAGGAATATTATCCAAAACTATTAAATGTTTTTATCATGATCCTTCATGTTTCCTTTGCTATTTTAAAAAAAATTCTATCACTGTGTGTTCTCTTTGAGGCCCACATATCCAAAAATTAATTTGCACTGTGTCCAGACAAATCCACATAAGACACAGGGACCTCAAAACCAGGAGAATCTGCAGTCAGCACTCCAGAACTTGTACACATCTCCACAGCCGAGAGAACAATTACATAAGAAGATCCTTATAGTAATAGCTTTAAAGTGACAGTCATTGATTGTTACATAAATTTGTCAAGTGCATCCAGAAATGCTTTCTCAAGCGATCTGCAGACAGCCCTGCTAGACAAGGACAATACATTACCACCTATTGGAAAACGAGGTGGGGAAAATGACTGAAGTATCAGAGTGGGTGCGCATTAGGACCTGTTGCCATAATACCTGTTTTGATAGAGTGGTAGAAGAAGATTGAAGTGGTCTACAAATTAAAGTCATGAACTGGAGCAAGGCTAATTTTGATGGCATTGGACAGGACCTTGGGAAAAGTTGAGTGGGGAAGTTACTGAAGAATATACTAAGAGACAGAATCTATTTTGTATTTGGAAATGCAAGGACAGATTAGAGATAGTCAGCAAGGCCTTGTGCCTGGAAGACTGTGTCTCATGAATATTATTGAGTTTTTTTTTAAAGAGATAACTAAAATGATTGATAAGGCTGGAGGAGGTGATTCATGTCTACATGGATTTAGCAAAGCTTCTGACAGGGCCCTATATGGTAGCCTGATCTGGAAGGTTGGATAGTATGGGATCCAGTGTGAGATAGACATTTGATTATGAAGATCGTTTGATGGATAAAGGGCGCAATGGTGGGCTGTTTTTCAGATTGAAGGTCTATGACTAGCAATGTGCAGCAGAGATCAGCATAGGATCCCCTGTTGTTTGTTAATTTGGTGAAGGTAGCATGATCAGTAAGTCTGCAGTTGACATCAGGTTTGGTGATGTGATGGACAGTGAAGTAAGTGTCTAAGGTTACAAAAGGGTATAGATCATCTGCAGAAATGGGGTTGGGAATAACAGATGGAATATGGAATACAACTCAGTCAAGTGCGAAGCAATGTATTTTGGAAATTTAACCAGGGTAGGAAATGCACAGTGGGGCCTAGGCAATGTTGTAGAACAGAGAGATATAGTTCACTGACTATGGTAACACAGGTCAACAAAGTGGTGAAGAAGGTATCTAGTACACGTGCCTTCATTGGATAGGGGACTGAATACAAGAACTGGTACAAGATGTTGGTAAGTTCACAAGGATGAGGCTTGAGTTATAAGCAGAGAGTGAATAGGGTGGGTCTGTTTTCCTGCAGCAAAGGAGGACAAGGTGGGATCTCAAATGTTTATAAACCTAGGTGGGGCATGGCATAGGAGGATGGTCACTGTCTTTTTTCTGAGTGATAGAGGAGTCTAAAACCTAAGAGCATGGGTTTAGGGTAACAAGGGAATATTTAAAGAGACGCATGGGGCAGGTTTTACTGCACAGAGGGTGGAAGGTATATGGAATGGGCTGCTGGGGAAGTGGTAAAGACATATTCAATTGCAGCTTTTAAGAGACATTTGAACAGGAAGGTCAAAGTATGAAAGACTTAGAGAGAAATAAGGGTCAAACGTAGGCAAATGGAACCAGCTCAGATTGGCACCTTGGTTGGCATGGGCATGTTGGTACAAAGTGTACCTTTCATTAGATCTGTATCACACGCACAACCAATGACTGGGGTGAACCTTGCTGCCTGTGGCAGTCGGTGTTGAAATGAACTCAGGACATTCAGTTATTCAGCTGGAAATCATTATTTCCATATTTCTTCAGAACATAGAAGGTTACTAGGAAAGTTGACGAGGGTAAAGCAGTGGATGTTGTCTATATGGACTTCAGTAAGGCCTTTAACAAGGTTCCACACAGAAGGTTAGTTAGGAAGGTTCAATCATTAGGTATTAATATTGAAGTAGTAAAATGGATTCAACAGTGGCTAGATGGGAGATGCCAGAGAGTAGTGGTGGATAAATGTTTGTCAGGTTGGAGGCCAGTGACTAGTGGTGTGCCTCAGGGATCTGTACTGGGTCCAATATTGTTTGTCATATAGTTTAATGATCTGGATGACGGGGTGGTAAATCGGATTAGTAAGTATGCAGATGATACTAAAGTAGGTGGCGTTGTGGATAATGAAGTAGGTTTTCAAAGCTTGCAGAGAGATTTAGGCCAGTTAGAAGCGTGGGCTGAAAGATGGCAGATGGAGTTTAATGCTGATAAGTGTGGGGTGCTACAATTTGGTAGGAATAATCCAAATAGGACATACATGGTAAATGGTAGGGCATTGAAGAATGCAGTAGAACAGAGTGATCTAGAATAATGGTGCATAGTTCCCTGAAGGTGGAATCTCACGTGGATAGGGTGGTGAAGAAAGCTTTTGGTATGCTGGCCTTTATAAATCAGAGTATTGAGTATAGGAGTTGGGATGTAATGTTAAAATTATACAAGGCATTGGTAAGGCCGAATTTGGAGTATTGTGTACAGTTCTGGTCACCGAATTATAGGAAAGATATCAACAAAATAGAGAGAGTACAGAAAAGATTTACTAGAATGTTACCTGGGTTTCAGCACCTAAGTTACAGGGAAAGGTTGAACAAGTCAGGTCTTTATTCTTTGGAGCGTAGAAGGTTGAGGGGGGACTTGATAGAGGTATTTAAAATAATGAGGGGGATAGATCGAGTTGTTGTGGATAGGCTTTTCCCATTGAGAGTAGGGGAGATTGAAACAAGAGGACATGAGTTGAGAGTTAGGGGGCAAAAGTTTAAGGGTAACACGAGGGGGAATTTCTTTACTCAGAGAGTGGTAGCTGTGTGGAACGAGCTTCCAGTAGAAATGGTAGAGGCAGGTTCGGTATTGTCATTTAAAGTAAAATTGGATAGGTATATGGACAGGAAAGGAATGGAGGGTTATGGGCTGAGTGCGGGCCAGTGGGACTAGGTGAGTGTAAGCGTCGGCACAGATTAGAAGGGCCGAGATGGCCTGTTTCTGTGCTGTAATTGTTATATGGTTAAAATGACATGGACAGGAGGAGGAGTATAGGAAACTGATACAGGACTTTGTGATATGGTGCAACTCAAACTACCTGCGTCTCAATATCACCAAGACCAAGGAGATGGTGGTGGACTTTAGGAGATCTAGGCCTCATATGGAGCCAGTGATCATTAATGGAGAATGTGTGGAGCAGGTTAAGACCTACAAGTATCTGGGAGTACAGTTAGACGAGAAGCTAGACTGGACTGCCAACACAGATGCCTTGTGCAGGAAGGCACAGAGGCGACTGTACTTCCTAAGAAGGTTGGCGTCATTCAATGTCTGTGGTGAGATGCTGAAGATGTTCTATAGGTCAGTTGTGGAGAGCGCCCTCTTCTTTGTGGTGGCGTGTTGGGGAGGAAGCATTAAGTAGAGGGACGCCTCACGTCTTAATAAGCTGGTAAGGAAGGCGGGCTCTGTCGTGGGCAAAGTACTGGAGAGTTTAACATCTGTAGCTGAGCGAAGGGCGCTGAGTAGGCTACGGTCAATTATGGATAACTCTGAACATCCTCTACATAGCACCATCCAGAGACAGAGAAGCAGTTTCAGCGACAGGTTACTATCGATGCAATGCTCCTCAGACAGGATGAAGAGGTCAATACTCCCCAATGCCATTAGGCTTTACAATTCTACCGCCAGGACTTAAGAACTTTTTAAAAGCTATTATTAATGCTTTTGAGATAGTGATTTAGATGCATATCATATTTTTTACTGAGTTAAGTATTGTATGTAATTAGTTTTGCTACAACAAGTGTATGGGACATTGGAAAAAAGTTGGAATTTCCCCATGGGGATGAATAAAGTATCTATCTATCTATCTAAAAGGAAAGGTGAAGTCCCATAAGCTCATTCTTCTCTAGATCAATTTGAATTGTTCCTGTACAATGATAAACCTGCTGATGTAAACTGCTCATGTCAAATGAATCGTTCTGTCATTTGACAAGATGTCTCACACTTGGCACTGCGACAAATACAAACAATCTTCCTACAATTAAAGTAATTGTGGGAAAACCAGTGCTGCCTTCAAAATCTAACACTATATTGTTTGAAATCACTATGGTAAATTTAAGCTTAATGTTACTTAAGAATGCACAAGAATGGTTTTCTAAAAAAATTACCTCGTATTATCGGAGGGCAACAAAATGACAAAAATATTTTTTTTCTGGGCAAAGAGCACAAAATAATGCTTTTCTTAGCAAAATGGATTAAGCTCGAAGTTCAAAGTAAATTTATTATCAAAGTACATATATGTCACCATATACAACCCTGACATTCATTTTCTTGAGGGCATACACATTAAATCCAAGAAACACAATATAATTAATGAAAGACTGGGTACCCAATAGGATGGATAAACAACCATGTGCAAAAGATAAGAATCTGTGGCAATATGAAAGAGAAATATATATTAATAATAATAGTAAATACATAAGCAATAAATATTGAGAACATCAGATGAAGAGTCCTTGAAAGTGAGTCCATAGGTTGTGAGAACATTTCAGTGATGGGGTGAGAGAAATTCAGTGAAGTTATCTCCTCTGGTTAAAGAGCCTGATGGTTGAGGGGTAATAACTGTTCCTAAGTCTGGTGGTGTTGTCCCTGAGGCTCCTCTACCTTCTTTCTGATGGCAGTAATGATAAAAGAGCATGGCCTGGGTGGTAGGGGTCCTTGATGTGGATACTGCTTTCCTGCATCAGCACTCCATGCAGATGTGCTCAATTGTGGGCAGGACCTTACCCGTGATGGCCTGAGCTGTATTCACCAGTTTTTTGTAGGATTTTCCATTCAAGGGCATTGGTGCTTCCAAACCCGGCCATGGTGCAACCAATCAATAACTCTCTGAAGTTTGTCAATGTTTTAGACGTCATGCTAAATCTTCACAAACTTCTAAAGAAGTAGAGGCACTGCCGTGCTTTCTATGTAATTGCACTAACATGCTGGGCCCAGGACAGAATGTCTGAATTGATAACACCGAGGAACTTAAAGTTGCTGACACTTCACCTCTGATGAGGACTGGTTCATGGACCTCCAGTTTCCCCCTCCTGAAGTCAATAATCAGCTCTTTGATCTTGCTGATATTGAATGAGAGGTTGCTGTAGCACCACTCAGCCAGATTTTCACTCTTCTTCCTATATGCAGATTCATCAGCACCTTTGTGTTGTCAGCAAAATTAAATATGTCATTGGAGCTGTGCTTAGCTGCACAGTCATAAGTGCAAAGCGAGTAGAGCAGGGTCTAAGCTCACAGCCTTATGGTATACCTGTGCTGATGGAGATTGTAGAGGAGATGTTTTTCCGAATCCGAAATGACTGGATCCGCAAGTGAGGAAATTGAGGAACCAATTGCACAAGGAGGTATTGACACCAAGGTCTTGGAGCTTACTAATTCATTTTGAGGGGATAATGGTTTTGAATTCTGAGTTGTAGTCGATAAAGAGCATCCTGATGCATGCCTCTTTGCTGTCCAGACGCTCCAGAGTTGAGTGAAGATCCAATGAAAAGGCACCTGCTGTGAACCCTTTGCACAGGTGGACAAATTATAGCCAAGTCATTTCTCTGGCAGGAGTTGATATATTTGATCAACAGCCTCTCAAAACACTTCATCACTGTGGATGTAACTGCTACTGGACGATAGTCACTGAGGCAGATTACCATGTTTATCTCAGGTATAACCGAACCCTGTTTGAAGCAGGTAGATACCTCAGGCTGCCAAAGTGAGAGGTTAAAGTTTTCTGTGAAACGTATCTGTGAACACTGTGGCCAGTTGATCAGCACAGGTCTTTAGTGTAGTCAAGTACCCCATCTGGGCCAGATGTTTTCCGTGGGTTCATGGAAGGATGCTCTCACATCTGCCTCAGAGACTGAAATCACAGGGTCATTGGGGGCTGTGGGAATTCATGAAGGTTCCTCTATGTTTTGGCAGTCAAAGGTAGAGAATCTTGTCACAGCATTTAGTTGAAAATCATGTTGGATGTCCATCCTGCTGTGTTTACTTCTGGGACACCGTGAAGTGAGGGGGAAATACTTAAATCGCCAGTATGATTAACAACAGTCCAAGTACTAGCACTAGTGCAGACTTCTGAGTGTTTCCTGGTTTTGAATTATACATGAGGTGTACAGAAACGCGACTAACATCTAGCATGAGTTTTAACAGTCACTTGTACAGGCAGTGAATAAAGCATAGTCCCAGTGGTGACCATTATAGACAGGGTTCACCATAGTATACTTTGCTGCCAAGTAACCTTTGACCCAGTGCTAATCTCTGATCAGCCACCATCTGTTCAGCATAACTTCAAAGCGCAAGTACCTTCAGTAAACTGGAAGTGACCCAATGGCTAAACACACTGTACACTGTAGGTTTCAGAATACTGATGGCCATTAATTCTGTCAGTATTAATACTGAACTGTATTTCAAGTATCTGTCTAAAAACAACAGTCTGTAAATCAGTAAGACACTTCCCACCATATCTGACCTTGATAAATGAATGCCATTCAGGCCAGCAATTCAGTATTTACATCTTCCTCATACGTGGTGAGAGTCCCTATAATGGGGCTAGACTTCTAGACAAAGAGATTATAAAACCAAAGCAAAAATGTTATTGTTGGGTTTGTTCAGTCCCAATGCCAGTTCTTGCAGGCATTTGTTGAAAACAGATCCTTTCATTCACAGAAGTTGACACCGAAGTAACGGTGCAGGTACTGAGGGATCTCTCGCAGCTGTTGAGTAATTGGGGAGTGACTGAAATGATGCACAGTTTCTTTAACCCTTTGCCCTCATTAGCTGTAGTGCCCTCTAGTGGTTTGTGTGCAGTTTAGCTAATTTCTGAAGGTTGTAATTACAATGATTAAGTCGCTCCAGCAATTACAGTATATTGAAAGTGATGGAGAAGGGAATTGCATAGATTCAATTTTTCCTCTACTTTTAAAGATGGCAATGGTGAATCAAGCACAGTGTAGTTGTGCATGGAGTATTAATTATATTCTGCCATCAAGTCCTGTGATGTAAAATCAAGTTCATGTAATCATTCTATAACAAAAAATATTGCACATTATTTGTACTAAGACAGAGGTAGCGCATTACAATAAAATTTGAATACAATTGATTTTGTGGAATAAATGTTGCTAAGGTAATCCAAACATCTTTTGGCCATAATAAAAAGCAGAATGTCAGAAACATCAGTGTGACATCAGTGAAACATCTAGCCACAAGCTGACTGAATGCTCCAGAAAAATTGACAACATTTCTAAACAAAGAGCACTGGTCCACTGTGTCCAGCTAAATCAAGAGTTTCAATCAGTTTCTCAGTAGTGATAACCAGAACTGCATCTGTACATGATATTCTACCAGCTGATAATGAGCAATGCAGTTATGCACTACTTCTCTCTGCCAAATCAGAAAGAATCAGAAATCAGATTTATCATCACTGACATATGTCATGGAATTTGTTGTGTTGTGGCAGTGGTAAAGAGCAAAACATAAAAGAAAAGGTTACAATGTTCTGACAATAATCAGGGATGTAGAAGAACATTTTGGATCTCCGACTCTCCAATCCCTTCCTCCCGGAGTGATTTGGAAACAGTATTAATTTCAAAATCAAGTTATTACTGGGCGCGGTTTAGTGAACATATGGATAATTAGCAAATAAGATTTGACGTAAGGATACCAGAGATATGGATGATGAGGTTTAGAACACAGAAGGCTGACCAGGATGTTTTAAAGTCACCACACTCAGAAGGAGCAAAGACACAGATTCCATAGCCTTTGCCAAAGATTCAGTGGATGCAGCAATGGCAGCTGTCTAACATTCTTCAAATTCTGCAGCAATCACAAGAAGTGGAAGGTATTTTCTGCAGCGCTGTCATTCAAAAAAGGAAGGCAAGACAGAACAAGGTACGAAACAAATCAGTTAGCTTGACATCTGTTAGCAGAAAATATTGACACCTATTAATAAAGCACAAGTAACAAAGTAATTAATAATACGACAAGGCTGAGTTAGTATGTTTAAGATGAAAGGAACATAGGTTTGGTGAATGCAATAAGAGTTTAAAGTTGTACTTAACAGAGTGGATGGGAGTGAGGGGGGTGGAATGCAATGTTGTGGGTCATCTGGTTTTCCAAAACACATCTGATGAACCACCACATATAGAGTGTCAAATAAAAGCTCCTGGTTTTGAAGGCATTAATACTCTGGACTAGTCATTTAAGACCGAAGGGAGGGAGGATCAAAAGGCTCCGTCCCCGGTTAGAGCCTAACCCATGCCCACCACAGAACCATGCTTCAGGTCTCTGAAGTTTATTTAATGCAGGTATTAAATTTAATTAATTAATTGTTATTACATTGAACAACAGTAGATGTCCATTCTCAGTCACCTGAACAGCTGGAGATCCCCAGACTTTCATTAGGTATCTCTAGCTGTTCCAGTGACTGAGAAAGGACATGGACTGTTATCCATTGCAATAATTAAATTACTGTAAGTCCCCAACGTTCAGCCCATCAGTAGAAGTTTCAGATAGGAATCCAGAATGGAGAAGACCCATGGAAGTGAGATGAAGAAATTCATGAGACAGTCTCCATGCAGTAGAAGTTTGACTGAAAAATGCTCTTTATCCACAAGCAATTCCTAGCTGGAAGGCTCAAACCAGCAGAAACAGATGTTACCAATATCTTGAATTTGTTTTCTTTTTCTGAAATCTAATGCAAAAAGAAAACATTTGATCTTCAAAATTTTGAGGACTGTAACAAGGGGAAAAAAACTGGGGATCTCTACCTGTTCAGGTGACTGAGAAAGGACACTGACTGTTATTCAATGCAATAATTAACAAACCTTCATTTACATAATGGTTTTCACATCTCTTTCTAAACAGCTAAAGCACTTCATGATCAGTGAAGTACTTTTAACATGTAGCTACTGCAATCTAGGAAACATAACACACAGCAATCGCCAGCAAACAGCAATGTAATAGCAATCAGATATCCAGCTTTTGGAAATGATGATTGGAAAACAGGAATAGCATACTGCTCTTCAATATGGAACCACAAGAGGAGGTAGGCCTCAGTACAATATTTCATCCACAAAAATAACACCACCAACAGCGCGACACACCAGAGGTTAATCTGAAACAACAATCAGATTTAACTGGTGACAGAAAGAGTGCAGATTTGATAAAGCAAGCAGCAAATTAGGACAAGTGCCAAGAAGAAAATCAAAGGCATAAAAATGGAATGGGTTAAGGAGCAAAGCAAATACCCAGAATCTGTTAAAAAGAACAGCTGGAAGTTATTGGGAGAGAGATTTCTGAATCAGGGTGGCTTTGGTGGCCATTTTCATTCACGCTTATTGTGTGAGTTCAAATCAAAGCTTTCATAATGGTCCAGGAGAATAGCTTTACTGTGTTCACAGCACAGAATATTGCCCCTTCCTTTTCTGCTTTATTTCACTTCCTATTTTAGAGTGAAGAACAAAGATGTCAGTGCACTTTTTTTTAGAAAACCAAGAATTCGCCTTTTCTGATTGTATTTCTCTTCATTTCTGCAGAGGCCTTGGACATTCAAAGCACACGTTGTTTGCTTTATAAAATAGAGACTAAATCTGCCAAAGTTGATACAGCAGCGTGACATCCCATTCTGTAAATTAAACTAGATATAGACAGCTGCCAGTGCACTAAGTATCAAATATTCTGTATGTGCTCCTTGTAAATCATTTGTAACTTAGGCTCTTGATATAGCAAGAAATCCAACACAATTAAATGCAGCAAAACTAGCTAAAGGATTGTTATAAAGCAACTTCTGTCTTATGAAGTAATATGGAAGAAATATTTTAATTTAATAGCTTGTGAGCCAAAGCGCAGGGAACAATGAAAAAAACATTCATGCATTCTTGTTACTGGGCAATTCCATGTTTCAAATCTAAAGTTTCATTCAGAAAACAGCACGTATTTGCGAAGTCATTACAATTTATCGCACACTTAGCAATTGGGATTCTGGGCATCGCTAGCCATATGCCAGCACAGATTTCTTTTCGGGGCTAAGTCAATTTAGTGACTAACCCAGAGCAAGTATAATGGGAAATCAGCTACATTTATACATTAATAGATAAACCAGAGTTTTTGAATTTTGAATAGAAAATTGCAGGCCAGGAAGGTGGCAAGGGAACTCACTAACAGAAATGAATGCACCTAGAAAGGCAAGTTCTTCTTGTGGCATCTGAAGACTTTTCTGCTTGCAATGTTCATTAAAAATTTCCAGTCTCATTCCAACAAACAATCCGCTGGAGGAATTCAGAAGGTCAGGCCGCAACAACCCACTGAGTTCCTCCAGCAGATTGTTTGTTGCTCTAGATCCCAGAATGTGCAGTCTCTTTTGTCTCCAATTGCATTCCAACTTATTTCAGCCCACTCATGTCTCTGATACCAGATATGTCTTTGAAAAGTAGTGGGATTCAAAATGAATGCATCGTACATGAATCTGATCCTTTCAACATGGGCCAGAATTCAGCCTTACATTAGTCCGACTAAAATGACCCAAGGCTACAATGTTGTAGAGTTTAAAAAGTACTATTTTTTAAATTGTGCAAATCTCATTAAACTAACCAAAAGTCTTCAGAATTAGTCTTAGATGCTTCATGCTGAGATGCAAAGAAAAGTTATTATGCAACAGGAAAGTGAAGATGGCAAGAAATAATGATAAAGATTTACAATTGCTGCCGAAAGGGCTCGCTGATAGATACCTGATTTAATCAAGCTTTACTTCCCCTTCACAATAAGTCAACATGCTGAAGCTCTAGGCCTGTTTCTGTGATTTACAGCTCAATGCCATCAGGTAAACATTGGGCACTTCCTCAAAGGCTTAATCTGAACTAAACACATGCCCATGTATTTGCTGCATGGGTGATGACAGGGTGATGAAGATGTTTTTGATGTGCCGGCCATCATAAGTCAGGGAATTCACTATAAAAGTTGAGTGGTTATGATTTCAAATTCATAGGTGTCAAGATCTCTGAGGAACTAACCTGGTTGCAACATATTGATGCAGCAATAAAGAAGGCAAGGCAATAGCTATATTAGGAATTTGTAGAGAGTTGGTTTGTCACCTAAAACTTCTATCGATGTATCGTGGAGACCATTCTGACAGGTTGTATCACTCTCTGGTATGGGGATGGTGAGGCATCTGCACAGGACCAAAAGATGCTACAGAAAACTGTAAAATTAGTCAGCTCCATCTTGGGTACCAGTCTCTGTAGTATCCAAGGCATCTTCAGGAGCGGTGCCTCAGAAAGGCAGTGTCAATTATTACGAACTCTCATCACCCAGGGCATGCCCTCTTCTCATTGTTACCATCAGGAAGGAGGTACAGAAGCCTGAAGGCACACTCTCAGCAATTCAGGAACAGCTTCTTCCCCTCTGCCATTTGATTATTAGATGGGCATTGAATCCATGAACACTACTTCAGTTATTTTTGATATATATTATTTGTTTTTGCACTGTTTTTAATCTATTTAATATACATGTTACACTTACTGTAATTGATTTACTTTTTTTTTCTATTGTTTGTACTGCTGCTGCTAAGTGAACACATTTCACGATACATGCTGGTGATAATAAACCTGATGGGTTGTATAGATGTTGGCGAGACCACATTTGGCAGATTGTGTTCAGCTTTGGTCATCCTGTTTGAGGAAATATATTATTGAACTATAGGGAGTGCAGAAAAGACTTACAATGATGCTGCCAGGACTTGATGGTCTGAATTATAGGGAGAAGTTGGAGAGTTTAGGAGTTTATTGCTTGGAGTGCGGGATATGAAGATGCGGGGCTGTAGAAAATCACAAGCTACTCAGAATGGGTGAATGCATTCAGTCTTTTTTCCGCAGATTTGGGCTATCACGAACCAGATGGTATAGTTTTAACTTAAGAGAGGAAAGATTTAAGAAAAACTTAAGGGGCATTTAAAAAATGTCTTTTATTATAAAAAGGATGGTACTTATGCAGAATTAACTGCCAGAGGAACTGTTTGAGACAGGTAAAATAATAACCTTAAAAGAGAGTTGGATATGTACTTGAATTGGAAAGATTTTCCAAATGCTGGCAAATGGGATTAGCTTGGATGGGACATCTGGATCAACATGGATCAGTTGTCTTGAAGGGTCTGTTTCTATGCTGTACGACTAGGATTCTAAATATTAGGCAATATTTACTACTTTAATTGAGCTCAGGGTTTGCTACAACTGCAGGGGTGTTTCAGTTGCTCCTGGACTGTTCATTTCAGATGATTTTTTTTGAGGAGATTAGCTCATCCTGAAACCCGCCTCAGCTACTTGTTTTCAGGACTCTGAATCCGCCAGACCCACGTTCAGCTCAGCAGTGGCAGCATCAGAGAATCCCTTTGAAACGTATCAGACCGATCGCGAGAATGCGGCAAGTTAGCGTGCATGCGGCCAATTCATTGCATGCTGAATTGATTGGGCATCCTACATGCAGAGGGCTCTATCCTTTGGTGCGGACTTTATGTCTTTAATCTCGGTGGCCTTGGTTCGTAGCTCTGAAAAGGTAAGCTGCCCAGTGTGTACCATTACTAGCATGACCCAGGAAAAATGTGTAATCATGCTATTTTGTTGTCATTCTCACTACGCGTATTCATAACAAGAACGGCCACTCTACTCCAAGCACCCAGTCCATTGTGGGCCGCAGCTTTGGCAAAATCAACCACTGGAACCTGGCCACAATGGAAGAGAACCTTCCAGAACTACATTGAACTCTCAACAATTTGAACACTGGCAGCAAAGCTGGAGAAAGCAATGAAACTCAAGCTGCTCCACATGCACTTGTGAGAACTTGGGTAGAAATATGTCTCTGCTCTGCACCTACAGAATGAATCTGAACTGACAGGCATGCTTGAGGCTCTGGACAATGTCTGGGGGATGGACGGCAATGCCTTTTTGGCACGCTTCATGTTCTTACAGCTATAACAGATCCTGATGAGAACATGGATGATTTCATCACAAGACTGGCCCCAGCCGTGCAGGAATGCAAGTACTTAGATATTCTTCCAAGCAAATTCAAGGAAGCTATGTTTATCCAAGCACTGTTTGATGGAGTCCAAGATGGACACACGACAGCCTCCTGTCTGAAAGGCTCAATTTGTCTTGAGACAAAACATGCCCCACTGTTCCCACCAGGAGGCAGTCAAAAGTTCCGTGTGTATATTTAAGGTGGAAGTTTAATGATTCTTGATGGGTCAGGAGGTCAAAGGATATGGTGAGAAGGCAGGTGTGTGGGGTTGTGTGGAATCTGGGATCAGCCGTGATGGAATAGCAGAGCAGACTCGATGAGCCAAATGGCCTAATTCTGTTCCTATGTCTTATGGTCTAATGGTCTATGAGAGGCCTTACACAGATTCAGACAAACCCATTCCCACTGATTCAGGCAGTCTTGGGGCAAAAGTCCCTCCCAAAAATGTCAATGTTTGCTGTGGATACCAATCTGCAACCTACCATCTCCAGAGATCACGTAAACTTGCCATCGCTGTGGTGGAAGTCATACCCAGTGGTCCAATTGCAAGCATCAAAAGACAGTCTGTCAGTTCTGTCAGAGGGTAGGGCACCTCGAGAAAATACACTTTGCTAAGTAACGTGCAATGAGAAAACAGCAGAATTCAACAATCCGCTCAACATAAGGAGACAGCTGAAGCAAAGAAGTGGACACTAATTTTCCAAACGCAGGACATGGGCCACCGAAAGAAGCCTCCTTACTTGGTTATTGTTAGTAAGGGTGAATTGACATCTCATGTCCTGATTCCACAAAGTGAGTCAGTCAAAAGATTTTGCATAATCTTATATGAATCATATATTGAGTTAGTATTGGGTTTACTGTCCATGACGTTCTGAACTCAAACAACAATCTTAAGCCCTATCTGACATGGATAGCTACAGGTTCCCTCACTAAAGGGGGCTTATACTGTAGCCATCTGCTCCTCAAAGACTGGTTCTTTTCCATGTTAATCCTCCAAGGTGCATTTAGCTGCCAATACCCACTATTTGAGTGGTAGGTCCTCCCCCCAGCAAGGAGGAGATAGTGCCTATTAACAAAGTAGTTTAAACACAATTCAAACATGAGAAAATCTACAGATGCTGGAAATTCAAGCAACACACACAAAATGCTGGAGGAACGCAGCAGGCCAGGCAGTATCTATAGGAAGAAGCACTGTCGACATTTCAGGCCGAGACCCTTCGTCAGGACTAACTGAAAGAAAAGATAGTAAGAGATTTGAAAGTAGGAGGGGGAGGGGGAAATCTGAAACGATAGGAGAAGACAGGAGGGGGAAGGGTGAAGCTAAGAGCTGGAAAGGTGATTGGCAAAAGGGATACAGAGCTGGAGAGGGGAAAAGATCATGGGAAGGTAGACCTAGGGAGAAAAAAGGGGGAAGGGGAGCACCAGAGGGAGATGGAGAACAGGCAAAGTGTGATTCTGAGAGGGGCAGAGAGAGAGAGAGAAAAAAGGAGGGTGAATAAATAAATAAATAAGGGATGGGGTAAGAAGGGGAGGAGGGGCATTAACGTAAGTTAGAGAGATCAATGTTCATGCCATCAGGTTGGAGGCTACCTAGACAGAATATAAGGTGTTGTTCCTCCAAGCTGACTGTGGCTTCATCTTGACAGTAGAGGAGGCTATGGATAGACATATCAGAATGGGAATGGGACGTGGAATTAAAATGTGTGGCCACTGGGAGATCCTGCTTACTCTGGTAGATAGAGCATAGGTGTTCAGCAAAACGGTCTCCCAGTCTGCGCTGGGTCTCATCAATATATAAAAGGCCACACCGGGAGCACTGGACGCAGTATACCACACCATCCGACTCACAGTGAAGTGTTGCCTCACCTGGAAGGACTGTCTGGGGCCCTGAATGGTGGTGAGGGAGGAAGTGTAAGGGCAGGTGTAGCACTTGTTCCGCCTACAAGGATAAGTGCCAGGAGGGAGATCGTTGGGAAGGGATGGGGGGGGGGGGGGGGGGGTGACAAATGGTCAAGGGAGTCAGATAGGGAGCGATCACTGCAGAAAGCAGAAAGGCGGGGGAGAGGGAAAGATGTGCTTGGTAGTGAGATCCCGTTGGAGGTGGCGGAAGTTACAGAAAATTATATGTTCGGAGGCTGGTGGGGTGGTAGATGAGGACAAGGGGAACCCTATCCCGAGTGGGGTGGTGGGCGGATGGGATGAGAGCAGAATGTGCATGAAATGGGAGGGATGCGTTTGAGAACAGAGTTGATGGTGGAGGTACAATTCACTTATTTTTAGTGATAGTTTAAATTTAGATAAAGTTCTTTAATCAGATTCAAAATGCACAGAGGATTTCAATTATAAAAGACTTCCAAATTGCAGACACTAAGGATTTCCAAAACACAGGTGCAATTCCTATATGCTAAAAAGACATACCAATAAGCTGCAGACAAACTTGTCACAGAAACTGAATGTAGAGGAATGGATTCTAATCACCGGCTTCTTTATTGTTCCTTGACTATTCCGAACAAACCTGGCCATTCTCTAATTAACATTTTTAACTGATTTTTGCTAGTTGGTGTCTTCACGTGCATGTGATGTTTGTCAGTTACATTTGTCAGGCCAGGCGAATTCATCGTTTAATTAGGCTGAAGCAAACCCCATTGGTTCATCTCGATTAAATAATGAGCCAACAAGACACTATTGTTCACTTGTTTAAGACAAGTGAGCAATGAATATTGTTTGGAAGTTTAACTTACTCAAAAACTTGGACACTTGGAAGAGTCCGCTGCTGTGTTAGAAAGCTGAGTTTGGCGGGAAGGCCCCTCAAGCCACGGACAGTGAATATCCATCACAACATAACCAGGAATAACCACTTGGCTTGTATGGCTGTCGTTGTCTGTCACTCCAGAGACAAGCTCCTCTCCGTGAAAAGGAATCAGTATGATGCCTAATTCCAGTACAAGAAATTCCAACAATATTTACGTATTTCCAAATAAGTATGAAGGCAGTCATGTTAGTCAGCTCACCAGCATCCAGTATCACAACCCATCTTCACTTGGACAAATCTCTGAAATTGGCATATTTCCCACAGAAATTTCATCAAAGAGAAACAAAACAATGTAAAGGGATAGATCTGGCTAATTAAGGAAGTTAAAACTTTTTAAATAAAGATGAAGCTCTTCAAACAGTGGAAGGAGGAGCTGCAGATTGGACAAAAGGGTGAAAATACAAGGAATGAATCTCCTGGTGCTTTCATCACTCACAAGCAGTCGATCCAGCAATTCATTTAACAGGTCAAGGAGCTAAGATTGAAATAATTCTCTCATCAACATGAACTGGCAAGTGCACAATTCAATATAGCTTTAAATATACATGGTCTGCCGAGGGAGCAAACTTGATAAACACAGAAAGAGGTGGTGGAACTCAGACAGACATACTTTATTGATCCCGAGGGAAACTGGGTTTCGTTACAGTCGCGCCAACCAAAAATAGTGTAGAAATATAGCAATATAAAACCATAAATAATTACATAATAATAAGTAAATTATGCCAAGTGGAAATAAGTCCAGGACCAGCCTATTGGTTCAGGGTGTCTGACACTCCAAGGGAGGAGTTGTAAAGTTTGATGGCCACAGGTAGGAATGACTTCCTATGATGCTCAGTGTTGCATCTCGGTAGAATGAGTCTCTGGCTGAATGTACTCCTGTGCCTAACCAGTACATTATGGAGTGGATGGGAGACTCAGCAGGTAAGGCAGCATTTACAGAGGGAAATGGCCAATGTCTTGGGTCAAGACCCTTCATCTGAACTTTTTCCAACATCTGCAGTCCCTCATTTCTCCTTGATTTAGGGCTAGGCTGAAATTTCATGTTATTTTACTTACTGAGTACCTTTAACATAACAGTTAAGTTGTAAGGCATTTCACAGGAAAGCTATAAAATAACAAGAGAACAACAGACCATACTCTTCACTTGGAGTACGGTGAACAGTTCTGGGCCCCTTATCAAAGAAAGGATGCGCTGACATTGGAGAGGATTGAAAGGAAGTTCATGAGAATGATTCAGGGACTGAAAGACGTGTCATATAAAGAGTGTTTGATGGTTCTGGGCTTGTCCTCACTGGAATTCAGAAGGATGAGGGGTCTCCTCATTGAACCCTAATGACCACTGAACAGCCTCAATAGAGTGTATATGGAGGGAACATTTCTTATGGTGGGGGAGACTAGGACCAGAGGACCAAGCCCCAGATTAGAGGGGCATCCCTTCAAATGGAGATGAGGAGGAATTTTCTTTAGCCAGATAGTGGTGAATCTGTGGAATCCGTTGCCATTGGCAGCTGTGGCATTGGGTATAGTTAAAACAGAGGCTGAAAGCTTCTTGATTAGTTGGAGCATGAACAGATACAGGGAAAAGGCAGAAGATTGGGGCTGAGAGAGAAAATGTATCAGCTATGATGAAATGCTGAAACAGACTCGATGGACCAAATAGCCTAATTCTGCTCCTATATCTTACGGTCTTATGATGCCATTGTAGAAATCCTGAACCCTGTCAAAATTATGTTTGAAAAGCTGGGGAAAAAAGTGCTTGGGAAGAAATTCCAGTACTTGAAACCTAGGCAGTTCAAGTAATGGTTGGCACACTGGGGCTGTGCAAGAATCCAAGACTGTAGGTAAACAATTATTTCGGAGGGTTTCTAGATTGAAAATGATGAGAAACATAGGGAAAGATGTGCTACAAAAGAAATCATAAACAGTATCAATGATAAGAACATTAAAATTAAAACCTTGATCAACCAGCAGTCAACAGAAGATGGAACAAGTAGACTAGTAGGTGACTAGGAATGGGTGAGAGGTAGGACAGGAGCACAGGTCTGCAACACACAGAATTTATAGAACAAGAGAGGACAGTCAAGAATGACTAAAAATGTTGAGTCAGGAAAACAATAAAGGCATGCAACATTTTTTTTCCTGTAAAAACTGAAAATTGACATTCAACCTCAGCAATGATATACATAATACCCGAGTCACATAACAAATGAATGTATAAACATAATTCCATAAAATTACCTCTAAACCTCCGAAGACAGTAACATTTTATATTTTTGTCCTAAAACTCAATCAAGGTCATAATCTAGTATTTATTCTTCCCCAGCCTGCCTGAAGTAGAAATGAATGGGGATTAATACTTCTTGCAATGTCATAATTTCTACAATGTTATGAGATTGTTGGAGAGGATCATTGTTAAAAAATATTTATTAGGAAGTAAATCAGTCAGTAGCTTAGAACTATATTATATTTTAGCCATTGGCCAAATCTTTTTTGCTTCCTGGAATTAAATACCAAATACCAGATGATTAGAGCAAGATATAAATTGATTAATTCCCTCCCTCAAGTCCACAATTGATGAAATATTTCTGTCAGTATCGTGCCTGTACTTTTATAACCCCTATGATCTGGTAAGTAGCCACACTGAAAGAAAATGCAACAAATAATTCCATGAAGAAGCCTCTATCACAGCAATAACAACTATTTATTTCTCTTTTTCCCTTTTACACTCTACTCTGAAGCTCAAGGAACTATTACGCACTGACACACTGCACAAGAAAGCTGCAGCAACACGACCATAAAAATGCATTTCCTACTAAATCATCATAGAATTATGATGCACAACGTCACCATTTTTGCAAACTTACTTTGCCACACTTGGTGTGTGAGATGTTACCTTATGTATAAGGAGAGATTTCCAGTTTTCTACTCCATCATCTGCTCAGTGAACAGAAACATAAAGCAGTCGTCCAGACAGCCAATGCACTTTTTTTATTTTGTCACTGTCTAGACATGTAATTTTATACAAGAAAGCAAGGAAATAAAATACTAAATTATTGGGGAAAAAACATTTAACATCTTCACATCAAAGTAACTGAGGAAACTTCAGCAATGTTTTTAAAATAACAGAAACCAATAAATTTGAAGGAATTAGGGCTGGAGTGGGATACAGGATGAAAAGATAGGAAAGATGCAAAATGATCTGGTCACTTTCCTTTGGACCGTAGCCCTTTCAAAACAGGAAAAATGGGACATGTCTGCTGTTATACCAATTGAAATCATGCTGCTGAAAGATGTGCTTTTTTTGTAAAATTAAAAGCCATTATTAAAAAGAAACAGAGGCATTATACATAATCAAAACATGAAGGCCCAAAGTTACTAAAAAGCAGCATCTTGCTGAACACCTTTAAAACTCTGTTTGCTTTGGAAATCATTCCACTCTCAGGCTCCTAGTGGGTTTTGCAACATTTCCCATTTATATATTAATTGCTCACTGAACTTGCAGAAGCAACATTTAGCTGATAATTAACTGTGCAAGTACCTTTTAATTGAGGAGATTTGCGCTCCTGCAATGCCAATCATCATCTCCAGATCACAAACAAACAGGAGTACTGTCATTCCTTCTGTTGGGAATTTTATTTTAACTTCTCTTTATTCTCCTATTAATTTATTATATTACTGTTTTTTTCTCAGACTATCTCATCTTACTTCATCCTTCTCTTTTACTGCTCTATTTATTTCTGAATCCCTAGATCTCAGTTGGTAAGGAGATAGACATTCATTCTCCAAAGATGCCCCATTACCCTGAGAACGCTATCATCAGCTCACAGCTCGAGTGCTCAAAGGTCAAACAATTTTTCAAGTTTATGGAGAAATTATTATGAATGGGGGACTCTAAGAGATACCTTACTCTGGCACAATCTTGGCCAATAATGATTACCTTTGCTTTGCGAGCCATCATCTATGTTTTTTTTAAAAAATGTCTCTTCTCTCATCACAAAACCTAAACTCTTATTCAAAGTTCAAAGTAATATTTATTATCAGGGTATATATATATATATATATATATGTCACCACATACAACCCTGAGATTCTTTTTTGCAGGCATACTCAGCAAATCTATAGAACAGTAACTGTAAACGGAATCACTTAAATATCAAATAGAGGGTAGAATACAACAAACTGGGCAAATGTAAATATAGATAAATAGCAATAAATAAGGAGAGTATGAAATAGCAAGTTAAAGTGTCCTTAAAGTCAGATCATTGGTTGTGGGAACACCAGAAATAGAATTGAGTGTAGTTATCCTCTTTTGTTCAAAAGCCTGAAGGTCCAGGGTTAATAACTGATCTTGAACCTGGTGGTGTGAGTCCTGAGGTACTTCTACCTCTTGGCAGCAGCAAGAAAATTAAATGGCCTAGGTGGTGAGAATCTTTGATGACAAATACTGTTTTTCTGTGACAATGTTTCATGTAGATGTGTTCAATGGTTGGAAGGGCTTTATTTGTGAGATACTGGGCCGATTCTACTACTATTTGTAGTATTTTCCACTCAAAGGCAATGGTGTTCTCATACCAGGCCGTAATGCAGCCAGTCAATACACTTTCCACCAGACATCTAAAGAGGTTCATCAAGGTTTTTAATGACGTGCCAAATCTCCACAGACTCCTAAGGAAGTCGAGGCACTGTTGTGCTTTCTTTGCAATTACATTTACATCATGATTCTGAGGGATACTGACTTTCAATGATTAAATCTTGACCATCATCTAGTAAAAACTTAGAAGCCTAGTTCAGATATTTTATCATTTTGGTCACAGCTTCCAATACAGATTCAACTTCATCTATAGTCAAGGAAATGAGTCAAGACCAACATATTGTAAATTCAGGCTGGTAGGTTTCTTCATGTCATTGAAGTCCACTCTGTGTGTTCAAGTGGAGAGATAGCAACAGGCAACGGACAGTTTAATTTATTGGTGTCTTATTTTGTGACAGAAAACTTACAGCTTCATTACAGCTGATTCTCCACTTAGGCTTAACTGGACACTGCACTCAAAGACATTGAGCTCTGAACACCCAGGCAAATGCTAATCTATTATTGCAAAACGTGTAATGGGAAAGAAGTTGAACAGATCAGTGTGGAGTTGTTCCACTGTGAGTCAACACTGTATGTAACACAATGTAATCCTTAAAGAAGCACAGAAGAGCAGAATCATCCCCTCCCCCATTTATATTTGGAAAACATGGCTGCCTTTTGCCTTTATGAATGAGCCACTGGACGAGAAGAAAAAGAAAATGGAATCATGTGATGCCCTTCACTTCACTCATGTGGAGAGCCCTGCAGTGTCCGCAGAAATTTCTGAACAATACACAGAGCAATTGACTGGATATCAAAGGGCTGTGTGCACATAGGAATACAGGAAATGTATAGCTGGCCATTTCAGAAAAGCCACACAAAAAAAATTGCACAGCCTCATATGACAAACCACCTAAGGGGAGGAAACTGCATGATCAGGCATAGCTACTAATCAAAATTTAAAAGTTATGTAATTCTCTAGTATTTAAAATCTTCATTCAATGGAAAACCTTTCTCTTCATTTAAGAAATAGTAACTTTATTGTTCAGTATTTCTGATATATTGACATATAAGTTATGGATTTCACTTTGAAGTGGTCACTAACAGATGCAAATACATACCTACATTCAAACAATCAACTCATCTCAGTTATTCATATAAACAGGATTAGTATCCTTTACTGAATATTTTTTATGGTCAGTGTATAATTTCAATTCTATCTCGATTCTATTCAAGTGAAACTCAGCAGTGCTTTCTGCCCAGATAAGTCAAATTACAGTGGATTATGAACTAAACATTTATTTACCACAGGGTGTCTTAGACCTTCAGGTACTAATAGTTCCAAAAGTGGATTTTATTTCTTCTCATGCTAATAGCACTAGCAAACCTTGGGAGGTGAAGGCAACTGGCTGGGTCTGTCTTCCACAATCAGTGTAAGCTGAACGATTCTTTTCCTACAGGACAAATGGGTCATCTTGTCACACAATGCTAGGAAGCACTGAAATCTCTGATGACTTGTCAAACTCTGATGTAGCTGTCAATGGTCCCTCCATCCAGACAATGAGCCATGCCATGTCAAATGAATTTCAATAGCAGTCATGAAAGGAAAACCCTCTAGTCGTGTCCAACAACACAACCATCACTGTGACAACATGTAGCAAGGAGCTGCTATTCACTGAAGCTGAACCAGTCCCTCCCTTTTAGAGGGCAGATTATGCTAATATTATTGATCATATGAGTTCTAGCTGAAGAACATGTACACAGGACAAAAGGTACAAACATTCCCATATTTCCAGTTCACTTTCTTTTGATCATAGGGTTTTTGCCTGAACTGGAAATCATTCAGCACATTGATAATATGGGAATTCAGGAGCAACAACCTATGGATTAAAGAGGGCACTCTGCACCTGCAGTACTGAGTGGCCAAGGTCAACTTCCTGTGAGATTTAAACATCTCTCACTCTCCAAAGAAAAATACAAAGACTTGTTAGTGTACTTTATGTCCAATTTAGAGACATTTCATCAAGGCAAATTTCTTGTAAATAAGAGACAGAAACCATATACGTGAATGTTTCCAAAATTCTCACTTGCCCATCAAGCTGGACCAACAATTGTGTAACATAATTTTTTTTTGTTCCAATCCACTTTGGGTTTCCTTCCCCACTCCATTTGCCAATAAATTTTGCAAATCTTATTCCCTTTTCTCATTCAAATGGAAAATAAAACCATTAACTTTATTTAAAATCCCGCCCTTTCCATGTTCCACGTCCAGCTCTTCCACTGTTACACTTCACAAAGCCAAATCCTGCACACAGAGCATGGTACTTGGCCCCTCAGCCTACCATCAGTGCACCAGCTACCAAACTCCCAACCAAATGCATCAGGCAGAAGTGATTTTATAGTATTTTTTTCAAAATCTAGTAAATGCAAAATACTTCATTTTGCATGGTAAATAATATAAAATGCTGGAATTACTTTGTGGAATAGGGAGAAATTCCATACAGTGAGTCAAGAGAGAGAGTCAAAAAGCTCAGTTAATCTTTCATTGGAATTGTCTTTCATCAGCTAGCTTAAATTTAAACTGAAGGGAGATCGAAAATCTGGCTGAGTGTGCCACAACAACAACCTCTCACTCTATATCAGTAAGATCAACGAGCTGATTATTCACTTCAGAAGGAGGAAACCGAAGATCAGGAGATCAGAGGTGGAGAGGGTCAGCAACTTTAAATTCCTCAGTGTTATCATTTCAGAGGATCTGTCCTGGGCTCAGCAAGTAAGTGCCATTACAAAGAAAGCACAGCAGCAGCTCTACTTCCTTAGAAGTTTGTAAAGATTCAACATGGCATCTAAAACATATACAAACTTCTATCGTCGTGTGGTGAAGAGTATATTGACTGGTTACATCATGGCCTGGTATGGAAACACCAATACCCTTGAATGGAAAATCCTGCAAAAAGTAGTGGATATGATCCAGTCCATCATAAGTAAATCCTTCCTCACCACTAAGCACATCTACATGGAGCACTGTCGCAGGAAAGCAGGATCCATTATCAGGAACCCCTACCACCCAGGTCATGCTCCCTTCTCCTTGCTGCCATCGGGAAGAAGGTTTCCATTGTTCCCACAACCTGTGGACTTACTTTCAAGGAATCTTCATCTCATATCCTATATACTTATTGCTTTTTTTTTACTTATTACTTATTTACTGAGTATGCCCACAAGAAAGCAAATCTCTGGGTTGTATATGGTGAGATAGGCTTATTTAAAGAGATAGGATGATAAATTTACTTTGTACTTGTACTTTGTAATGCACTGTATTTATGGCTTACCTCCTCGTCACTGCTACTCTGGTATGGAGTTTTATGATGGATGACTGCTTTACAAAACATCTTCACTCACTTTACAAGCATGGCCCTGAGCTTCTAGTCATCCATTTTCTCCACTCTTTCCTCTGTCCTTTCCTTTCTACATGTTGTGAGCAGAGCTCATAGCAAGCACCAAGCATAAAAATCATTTTGGGTTTGAGATAAACTACACCAGAGTCACCACTGGTCAGGCACCAGTTCTGCCAATTCTATGCCTCCTCTCCAACTCCTGGCCTTCTTGTGTGGCTTAGTCTCTAAACTAAACCCGGCGGAATTGTTTCTACTGACAGAAGGGGCAAAGGTGGCTCCTGGCACCTTAAAACCAGTGCTTCGGGTAGATGGAGCTCGTCAGCCTGGGAAGGCAGTCCATCTAAGAGAGGGAAAACTCTGATTTCAAACATCCACTGCCTTTCAGCCATACCCACTCATGGGAAAGGCTTTGGGAGTAAACCCTGAGGAAAAATCCGGAGCTGGAGTCGCTAAGGCAGTCCAACATTGCCTTCAACCTCGTTCTGGCAACTCCTGCGACGACACTGGTACCAAGCTGTATCAGCCCTTGGACAACATCAGTGTCGTGGAGAAGGGAGACTTGCTGCAAGTCCAGTCAAGTCACTTTTATTGTCATTTCGACTATAACTGCTATGTACAAAAATGAGACAATGTTTTTCAGGACCTTGGTGTTACATGACACAGTACAAAAACTAGACTGAACTACGTAAAAACAACAACACAGAGAAAGCTATACTGGACTACACAGGACTGCATAAAGTGCACAAAAACAGTGCAGGCATTACTATAAATAATAAACAGGACAATAGGGCAAGGTGTCAGTCCAGGCTTCGGGTATTGAGGAGTCTGATAGCTTGGGGGTAGAAACTGTTATAGTCTGGTCGTGAGAGCCCGAATGCTTCGGAGCCTTTTCCCAGATGGCAGGAGGGAGAACAGATTGTATGGGGGGGGGGGGGGTGCATGGGGTCCTTCAAAATGCTGTTTCCTTTGCAGATGCAGTGTGTAGTGTAAATGTCCGTGATGGCGGGAAGAGAGACCCCGATGATCTTCTCAGCTGACCTCACTATCCACTGCAGGGTCTTGCGATCTGAGATGGTGCAATTTCCGAACCAGACAGTGATGCAGCTGCTCAGGATGCTCTCAATACAACCCCTGTAGAATGTGATGAGAATGGGGGGTGGGAGATGGACTTTCCTCAGCCTTCACAGAAAGTAGAGATGCTGCTGGGCTTTCTTTGCTATGGAGCTGGTGTTGAGGGATCAGGTGAGATTCTCCATCAGGTGAACACCAGGAAATTTGGTGCATGGGCAACTGCTGGTCTTCCATACAACTTTGCCCAGGCCTGCACCCGTGGAAACCATTCCAGGCGCAGATCCATGGTCTCACGAGACTAATGGATGCCATCATGCCTCCTCTGGAGTTGCCTTTTGTTTCTCAACTTGCTCTACAGTCCATTTCTCTTGCATTACAACAACACTTCTTTTCATCATGAATTCTTCTAATAGTCACAACTTCAGATATATTCTTTCCCATTTCTCTTGCATATTTAAAACTGTCATCAAATATCGTTTCTGGTAACAGGGCATCAGTAGAATGCAAGATACGTATATCATATTTTCAGTGTGTGTTTTTGATTTCCACCACCCAACCTGCTGTGCTTTCATTGCATGAATTCTTCATTGTCCAGTTGTTAAAACAACTCTTGTTTTCATTTTGCATCATGCTAGGGAACATAGCACAGTCCCTTATCTGAAAATCAATAACCTGAAGTTCTACTCTGTTCTCTCACAGGATTTCCATCTTGCTTTGTTCCCTTTCCGTGATGACCTTTTCCCTAGTTGTCTTTGATAAGGAATTGACCAAACGTGGATTCTAACTTGTGGTCTACACTTCCAGTTTATTCTTTGCTGCATTAAATACTCTGACAGGTAGTTTTCCATTTCCTTTCAAACCAGTATCACAAACTCTACGCCTACTATATTCCAAAACCCCTCTGGATCTTACTCAACCTGCATGTTCCTGAGATTACATCTCTCCCTTCTTAAACACCCTCCCCTGCCATGTTTCCATTATCCCTCTGATCTTCACCTCTCTAACCCCCACCCCAAAATTCTTTACCACATTCTCATTCTGTGGCTTCCTGTCCTGTCCCAGCTTGAGGAACGGCACCTCGTCCTTCATTTGAGCAAGTTGCAGCCATCTTTACTCCAGGAAGAATTCCACAACTTCAGGGACCTTGACTTTGCATTTGTTTCAGGAATAATCTGTGCTGTTATCTCAGCTTTTTTTCCCTGTCTGGAAGTGAAGAATACGGCCAGCCTGACCTGCTGGGCAGGTTCTTCCGCACTGCAGTTGGCAATTCCCATTCTCTTCCAGCCATGTTATCGACTTTAAACTGCTTCCATTGACCAGGTAACCTTGTCCACAACCTATCCATGTGTTTTGCCCTATCAGAGACCTCACTTCTCACCGACATTTTCTGTGTACTTACAAGGGCATTTCAGGTAAGAGCAGAAAAGGTTAAAGGGGATGCGTGAGGCAAGCTGCCGAGGATCGTGATGGAAGCAGATACGATAGTGACACCTAAGAGGCTTTATACATAGACATTAATATGCAGAGAATAGAGGGTTTGGATCACGTACGGGCAGAAGAGATTTGGCATCATGTTCAGCACAGACATAGTGAGGCAAAGCGACTTATGCTTCTCTTGTCCAATTTTCAGTTCTGACAAGGAGTCACTGACTCACTTTCTCGTACCACATATGTGGTCTGACCTGCTGATTGCCTCCAGCATTTTGTGTTTTCATTTCAGTTCCTTACGTGCTCTTCTTGACCCCAGCCTTATGAGCAGCTCTTCAGTAATGAAGAACTATGATAATGAACCTCTCTGATAGTAATCTGTTGATAATGTGACCTTTCTATGCATTGTGCTGCTCTAGATCAGCTGTCACCTTTCTGCACCATTGGGCAATACAGAACATTTTATTTGCATAGTGCGTGATAGTGCAAACTGGAAGTGCCTTAGGCATTTGGAGCCTACTCAAACCTCAATTATAATGAAAACACCCTTATTGCACATGGAGCAATGAACTCTGCATACTTTTCCATTTTGTTGATCATTGTTCAGAAGGTCATAAGTCTTTTATTCAAAAACAAAATGATTGGGCACTTTTAGGATACAAACTCTCATCTATATTGTGTCTTCGGACTAAGAAAGCTAATAATAGACCTTTATGAACAGCTTAGCATGAAGTCTCAACATCTTTCTGCGAGCTGAAATCAGCGTGAGAGGTCGCTTGTTGCTGATGGAGCGCGAAGTTTAAAAAGAGCTCAGGAATTTCAGCTTTCTTTCTGTAGGATGAAATCAGCGCAGAGCCAATAAAGACGAGGAAGACGTGGCCATTGTGTGGGTGCAGATTTGTTAGAGTGCTCTGTCTTTGGCTCAGCTAGCTTGGGCAAGCACAGGCAGAAGTTGTTCTAAGTAAGGACGGAAGTTTCTAGTAGGTGTTTTTCCTGTTAGTATACAGCTTGTGCACTGAGAATAAATCTGGAGGTGGTGGTATGTTCCTTGAGATGTAGGAAGTTTGGGAGATATACAATCTCTCTGGTAACTACATCTGCACGAAGTGCATTGAGCTGCAGCTGGATAACTTTCGGCTCATACAGAAGAATAAGAAAGTGATAGGAGCTACAGGGAGGGAGCTAATTTGCAGGAGGGGGTTCCCTGGGAGACTGTCGGAGAGAGAAAGGGAATAGGCAGCCAGTGCAGAGTATCTCTCTGGCCCTTCCCCTCAATGATACGTATATCGCTTTGGAGACTGTTGGGGATGGGGTGGCCACAGCAATCAGATCCCTGGCACTGAGTCTGGCTCTGTGGCTCAGAAAGGAGAGGGGGAGAAGATCAGTGCAGTAGTGATAGGGGATCCCATATTTAGAGGAGGAGAATGCAGACTCTGTGGATGTGAAAAGGATACTTGGATGGTACGTGTTGCTTTGACCACAGCTTCTGCAGTGTGCTTTGTGTTTACTTGGATGGTGTGATGCCACACAGGTACCAGGGTCAGGGATATCTCAGATCAGGTCCATGGCATTCTAAAGGGGGAGGGTGATCATGGTACAAATCGGTACCAACAACATAAGGAGGAAAAGAGAGGGGATCCTGAAGAGAGAAAATTGAGAGGGAGTTAGGTAGCAATCTCTGTATTGTTGCTTGTGCCACATTCTAGTGAGAGTAACAATAGGATGATTTGGCAGAAGAATGCCAAGTTTCAGATTTCTTCTGGAGAATGTATGACCTGTACAAAAAGGACAGGTTACACTGAACACAAGATGACCACTATCCTCGCAGGCAGGGTTGCTAGAGATGTGGGGAAGGGTTTAAATTAATTTGGCAAGGGAATGGGAAGCGGAGTGATAGGGCTGAGGATGGGGCAGTTGGTGTACAACTAGGTGCAGTGTGTAATGAGGCTGTGAAGAAGAACAAGCAGATGACAGGGCAAAATTGAAGTCGGTGCATTGACTTAACAGGGGACCAAAATACAGGGCTGAAGGTGTTTGAATGTACGAGATGTACAGAGTAAGGTAGATGATTAGAGATTGGTAGGTATGGTGCTGTGGGCATCTCTGAGTCATGGTTAAAAGAAGATCATAGTTGGGAACTTAACATCCAAGGATACACTTTATATCAAAAGAAGTGGCAGGTAGGCAAAACGGATGGTGTGGCTTTATTGGGAAAAAAAGGAAATCAAATCGTCAGAAAGCTCGGAATAAAGTGAATTTGGAGAGTATGTTTTCTATAGAGGGTGAGTCTAAGACCAGATGGCACAACCTCAGAATTGAAGGACATTCATTTAGAACAGAAACAAGAAAACTTTTCTTTAGCCAGAGAATAATGAATCTGTGAAACTCATTGCCACAGGCGGCTGTGCAGGCCAAGTCAATGGGTATATTTGAGGCCAAGTTTGATAGGTTCTTGATTAATCAGGGCTTCAAAGATTATGGGGGAAAAACAGAAGAATGGGGTTGAGGGGGATAATAAATCAGCCAGAATGGCATGGTGGGGCAAACTCAATGGGCCTAATTCTGCTCCTGCATCTTATGGGTTGGTTTTAATGCTCAATAAATCCATCATCAGTGCCTGTTATTTGTTTGTACATTGTTGACGGGAGTCAGGGTGGGAGGTCGGCATGGAATTCGCGTTCAAGAAATGTAAGCACGTCTCCAGTGGCCCTGGAGGAGAGCTGATGAAGTATTTTACATGGTGTTTACACCTTAGATATTCTATGCTTAAATTAGCACTTTGATTCAGTAGGAAGCACAACCTGTGCTGTACATTTTCTGTGAGTTTTGACTTATTGAAAGCTAAGAAATAGCGCTTCAAAATTTTTGACCCATGTTTCCTTTCTTAGTCACCAGTGGAAGGACTTAATAAAGAGGATCAAAGCCAGGCACTCCTGTGAGTGGTTGTGGCCAAGCACCTCTTCCTGCAGTGGTAATTACTCTGAAATGAAAGGCAACCTCAGGTATTGATTTTGTTGTCCTGTATGTACCTGCACTCTCAACCACTACAACCATGAACAAAGGTACAAGTTTATGCAGTGAACCAGTTCTATAAACCACGCCAGTTTTTTTTTTAGCAAGACTGAGAATACTGACTACTGGACTAGAAGGAGGTCAGCAAAGCCCTGAATTCCGCCCCACTCACTCTCATTTCCCAGTGTGGCAAATCCAGAAAAGAGGGACTTGCCTGCAACTTGAATTTAAAACCTTATTCACAGCATTTATTATCGGTAGCTCTGGTGTAGAAGACACCAGGTGGTCACAGTTTCCATAACAATCTGCAGTGTGTTATCAAGAAAATGCAGCTTGTGAATTCCTCCATAACAGCCCCTTCAACTGCTCTATATTTAATTAAAATGAATCTGGGCTGCATTTGGAATTCAGAATATACCATATAAATTACAGATTTTTCTTTGCTAATTTAGTCAGTGTGCCTTTCCCCACTTGAATTGTTTGCGAAGAGTTCAGTCAATTAAGGTGGTGACAAATATAAGTCTTCACCCTGCTTGGACAATTCTTGGTAATTGACAATTTGGCAATATTCTGTATTTTAACATTCAACATGCACCTATAACTCCAGCTACTTTGTTTTGGACCTCTTACTATATTAAATTGTTTTTTGATCAACAGTAAATAAGCCTTTTATACCAGTGGATGACAGAAAAAGTGGCATAAATTTATTGTGATAAAACACACAAACGTATTGATGCAAACGCAGCTTCCAGGTAAAAAGCCACTCAACATCAATTATGTACGGTAATGTGGATTATTAAACTGTCAAAGTAAAATAAATCTGGTGCAGCAATGATACAAGATTTACCTCGTCAACATATACACATATTGAAATGCATTTTAGACAGATGCTTGCAGCAAAACTTGAAGATTAGCACTCCCGCCCACCATCTTTCCATCAACCCACCCCCTCTTTCGCAGAAATAGTGACAAAAACAGAACCGCATATAATATTAGTTTAGAAAAATAGATGGCTTAAATATTTTTCAATAATTCCCAATCATGTATTCACTTAACATAAGTAATGCAGAAAGGCTTAAAGTCACACCTCCATCAGGGCATAAAAATCGTTGAATAATTCAAGATTTTCTGACTTTCCTTCTGAAAACACGATTTTCCTTGCCAGTGTAAGTGTTCCTTATAGCTATGGAGGTGCAATCAAATATGCAGATGCAACTTCATCTCAAGAGAAAGCCTTCTTATCTGCCTCTATCATATTAACTGAGTGAAACTTTTACTAATAATTGTTATGGGGAACCTTAACTTTATTTTCTTTCAAGATTATATTCATTGACACTTCAATGAACTCATGCGATTATTGGATCTGTATAATTAATGCTTTCCTGCTTAGATATACTGAAAAAAAGGGCAAACAAGATGAACTGATTCTTTATTTACTGGTTTTAAACTCAAGATCTGAAGGCATCCCCAAAGAGAGAGACATTTATTAGATGATCTGCTGAGGTATAGATACAAGAAAGCCCATTATTTAGCTAATCTTAGTTTATCTAGCAGTACTGGCAGTACAATTGGTCTTAAAGGTCCTTTGGGAGAATGGTGAAAAGAAACTGAACTGAGTTTCCATTCCTGATTATTGGGCAGCAACTGTGATTGGAAGTGCATGCCTGTGGGGTTCGGTCAAAGACAGAATGAAGCTTTGCTCCAACATTGCCAAGGAAAGAAAAGCCATTTGAAGGATTATAATGTCAGCAGTCAAAATGGAATGTGTGGTGTCATATCCAAGTAAGGAGGAGGGAAAGGGAAGGATTGGCAACCATGAGTTATTGATAAAAGTAAATAAGTGTTCAGCGAATGAGAAGTGCCATTTGAAAAGAAAACAGAATTCAACAGAAATGTTGACAAAAAAACGTGGATGTTAATTTTGAAAAAATACAAGACTCTTTTTGTCAATGGTTTCTAACATTCCTATCAACAATTCATCAGGATTGATGAAGGGTCTTGGCCCAAAATGTCAACTGTACTGTTTTCCATGGATGCTGCCTGGCCTGCTAAGTTCCTCCAGCATTTTGTGGTTGTTGCTTGGATTTCCAGCATTTGCAGAATGTCCCTTGTTTGTGAACTAACCTTCCTTTTGTGGGTTTTTATGTGCAATTGGAAGCTAAAAAAAAGACTGCACTACTTCCTTTAACTATTCTGCACTCTTGCACTGCTTAATGATAGCCAAGCAGAATTATCCGAAGCGATTCTCCACAAGGATAATCAGGATATATATTAAAGTGCCTGTTCCACTTTTCAAGTACCACTGCTATCCAGCAAATCCCATTTGAACATTACTTCTTCCAACAGAATTTGGTGCATTTTAAGCCACAACAAAAATAATGATAATCTTGTGTTTTTTTTTAAATCCTGTATCACTTAGGCCTCCTTCTTAGTGCCAAACAGTCAACAATACAAAACAGTTTAAATTCATTTCAATAGGGGGGAAATGAATAAATACAATAGTAACTTCACTCAATTTGATAATTTTGATTTCAAAACCATTCCAATCTGGAAGAAAGCTCAGTAAATAAACAATGCATTCGCTGACAAATGGAAACAGTGCCAATCATGAATAGCGATTCCCAACATTCAGGTAAAAGCCAAAAGGCAGCGACTTCCAATCAATCCCGGCCAAAAGTCAGGCAGAATTTCCTTGAGTGGATCCAAAAAGACTAACATCTTAAAACTGTTGATCTGATTTAGGAAACTAAAGAGGAGTTAAAGCAGATCTGCCAATCTCTTATCTAGGCCATAATTTTTAGATAAGCATTTAAATCAAAATTTGAAAAGGAATATGAAATTTCTAACTTGGAACAGAGATCAAGGAGTATTGTATCTACAATGATGAAAAGGCATGATTAGAAGCAGATTCAAATGTAAAAATAAATTTTAAGCGCTTCAGGGAAGAAAGATGGAGGGAGATGTTTATTTATCAGTGGAAATGCAACAAAGAAAATCAGTGATAACTTCCATGCTGTTAATGATGACAGGAATGCCAGGAACATTGTTGCTCGCTTCAATTGTTTACATGATTTGTACTTTTTTTTCTCTTGTGTATTGAGGGTTGGTCTGTAATTTTTTTCTTCTTTAATTGGGTTCTTTCAGGTTTCTTGCTTTGTAGCTACCTGTGAGCAAACAAATCTCAAGATTGTATAATTTATTCCTTCTTTGATAATAAATATACTTGAATCTTGAATTGTGCATTGCCAAAATATTTAAGGACATAAGGCTGATACATTTAGGTTTATGAAATTAGGTCCATAGTTACTTATACAACTAGTGAACCAATATATTACAATTAGTTCCTATACTTCCAGGCCTCATTCTGTAGAGTGCTAGCCGATATTATTTAAGGAAAAATTAAAAAGGCAAATAAGACATTTGTTGGAAGTTAATTTTGATTAAAAGTAACATGGAAACATTAAATATCATAACAAATTTCAAAATGATAGATAGATACTTCATTGATCCCAAAGGAAATTACAGTGTCACAGTAGCATTACAAGTGCACAGATATAAATATTTGAAGAGAAGTAGAAAGAATAAAAAATAAGTTACCACAAACAGTCTAACAGGAGGGAGTCATCACTTCCCTGGCTATAGGTTGACTCATTGGCCAAGGGTAAGAATGATCTCATATAGTGCTCTCTGGAGCAGTGCAGTTGTCTTAGTCTATTACTAAAAGTGCTCCTCTGTTCAGCCAAGGTGGCATGCAGAGGGTGAGAAACATTGTCCAGAATGGCTAGGATTTTCTGTAGGATCCTTTCTTCTACCACAACCTCCAGTGTGTCCAGTCTGATGCCTTAAAAAGAGCCAGCTTTTCCAACCAGTTTATTAAGCCTGTTGACATCACCTATGTTGATGCCATTGCCCAACATACCACCACATAGAAGACTGTACTGGCAACAGACTGGTAGAACATGTGGAGGAGAGTTCTGCATACTCCAAAGGACCTCAGTCTCCTCAGGAAGTAGAGCTGACTCTGGCGCTTCTTGTACACAACCTCTGTGTTGGTGCTCCACTCAAGTCTGTCATCTAGGTGCACCCCAGGTACTTGCAGGTCCTCACCACATTCATATCCTCTTCATCAATAGTAACAGGGAGCAGTGCAGGCTTAGTCTTCCTAAAGTCATTCACCATCTTTGTCTTAGAAACGTTGAGCTGAAGATGATTCAGTTTGTACTACTTGACAAAATCCTCCACTAGGGCCCTGTTTTCATCGTCCCTTTATACATCCAACTATTGCTGAGCCATCAGAGAATTTCTGCAGATGACATGACTTCGCAATTTGTATAGCACCATATGTTTGTAAGAAAGAGCAGATTTTGAAGACCTGAAATTGATGACACACAATAATAGTGTATTTACTTTCCATCTTAAATAACTTCAGCAGTTACTATTATTTAACATTAAGTTCTGGCAACAACACACAGATACACATTGCTGACTCAGTAGGAAGCAATACAACCTCTGGTTATTTTTGGCTGATAAAAACAATAGTCAAATATCAGATATTGCTGAGAAGTCATTTTTCTTCTATCAGTTCAACAACCTTCTGTCTTATGATTAATTTGTTACTGGCACTTTTTCTTGGCCCGACTTATACTTGGGATGCTACAAAAAAAATGTTTTAAACAATACTGCGTACTGTATGTATCAAGGTTCCGTGGTTACCAAACACAAAATCTCTTGAGAGTGCATGTAAGGAACAAGGAGAGTAACATAGTCTTGAGTCATTTTGTCAGTTGGACTTGGACAGTTCATCTACAGACAGAAGATATGGCCATCTCTGCTTCAGGCAACATTAATTATTGCTGTTTTGCCAATACCGCAGTATTACTGTGTAGTCACCATTGAGATCCCTCTCTGGAATAAGTCTGTCTGCTGCAGCAGTGCTGCTTCATTCAAATCACTATATACAGGGCTGTAAACAATGTTGCCATTATTAGACCATGCCAATAAAATGTACAGGGAATTTGGGACAAGCTTTCTAGTAAAAAACTCATACGCCACTCAATATCTAGCTATGATCCACTGACATCCCAAAGCTCGTATTATATAAAATACAAGCTTCTGGAGAAAGATACAATACAATAAAATGGCACCCAGCATTCAAAGTTATCTTCCCCAAAGCTTTATTTTATATATACTGTATATAAAATTGAACCAAGAGCATTTCAAAATAACATCACATTGTGTCCCTTTATAATAAAGGTACAATTTCAATGGCAACCAGTATAGCTGTAACTAAGGTCATTAAAGCACTATAACCTTGCTATTTATATGCAGAGGTTGTAAGATTTGATCCATTTACCGAATAATATATACGCTGCCAAGGAAGATTCTGCAACACAGGACAAGATCTTTCTCAGTTGTGGAATTCTATTTGCAGTCTGGATTTTTAGCTTCAAGTAAAAGATCAGCTTTTTTAAAAATATAATAACAAACTATAATAAAGGGGAGATTTTAGTATACCACAACACTTTCCAGAGAAGAAGTTAGGATTTTGAAAATCCTCTTGCTACCCATGAATAATTGACAAGAATGCCTTGCCCCAAAATATATTTTATTGCATCACTGCTTTACGAAGTGAAGTCATCTTTAAAAAAAAACAAGACAAAAAATGTCAAGTGATTCCTAATCTCAGTTTGGCTGCCTGTCTGTTACATTCATTTTGTAAAATAATTCTATATAGCAGTCAAATTATCTTACAGTGCTTTTGCTGAACCAAAGAGCGGAAAGCTTCTTTAACCTTGTGACTAAATGTTGTGATAAGATCCATCTGTGGAAGCATAGTGTGTAAATTTATTTAAATGGTTTTCTGTTCACTGGCCCTCACACAAGGGATTCAGCCTTTACTCCCGAACCCCCACCCCTACAAACACACACATGTATGCAGCATGAATAACACAAGCAAATGTACACATTTACAGAAGATATTAAAGTGTCCATTTTGATATAACTAAAGAAAGTAATAATTTGAACCATAGATCTGACTTACAGAAAAACAAGGAAGTGATTAAAAGGTGGTAATATAATTGAAGGAGTTTGGGGTAGACCAAATTAGTCAGAAGCCAAACGATTGAAATTCTACACGTGCAGGTATTTGACTTTGGATCATTCTTTATTAGGCATATATATGTGCTATCAAAAAAGAATACTTATAAAATGCCGGCAATGATGCTTGCGAACCTCAGTGAAAAATGTTTCAAAACTATGAACAGATGCTTGAAAATATGTAACATGACTGCTGAATATGACCATAAACTTGCCCAGTGATTGAGAGGACACTTAAAAACAGTGAACTGACTTAGGTCAGGCCTCAACCCACTAAAGGTTTTTTATTAAAAAATGGATCCACCCAGTCTTAAGCTTATAGTCTCTTTTACAAGTGATGTTAAATGTGAAAATGTTTTACTGGCCATATTAAAACTATCAATAAGAGATTACATATGCAAGGATTACTTAGTGAAATACATGGCAGAGCATACTGAATATGTTTGGTTGATAAGAAAAAAATATTTAAATGAAAATAATGAGTGGATAAAATGAATCTCAAGGATACAACATTGATTGAAAGTGTTTCTTTATCATATTGCTATAAATTTCCAAATCAATTTTTAATCAGGCATGTATTGTGGGTTTGACTCAGGTTTTGTTCCAATAAACTTTTATCCCCACCTCCCCCCTCCAAATGAAGACAGTTAATGCTTCATTTCCCTGGTGCAGATGAAAACATTAGATCTGGAGGATAAAATATTGGAAAAAATCCAGATCTCTTATGAAAGTGTAAATACTTCAAAATTTGGACAATGTCAGCATTATATTTTGCGTGTTAAGACCATAAGACATAGGAGTAGAATAAGGCCATTTGGCCCATGAAGTCTGTTCTGCCATTGATCATGGCTGATTTATTTTCTCTCTCAACCCCAATGAATATACTCTTCCTTCTGCATACCCACTTCAGACCAATTTATTTGTAGTTCATAACTCCTGCCTTAATGAGATAGCGCAGTCAGATTCTCCAAGGGAATGTGCAGGGCTTCATATCATGTCCACAGTTTTAATTGCACAAGTGAGCATGTTTTACTGTGGTATCAAAGCCTTTTCCTGAACATCAGGGGAAAAAAGGAAAACTGAACTTGGCAGTTTTAAATGTCATCAATATCTGGTGCTTATATGTGGAAAACAGACACTACCATACACACTTCTTCCCAGTCCTTACAGCAAAATTGAAGCCTAGAGGCTTGCTAAAGAAAAAAAAGTCATGGTTTTAATTACTCACAGGTACATCTTTATTGTGCTTTACATTCATAGATAGGAACTAGAACAAAAGTGTTTAATTTATTCAGAGCAATAGTAGTGCAATCTCTTGAGTTGAGTATGGTGGGTCCTCAGGTGGCTACAGAGGCTGACCTGGGATCCACATATTCTGGGGCAGTCTGGACACGAGTAAGTGGCGGCTGTAGTTAGTGTCTGATCTTTCGGTTGTGCATTCTCTCCTTTTGCTGCTGCCACTTGTTCTCTGTGGCACTGCTGCGGTCACTCTCATTTGCACAGCTCCCTCTTGAACAGATTTCCTCCAGGTATATGTATTAAGAGCAATGTCTTCCCAGTTTTTAGAGGTAATGTTGAATTTCCTCATGCTGATTTTGATGTTTTCTTTGAAGTGTTTCCTTTACCCACCGGGGGTTCACTGATCTTCCTTCGACTGGGAGTAAACGCTCTGTTTGCGGGGAGGTGAGTTGGGCATCCAAATGGCATGACCTATGCATGAGAGATGGTGTTGCTTTATTGTGGTGGAAGTGCTGTTCAGGTTGCCCTCTTCCAGGACACTGGTGTTTCTGCTTCCAGCTAATCCTCAAAATCTTTTGTAAGGTTCATTGCTGGTTTTGTTCCAGGGCTTCCAGGTATCTACAGTAGATCCATGATTCAGCTCCATATGGTAATGAGGGGAAAAAAATCTGCACTACAGACCAAAAGTTTTGTTGGGACCTGTAGGTTGTGGTCTTCAAAGACATTTTTCTTAACCTTGCATGGGCTCCTCTAGCACTACTCTGGCACTGGATTATTTCTGAGTCGATGTCTACCTTTGAGGCGAGAATGTTGCAAAGGTAGGGAAAGTGGTCCACATTTTCAAGAGCCATATCATCAGCATTTATAGAGGGCTGGATAAATAGCTGGTTGGGTAGTGTCTGATGTAGAACCTGTGCCTTTTTTTCTATTCAAGAAAATACCCAGGGCTCTATATATGTTGGCAAAGGCTTTCAGGATACGTTGGAGGTCTTCTTCAGAGTGTGCTGTGATGACATTGTCACCCACATGCTCGAGGCTCATAATAACGGTGGTGCTGACCTCGTTCTTGGCCTGGAAATGATTGAGGTTGAAAAGCCTGTTGTTCATTCCACACATGATTGGGATTCCCTGTTGCAGGTCTTGGCCAATGAAGTGAAGGGTGCCAGCAACAAAGATTGTAAATGCAATGGGTGCAATGATACAGCCCTGCTTGATTCCTGCCTTGACAGAGAAGGGCTCTGATTCATCACCACTATTGCTGAGTACTGTGGCTGATGTCCAGTGTGCAGTATCCTCAGGATTTGCAAGTACTCTACTCTTCAGGACAGCCATGTATTGATAGTATACTCCAGAGAATCTGTCACTCCACTGTATCAAAGATCTTTGTCAAATCTATGAAAGTACAAGGGTTCCCTTTGTTCACAGCACTTTTCCTATAATTGGCATGCTGTGGAAATCTTGTCTGCAATACCTCTAGATGGGCAGAAACCACACTGTGATTCAGGGAGTACTTCAATTTGTGGAAAGAGTCAGTTGACAAACACTTTGCCTGTTGTTGATAGGAGGGAGATTCTCTGCAATTGCCACAATCTGCCTTGTCTCTCTTCTTGACTATTACAGCATCCCTGAGCTCTGAGAGCATTTGTTCATTTTTCCAGATCTTCAGCAGCAAGGTACGTAAGTGGTGCAGGAGTGCTGCTCCACCTTCCTTAAGGATCTCTGTTGGGGTCACATCAGGAGCAGTGACATTCTTGCTTTTCAGGCTCCTGATGGTATCATGGACCTCTTGCATACTGTAGGCTCCCTCATGCCTTCTCTCAGAGGTCTCCAGAAACTTGGTTAGTAACCTCTGGTTCAGCAGTGCTGTCACTGTTAAGAAGTTCTTAACAGTACTCTTTCCATTGATCATTGATATCCAGGGTTTTCTCAGTCCAGCAAGAATTCTTTAGTTCCCTCACCCTGCACTGGATATCTGCCTTGCCTCTGGAGTAAGCTTCTCTTTTGGCCTTGCACCAATGTCATTCTGCCAGGTTCAAAAGCTTTTCTTCTCCTGGCTATAAGTTGTTCTACCTCCTATTATCATGAAACCAATCCTGATGTTTTCTGGACTTCTACCTAAGGATGTTTTTGCAGGTATCATGGATGGTGGATTTAAGCAGACCAGAGTGTTCTTCGATATCCTTCTGATATTCCCATTGGAGCTTTTCCCCAAACAAGTTCTAAGGTGAGTTGGGTGACGGTGTCAAGCAGGCTCTCAAGTTTTAGTCTTGGCCTGGTCTGCTTCTTAAGAAACCTCCTCTTTTGCATGAGTCTGACGGACATGGAGCAGCGAATCAAGCGATGATCTGTCCAGCTGGACAGAATTTATTCATTACTTTTTCAAAAGACATTTAGCCTCTACCTGAATAATAATCATCGGTGCAACAATTCAGGCAAGCAGTTTAGCACAACTTTCTAGGCATTTGAGCCATTCCCCAAGTTTAAATTTTAAACAATTAAAATAATGGCATGTGCTTTGTGATCTTATGCTTGTGTGCTCATTATGTATGCAACTTTACATGTTTAAACTAAAACACATTTTTCTTTATATTAATATCTTAATTCTTAACGTTTCAAAAAATGGAGTAACAGCAAAACACCAAGGATGTAATTGATGTTCTGCTTCTACCATTAGGCATTGGCTTGTTTATTATAAAGCTTCAGACACGAATACAATTAGGGCTCAAGGGAGTGTTACTACCGCAAGACCACAATCGGAGCACAGAGATCGGAGTATGGAGTAACATGCTTCAGGCTAATTTAAACAAATCAAGCCCATTACATTAGTTGGAGACATGGGTTGGATTTTTTCCCCCCACCGAAGGACCACTGGGATTAGGAGTCACTATGTCAAGGATTGCAAGCAGGAGCCCAGTTCCTACCCTTGTGTCATGCATGATATTTAGGCTCCAAGACATTGAATTGTTCTTCTGCAGCATCTTTCGATAATTAATACAGGTAGTATAGTCCGGCTACATTTACTAAAGCAGCAGAACTATTTTGTCTTCATGTGCTTCTGTTGCCATTTTTCACTCTTCTGTGCTGTTTTTTTTAAAACAAAAAGAATGCTCTCTCATTTGATTTAACCTGGTTTTGCATAAATATGGTTAACATATTTCAGAGATTTTTTGAACAATTCAACCTATACTTCATTTAAAGTGGTTAGTTTTTATTTTCTCAATCACTTCTAATTAAATATTTTGCAATGTAAAGAGTGATTGAATTTTCAATTGTCCACGATCTTCAAATACTCGAAAATGTATTGACCACATTTCTCAAATGTACAAATGGGTCATTACTGAAAGGCCAAAATAGCCAATAAAGAATTGTATGATTAATTTATATATTAAACACAACCCAAAAAATACACATTTAATATTCCTATATTTATCAAAAACCTCAATTTTTATGAATGAGAATGATTTTTATTTGAACTTTTATCCATCTGCATTTTAACACTACAATCCACAATGACAGAAGTACCATATGGTTACATTAATGTGTAAGAAAAATAATAAAATGCTTTAACCGTTCCAAAACAAAAAGCAGATCCTAGTGATGTGAAAATAAAAACTAATATTTTATGCAAATCTGCACATAGTTCAAACTGAGAGCTGCATCACAATACCTTCTCTAAACATTGTGGGTCATCAGAGTAAATGTATTGGCAAAAACAGGAAATCATATTTTCTTATGACATAGAATGCTATTCAGACCACTGAGTCTGTACGCATGCTCAGAGCAATTCACTTCACTTGTTATTTGCCTGCAAGTCATTCTCATTGATTTCATCTGTCTATTCAGGAATATCCTTTAGTAACCAATTAAACTGTCATCCGCACATCCATGTGAGGTAGCTACAGTCCATGGGAAAATCACACATAGTAACCAGGAGAATATGCAAAATTCACATTGACTACATTGGAGATCATATTGAAACCTGGATTGGTGGGGTCAAATTAACCTCTGTGTCACTGTGCTGGAAGTAACAGTGCAGAGCCAATATTAACTGTACCCACATATCTGCATCACACCATCATCATAAATCAACAATAAATCACTGCAATTCAGGAATGGAAGAAACAGGAAACTACACAAAAGGTACAAAGAATGGCCAACAACAGTTAATAATAAAGATCTAACCACCAATTTACTATATGGATCAAAAATGGAACATAAGAGATAGAAAGAGGAATAGTCAATTTGATCCTCACAATTGTGCTACCATTCAGTGATATCAGCTGATCGTTTTCATCTGCACCACTGTTTTTTGCCTAACTTCATGTCCTTTGATGCCTTAATAGCTGAAAACCTATCCCTCTCTCCAGCTGTAGTTGGCTTTCTGCCCATCCTTGCCATTCTTGAACTGGGTGTGGAGTACTGGACAAAATGCCAGTCAGCTTTGTTGTTGAGAAGCTAATAGGTAAAGTGCCTATAGTCAGTGTAAGTCATCAAGATTCTGACCTGAGCCATAGTCGCCACAATGGAGTAACGAACATGTACTCTTGTTCTTTCTTCCAAAGGTCACAGAGGAAGCTATGCAATTAATAACCTTAAGGATATAGATGGTTCAGTAGCACCCTCAAAGCTCAACATATTAAGCACTTTCAAATCCCCCATTGCTGAACTAGGTGATTTGAAAGCCATAAAGACATTGGCTCCCAAAGCTGTGTGTCCTCATATCTCAGGTAAGGTAAATGGGCAATCTGGGCTACACATTTAATCAGGATGAGCAAACAAAGGTTAGATTTTCCTTTGTGGCAAAGAAATCTCCTGGAAGTGGTGGTTCACTAGCCAAGAGGCACAGTGGTCTGTGGGTCTATACTGGCCTCCTGGCTATGTCAAACCAGCAGCTTCAGAAGAACGAGCATCATCACTCTCAATGACAAGCAGAAGAGAAAAGAAATGTAGGCCTGTAATTTGTCATCAATTTCACTGCTTAACAAGGATTACAATATTCTGGAAAATCAAATCAATTCTACAATGTAGCAGATACACTATACTTAGTATGCAATTGACAGATCAACTGCCCAACACTACCGAGTGACATAATTCTATGTGTGAGACAGAGAATGAAAACTTGTTTGGACCACGACAACAGTTTTGACAGAATATCACACGTGTACATGATGGATGCATTCTCCAAAATGAGATTAGGAAAGAAATCCACAATTATATACTACTGCTCCACAATGACATCAGTAGTGCAGTCCACCCAAATGGATGTGAAACAAAACCCTTCCTAATCAAATCTGGACAGAAGGCCTCTTCTGCCTTGCTTGTGTGTACTTTACTGAGTCCACCACAAAGGATGTAGATATAAAATGGCTAAAAAACACTCAGCTCAAAGCCTCCCAGTGCATTAGCAAGACTGCCTTCTTCCTCCTAGACTGCAGAGTAATGAGTATCTGGACTCAGGGCCAGATGGATTCAGACAGCAAAAGTGGAGATGTGTTTGTTATCAATTGGTCCAATCAACCCATTGTATCTCCGGTATCAGGTCTGATTACCTCAAGGCGCTGTGGATGGAGTATGTACCAAAATTAAGTGGATGGTACAGCTTAGCCAAGATCAAGTGGATGTCAGAATTCGTAGCCCACTTCAATTCTGATGACAGGAGGCTGACCATCAAGTGCAAGGTGCTCTTGGTATTATTTACATTGTGTAGGCATAGCTTGTGCACAGCAGCTGAATTGGATGTTGTCCATTTTATCTACAGATTGAAAATGAATCATTTCTGCAGAGATACAAGTGGTGCAGTTATGACAAAGGCTCAAAGGGGATAAAGCCAAGGTCCTCCCGACCATCATCTAAGTGGCTAGATCATATGTTAAAAACAACTATATTTTCTCAATGATGTAAAGAAAAATCCATGACATGAAACTCCACAAGTAATTTGGATGGTTTCACTTGTACGGATAATGGCAACATACAAATTCCTATTTGCTATTGTCACCAATAAGGTTCATTTTAGAAAATTCTAAAGCACACCTCACTGCAGATCTACGTTGAGCTCAGTAAGTGAGCCGAGTGGCAGTTTCATCTGTCAGTGAGCATATCTTGGGCATATGTTGGCACTGCTCTGGAACTCACTCAACTGACAGCATCGAATGCTGACAGTTCCCACGAGAACCACTGGCTGCAGCCGCAAAATAGCTCACATTAATTTCTTTTGGCACGTTCAGTTTTTCAATAGCCGAAGCACTAACAACAGGCCAGAAAATTTGTATTTATTATTTCACACAAAAATAATTAGAATGACTACATACAATTATTTGCTGGAAATGCTAGTAATAATACTTTTAATTGGGTGTCTGTGCCCACAATAAGAAACTTCGGCCTACAGTTGAAGTACACGCAGAGCCTCACTTCCAACTGCTGAAGAGGGACGGGTTGGACATTGAGGCTCCCAGCATGCCCCTTGCTAACTGACAGAAAACTAGACTGGTCACTAACGGGCCATGACACTATCTGGTATTTGTCTGCACCAGCTTCTTTTGGATGTGAGCATGGAGCAAAACACCAAAGGCATTTTAGTACGGGAAGCAGCCAAGAAGAAAATTGTTTAGAACATCAAATGAAGATAAAGCCCAGTTAACTTTACAAAGTACTTTTCAATGGATAAAAGTTAATCCGTGTGTTTTCTTACAATGTAGGAAAAGACCGTTTTTAGCCCATCGAGCCTATGCAATGTTCAAAGAAATCCCTTTGGTCCCATTCACCATTTTATTTCTCTGTAACCCATTCTCTTTCACATACTATCAACTTACAAGCCCATTTCACCTGGCACCCACTTGCTCTAGGAGCAATCTGTAGAAATCAATTATCCTGCCGGAATGAATGCAATACCGATTTGATGATGACTTCAAGTGCTACCTGTGTGGAGTTTGCACTGTTTTGCCCTGTGAACGCGTTTCCTCTCACAGCCCAAGTATGTGTGGGTTTGTGGCCATTGTAAGTTGCTCATAGTGTGTTGGCGAGTAGTAAAATCTGGGGTATGGTTGTTGGGAATGTGTAGAGAATAAAATGGGATTAGTAGTAGGACTGATGTAAATGGAAACATGATAGTCGGTACAAACTAGTTAGGTCAAAAGATCTGTCTCCATGCTGTACAACTCTACAACCTACTTTTTTTACCTCAAAAATTTTTTTTTTACAATTTCTTTCACTGGAAGTGTCTAGCTAGAGCCCTTTGTATAAAAGGCAATCCTCTGACTCATTGAGAGAAACAATGTTAGAGATCGTGTTTGAAACAAAACACTAAACTTACAGAAGCAGTTCAAATATTTTGCCCTATGCAGTAACTGGTTGGAATTAGAAGACAGACCTTTCATGTTTCTCACCAAAACTCCTCACCGATTGGGCAGTGGGTCAAATTAATAAAGTTTTCATTCAGTTGCTGTCTGATTTCAAATGGCAGGGACAGACATATGTCAGTCATATCATTTCAAATCCAAAGTCTAAACTCATTGACTTGTTCTAGTACTAGCATCTTAACATGTTTTCATTTGGTTCACTTGTTTTTTTTCTTAAATACTTTCCAACCCATTTATGTCCTGGCCACATCATGTTACTGTTCTCTGACTAAATGGGTAAGAAATTAACTGGCTTTTAAAGGCTGATTTATACTTGTGTGTCGCATCTACGCCATAGGTATTGCGTACCCAAGGCTGTAGGGTGACGTGCACCTCTCCAGACAAGTTACTCACGCATCGAGGCAACACAGACCTCAACAACTGTGATTGGTCCGCTTGGTAGCATCACATTTCCTCCTACGCATTTCTGGTTGCTTCTTCTCCGCAACGTCTGTAGGCTGTGCGTACACTGATGTGAAATAGATTAACCAAATCGTAAAATCTACCTGCTGACATGCGAAAATGTTTGAAATGCATTTCCTCGTCCATGTCTCTCACGAAGAAACTCACAGTGGCATAGAAACCCCACCGCCAACTACTGTTATGTCGCACACCAAAGCATGCTCACTATGGCGTAGAGCGACACAGAAGTGAAAATCAGGGTTACAGCATAGGTGGCAGCATAGCCCGTACGCACGAGTATAAATCAGCCTCAAGTCTCAGAGCAGAATCAACTATTGCCAAATGATTTTCATGTTATTCTTATTTTGCTGATCTCCATTTTAGCATTTCCTTGATACGTTTACACTTCTAAGTGAAGAGAGTTTTATAGAGTGGATTGAATGCTTCTTTCTGGAAGCTTAGGGAAGTGAAAAACATTTCCTATGAATTAGTCAAGATTTTCACAAGGTCTTCGAGCCCAGATTTTCAAGTATTTAAATGGAACCCATTTATAAAACTATTCAATTATAAAGAAAAGCTTATGGCTGGAAATGTGTAGTGTATATTACGAAAAAAGAGATGCCTTTCGTACCTTTGCTATGCTACAACCAGCACATGCACAAAATATTTTCCCCAAGATTCACACAAGCAAAGACTCAGAACTATCTGGCCTTTTTATGACAGAAAGAGCAGAGAGTAGCTAGATACAAGGTATTATTGTGGTACTAATGCACAAACAATATAACTCAGTGGTCTTTTAGTCTGTACACTGTGCTCACACACAACTGCATGACCAAACACCCGAGTAATCACATTGTCAAGTTTGCTAATGACACAACATCACCAAAAACGATGAGATGGCTTGCAGAGAGGAATTGGAAGAGCTCAAGGCCTGGCGCCAAGTAAACAACCTCTTTCCCAATGTGAACAAAGCAAAGGATGGTCATCAACTTCAGAACTCGCACCATTCACACCCCTCTTTACATTGACAGCACAGCAGTGGAAACTGAGCAGTTTCAAACTCCTGGGAGTGCACCTCTCACACAACCTCTCAGTCTGCAAATTCAAAAAGCTCACCAAAGCCTCTACTTTGTGAGAAGGCTTTAAGGGGATGGACTATGCACAACAATACTCATGTCCTTCTGGAGATGTGCAGTACAGAGTATCTTAACACTGCACAGAAAATGCACTGCAGTGTAAAGGAAGACTCTACAATGGTCTGTCAAAACTGCCTAACGCCTCACCAGCACCAGTCTACCTGCTATTAAGAACATAGATACAGAAAGGTGGCAAAAAAGGCCAGCAACATCATGAAGGATCCCATTTACCTGCTCATTGACTACTTGTCCCACTCCCATCAGGGAGGGGACTACAAAGCATCCACACCACTAGCTGACTCAAAACCCATTGTTTTCCCCAAACAGTAAAGCTGATAAACACCTCCACCCACTAATCCACCCCACCATAACTACATTATCATTTGCTGTCAAAGTCACCTTGTGTACAGACTCTCCTGTGCCTACTGTCACTTCATGAATGTTCAGTCCATCCAGTATGTATATAAGCTATGTATTGTTTGTTTCTTTTTTTATTATTGGGTTCTTTATCTTGTGTGTTTTTTTTGTGCTAAATCAAATTAGAAGTAAAAATCTTCTCACTCTCCTTTACACTCGTGCACTAGAAATTACCGTAGATTCCGGACTACAGAGCGCACCTGATTAAAAGCCGCTGGCTCTAATTTTAGAAATAAAATCAATTTTTTAATTATACAGGCCGCATCGGATTTTAGGCCGCACCGAATTTCCGGCGGACCGGATTTTCGGCGCACTGGATTTCCGGCGGACCGGATTTTCGGTGCACTGGATTTCCGGCGCACCGGATTTTCGGCCGCTTGTAATATGAGATATTTACACAGAAAGATATTACACGTGTTGGGCTTCAAATTCTGCCCTGTGTTTGTTTTGGAAGAGAGACAACCAACACCGGATTACAGTGCAGCGTGGCTTTATTGCAGAACGCGTTTTGCCTTCCCCTTACATTCTGCTCTTATTTATACTCCTTTTTCCCCCAAACCAAACCCTCGCTACACATATTTGGTAAGGCTAAACTTTGTTATACCTACCGGTATTTGGTAACATCGGACACTTGTGTCCTTATTGGCCCGATACCATTCACACACGAGTTTTACTGTTTTTTTGTTTACTGAATCGCTAGCAGTTTCGGTGCAGCGGAATCCTCAGTTTCGCTCCCTCCCTCCCTTGTACTGCTCTCTAATATCACGTGAGCCATTCCTGACCTGAAGCGGCAGTCCCAAATTAAATCTCCACCGTCTCACCATCGATTCATGTATGCCAAGATTACGCGCAGCAGCTCGATTTCCTTGTTCAACCGCCAGATTGATTGCCTTTAACTTAAAAGCTGCATCATATGCTTTTCTTCGAGTGTTTTCCATGTTGATGAGGGTGAGTACAAATGGCTGATTTACAATAATTTGTGAAGTGCGCTTGATTTATCGTACAATTTCATTGGACCTCTGTGAACTACTCATCAATTTTATTGGTCTACTGTTACGAGGCAAAATGTTTTGGCGGCATGGGAAAAAACCTTCTATTAGCCGCACCTTATTATAAGCCGCTATGTTCAATGCTGTTCAAAGCATGGGAAAAAAGTAGCGGCTTATAATCCGACATCTACGGTACATTAAACAATGTTGAATCCTAAATCTTGAATCTTTGAATGAACGTTGGCTGTCAAAGAGAGCTACTGCCAAGAAAAGACAAAATATGGCTGTGCAAAGCAGGGCAATGTAAATTCACATCTGTATAACATCACTTTATATCACTACGTCAGCTTTTTACACTGTTAACTTTTGGCTAATGCCTTTGTTAATGACAATCCCCTTCCTGGTATCTTTGAAATTCACACTTGGGTATATCCTTTTTCATGACAATCTGATAATTTCACATTAATGTTTCTCCTGATTTTGTTTGACTATCTGAGTCCTTCACAGCAGTCTCATATTTTCCTGATTGGGGATTGTGTTTCCATTTACTCTCCAGTCTTGTAAAAATAAGTTGTGGAATCTAATTGAATGGGGATTTGACCAGATGCTCGATTATTCACCAAGATTCTAGATTACTAATCCAACATATATATACATAAGAACATAAGAGATAGGAGCAGGAGTAGGCCAATCGGCCCCTCAAGCCTGCTCCGCCATTCAACAAGATCATGGCTGATCCAATCTTAACTCTAGTTTTCACCGAATCCCACAAGGCAACAGTGCCAACCAACAGGGCACCATGCCGCCCATTTTATTTTATTATTCATCCCGCCCAAACCCATGTGATCACCCGGGGAAAAAAAACAAAGTTGCCAATTGAGGAGAAAAAATCTGGAAAATTCCTCTCCAACCCATCCAGGCTATCGAAAACTGGTCCAGGAGATCACATGGCTGATCTAAACCTAGCCTCATGTCCACTTACCTGCTCGCTCACCGTATCCCCTAATGCCATTTTTATCCAGGAAAATGTCTATCTCCGTTTTGAATTTATTGAGTGTAGTAGCTTCCACAGCTCTCTGGGGCAGTAAATTCCACAGCCCCACTACCCTCTGAGTGAAGAAATTTCTCCGCATCTCAGTCCTGGAACGGTATCCCCTTATTTTAAGATTATGCCCCCTAGTCCTAGTTTCACCCATCATTGGGAACATTCTCCCCGCATCCACCCGATCAAGCCCCTTCACAATCTTATATGGTTCAATAAGATCGCCTCTCATTCAATAACACAAAGTCTCAAAGTAATTTTGTCAAAATTTCTTTATCCTGCAAAAAACACCTTGCTCATTTCATTGGCTCACATGTGGTAACAGATGATGCTTAACTCAGAAATATTCCAGTAGAAACCATCCAAGCTACTAACCAAAACTTACTGCATTGAAGATAACTTCCAAAACCTTCCCGGGGCTACTGTAAAGGATAAGAATGCTTGCTAGTTGCAAACACTTATGCTTTATAAATGCTAAACTCAAAATAAAAAACAATGCTTCAGACTGGCTGTAACATCGAAATAGTGACTGTTGTCTCCCCTGTGGCCGTGGAAGGAGTGATATCTATCTCTCACTTGTAAATGAGAGAGAGCATCTATGGGATGTTGAAATGTTGGAGTACACAGTTAGTTTTTGATGTACTGTAGATAGAGGTTTTGCTTTAGTTTGGATGGCGGGCGGTGGGAATGACAATAGACAATAGGTGCAGGAGTAGGCCATTCGGCCCTTCTAGCCAGCACCACCATTCACTGTGATCATGGCTGATCATACACAATCAGTACCCCATTCCTGCCCTCTCCCCATATCCCTTAATCCCGCTATCTATAAGAGCTCTATCTAACTCTCTCTTGAATGCATCCAGAGACTTGGCCTCCACTGCCTTCTGGGGCAGAGCATTCCACATATCCACCACTCTCTGGGTGAAAAAGTTTTTCTGCATCTCAGTTCTAAATGGCCTACCCCTTATTCTTAAACTGTGGCCTCTAGTTCTGGACTCACCCATCAGCGGGAACATGCTTCCTGCCTCCAGCGTGTCCAATCCCTTAATAATCTTATATGTCTCAATCAGATCCCCTCTCATCCTTCTAAATTCCAGTGTATACAAGCCAAGTCGCTCCAATCTTTCAACATATGACAGTCCCGCCATTCCGGGAATTAACCTTGTGAACCTATGCTGCACTCCCTCAATAGCAAGAATGTCCTTCCTCAAATTTGGAGACCAAAACTGCACACAATACTCCAGGTGGGGTCTCACCAGGGCCCTGTACAGCTGCAGAAGGACCTCTTTACTCCTATACTCAATTCCTCTTGTTATAAAGGCCAGCATGCCATTAGCTTTCTTCACTGCCTGCTGTACCTGCATGCTTGCTTTCATTGACTGATGTACAAGAACACCTAGATCCCGTTGTACTTCCCCTTTTCCGAACTTGACTCCATTTAGATAGTAATCTACCTTCCTGTTCTTGCCACCAAAGTGGATAACCTCACATTTATCCACATTAAACTGCATTTGCCATACATTTGCCCACTCACCCAACCTGTCCAAGTCACCCTGCATTCTCATAACATCTTCCTGACATTTCACACTGCCACCCAGCTTCGTGTCATATGCCGATGCTTTATGCTAGAATAGGTGAGGGGAGTGGGTGGTTGATGCTGCTCGTGCATGGTAGAGTAACAGGAGGCTTTGGGGTTCTTATGATTTTTTTCTGTCACTCATTCTTTGGGGTTTTTTCTCCTGCTTCAAGGAAGTTTGTGGAGAATAAGAATTTCAGGCACATTATATACATTCTCTAGTATTAAATGGAACTTTTAACTGTTGAAATATTGATAAATCAGTCACAACAATGAAGTAAGGTGAGGTAGGAGTGAGTGTGGTGGTAGAAATTAAGCACAAGAGAGAGGGCATTAGAAGAGGAGAAGCCCATTCAGGCCGTCAAGCCTGCAAGTCCATTCAATGTGATCATAGCTGATCTGCTGAGGTCTTCATCTCTCTCCCTTTCCTCTGTGCCAGAACCCCACAGCATCCGATCTTTTAAATGTTTCTGCTTTATCTATGAGGGACATTCAATTGACATAGCAATCACATAAGATATTAAAACTAACATTTTCTTTGTAAAATAAATTAATATGGCTTACTTTTTATATTTATTATCTCCACTACCCACATTTTGTTTATTCCATTCCTCAGTTTTATAATTCATGAAATATGCATTTTTCCTCTTTATAAGCAGTAGAAATCTGCAGAGTATTTAGTGTTTTATGTTTGACAGCAAAAGGCATAGAAGATTATGCATCAGAGATAGAGTCATCTCTGGGTCTGCTTTTCCAGCAAGTCATTTTGCTGTGAAATGCCTTGTGATATCCTAAGAAACAAGGCAAATGAAATCTTCTGATTTATACACCATACATTTTGTAGAAGAGTTTCAAAACACTACAATAACCAAATATATCAAATGTATCCTGTAGGTGCCAGTATATTTTCATTTAATATTTTATACTAGAATAGCATTGATTACTGTTTTGTTTCTTCTCAGATGAGTTGGATTAGGTCTACATAATGAGTTAGACCTCTTAAGATATCGTACACATCCTTCCTGGTTACAAATATCCAATTTATGTACACCCTTTAGGAAGACTAGCAAGTTGGATTTGCCAGCTGCTGCAGGCATCTCCTGCCATGTGGAAACTTGTGTTTGCAGCAAAATCTGAATAGTTAAGTTAAAAGCCCTGGTTTAACTACACAGTGCTCTTGGTTGTCCAAAGCAAGCGATTTGGGTTACAGACAGTTCTCAAGAATGTAAATGTTGTCACAGCTAAGGACATGGGAACACTGAATAAAACTCAGCAGCCAGAGACCACCCTTGCAAATAAAAGTGGGAGGTTGATAGTACTTTTAAAAAAGATCATGTAACTTTTTTTTGGGCTGATCTCACTGCACACCTATTCTACACTTGTTGGATTCACTCAAGTCCAAGAAAATCGTACACAAAGTAACAAAGCAACAATTAATCACAACCGAATAGGTTTTGCTCTCATGTATAGAAAGTTTAATTGGTGCAAGTTAAAGATTTGGACTCTTGGGTTTATGATGAGTTCTAGTTATCATCTTTTGTTTTTGTTTCTACTTTTGGGTGATTTTTGAATTGGGGCAGCTTGCAGATTATGAACACTGAGCTGAGCTATACTGAAATATGCCTTTTGATTTTGTATTTGATCTTTTTTGTTGCCATTTGCATGTTTTTTGGCACTGGGGTGGCGGAGTTTGACATTTGATGTTTAGTTTTGGACAGATTGGTTTCACCATTCTTCTTTCGTGACTGTCTGTGGGGAAGACAAACGTAAAAGTTGTAACTGCATGCACACTTTGATAAATAAATGTACTTAGAACTTTGAACTATTTTCCAATTTTGTTTCTTCCACAGCCTTTGGAATTTTTCTGCTGTTGTTTCATTAAGCTTCCTGAAAGCCTTTTCCTCAGTTGGCCTCCACTTCTGGAATCTGGCTCTTTTCCAGATAGGCATTTTACTTTGAATACAGCACCCTCTTAGAAAAGGAATCTGGAGCCTTTGTGAGGTTGCTAGGAAATGCACTATCTAATTACGTTTAAGAATCCTCACTGAAGGAGAAAGGGACGTGGGACAGAAATAGTGCAATTTGTCCTTGATTATTACTGCTATACACATGCAAATGTCAGAACGGGGAAGAAACGTGATCCAAGTGACTTTGACCGTGGAATGATTGTTGGTGCCAAACAGGGTGGTTAGAATCCCGGAGAAACTGATGATCTCCTATGATTTTCACATTCAATAGTCTCCAGTCTAAAGTTTACAGAGAATGGTGCAAAAAAAAACCCAACAAAAACATCCACTGAGGGCAATCTGTGGATGAAAACATCTTGCTAATGAGGGAGTCCGAGGAGAATGGCCAGACTGGTTCAAACTGGTTCAAGTAACCATATGTCACAAAAGTGGTGTGCGGAAGAGCATCTTTGAATGCACAACATGGGGAATGTTGAATTTGATGGGCTACGGCAGTAGATCACACCGAGTTCCACTCCAGCACATAAAGAGGACACTGAGTCCATATAATCCATCAGTTTTAAAATATCTTACACATCCTCCCTGGTTTTCAATATCCATTTTATGTACGCCCTTTAGGAAGACTAGCAAGTTGGATTTGCCAGCTGCTGCAGGCATCTTCTGCCATGTGGAAACTCGGTTTGCGGCAAAATCTGAAAAGTTAAGTTAAAAGCCTTGGTTTAACTATACAGTGAGAAACGATGTCGACATTTCGGGCCGAGACCCTTCGTCAGGACTAACCGAAAGGAAAGATAGTAAGAGATTTGAAAGTAGAGGGGGGAGGGGGAAATGCAAAATGATAGTAGACCGGAGGGGGTGGGATGAAGCTAAGAGCTGGAAAGGTGATTGGCGAAAGTGATACAGAGCTGGAGAAGGGAAAGGATCATGGGACGGGAGGCCTCAGGAGAAAGAATGAAGGGCGGGGGGAAGCACTAGAGGGAGATGGAGAGCAGGCAAACAACTAAATAAGTCAGGGATGGGTTAAGAAGGGGAGGAGGGGCATTAACGGAAGTTAGAGAAGTCAATGTTCATGCCATCAGGTTGGAGGCTACCCAGCCGGTATATAAGGTGTTGTTCCTCCAACCTGAGTTTGTCAGAAACTCCTCTATTGTCAAAATGAATCCAAACTCAGGTTGGAGGAACAACACCTTATATACCGGCTGGGTAGCCTCCAACCTGATGGCATGAACATTGACTTCTCTAACTTCCGTTAATGCCCCTCCTCCCCTTCTTAACCCATCCCTGACTTATTTAGTTGTTTGCCTGTTCTCCATCTCCCTCTGGTGCTTCCCCCCCCCCCCCCCCCCCCCCGTTCTTTGTTCTTTCTCCTGAGGCCTCCCGTCCCATGATCCTTTCTCTTCTCCAGCTCTGTATCACTTTCACCAATCACGTGTCCAGCTCTTAGCTTCATCCCACCCCCTCCGGTCTACTCCTATCATTTCTCATTTCCCCCTCCCCCCTCTACTTTCAAATCTCTTACTATCTTTCCTTTTGGTTAATCCTGACGAAGGGTCTCGGCCCGAAACATCGACCGCTTCTCCCTATAAGATGCTGCCTAGCCTGCTGTGTTCTACCAGCATTTTGTGTGTGTTGTTGTTTGAATTTCCAGCATCTGCAGATTTCCTCGTGTTAACTATACAGTACTCTTGGCTGTCCCAAGCAAACTGTTTGGGTTACAGATCCCAGGAATGCAAATGTTGTCTTTCCCATGTCTTTAGTTATGACATGGGAACACTGAATGAAATCCATCAGCCAGAGATCACCCTTGGAAATTAAAGTGGGAGGTTGATTTTTAAAAGAGGGAGGATTTGGGCAGTGTAGACTGGGAACACAGGCTATATCGTGGGACAGTAGAGGAACAGTGGAAGACTTTCAAAGAGATTGTTCACGGTACTCAACGAAAGTATATTCCAGTTAAAAGCAAGGGTGGGGAGAGCCAGCCTTAGATAACGAAGGAAATAAAATAAGGCATCAAACTAAAAGCTCATGCAAATTCTTCAAAAGTAGTGGGAAGCTGGAAGACTAGGAAAACTTTAAACAGCAACGAAGTACCATTAAGCAAACAATAAAGGGAAGCTAGATTATGAAAATAAACTAGCACAAAATATAAAAACAGATAGCAAAGTTTTTATAATTCTATGAAGCGGAAAAGGGTGGCTAAAGTGAATGTAAGTCCCTTGGAGGATGAGAAGGAGGAATTGATATTGGGTAATGAGGAAATGGCTGAAGCTTTGAATGACTATTTTGTGTCGGTCTTCACAGTGGAACTCACACCCAACATCCTAAAGAGAGATGCTATTGATGCAACCCCAAGTGAGGACCTCGATACAATAGCTATCACTAAGGAGGTAGTGCTAAGCAAACTTGTAGGCCTGAAGATAGGCAAGTCTCCTGGTCCTGATGGAATGCATCCCAGGATACTGAAAGAAATAACGTAAGTTTATAGTAGAGGCTTTGGTGATGATTTACCAAAATTCTCTGGACTTTGGGCAGGTCCAGACAGATTGGAAGATGCTGAATGTCACACCACTGTTCAAAAAAGGATGTAGGCAAAAAGCTGGTAACTATAGGCCAGTTAGTTTAACATCTGTAGTTGGGAAAATGCTTGAAGCTCTCATTAAATAAGAAATAGCATGGTATCTGGAAAGAAATCGATCCATCAAGCAGATGTAGCATGGATTCAGCAAAAGCAGGTCCTGTTTGACAAGTTTACTGGAGGATATAACAAGCGCAATGGATAGAGGGGAGCAGATGGACGTTATTTACTTAGATTTCCAGAAGGAGTTCGATAAGGTGCCACATAAAAGGCTTATCCATAAGATAAGGATGCATAGAGTTGGGGGTGATGTATTAGCATGGATAGAGAATTGATTAACCAATAGAAAGCAGAGAATTGGGATACATGGGTGTTTCTCTGGTTGGCAATCAATGGTGAGAGGTGTGCTGCACGGGTCAGTGCTGGGCCCACAAATATTCACGATATACATTAACAATTTGGAAGAGGGAACTGAGTGTAGTGTATCTAAGTTTGCTGATGATACTAAATTGAGTGGGAAAGCAAATTGTGCAGAGGATACAGTGAGTCTGCAGAGAGATATAGATAGGTTAAGTGAGTGGGCAAGGGTCTGGCCGATGGAGTACAATGTTGGTAAATGCGAAGTCATCTACTTTGGAAGGAAAAATGAAAGAACAGATTATTATTTGAATGGTAAAAAATTGCAGCATGCTGCTGTGCAGAGGGACTTGGGAGTGCTTGTGCATGAATCACAAAAGGTTGGTTTGCAGGTGCAGCAGGCTATCAAGAAGGAAAATGAAATGTTGGCCTTCATTCCCAGAGAGATCGAATGTAAGAGTAGGGAGGTTATGCTGTTACTGTACAGGGTACTGTTGAGGCCACACCTGGAGTACTGCGTGCAGTTCTGGTCTCCTTACTTAAGGAAGGATATACTGACTTTGGAGGTGTTGCAGAGGAGTTCACCAGCTTGATTCCATAGGGGGTTAGACTATGAGGAGAGACTGCGTTGCCTGGGACTGTACTGGCTGGAATTCAGAAGAATGAGAGGAGATCTTAGAGAAACATATACAGTTCTGACAGGGTTATGTAAGATAGAGGCTGGAAAGTTGTTTCCACTGGTAGGTGAGACTAGAACTAGGGGACATAGCCTCAAGATTCAGGCAAGTAGATTCAGGGTGGAGATGAGGAGGAACTGCTTTTCCCCTAAAGTGGTGAATCTGTGGAATTCTCTGCCCAATGAAGCAGTGAAGGCTATCTCAGTAAATATGCTTAAGATAAGGTTGGATAGATTTTTACCTGGTAGGAGAATTAAGGGTTATGGAGAAAAAGAAGGTGGGCAGAGGTGAGTCCATGACCAGATCAGCCATCATCTTATTGAATAGTGGAGCAGGCTCGATGGGCCAAATGGCCTACTCCTGCTCCTATTTCTTACATTCTTATCAGTTGTACAGAGCTCCCAATATTGTCCCAATGAAGTCAGTGGAGCCAAATGAATACAACCAGAAGCTGATGTACTCAGATTTGATCCTGGCCAAATGACATTTTATTTCCTTCCAGAGGCATTAAACTAGCCAAGTATTACGTATAGTCATAAAGTATAGTCATATAGTACAATAATGGAGAAGAAAATGGATTATAATAAACATAACTTCCACTTCCCAAAAAAAAAATCAATAGTAACTAAAAATGAAAGGCCATAGCTGTAAATGTTATACATCCCAAGCTGTTTGGCAATAAGACATATTATCATTAAAATATTCAAAATCTCTGAAGCACAGGTCCAAGCAGTTTTTCTTCATGATTCAGAGTAACTGATGTGGAAGTACTGCAAGTTCACAGCTTTTATGCATTTTGAAACCAAACAACAACCATTGTTTGTTTAGGAGTAGGCTACTTCCTGATTTCCAAGTTTAATATTCACTTAACAAAACTTACCAAGACTTCATCAAGAGTCTGAGGATTTTTTGGTATTTGACCAGACATGCACATTTCTACAGATGTAGAATGGATGGCATTCTGACCGCTTGCGTCACAGCCTGGTATAGCACAGGATGGCATTAGGGTGCAGAGCATTGTACCTTCAGCCAGCTTCATCATACGCACAACCCTCCTCACCATCTGGGACAGGCACTCTTTTCAGTTCTGTAGAGACTGTTATAGTTTGAAATTGATTTATCAAATCAATAACGGATTATAGGCAAAACTAAAACTAAATGTAAGCAAACCAAAGAGCTACAAAAAGTAAAAAAAAACATGTTTTAGAAATATTTAGCAGCACAGGCAGTAGCTCTGGAGAGAGAAAATAAATTTTCACATCAGTCACCTTCTTTAGAAATGTTCATGAGGCATTGTGATGTATAGCACATAAACAGGCTGTACACCACTGTAGACATGCTAACCTTCCTACCTAACTACACTAATTCCATTTGTCTACACCAGGTCTATATTCTTTCTATATCTTGCCTTTTTATGTGCTCATCAAAATATATCATAAACAGTGGTTCTATCTAACACCACTTCCTCCCCTGCAAAACATTCCCAATACAAACTTCACTCTCTAAATAAAAAAACTTCAAGTTTCTCTGTCCACACATGCTGACTGACCTCATGCGTCGTCTGCTATTGCTTCGTATTTCCAGTATCTGCATTTTTATTTTTGCCTTTATTAAAAATACTTTAGGGTTTACAATTGAATGCAGAAATCCCCAAAATAGTCTCACACACAAAAAGCTCTGACAGAAACTGTCAAATGATCAAAACAAAATCTTAACAAAATTAGGCACTGAAAATATTGAAACCAAAATATGAAACATCAAGGACAAAACATTGTTTCTTTATTCAGTCCTGGTAATTCAGAAAGAACACTTCTTCCTTTGAGTGTGTAGAATTTTAATGAGGTGGCTTGAGCAATCACAAACAGCTGAAAAACATTACAAATAAACATCACAGAAAATTTGTAATCCTATGCAGGAGGAGCTTAAATAATGAATGTTTCATCACACAGGAACTGTTGTAAATTTGTAGCTAAGGCATATAATGGTTACATATAAATGGATATTTAATGAAGGATACACTGAATCTGTAGATTATTGTGGACTCTAGCTGCAAAAACAAACAAGCAAAAAAAATAATTGATTTCTCAGAAGATCTGTGGCTCATCTGATGTACTTCAAAGAGATATATTGGTGGGCTATGCAGACAGTTCTTGCCTCCACAACAAACATAATGGATGCTTGGCTGAACCATAAATAAATCTTCATATTATTCAACATGAAAATTGCAATCCACTTTGAACAAAACGAGGAGATTACCTGTTTCCATAACATAGCTACATTCTGTATTTATGATGTAATTAAATTCACAAGAACAGAGCAAAAATTTACAAAGTGACTTATTTCCTGGTCCCTATTGCCAAGTAATTATTGTTTCTCTTTTCCTAGCCTCTTAATAATCTGATGCATAACTGTTTAGCCTCAGGTCCTATTTCTTAAAACAAAAATCCACCACAAGTGGAAATTGCAATACGAAATGTTGGAATCAAAAAGGAACAAGGGCCTTTGGATTTGCAGTGCTGTCATTTCATCGTTTTCTATTAACACAAACATTTCTGTTAAAGTGAACCCTCAGGGATTAACCAAACGAATGTTGAGGCCGCATTCCCTGAAAATAAGTACTGCAGCTTCTAAAACAATTTGACTTTTGATTTGAAAGCATGTGTCAGTTTTTATAGCATTCCAATGAGGAACTAATTCAATTATATTTGTGTTGTTTAATCAGCTTATGTCTCTAACACCTAATTTGCAGCTAGTTGCAATTACCATTTATGTCTATTTTCTACCTTGATTTATAATTTTGGAATCCAAAATACCTACCTCAATTTAACTGAGACATCATATTTAAGACTGAAAGAGCTCATTAGTCAGCTTATAATCATTTGCTAAAAAGCCTCTAAATTAAGTTTTGGTGGTTTTTGTTTTGCAGGAGAGAGGTGACCAAGGAAATTTCAGAGTATCTTCATATTTAAACAGGAATTTTTGAACACCATAGTAGTAGAACATTCTACTTCTAATTAAAAAGGAAAATATTCTGTGCAGCAGCTTTAGTTCTGATCTCAAGTTCATCTGGTTGAGTGCCTCAAGACATGATAACTGCAAACTAACTCCTCGACATCAATTAACTTATAAACTGCCTGATTAATTGATTAATCAGTAGTTCGATCAATACAAAAGTTTGCATTTCTACCTCAAACTTAACACATTCTTAAAAGTAGAATAAAGAGACTGGGAGACAAGAAAATAAAAACAAGTCACACACACAAAATGCTGGTGGAATGCAGCAGGCCAGGCAGCATCTATAAGGAGAAGCGCTATCGACGTTTCGGGCCGAGACCCTTCGTCAGGCCTAACAGGAATAAAAACAGGTTGATAGTTTTTAAAAAACGTTATCAGGCAAATAAAGTCATAAGTTCTGGTCACACTTAGAAACAAATGAAAAATACAAAACTTTCAATTATTTATCATTACAGAGTATATGGTAGTGGAGCTCATGCATTTAAGGTGAGAAGGGGTAATTTCAAAGGTGTTGCAAGGGGCAAGTTTTCTTACACAGAGAGTGCTTGGTGCCTGGAATGCATTGCTTTGGGCTTTGCTCGAGGTAGATAGATGAGGGAATATAGAGAGGCAAATAAATGTGAGGAAAGTAGGATATGTTTAGGCATAAGGAATGAGCTTCACTGGCCATTTGATTACTCATTTATTTGATCAGCACAACATTATGGGCAAAAGGGCCTGTTGTACTGTTCTATGTTCTACTGTTGTTAACATAATGGTATTACAGTGCCAGCCAACTGGATTTCATTCTGCTGCACTCTGTAAGGAGTCTGTATGTTCTCCCTGTGACCGCGTGGGTTTTCTCCGGGTGCTCCAGTTTCCTCTCATGTTCCTAAGATTAGTAAATTAATCGATCACATAGGTGTCATCGGGCAGCGTGGGTGTGTTGGGCTGCAAAGGCCTGTTACTGTGCTGTATCTCCAAATTTTAAAATAAAAAATAAATACATTTTATATCTAAATCCAGGAGATGACAATATTTCATTGTACGTTCAGTTCCTTTACCAAATGGAATTACTGATTTTTGGTTTCTGGAAAGATCCACATCAGGTGGATTACTATGAATGATAACATGACAGAGGGGATGAGAATAATTATTTTCCATGAGTATGGAAGGGAGTGTTGGGGAAGAAGGTTACTGGGGTTGGAAGGGGAATGGTACACATGAAGACACATGGAAAGCAATGTTGGTTCTAAAAAAATGGAAATAAGGAGGCATGTCCAGAGACAGAGTGAAAAAGGAGAGGAGGAATAAAGATGAGGTAACATTAATCTGCGCCAGGGTGAAGGGCAGGGCTGCAAAGATACTGGTGTAAGGTAAAGATTCTACAATGGGTCCAGTAAACATGTAAATGATAACAGCAGAGTCAATCACACTTACTGCTCAAACAAAAATGGAAGCTCAAAGATTCTGAAGGATAAATAGAAGCATAGAAAACCTACAACACAATACAAGCCCTTCGACCCACAATGCTGTGCCAAACATGTAATTACTTTAGAAATTACTTACAGTTACCCATAGCCCTCTATTTTTCTAGGCTCCATCAAAGAGTCTCTTAAAATACCCTATTGTACATTAAGAGTATGTGGGGGACCAGGAAGGGCCAAAAGAAGGGAGTTGGAAGAAGTATGTGAGAAGGAAAGGAAGGTAAAGATAAGAACGAACAGACCTTGCTAGAAAGTTGAGATGAACTGAACGCAAATAGTACTGTTGGGTAGAATAGATTAAAATTACTTCTATAATCCACAATTTCCAATTGAGAATGCTCATTGTTAGATTATGGATGAAGACCAATAATTTTTGAATTGGAATTTCTTATTATTGTCACAGATACTGAGTTACAGTGCAGACTAGTCTTGCATGCTGTGCATTACATAGTACATCGAGTAGAAAAAGGTAAAACAGTAACACAATGTAGCATAAAGTATAACAGCTACAGAGTAAGTGCAGTGCAGGTAAACAATACGGTGCAAGGAGATAATGAGGTAGATTGTGGCGTTATTGTACTAGAGAACCATTCAATAGTCTAACAATAGTGGGGTAGAAGCTGTCTTCGAGCCTGGTGATAATGTGCTTTCAAGATTTTGTATTTTCTGTCTGATGGAAGAGGAGAGAAGAGAAAATGTCTGGGTTGGGTGGGAACAGTGATTATTTTGACTGCTTTATGAAGGCAGCGGTAAGTACAGGCAGAGCCCACGGAGGGAATACTGCTTCCTGTGATGTGTTCACAACACTCAGTGGTTTCTCGCAGTCATTTGCAGAGCAGAGTCCAAACAAAGCCATGATACATCCACACAGCACGCCTTTTTTGGTGCATTGATAAAAATCATTTAGGGTTGACAGGGACATGCCATTTTGCTTTAGACGCCTGAGGAAGTAGAGTTGTTGATGAGCAAAATATTAATTGGTACATTTATTCCAAAGCAAGTTCACATACATGTCTCCTAAAGTGGAGATATGAGAACTTAAAGCATTATAAAATGTATTGTATCAAATGGCTCCAGTGTTATCAGCACGTCAAAACCCTTACAATTTAGCACTAATTCCATTTGCACCAATATAAGATGACACTTTATTCCATAGTCAAAAAATGTTATCTATTACCAGTCAAATCAATGGGCCGGCACAGTAGCACAGTGGTTAGCAATGCACTCTGCAGTACAGATGACCTGGGTTCAATTCTTACTGCTGCCTGTAAGAAGTTTGTATATTGTCCCCGCGAATGTGTGTGTTTCCTCTGGTTTCCCACACAGTCCAAAGACATACCAGTTGGTAGGTTAGTTGGTCACTGTAAATTGTCCTGTGATTAGGCTAGGATTAACTCGAGGGTTACTGGGCAGAATGGCTCAAGGGACCAGAAGGGTCTATTCCACTCAGTATCTCAATAAGCAAATAAATAAAATGAATTAATAAATTGAGCCCAATTACATCCTCTGGAAAGTACAAGCATTTTGAGTTCAAGGAAAAGGAAATGCTGGGTTACAGTGTAATTTATATAGTAAGCAAACCCAATATACAGCCAACACAATGTGCAACACTGCATAAACAAAACATATTTAAGATGAAAAATATAAAATATATTCCACAAAAATGTTAAGTTTCTGCTGCATTAAAGGGGATGAAAGCAGAAAAATTGCTTCCAGATATTTCACAGACAAGATTTACTCCAGAAGCACCACAGTAAGCACATTACAGTACTACAGGGAAGATTTTCTTTTAGAAAGGGAACATCTGTCTTGTTGCTGGTTCACAACATGACCAGTGTTATGAAACAACAAAGCCGTAACCTGTATTATTAATAGTTTCTTAGCCTGCAGTTCATTATGGAGAGGAATGGCTGTGTGGGTGTTGCAGGTGATATTGACTGTGCAAGGCTTTAAGCTGCCAGTGTAGCTTGATTCCCTAGCTGCCGGAGATGAAAGGGGAACTAGTGGCTAGCCTGTTCCTCTGCATAAATACAAGTTAAATGAGCGGTGCCTCTCATACATTTCCATATGGATCTGACGTGAAGTTGACATTGGTGCTACAAGTTTCCACATATAGATGCCAGGTTTTATTTCTTCTACCTGGAATATAGACAGATACAAAAATGCAATGCTCGGCTACCCTCATAGGCAATGACAGAATCAAAACACTTTGTTTCCTAATTCTCATCTCAGAAGACTCAAATTCACCTTGCTAAAATCCTCATGAGCATTTTGACCAATAACACTCTCTCAGCTTTTTTTTCTGCAAGCATCACGGAGAAAACAAGATGACTCATTCCATTTATGAGCATTTAGAGGAGAAGGTTCTCCTTTTCCTTGGGGTGGGGTATTAGCAATAATGAAGAAATACAAGATCATATTGGAAGGCTCACAGTCCCCAAGAGACCCCACTGATTTTCTGACTCAAAGCCTCATGCATATGGATGGCAAGCCTGCCCTAGTCTCTTCCGTTTCTTTCTACAGTACTGGATTTCTCAAATGCCCAGGTTATACTTAAAATTCCATCTGCCATGATCAGCAGCACAGTGATTTTAAAACATAGACACATTTCTGGTGTTTGTGGGAAAGACCCACAAAGTCCAAATTAAAAAGCCAGGAATGAAATACAGAAGCAGAAAGTTAATGTACTGTGTGATCTCACTGTCATTATTAATACATGACAACTAGGCAGAGTAGACACTGCAGGAAAACAGTGGTCATGATTAGATAGTATCATCCTGCAGGAGCAGTGGAGAAAATTAAGCACACATTGTCATTGTTGACTTAGATTTATCTTTGGGGAAATGATTATGAAAAAAGTCTTGTGTGAGGACTTCCCTCCTTCACCTTCCCTCTCCCGCCAACAGTTTTGCATGTTTATTCAAAAAGCTTTACCTTTACATTTAATCCCTTAGCAGGACAAGTGCAGTATTTTCTTTCAAATGGCCTGTTCCAGTTGTGACAGTATATTCACACTGGGTATACTATACACATACTAACTAGCTATTTATCATTAAAGATGTTAATGTCTCCATGGCACCGGGTCCCATGCATAGCCAGATCACTGAACGTCTCAAAACACTAGCTGTCAAAAATGTTAGATTACCCACTCGAGGCACCATTCTCCTCAACCTTCCAGTTCACTTCCAGATACTGCAGAAGCTTCCATCATTGCACTGGGGGATAAAGGTGGGGCAGGCATCTAGAGACCCAATAAAAAGCTTTGTACTCTGCACAGTGATTTCATGCTGTGCCCTTCACCACTCTGCTGTGTGCAAGGTCGCATGCTGAGCTCTGGGCTTAATGCTCTTCCTTCAGGCAAAGAATTGGACCCCAAGAAACAACTGTAGTGGAAATTATAGTTCCCATCAGCAGCGAGTCAAAGAGAAGTGTGGAGGATGCTGTCCAGACGTCAGAATGGAAAGAAAAACAGATCAGGACAGATACAATTGGCTCAATTAAGAGTCCTGACATGATTCACTTCATCTTTATTTATTTACACAGCACAGTGTAGGCTCTTCTGGCCCTTCAAGCTTCGCCACCCAGCAATCCCACAATTTAATCATAGATGCTGTGCTGACCACAGCTTCTGCAGTGTAGCTTGTGTTTATTAATCATAGCCTAATCATCAGACAACTTACAGTGACCAATTACTCTGCCAACTTCTATGCCTCTGGAATGTGGGAGGAAACTGGAGCACCCAGAGGAAACCCACGCGGTCACAGGGAGAACGTACAAACTCCTTACAGGCAGCTGTGGGAATTGAACCCAGATCTCCGGTATAGCAAAACATTGTACCAACCACTATGCTACCATGCCACCCCATTTCTCCTCTATTTGTTCCCTGCATGCTCCCCACCCCACAAACTATGGGTTGGCGTACCACACAGGGACGAATAAGATCAAATATCTTGGAATGAGCCACCTCTCTGTCCAAGTTGAACTCCGCTCCTGATGCTTTTGTTCTTTCCTTGCCATTTCCGCTAGACAACTGGTAGCACATTCCTCCCCCTCTCCCACATACAAACTCAAACCAATGTCCTTATGACAGGAATTAAGATCCTCCTTCCATCCCCTCCCCCCTACTCCAAAAGACTGCAGTTTAACCTGGGCGCCTGACAATAACTGGCATAACATCAGCCTGATAGGGAACCTATTTCCTCAGCTGCTCTATTGATTTAGTGATAAAGCACTGCGGCTCAGCAAAGATAAACTAAGGTAATTTTACAAGCCTAGACGCTGGAGAGCAATGGTTCTTACGGGTATGAAATGGCTTTACAATACAAATTTAAATTAAAATCACACACCTTTTATTTATCCTGTAGGTTAGAATGGTTTACAGAAATAAAAAGCAACCATATTTATGTATGTGTTTTTCCTCAATGTTTATGTTATTCTACATGAAAACTTTTATTATAAGGATTTATCTATAACCTACTGCAATTTTCAACTGCAAGTTAAAGGTATTTTTAAGTTCTTCATCATAACCTCAACAATAAATCATATGACAGTACCTGATCATATTCTCAAGCCATGTGACAGCATATCCACAGGGCTATTCTTACGTTCCTTAAACACAGACAATGTACGATTAGAACAACCACTTTTGACAATTCATTCATAAGGAGAGATTTGAATGCAGCAATATGGAATAATATTCAAACGCAGATCCTTGCTACCAGAAATAGCATACTTAGGACTTAGTCATTTACTCAAATTTCTGAAATTCTAGCAAACTGTATTTCATTATATACCATCTTGTTTAATAAAATTTCAAAGAATAATTCAGATTTACAAGAAAATGCAGTTTAGTAGGAATCCATACTTCTAACAAATTGCTGTTTTGGTCACCAGCATAAACAATGGTATAGCTGAAAATTATAACATACAGCTTCATTTTCAGTGGTACAACTTAAGTTCAATATCGTAAATTCTCTTTGTTATTTTTTGCAGAACTCTGTGCTTTTATTCCACAAAGCATCATACTATTTAAAAATTGATTTCAAAGCTAGGATGCCATTAACCCTAAAAGTCTTGCAAAATAAAAGGAGCCAGACAGCAAGGTCTGTTGCACTATCTGTAAATAATGTAATAACCTCCAAGTTAATGCTGGAAATTTTGCATACGCATTAGAGAAGAAAAATAATCAGATGTGCATCAAGATCAGTTAATGTATTTTGACACATGGCAATTAGAGCTTCTGGCCCAGATATTAATTAAACAATTTTAAACTTTTATTTATTGTTCAGTTTGAAATATTAGGCAGCGTTACACTAGAATTAAATAGGCCAATTATTTGAATCCTCCTGATACAAAGTACAGAACAATCCATTGTTCTGCAATGGTAGCTACTACTACTCCACCCATCTCCAAAACAGCAGTTAATGGTTGTCTAAAAGAATTAAACTCAGCATATTATTATCATACGAAAAGAAAATGGAGAAGGCAATCAAGCTCTCCGAACACACTCCACTATTCAATATGATGGCTTTAGCCAATCCAGACCTCAGTGCCACTTTCCTGCTCTCTTCCATTGCTCCTCGACTGCTGAGTACTTCAAATATTAGCCAATACCCATCTTGAATATATTTGATGGATTAAAGAATTTCAAAGGACCGCAGAGAGCTCCGATATAAGACTCCAACCACTGGCTCCTGTTCCTGACTTCATTTACTGCCTGGCCTCTAATTCCCCTTCATCCCTGTCCCTGAGCAATAAGATGCCCCATAACTCCCCGCCTGGTCCCAAAACCATCATGTCGAAACTAAAAGACAACCAAGACTGAGCCACAACCTTGATGGGTATCACAGCTCCACCATAAAAATGACTGTTGTTGCTCAAATGTAGATAAATTCAAATTTTATTGGTAGGAAGAGGGTAGGAGGATGAAAGTATTACACTATTAAGAGATTGTTCAACATGGACAAAGGATTTTAAATATTTGATCCTCTTTCCAATTAAGGCATGACACATGACTAACAGATAACAGTATAAAAAGCATTGTCACAGAATCCATTTTTCAAAAAAGAACCTGTAAAGGTTTTTAATTATGTAATAATATGTACATATCATATCACTATTCCTTAAAGGTAAGCAATATGGACAAATGATTTAGTTGCATCATTAAGCTTATAACATACTAATTCAGAGTTCCAATTTTAAGTGAATAGTATTTACATTACTTAATTTTCCAAAGCATTTGATTAAGAATCTTGTATTGTACCAGAATTGCAGGAAGGATAATGATACTAAGAAGGATATGATATTATTACTGTCTTGCTGAAGTACCTTTTTTGAAGTGGGCAGGGAAGTAGGTCTGGACAGATATCAGACGTTTTTGTGTCAACCCACATATTTCTGAACCAGAGTGGGTAACTTCACTCACCCCAAAACAGAACTGATTCCATAACCAATGAACTCACTTTAAAGGACTCTAAAACTCATGTTCTCAATATTTGTTTGCTTATTGATTGATTGGGTGCCCCTCCCATTTTTGTATTTGCACAATGGTTGTTTGTCCAGCTTTGTGTGCAGTTTTCATTGATTCTATTGTGTTTCTTTGTATTTATGTGATTGTCCACAAGAAAATGAATCACTGAGCAGTATATGGTGATATATATGCAGTTTAATAATAAATTTCAAAGGGGCACCACAGTAGTGTAGCAGTTAGAGTGACTCCATTACAGCTCGGGGCAACGGAGTTCCTATTTCACTCCTGGTATCCCCATGGAATGCATCGGGTTTTTCCATGTACTCCGGTTTCCTCCCACAATCCAAAGACATGGCAGTTAGGAGGTTATTTGGTCATTGTAAAATGTTGCACAACTAGGGTAGGGTTAATTTGGGGGTTGCTGGGCAGCATGGTTTGAAGGGCTGAAAGGGCCACGCTGTATCTCTAAAAAAAAAAATAAAATTTTAAAAATGATTTTTTTCTCTGTATTTGCCACCTGATTTGCTGAGCACCCTCAGCCATTTCTACTTCTAATTGAAAAGATCAACCCACTTGATTGTTGTTTGTCAACTATTCTCCACACCACTGAAAGACTTCTCTTCTACATATAGATGCCCTGTGTGAATATGCAGAATTCAAAACTATTCCAAATTAAAATATATTAAATCAAAAAATATTTCTGAATGCTGCATTAAAACAAAGTTAGTTAAATATTTTTACAAATCCTCATACAAATAAATCTAATAATTACATCAGCTACACAAAAGTATAAAGGACTTGTAAACTTAATTTTGCTATTTTGAAAATAATACCAGCCAAAAAGACATTTTACTCTATTTATGCAGTAATTTGTTTATCTACTAAACTGAAAACATATGGATTCTATTGTCCAGTACCAATCTTAGTATAACAGCCTGTTTACTAACAATCATTTGCATAAAAATAACATTTACTTTATTTCCACACTCATCTCTTCATTCAATCAAACAAAAACTTCTTGATGGACAAAGAGATGGTTACCTAGGAATTTCATCCTATCAATGCTTGTCAACATAAGTTATGAGATATGTTGAAGAGATTTATTCTCAGATGTCCCAGTGTTTTTGCCTTTCTTATCAATGCTACCATATTTGTAAACTTTACCTCCAATTTCTGCATGTTCATATTATCTTTGTACAGTACTATAACAGCAATCCATCCAATCATTGCATAGGTTTCTTGTATAAGGAAGCAAAATCTTTATGTTGAGCAGCCTTAGCTTATAATCCCAGTGCAAAAAATTGCACTTCCAACAACGCAACACTCCCCGAGTACCAAAGAAGACTGCGCATCATAAGACAATAAGATATAGGAGCAGAAGTAGGCCATTCAGCCTATCGAGTCTGCTCCACCATTCAATCATGGGCTGATCCACTTCGTCCATCATCCCCACTCCCCTGCTTTCACCCTATGATGCCCTGACTAATCAAGAATCTATCTATCTCTGCCTTAAATACACCCAATGACTTGGCTTCCACTGCCGCTCGTGGCAACAAATTCCACAGATTTACCACCCTCTGACTCAAGTAGTTTCTTCGCATCTCAGTTCTTTTTTTAATGAGTTCCTAGACTACAGCAGAAAAAAAAACCCACCAACAAAACAAACGTGTCTAATATACAATTCATAACAATACAGAAAAAGCACCCAAAATGAAATCATATAAAGTTAGTATCCCCCCACCCTCCTTCTAGAAAACTCCAAGCCAACCATTACAATGTAAAAAGTTAATCCGAGCTTTCATCACCACAGAGCTGTAAATATATTAAAAAAGTATAATGCCTACTACCAACATCTCAGTTCTAAAAGGACATCCTCCAATCCTGAAGTCATGCCCTCTTGTCCTAGAATCCCCTACCACAGGAAATACCTTTGCCATATCTAATCTCTTCAGGCCTCTTAACATTCAGAATGTTTCTATGAGATCCCTCCTCATTCTCCTGAACTCCAGGGAATACAGCCCAAGAGCTGCCAGACGTTCCTCATACAGTAACCCTTTCATTCCTGGAATCATTCTCATGAATCTTCTCTGAACCCTCTCCAATGTCAGTATATCCTTTCTAAGGAGCCCAGAACTGCACACAATACTCCAAGTGTGGTATCACAAGTGTCTTATAGAGCCTCAACATCACATCCCTGCTCTTACATTCTATACCTCTAGAAATGAATGCCAACATTGCATTCACCTTCTTCACAACTGACTCAACCTGGAGGTTAACCAATTTGGGATTAGTGTTCTACTTTCAATAAAAAACTTACAAACACTGAACTAAGAAGGAAATGTAGATATTCAAATGCCTGACACAGGATTATTTTCACTTGCGTTCATTAATGTCATGGCGTAATGGCAGAAACAAGCATCTTGATATCATAAAGGGAACATTAGGCTTTCCACCAACTTTGAGAAAAATCTACTTTTAAAAACATACTTTGAACTGGAGCACTGAAAAAATCGTTTACCATGCTTTACAGAAGTGACCTTCGGTGTGCAAGAATATCCCTGGCCTTCCGATCTGGGCAGTTCTAACTCTGTTATTGCTCTAACCTTAAGGGAAATAATATACCAGTACACCTTTCAGTTTCCAGTCAATATATGTACACAGTGATATTCTCCCGGAAATTCCAGGTTTTATTAAATTTTATATAAATAATATAGTACCTTCAAGCACTGCCTTGAGCTCTACTCAAAATGCATTAGTGAACTGATTACTCATGCACTCAGTATTTAACTGTATATGATTTAAATGAGTCTCCTGAGTCAGGATTTAAACAGACACTTACAATTCAAAATTTCTACCGTTAAAGAAGAAAAAAATTACAATGGAACAATCTTTCATGCCCTATTTCCTCACAAGTGATAAGTGAAAAACAGCAAAATATATATAAATGTTTAAGGAAAAAAAATGCACTCAATCTGATTCCAGCTCAGAAATCACAAGATATTTGGTCTGCTTACAATACTCCATGGCTGTGAGTATGTGTATTTCAGGTCACTGCACAAGTTAAATGAATAACCTCACAAATGCAGAAATAATGCAAACCAAGATGGGTCCAATTTCCTTGTGGCCACACTCCAAAGTGAAATATAATCATAAACTGCCCTCTGTGCTTTACACATGTGCCCTATCCATGACTGAGAATTTAGGACAAGCAGTCATCCGGTACTTGTGTTCATTACAGTGCAGCTGTACTTGCCATTAACAAACAGGTCTGCACCTATATTATCCAGCATGACACTTAGATTAGAATGGACCCTATGACATCACACAAAAATAGTTTTTAAAAAGTTTCAGAAAAGCCATTTAAAATTGAATTGTTTCAATTCTCTTAACATGGTTGAAGCTGCTTAAGGTTTTAAACAAGTGCATTCTTTTCCCTGAGAAGTCATTTATTCTATTCCTGCAGAAATGTTAAGATTTGCTATTATAATTACAACATTGTCAGTGCTCACAGTTGCCACTGAGTTAATCTGACAACAACATGTGCAGTTAAACATGGAAATTCGTAAGTCGCTGGCAGTTTTAAAGCACCGCTCGACAAGGTGTATTCCTACACCCTTTCTTAAACCAAAGTCGTCAATGTGATTTGAGCTAAAATGAAAATCTTGTGTGCTCTTCCTTCTGTAGTACAATGAAATATCACATTACTGTATTAAGGGCACTCTAAGCCTGCTGAGTTCTTTTAGCATTCTGTGTGCTGCTAAGCCACAATTACCGAAGCACTATCTTAGCACCAAAATGTTAGTTTTATAAATGTGATTATTCTCTCCAAACAATGATAGAAAACAAATAAAACTTTTTTTGTTAATCATTGGATACATTTATTTCAGCTTCTACCTTAATTACATGTGCATGTTCCAATCTCAGCACATAGAACAATACAGCATAGTACAGGCTCTTCAGCCCACAATGTTGTGCCAACCTTTTAGCCCACTTCAAGATCAATCTAACTCTTCCCTCCCACACATTAAAAAACATCTGTCTCTGACATCCCTCCTGTACTCTGCTCCAAACACCTTCAAGTTTTGCCCCCTTGTATTCGCCATCTCCACTCTGAGGAAAAAGTCTCTGGCTGTGCATTCAATCTATGCCTTTTATCATCTTGTACACCTTGATCAAACCACCTCTCAAATCTCTCGAAAGAGAAGAATCTTAGCTTACTCAACCCAACTCATAAGACTTGCTTTCTAATCCAGGCAGCATCTTGGAAAATCTCCTCTGCACCGTGTCTAAAGGTTCCAAATCCTTCTTAGTAATAAGGTGACCAGAAATAAAAAACAAAATTGCAAGTGTGATTTAACCAGGGTTTTGAGCCATGCACTCCAACAGGTGAATAGGGCAGCTCAGCACATCACTGGGACTCAACTACCAGACTTGGAGACACTCTCAATGCCTCAGCACGCTCATAACATCATTAAAGACCCATCCCATCCTGTACACTGCTCAATCTCCTGCTATCTGATAGGAGATACAGAAATATATTAGCCAAGACAGTTAGACTGAAAAACAACTTCTTCCAAAGGGCTGTTGTGCAGCTGAATAATGCTACACTCCGGTTTGCCAATGGCCTTTGAGGTCTGTGGATGATCAAAGTCACTTGTTGCATGTAAATATAGGAATTTTCTTTTTAATTAAGCAGTGCTGTATGCATTGTAAATATCTGTTTTGTGCAGACTGGCATAGCACTGCAATCTCATTTCTTGAGCAATGACAATGAAGTTCTATTCTATTATAGAGCTGCTGCAACATTACCTCATGTCTCCTGAATTCAATCCCCTGACTAAAGGTTAACACACGACACAACTATACCGCCAACACACTGTATGCCTTCTTAACCATCTTAAACTTCATTTTAAATGAGCTAAAATTGTAATTTAGAGCATGCTTCCTGTCTTTATACAACAGATTTTCTCAGTGTGACTGGTTGCAGAATCCACTTGGTGATTTCATGATAAATCTCCTGCAGATGAAGTCAAACCAAAAGCCACAGTGAAAAAGAATAAAGTCAGAGAACCCACTATATCTTTGTGGGGCACTTTTTTTTTTCATGGTCAGGTGCCAATGCAACCTTTTCATGGCTAGCTTATAATGTTTTGTTAGACTTGATAGATCATTACATTTATTGCAAGCATAAGAAATAGCAAGTTATAACAGCCATTATTCATTTCAAGGTACCTTGATTAGGCCACCTGCTTCTCAAATCACAACTGTTTTCTCACAACAGAATGCCTTGCTAGCTCAGTTCAGAGGAGAGTTACGATTTGATCTTGCAGCTTTGGGACTGGATTTATATCCTCAGGAGATTGAGTAAGGCGGCAGAATAATCCTCCAAAAACTTGAGGGTTTTCCTACTAAAAAAACCCACTGAAGCTAGAAATTTAGAACAAAAGCAGAAATGCTGGAAGTACTCTGACATCAGTGGTGGGTAAATTTAAGTGACAGGAACTACCAACACTTGGAGAGGCAGGGTCTGACGCAGAATGGTCAGCAGGGCTTGGGAAGTGCTTGGGCAGTCATGTCTGACAAATCTCTCGGAACTCTGAGGAGAAAACATAAGGTTGATGAGGGTAGGGCAGTGAATCTTGTCTCTATGGACTTCAGCAAGGCCTTTGACAATGTCTCTTAATGGCAGGTAGGTCTGGAAGATTAGATCACATGGGATCCGGGGTAAGAGTTGATTGGATACATAATTGCTTCAGTGCTAGGAATGAATAGTGATAGTTAAGGATTATTTCTCAGACTGAAGACCTGTGTCTAGTGATATGCTACAAGGGTTGGTACTGGGACCTTTGTGCTTCTAATTTATATAAATTATTTAGATTTAAATGTGCATGGTATGGCTCCTAAGTTTACAGATGATAATAAAATAGCTGGTGTTGTAGACAGTGTAGTCGGCTATATTAATAAAAAATCTTCAGGGTGATCTTGATCAGTTAGGTATGTGGACTGAGGACTAACAAATAGTTTTCAATCCGGACAAATGTTAGATATTGCATCTTAGGAGATCAAACTAGGGTAAGTCTGATATACCAAATGGTTAGGCCTTGAGGAGTGTTGTGGAACAGAGCGAATGAGGAGAGTAAATAATAGTTCACTGAAAGAAGCATCTCACGTAGATGAGGTAGTGAAGGTGTGTGGCTCATTAGCCTTCATCAGTCAGGGCTCTGAATATAGTAGTTAAGAAGTTATATTGCAGTTATATGAGACGTTAGTGAGGCATCACTTGAAGTATAGTGTACAACTTTGGTCTGTTACAGGAAAGATGTTATTAAACTAGAAAGACTGCAGTAAAGATTTACCAGGATATTGCCTAGAGTTAGGGGCGGTGATAGGAGGTCAGGTCATACACACCAGGACTTTATTCATTGGAAGGCAAGAGATTAAGGGGTGATCTGACAACGGTATAGAAGATCATGAAGGGCACAAAGTGAAAACACATGGTCTTTTACCCATGGAATAGGTTCTAAAAACACGGCAGAAATACAGAGGTGAAAGGTTTAAAAAGAGGCACTGGGCATTTCCCTCACATAGAAAGTGATGCGTATTTGGAAGTATGTGGAAAGGAGGCTTTTAGAGGGCTATGAGCCAAATGCTGCAGATGGGACTAGCTCACTGGGCAAAAGAGTCAGCATAGACAAGTTGGGTTGAAGGGCTTGTTCCCAGGCTCTGGGTCCTACTCAGCCAGCACCTGTGGGAAGGTAAACTGTCACATTTTCAGCTCAGAGACCCTTTCTCAGAAGGAACAGAAGCAGCTTATAAAGTTGCAGGAAGGGTGGTGGGCAATGTTCCCTCTAATTTTTAGTAGTCAGTGTGAGCAAAAATCTTATGTTATGCAATTTTTTTTCCTGTGACAAAAGTATGTGCACAGTGAATGCACACATGGCACAGTTTATGTAGGTTTACAAAATATTTGACATAAAACTGCACAGAATAACAACAAAATAACAAACATATTTAAGTCACTCAGTTATTTTTTCCTCTCTCCTGTCTTTGGCATTTACCCATTCTTAGTAAACTCTATCTAGACTAATAGAACTTCCATCCAATTGATAGCTTTTGATTCTCATTAACATATCCAAATGACATTCACCTAAACGGTTTCTCAGCTTGTTTTTGAGTTGATTCATTAGGCTAAAACCTCGCTCACAGTCCACACTAGACGCAAGAAAGGTTCCCCCAATGTCCATCAACTGTGCAAGGTCGCAAAACTGTTCATTTTGAAGTACAAATGCCACCATTTGAGCAAAGTTTGAAATCAGTTTGGATTTAATTTTTTCTTGCATGAAAAATTTGAAATCATTGAACTGTCTAACTATTACAGTATTTTCAGCTAAAAAAATCATGATATTTTACACATAAGGCATTAACTTGTTCATCGCCAAATGAGAAGTTTACGATATGAACACTGTCTGCCAAAGATGGCTGCGGCCGTGATGCAGCTGTACAAACCGGAACAGGAAAGGTGCAATGACGTAAATTAGTGACGTGCATTGTGGTATTTGAAACACCGACTAGTTAACAGAAACATTTAGCTAAAAGATTATTTTCAATAAGTATAATTATTAATTACTGCATTATTTTAGGTAACTAACCTTTTGTGCGATGGTTGAAAAACGTGTGCGCGCGCACAGCTTAGAGGGAACAAAGGTGGTGGGCATTTCTCTATCGGGTTAAAACTTGGGTAAATTGTAGATCTTGTCAATGAGTGAGCACAGTTGTTGTTGATTGGGAACACAGACAAAAGTGAACAGGAATTGTGAAGTGTGGAGGAGAAAAGCAATGCCACCAGGTCAGGCTGAGCATGTCCTCCTCTCCCAGAGGCAAGAGAAAGAAGAAAAGCAGCTGAGCTAATAGTACAGACTGATGATGGATACAGACCATGTACTGTGCTGTAGTACTATTTGACAATGTTGCAATCATGTTGTGAGGGTCCCAGCTTTTTAATTCCATGTTTATAAAATAGAATGCAGATTCTGACACAGTCATAACTGAATCTGAATGGCATGCTCTGCATTATTGGTTTAGGTCTCTAGATTAGCAGTTTGGGAACAGAGCCACAATGCTTTCATATCTTTTAAGTTTGGCCTCGTCAAGTACCTTATTGAAAAGATTTCGACTATTCCTATTGGATGGAAAAGGAACTTGGTTAAAGGTTACAGAGAAAACGCCAAGTGTAAACACATGGGATAAAGATTGCCAAGAGTCTGGCTACCATTATTCCCACATACAGAAAGTGTCAAACCAAAGCACAAAGAAACAGTGACAGTATCAAATTGTAGTCAAGGAAAACGTAGAAGAATGTGGAGAAAAAAAACAAATCAAACTTGTGAAAAGGACAGCAGTGAAAAGGCATTGCAGTGGCACAGCCAAGAATTGCTGCTTTGCTGAGGCCAAAACCCAAGTTCAAGTCTGACCTGTGTGCTGGTTGTAGGGAGTTTCTATGTTCTCCTTGTGAGTGCAAGGGTTTCCTCTCAGTGCTCTTGCTTCCTCCTACATGCCAATGATGAGCAGATTGGAAGGTTCATTAGCCACTGTAAATTGCCCCTAGAATGCCAGTGAATGGGGAGGGGGGTGGTGTGGGCATGGACGTTCATAAGAATAAGGGTTAATGTAAATTGGTCTTCATGGTCAGTACAGGCTTGTCGAGGCTGTGCTGAATATCCTCATGTTTACATGGAGTCTAACACCAGGAGGTGGGGGAGTGGGCAAGATGGGGAAAACAGAAGAGGAAAACAACCAGGAAGTGAATTTTGCAAACAGTGAAGACACAGAAAGAATTAACCTAGGGCTTAACCCATATGTAGATAAGCTGATGATTAATGACAGTGCCAAAATGTTGATGCACATGTCAATAATTCTGTAAAATATTCTAAAGAATCACTTTAATACATCCAGCTCATGAATATTAAAAATATAAACAATAAGGTCAATGATATTATTGAAAATAAATGAGGCCTTCCTTGATTTGCCATTTATAGCCATCATAAATCGGAGGAGCTAGATATGAAATGTATCCAATTCTTCAGCTCATTAGCTTATGGAAACTCTCCAAAACTCCACGACCAGTCCTTGGCCACACAGGAAGTGAGATAGTTTTACACACTTCTGTGAAGCAGGGCACAGAAACAGCAGAAAGGAACATGCAGGTGACTAACACACCACAGTTTCTCCATAAACCTGCCCAAAAAACCTGATCCATCATCTCAAAAGCATTGATGAATCAATAGAAAAAATAGCATTAAAACATTTGTACTGGGAATAGAAAAGGGAAATTAGACCTTTTTTATCACACACACACACTTCTTCAACAGAGTGAAGAATCCTTGGTCATAAACTATTGATGTTGGAAGTACTAGCTGGAGCACAGGCCTTCTGTGCTGCCATAGAAAGAAAGAAAATCAGACACAATTGAAGACGAGATTTTAATGCCTCAAGATCATCTTAGTTTTTCAGATTGAAATTATGCTGGGATATACATCATACTGTCAAATCTTAATTCTGAAATTTCATTAGGAATGAAGTCAATCATGTAAAGTGCTTCTTCATATACTACAATAGCAACATGCAGTCGTGTAGAGAAATGGAGCTGATTGATTCCCGCTAATTCTTTATTTCAGGCACGCTGCTAGAGAGAGAGAGGCCAAACAAGTGAGAGATCTTGGGGAAAGTGTGTGGATGTGAAGTGGATAGTGAGAGAGTTATTACTACTGCCCTCAACTAGTCAACTGAAGAGAAGCAATGGCAAGCCTGCAACAGAGCTGACAACAAAAAAGAAATAAACATTTTTATATGGTCTATTTTACAGCAACATTTACAAACTGAATTTAATACAGCGAAACAGAGTGCAGTGAATAGCTGCTTATTTCAGTATCTTATTCGGGAATACTTCTGCAATCTTTACTTATGTACACAGAGATACTTGTGGCTAGTGAAAAGCGCTTCTGAAGTTGTATTAGCACATAATATCTATACAATGAGAGAAGAAACACAAATACAAACTGAATAGTTAAAAGATTAACCACATCAATACACACACCAGAATACGCCAGCACCAACTCAGCCAGCAGAGCTTCTGTGCTTGATAGCGCTACAGGCAAAGGAGCACATTTATGTTGCTCTTTTCCTGCACCTCAGCCATCTAATGAAGTAAAGACATTTTGACTGGAAACAATATTGTTTGAAATTGCATGGACTGATACATTTTGAGAATCATTATATTCACTTAAGCTGTACAATGCAGTTGCTGCCCCTGGAGCCCATGCTGCTCCCAGGTGTTTGGCATTTGTCAACCATCACAGGCCCTCTTAAACAGCTGCGACATGGTTCAGCACCCAGTGTTCAAAGGAAACAAATTGTATAGCCCATTAGATCCTCATAAAAATAATATAACCAAATGAAACAGCAGGCAGTAAAATAAAAGTGAGGCAAAAAACCAGAAAATGTTACTGTAAAAAGATATAAAAATAAGACATTCAAGTTTTGTAAAGATAATTGCATTAGATTTCTACCTCCAGATCCAGGCGACTTCAATTAAAACATTTCAACCAAGACACTGAAGGTAGTTTTCTTTCCAGTGATTACAGTTCAAAGGATATTTCACTTCTGCCTTAAAGAGGCTCCCTTTCCAATTTACCCATGGGAAGTAGCTGAAATCTCCAGATCTGGTAACACCAATAACGTGGATGTGAGATGGCAATTCTAGATACCCACTAGTCAGAGCAGGTGCTGTTAAGTTGGAACAAGTAAATACATGATTCTAAGACTTCAAAATCAAAGTAGGAGGGAAAGACAAAGTTGAATTCTTCTACTTCAACGGTGTGAAGGTCAGGTTGTTATGGCACTGAAAGGCCAGAATACTGTGCACATAAACAGATTACTAAGGACATAAAGAAATTACAGGACTGAAGGACACAAGAACATCTGTAGCACATTCTGACTAGAAAGGAAAATAAGTTACAAAATTAAATGAGGCAACTGAGTTTCAAACCAGAGGAAGCCAATCGAAATAGCCTCACAAAGACTTGTTAATTTGGGGGCTGCATATTCTGTCAACAATTGTTTTGGTCATGGACCTGCTACTTAGAAATACAGTACCACCAAAAGGCCAAAGCATTAGGTGCCTTTGAAATTTCCTTGCACAGACAAAACAAAACACTCACTGGAGAGACAGAACCAAGTGTGGCACCACGAAGTACAAACTATAACCAGCCAGGACGGTTACAGATTAATGGGCCAAATGAGCTTCATTTCTTTCTATATTTGCATTGCTGCGTTGAAATGCCATCTCTAGTCCTTTATTTCCAACATAAAACTGTAGAGAGGCGATAAATACAAATTACATTTATTTGCATTTACTCCAATATGTCCTATCAACTTCAAGTAAAACACTCATATCAATCCACATCTCCAGACAATTCCTCCATCTTGATGGGCGGTCATACCAGCAAGAACTGAAATGAGACTTAAACTAAATTTCAACAAACTAGACTAAAAATAATGCTTTTCATTTTATATGAATTTTAAGTAACTATTTACAGGAAGAAAGGGAAATTAATTCAGAAAAATTGCAGTTTTATATCACTCCATTAGGTCAAAGGGAACGTAATATATTTAGATTAAATATAATGGCCTAAAAAATTAGATTTATGCTGGACCTTGGCAATATCACACTTATGCTAACGTCAACAACCTTGATAGCTGACTGTTAACACTTTACATGAAGTTCCAGAGAAGGATTATCTTCTTGGACCCACTGGTCAGGGTCGGCCATGGATTTGCATTCTAGCTGTCGATAGGCGAGCCAGTATGCAAGCCATGTCACTGTAATATAGAAAACAAGCTGCTGCCCATACTACAGACTCCCCACTCCACACAGTGGATGAATCCAATGGAACGGCAGAGACCGATACAGTTTCATACCAGCAGCGTCGCAAAAGTTGTCAGTCAGCATTGAACTCAATGTAGGACTGTCTTAGAGACTCCAGCTCCAGATTTTTCCTCTGGGTTTACTCCCAAAGTCGTTTTCATGAATGGGTATAAATGAGCTGCCAACATGGCTGACAAATACCATCTATCTGGAGTGACCAGTTTTAAGGCAACAGTAACTTACCTTTGCCCTTTCTCCTGCCAGTAGAAATGGTTCATAAACCACATGTGAAAGCCAGGAACTGAACATGGTTGTCAGAGGCTATTTGAGATGCACACCATTGGGAGCATTTAATAGGTAGTGGGAGCTTTCCCCTCTACACCCTCTCGACTATGCCAACCTTAAGGAACAAAAATATTATCCCAATACTGCGAAGAAATGATTTCATGGACTTTAGCCAAGTAACAATGGTAAATGACAAGGAAAGGAACCAGGTGCTTTTAAAGAGATCCAACACAGTTGTAACTCTTGTCAATAGCAAAAATTTAAAGTTTAAAATGTTGGGAAAGAAACATTGTCAAATTGTTCCAAATCATCTAATGGATAGCACAGTCTCAAAGCCCAGTGGTGGAGTGGTGCCTTTAAGGTGCTGGATGAGATAGGGCTTTATCCTACCTGGGATAATAATTGATCAGCAACTGGAAAGTATTCCATCTGTTCAGCACCCTGCCACTAAATATGCTGCTGCAGAGAAGTCAATAAAACTAATGTTGTTTAATGTAAAGGGCAGTGTTTGCAATGCTCCTTGTTGGAGATGTTCATTGTCGATCATCTTATCATCCCAAGCCTGATAGATGTCCAAGTCACGTCTCATGCTAACAAGGTTCATTTCATTGCTTAGAGATTAAAGTGGAACTCACCCAGTCTTTCTCAACTGCTGGAACTATGGGCTGACATTCCAATCTTCCATTCCTCACAATTCCTCTTGCTCTCTAACTGGCTTCATGATCAACAGTTCCAATGCAAATATCGTAACCCTTCCGCAGATTCCACCTCTCTTCCAGCAAATAGCTAAAGCTGCTCTCAGTCTTTGGATGTTAGTTGCACGGGAGTTGCATTACAAATTTGTCCTCATTTCTGCAATGGAAAGACCTATGCCCAGCTCTGTGAAATTATCCACCTCTACCTCCACCCAATCAACCAGCCACTGAATATCAAAGGTTTAGCTAGCCCTCCAAACATGATTATTCAATTTCCCCTTGGGTAATTCATCTATCCTCTCAACTCTGTAAACTTCAGCTCATTCAAAAGACTGATGTATGCATCTTCCCTTGTATCAAGTCTCATATCCTGGCCAGTATATTCATTGGCTTTCTGCCCACAATGGAGCTTCTTACCCATACTGTGAACTATTTAAAAGGATGCCTATATTTTATCAACCTTCCTTGGGTTTACATCCCTGTTCCACCCCTAACAGCACCACCTATATTATCATGGTCTCCAAGTCTGTAATTTCTTGTAAAACCCACCTCCATCCATTCTGCGTTCCTTTTTCAGCTGGGCCGACAGCCGTTAAACCCACGTTCTAAAAGTAGAGGTGAGCAAGTTAATTGATAATCTTTAGGGTCAAGTAACACAGCTAAAGACAGAAAACTGAAAGTGTAAAGCTGTGTACCAATAAAAGTTTTGTGTAAATCATATCAACTAGAAACTGCTCTATAAAAAAATTCAAATCAAATTCCAATAGTTTTGGTTTGAAAACCATAAATCTTTGGGTAGTGACATTCCTTCACCTTGTTGTACAAGGAGTGTCAAAACATTCAGTTTTCTCAATGTTTATATTTTTTGGCCAAATTCCAAAGTTTGTCCCATTCATTAAAATATAATTTTTAGTAGTCAGACTGAATTACATTCAAAGAAGTGACTATTTTGCATATCTTGAAGTACACCAGGCTCTACAGCATGAGAAATGACTGGTTAAGAATCTGACAACTGCAGTCGTCCATTGCATCCCCCTCCTCTCGCTCCAATCACAGGGCTGCAGCATTGATTCAGAACACAGCAACCCATGAAAAATAGCACCATTTTTGTCGATGTCACTGGAACCACTGGCAATTTTAGCTTTTGCTGGATGCACACAAAGGTTGATAAGGCACTACATCCTGCCATGCTCAGCAGGTTTTTCATTTCCTCTTGCAATTACACATCAAACTGTTTTAGCTTCACAAGCTTCTCCACTTTAAATGGCCTCAAGGCCCAAACATTGCCAAGCGCTCTGATGAAATTTCTCCAGAGCACATTTCAAAATTAAGTATAAAAGCCTCACAATTTCAAGTTACTGATTTCTTCCAATGTAGTGCAAGGACAGCAAGAAAATATTTTATTGGCTTCTTAAACCAATTCACCAAAATAAGACTTTTAAAACTGAATAATTCATTCAAATTAATCTTCAAGTCATGGCATAAGCTTAAGGGCAGTAGGTGTGGGTGAGGGTGACAAACAAGATTATTTGAATTCAGCCCAAGTTTGTGGTCTGTCAGGACTAGGGTAATATGTCAAATTTAAGACAGCTTCTCTGTGAAAAAAACAAAGTTAACAGTTCTGCAGATGAACTTGCATGCCTCATTTATTTGATGTAACTTTGGTAATGATCAATTTCGAGCAAGAATCCCAGGTTGCACTAATTAGTTTGCATAAATCTCTATTAGTGCCATTAAAATAGAAGTTTTTTCCTGAATTTGCACATGTATTCATTTCTATGTTTTGTTCAGCTATTTACTGCAGGAAAACACAGTGAGTCTTTGACATCTTGTTTCATTTAAGCCTTCAGCCTTTCCTTAGAAAATAGGTAATCATGGAATCTGAATGCCAGTTCTGAGATTTCAAACATCAAACACTAAGTGCTGAGCATTAATTCAATATAGACAACCCTACACAAGGAAGATGGTTTGTATCTTTTTTTTTTGTGAAACCACATTAGGCTTCTGTCATTAAAATCACATTTGGAAAAGGCTTGATGAAATGTCAGTCAAAGATCAGCCAAGAAATGTTAATGAATTAATTGCATGGATCCATGTAATCATGATCATAAGGAATGCAAATTCTGCAAAAACATTAATGCCATCTCTGCTTACTACTTCACCATTTTGGCAATGTCTTAAGAGGGATCCTTGCACAATGATAATATTAACTGTATACTTTCCAGGTCAATTGCCTTTTTGCTGCAGGACACAGCTGGAATGCAAATAAAACACTAGAACACTAGAATACTACAGCGCAGTACAGGCCCTTCAGCTCTCAATGTTATGCCAATCCATATATTCCTTAAAAAAAGTACTAAACCCACACTACCCCATAACCCTCTATTTTTCTTTCATCCGTGTGCCTGTCCAAGAGGTTCTTAAATACCCCTAAAGTTTTAGCCTCCACCACCATCCCTGACAAGTCATTCCAGTACCCACAACCCTCTGTGTAAAAAACTTACCCCTGATGTCTCCCCTAAACTTCCCTCCCTTAACTTTGTACATATGCCCTCTGGTGTTTGCTATTTGTGCCCTGGGAAACAGGTGCTGGCTATCCACCCTATCTATGCCTCTCATAATCTTGTAGACCTCCATCAAGACCAGAACTGAACACAATACTCTAAATGCGGTCTCACCAGAGATTTGTAGAGTTGCAACCTCTCTACTCTTGATCTCAATCCCCCTATTAATGAAGCTTAGCATCCCATAGGCCTTCTTAACTACCCTATCAACCTACTCAGCGACCTTGAGGAATGTAAGGATTTGAACCCGAAGGTCCCTTTGTTCATCCACACTCTTAAGTAATTGACCATTAATCCTGTACTCAGCCTTCTGGTTTGCCCTTCCAAAATGCATGACCTCACACTTATCTCGATTGAACTCCATCTGCCACTTTTCTTCCCAACTCTGCATCCTGTCTATATCCTCTTGTAACCTTTGACAACCACATCCACAGCTCCTCCAATCTTCATGTCATCCACAGACTTACTCACCCATCCTTCCGCCTCTTCATTCAGGTCATTTATAAAAATCACAAAGAGCGGGGGTCCCAGGCACTCCACTAGACACCGACCTCTAGGCAGAATACTTTCCCTCCACTACTACCCTCTGCTTTCTTCCTGTAAGCTAATTTTTTTATCCAAACAGCCAAGGTTCCACTGATCCCATGCCTCATGACTTTCTGGATGAGTCTCTCGTGGGGGACCTTGTCAAATGCCTTTCTAAAATCCATATAGACCACATCTACCACCCTACCCTCATCAATTTCTTTTAGGCTTTGACTTTGACTTTGACAAAGCCATGTTGACTATCCTTGAGTAGAATGTACTTCTCCAAATGCTCGTAGATCCTATCCTTAAGAATCCTTTCCAATAGTTTGCAGACCACTGACGTAAGAATCACCAGTCTATAGTTCCCAGGATTCTCCCTATTACCTTTTTTAAACAGGGAACTACATTTGCTATTCTCCAACCCTCCGACACCTCCCCTGCAGCCAAAGAGGATTCAAAGATCATAGCTACTGCTCCAGTGATCTCTTCTCTCACTTCCCACAGCAACCTGGGGTGTATCATGTCCGGCCCTGGGGACTTAACAATCTTGATGTTTTTAAGATCCAACACTTCTTCTTCCTTAATCTCCACATCGTCCAGCACACAGGCCTGTTCTATTTTGATCTTACCCTGATCAAGGTCCTTTTCACTTTTGAATATTGAAGCAAAGTATTCATTTAGAACCTCCCCAACCTCCTCTGCCTCCAGGCACATGTTGCCTTCTTTATACTTTAGCGGCCCCACCTTCATTCTTCTCATCCTCCTGTTCTTCACATACGCATAGAACGCCTTGGGGTTCTCCTTAATCCTACAAGCCTTCTCATGCCCCCTTTGAGCTCTCCTAAGTCCTTTCTTTAGCTCCTTCCTGGCTACCCTATATTTCTCATGAGCCCCTCCTGCTTCCTGCTTCTTTATATCTAACATATGCTTCCCTCTTCCTCTTGACGAGTTGCCTCGCATGTTTCGTCAGTCTCGGTTCCCTTTTCCTACCATTTTTTCCTTGTCTCAGTGGGACAAACCTATCCTGAACCCAGCACATGTGGTCTCTAAACTTCCTCCACATTACTTCTGTGCTTTCACCCTTGAACATCTGTTTCCAATTTACTCTCGCTAGTTCCTGCCTCATCCCTTCATAGTTAGCCCTTCCCCAGTTAAACACTTTCCCATTTTGTCTGATTTTATCCCTTTCCATAGCTATGCTGAAGCTAAGGGAGTTGTGGTCACTCTCACCAAAATGCTCCCCCACCAAGGGGTCTGTCACCTGACCAGGTTCATTACCCAGAACTAGACCCAGTATAGCCTCTCCTCTTGTCAGCCGGTCCACATACTGTGTCAGGAATCCTTCTTGAACACACCTGACAAATTCAGGCCCATCTATCCCCCTTGCACTCAGGAGGTGCCAGTCAATATGAGGGAAGTTGAAATCACCCATAACTACTACCCCTGTATTTCCTGCACCATTCTAAAATCTGCCTGCTTATCTGCTAATTGCAGATTAGCCCCGAGGGCTAATTGGGGGCCCATAGACTACTTCCAGCACAGTGATTGATCCCTTCCTATTTCTGACTTCCACCCACACCAACTCAGTGGACACTCCCTCTGCAGCATCCTCCCTTTCTATAGTATTGATACTAACCCTAACCAGTAATGCTTCTCTCCCCCCCACCCCCTTTGCTACCTCCCATCCTATTCCTTTTAAGACAACTAAACCCCAGTACCTGCATCAACCAATCCTGCCCTTCCTCCAACCAAGTTTCAGTAACAGCCACAACATCGTAGTTCCACGTACTGATCCATGCTCTAAGTTCATCCTCTTTATTCCTAATACTCCTAACATTGAAATAAACATTTCATCCCCTTAACTGGCTACATTTATGTTTTGTCCCCTGCCTGTCCTTCCTCACCAACTCAGAACACATAGCATCATGCCATTGTCCTTCTACCCTAATCTGTGCACTTACATTCTGCTTCCCACCCCCCTGCCAAACTAGTTTAAACCCTCCCCAACAGCTTTAGCAAACCTGCCCACCAGGATATTGGTCCCTTTCCAGTTCAGGTGCAGCCTGTCCTTTTTGTACAGGTCAGACCTTCTCCAGAAGAGATCCCAATGATCCAGAAATCTGAACCCCTGCCCTCTGCACCAACTCTTCAGCCACACATTCATCTGCCATAACTTCCTGTTCCTACCCGCTCTGTCTCGTGGCACAGGCAGCAATCCCGAAATTACCACCCTTGAGGTCCTCCTTTTCAACTTCTTTCCTAACTCCCTATATTCCTTCTTCAGGACCTCATCCCTATTCCTATTTATGTCATTGGTCCCCACGTGGACCACAACATCTGGCTGCTCACCCTCTGTCCTGAGAATACAAAGAACTCGATCCAAGATATCGCGGACCCTGGCACCAGGGAGGCAACAGACCATCCAGGATTCTTGATCTCTCTGACAGAACCTTTCATCTGTCCCCCTAACTATCCAATCCCCTATCACTACTGCTCTCCTCTTTTCCCTCCTTCCTTTCTGAGCTGAGGGTCCAGTCTCGGTGCCAGAGAGATGTTCCATAATAAATTACTCAGCAAACACTGGTTGGAATACATTGGTCAATTGAAAGGTCATAGACTGGAAATGTTCATTCCATTTCCCTTTCCAAGGACGTTGAATGACTTCCATTTTTGGACTGTACTCTTAGCACAAGCGTAAATAGGAGAAAGTCAGCAGATGCTGGAAATCCAGAGCAACACATACAAAATGCTGGAAGAAGGTGAGTCAGCAACATCTATGTAAATTAATAGGTCGCTGACATCTCAAGCTGAGGCACTTTTACAGGCCTCTTAGCTTAATACAATAAGACATAGGAACAGAATTAGGCCACTCAGACCATCAAGTCTGCTGCGCCATTCCATCATGTCTGATCCCAGATCCCACTCTACCCCATACACCTGTCTTCTCACCATATTCTTTGATGTCCTGACCAATCAGGAAACAATCAATGTCCAGTTTAAATATACCCACCGACTTGGTCTCCACTGCTATCAGTGGCAGAGCATACCACAGTTTCATTACACTCTAGCTGAAAAAAAATCCTCCTTACCTCTGTTCTAAAAGGTTGTCCCTCAATTTGAGACTGTGCCCTCTAGTTCTGGATACCCCCACCATTATAAACATCCTCTCCACATCCACCCTATCTAGTCCTTTCAACATTTAGTAGGCTTCACTGAGATCCCCAAGCATTCTTCTAAATTCCAGTGAGTACTGGCCCAAAACTGCCAAACGCTCCTCATATGTTAATCCCTTCATTCCTGGAATCATCCTCGTGAACCTCCTCTGGACTCTCTCCAATGTCAACACATTCTTTCTGAGATATGGGGCCCCAAACTGTGGACAATACTCCAGTGCTGCCTGACTAGTGTCTTATGAACCTCAGCATTATCTCCTTATTCTATTCCCCTTGAAATAAATGCCAACATTGCATTTGCCTTCTTTACCACAGGCTCATCTGTAAACTAACCTTCTGAGAGTCTTGCATGAGGACTCCCAAGTCTATCGGCACCTCTGATGTTTGATTTTTCTCCCCATTTTGATAATATTCTGCACTATTGTTCCTTTTACCAAAATACATTTCCCAAACTGTATTCCATCTGCCATATTTTTGTCCATTCTTCCAATTTGTCCAAGTCCTGCTACAATTGCATTGCTTCCTCAGCACTACCAACTCCTTGTCAAATGCCTTCTGAAAAGCCAAGTAGATGACATCCACTGTCTCTCCTTTGTCCACCCTGCTTAGTTTACTTGGATGTTACACACTCGAAGAACTCAAACAGATTTGTCAGGCAAGATTTCCCTTTACAGAAACCATACTGACTTTAACTTATTTTATTATTAGTTTCCAAATACCCCAAAACCTTATCTTGATAATAGATTCCAATACTTTCCCAACCACTGCGTATAGGGTAACTGATCTATAATTTCCTTGCTTTTGCCTTCTTCCCTTCTTAAAAAGTGGAGTGACATTTGCAAACTTCCAGTCCTCTAGGACCAAGCCAGAATCAAGTAAATCTTGAAAGATTATGATCAATGCATCCGTTATCTCTTCAGCAACCTCTCTCAGGTCTCTGGAATGTAGTCCTTCTGGTCCAGGTGGCTTATCCACCTTAAGACCTTTCAGTTTTCCCAGCACTATTTCCTTTGTAATCACAATGACACTCACTCTTGCTCCTTGACACTCACAGACCCCGGAACACTGCTCGTGTCTTCCACAATAAAGACTGATACGAAGTACCCATTAAGTTCACCTGCCATTTCTTTGTGCCCCATGACTACTTCACCAGCATCATTTTCCAGTGGTCTAATATCATCTCTCACTTCCATTTTATTCTTTGTATAACTGAAAAAAACTTTTTGTATCCTGCATATTACCAGCTAGTTTGCCCTCAAATTCCATCTTTTCCCTTCTAATGGCTTTTTTAGTTGCCTTTTGTCAGATTTTATAAGCTTCCCAAACATTTAGCTTCCCATTCACTTTTGCTTCCTTATATGCCCTCTCCTTGGTTTTTATGTAGTCCTTAACTTCCCTTGTCAGCCACAGTTACCTACCCCTGCCATTTAAGAACTTCTTCCTCTGTGGGACACATCTGTCCTGCGCCTTGTGAACTATTCCCAGAAACTTCAGCCACTTCTGCTCTGCTATTATTCTCCAATCCACCTGGACAAGCTTCTCTTTCATGCCTCTGTAATTCCTTTTATTCCATTGTGATGCTGATACACGTGACTTATGTGTCTCCCTCTCAAATTGCAGTATGAATTCAATCATATTATGCTCACTGCCTCCTAAGGGTGCCTTCACATTAAGCTCCCTTATAAGATCTGGGTTATGCACAACACCCAATCTAAGACAGCCTTGAGCATAAGCTGCTCAAAAAAAGCCACCTCATAGGTAATCAACAAATTCCCTCTCTTGTGATCCAACACCAACCTGATTTTCCCAAAGCCCTTGCATACTGAAGTCCCCCATTACAATTGTGTCATTACCCATATTACATGCCTTTTCCAGCTTCCTTTCCAATCTCAACCCCACATCTTGGCTACTATTTAGAGGCCTATATATGATTCCCATAATGTTTTTTTTCACCCTTGCAGTTTCTTAACTTCACTCACAAAGGTTCAATTCTCTGACCTTATGTCACCTCTCTCTAAAGATGTAATTCAATCTCTTACCAATAGAGCCACACCACCGCCTATGCCTTCTTGCCTGTCCTTTTGTTACAAAGTATATCCTTTGATGTTAAACTCCCAACTATGGTCTTCTTCAGCCACGACCGAGTGAATCCCACAACATCATACCAACCAATCTCCAAATGAGCTACAAGTTCATCCACCTTTTACCGAATGCAACACACGCTTAAGTACAGCACCTTCAGTCCTACGTTCTTTGCCCCTTTTGAATTTTGCATCTGTGGTACAATTTAGCTCTTTGCTCTGTCTGCATTTGAAACCTTTGTCCTTCCTTACATTCATGTTAAAGCCATCATCTCCTTGTAAACTTGCTGGGTTATACTCAGCACCATCATATTGGTTAGAATGTCCCTACATATTAGTTTAAACCACTCCCAACAGCTGTAGTAAACCTGCCAGCAAGAATATCGGTCCCCCTCGGATTCAAGTGCAACCCGTCCCTTTTGTACACATCATACCTGCTTCAGAAGAGGTCCCAATTATCCAGAAATCTGAATCCCTGTCCCCTGATCCAATTGTTCAACCAAACATTTATCTGCCACCTCATTCTATTCCTATCCTTACTGTTGCGTGGCACAGGCAACAAACCTAAGATTACTTCCCTTGAGGTCCTGTTTCTCAGCTTCCTTCCTAACTCCCCATATTCTGCTTTCAGGACCTCCTCCCTTTTTCTACCTATGTCATTCATACCAATATGTACCATGACTCCTGGCTACCTACCTTCCCTTTTGAGGATATAGTGGACATGTTCAGAAACATCTTGGACCCTGGCACCTTGGAGGCAAACTAATATCCATGTTTCTTTATCATGTCCACAATAAGCATAAACTAATCTTCATCCAAGTATCATTGGCAACCAAGATGTTTTTACATCCTGACCTGGATCGGCACTGGGAAGAAAAGTAGGAAGAGCAATCACTCCTGCATTATGCTTATCACTGTTCTCCACAAAAAAATCTTCAACTAAAGGCAGCAAAGCAGGAGAAAATGACCCGCACATAGTTTTGTGCTGATGTGCAAAAGAACAGGTGGAACTCAGGATCCCACAGGAAAACGATTTCAAAAGAGCAATTATCATTCCTAAAACCTCTCCAACTAATTTTAAAATAAAATTAAAGAAAAAACTAGCAGAACTCATTGATGCAGGAAAAAAAAAAACAAACACACACAAAGTTTGAGCACAGAGGCATGGTTTGGGTGGGGGAAGAAATAAAATAGGAGCTCATGCCCAAAGAGGATTACATAGGCAGTTTGGGTTGCGTGACAAGGGGAGTGGGTGAGTCATCCTGTATAAAGATGGAATCAGGATTGTTGTGTATTTAATATTTCAATAATGTTTGAGTAAATTTGTATGTATATTGGTTGATTAAGCATTCCTGTTTCTTTAAATAATTCATTATGAGTTATATGTATATATACATGAACTGCATATGTCATCATGCTACCATGTGATAAGTATGCACCTTTTTTACAGTAAACTCGGTTAGACCCATATTTTGGACTCCTGTATCTTCCTGTGAATTATTTCAATGATTTGTAGTTATAAATCATAACAAACATTAAAACTGTGGCACTCCCGGGGGTGGGGGGGCGGGAACATAGTCAACAGCCCACCCCAGCATTCCTAATGACCAGCACTATTTAATATCCTTGTGTTAAAATGCTTCTTGTGGGATTACGGTGGGATGCTCAAGTTCTTTTATTGTTACATCTTAGGCTGGGTTATACAATTTTACATATGTGTGTTTATGGGTCACCCTGACTGTAACCACGGTGTGTGGTAATCTCTCCCCCTGTCTGTATGAGACTGAGCTGTCCTCTCCCTGGGTCATAGTGCCCAGTATGTTTTTATATTTATCACAATAAAAATGGTTATTGAGTTAAATGAGCTTCCTTGTTTGTCATTATGGACCAAATACTCACCACAATATTCTTAAGCTGGAAAACTGATATGAATGGGCAGACAATCGATGTTCCAGCTAAAGAATGAAAGAGCGATTTTACTCCCCAAAATCAGCTCTGACAAACAAGACCATAAGACAGATTAGGCCATTTGGCCCATTGAGTCTGCTCCATCATTCCATCATAGTTGAATTATTAAACCCTCTCAATCCCATTCTCCATAACCTTTGATGACTTGACTGATCAAAAATCCTATCAACTGCCACCTTAAATACATCCAGTGACCACAGCTGTCTGTGGCAATGAATTCAATTCCACAGATTCACCACTGTCTTGCTAAAGAAATTCCTCTTCATCTCTGTTACAAATGAACATCCTTCTATTCTGAGGCTGTGCACTCTGGTCCTAGAATCCCCCACTATTGGAAACATCCTCTCCAGATCCACTCTATCTTGGCCTTTAAATATTTGATATATTTCAATGAAATTCCTTCCCCCCCCTTTCTTCTAAACACCAGAGATTACGGACCCAGATCCATTAAACACTCCTCATTAACTGTTTCATTCCTGAAATCCTTCTTGGAAACCCCCTCTGTACCCTCACCAATGCCAGCACACCTTTTCTTAAATAAGGGGCCCAAAAACTGCTCATAATACTCCATGTGGTCTGAACAACACATTACAAAGCCTTATAGTCCTCTTGATATGAAAGCTACCATTGCATTTACCTTCTCTGCCAATGACCCAACCTGCAAGTTCATGTTTAAGGACTCCTAAGTCCCATTCCACCTCTGATTTCTGTATTTTCTCCCAATATACAATATAATTTATGCTTTTATTCCTTCTACCAAAGTGCATGACCATACACTTTCCTACACTATATTACATCTGCCATTTCTTTACCCATTCTGCTAAGCTGTTTAAGTCCTTCTGCAGGCTCCCTGCTTCCTCCAAGCTACATGTCACTCCATCTATCTTCGTAACTTCCACAAAGTTAGTCATCAGCCATCAATTCCGTCATCCAAATCATTGATATATAACGAAAAACTTGCAATCCCAACACCGACCCTTGTGGAACACCGTTAGTCACCAGCAGACAACCAGAAAAGGCCCCCTTTATTCCCTCTGTTCGCCTCCTGCCAGTCAGCCAATCTTCTATCCATACCAGTACCATTCCTGTAATACCATCTGACTTTTTATTTTGTAAACTGCCTCATGTATGGCACCTTGTCAATGACCTTCTGAAAATTCAGGCATCCAACATCTACTGACTATCCTTTGTCTATCCTGCCTGTTATTTTGCCAAATAATTCCAACAGATTTGTCATGCAAGACTCCCCCTTAAGAAAACCATGTCGTCTTTGGTCTATTTTATCACGTAACTCCAAGTATCCTGAAACCTCATACTTATTAATGAACTCCAACATCTTCCTAACCACTAAAGTCAGACTAATTGGTCTAATATTTCCCTGCCTTTTGCCTCCCTCCTTTTTTAAAATGTGCAGTGACATTTGTAATTTTCCAATCCTCCGAAACCATTCCAGAACCTAGTGATTTTTGAAAGATCACTCCTATTGCCTCCACAATTTTTTCACTTACATCTTACAGAATCCTGCAGTGTAGTCCATCTGGTACAGGTGAATTATCTACCTTCAGGCTTTTCAGCTTCCCAAGCAACCTCTCCTAACTAATAACGACAGTCATTTCTGCCCCAACAATCTTGAATTTCTGGCATACTGCTGGTGTCTTCCACAGTGAAGACTGACACAAAATACTTATCATGTTCGGCCAGCATGCCTTTGTCCCCCATTACTACCTCTCCAGCATCATCTTCCAGTGGTCCGATATCTACTCTTGCCTGTTTTAAGTTTTTTATATCTGAAAAAACTTTGTGTCTTCTTTTATATTATTGGCTAGCTTATCTTCTCATTTTATCTTTTCTCTCTATATGGCTTTTTTAGTGGCCATTTTTTTAAAGCTTCCCAATCCTTTAACATTCCTCTAATTTTTATTGTTGGATTATTTCTGAACTGTACATCAGCACATAGCTGTTTGTGAAAGTGGAGAGTTATAAATTCAGCACATTAATCAGAAAATGAGGGAAAACAGCAAGTAATTACATTAATATGCTGAAAGACACTGTGACTTTGGAGAGCCCAAGAACACACACAAGGTATAGTTGTGTCTAGATTACAGTCTAAAGGTCAATGGAATCCTGTCTTAGCAGTTAGGTACAAAGAGTCCCACATTACATGACTCTTGGATGGCAACATGTATGCAGACAGCAGCCAAGAAAGCAAAGGAAGTCTGTCCTTTGGCAGCTACAAATGTAACAGTGGCCTACAATGCAAGAATCCCTAAGATCTGGTCCAGCAACAGAGTCAGCATTATTTGAGTACAAGTGATATAAGTCAGAGCTATAGATCTATCAGCACTCATTGATCACACAATTGTTCTTCAACAAAGCCAAGCACTATTCATGCCAGAAGAACAAAAACAGAGCAGACAGCTGTAAATCAAAACACAAGACAACAGGTAAGAGCTCTGTTTGTAACACAACTCAGCGCAGATGAAATGGGTTTCTCATTTTTTAAAGGTGAAAATAAGTTTTTTGAAACTTGCAAATTATTATAACCATTGCTGAATTTGCTTTCTATGACATCTAAGGTAACACCATGCTATAATGTGAGGCAATAAGACTTTAAAGGTCATGATTCTGACTGATGACATGTCATTAATGATACAGATTTCTGGAGCTAGAGGTTGCTCTATAATGAGTATGATACCTGTGACAAGAGCATCAGTCACTTGCATGTTGTAAGGAACATGGTCCACCTCAAAGTTTAAATAGAAGCATTGCATGGATTGCAAATAGAAGATCACCTGGATTCTTCAATGCACAATGTCCTTTGCCGGCCAGTCACATGAAACAGCAGGGCAATGAACTGTTCCCAACAGAGTCAACATCCACTGAAGAGGGCCTGGGGCAATTTAAAATTAATTGGAATGTCATTTTCAGCAGGAAAACATATTACATTTTTTAGAATATGATAACATCTTCAAAGATAATTACATAGGCACTATCCTGAGATGAGGAAGATGAAGATGGCACCCTTTACCAACTTGTCCAAATAGAGGGGCGTCCTTTTAGAACAGAGATAAGGAGGAATTTCTTCAGCCAGAGAGTGATGAATCTGCGGAATTCTTTGCCAGAGGCAGCTGTGGAGACCAAGTCTTTATGTATATTTAAGGCAGAGATTGATAGATTCTTGATTAATCAGGGCCTGAAGGGATACGGGTGAAGGCAGGTGGAAAATTGAATCAGCCATGATGAAATGGTGGAGCAAACTCGATGGGCCAAATGGCGTAATTCAGCTCCTATATCTTATGGTCTTTTGGGTCTTCGGGCTTGATTATCCACATAGTGAGATCTAAGTTTTCCTTTTACATTGGAGTTCTACGTATTTGTACACAGCTTGACATGGATGATGACAAAAATACCTTATACCCTGATATACTGTACATTCAGGATCCTCCTTTAATGTTAAGCACTACATAAGAGTCAGTCCACTCTATTTCCCAAAGCTTTGTTGAGGATCCCTACAACCCATCTCTTTCAAAATCTCTTTGACCCACTTCCAACAGGAAGGAGTTACAGAAGCTTCAGGACGAATACTTCCAGACCGGGTATCAGATTCTCCCCCTCAGGCGAATACCCTGCCACCACCAAGGTCTCATCACTAGAGCAGTGAACTGTTCACTGTTTAATTGTGCTGCACTTTACTACATGCATTTTGAATTATATTTTATTAACTTATTTATAGAATCAGAATCAGGTTTATTATCACTGGTGTGAAATTTGTTAAATAGTATAATATCTTGGTTTGTGTGCTGTGTATGTTGTGTGGATGCACCATGGTCCAGAGGAACGCTGTTTCGATTCATTGTATATATGTACACTCAGATGACAATAAACTTGAACTTGAACTTCTACTGATCCACCACCAGCAGCACAGGATAGGCCTGGCCCTCGGCCCACTATGTTGGGCCAAAAGATTATAAACAATTCATAAAATCAAGATGTTCTCCTAAGAGCTACAGTTAGAAACCATAATTGATACCTTTTGCAAAATGTACAGAAGCAACTCCACTAAAGTAAAGGTAGCAATATCATTACACCAAATGAAGAATAAGAAATAGAATTGGACTGATGCACAAAAGAAAGCAATTAATCAATGTAATCGCAGGGTGCTCCACAAATCTCTACCAGTTCATTACACACATTGAAATCCTCCAATCCAGCATGAAATGTTTCACTTTAACAGTATTGGCACCATTAGCGCATGTGTTATGTATGACGGTCAGGAATTTTTACAGCATTTGTTCTGCATACACTTAACAAAGGTGAAAGCAGCCATGTGCAATTAAGAACGAAGTGGAAGCAATTATCATCAACACAAAGTTATGCTATCAGTTCCTATTGAACAGCCCTTGTTCTTAGAGATCACAACCATAATAAAGGTCCTAAAGCAATGATTCCTCATTAGCAAATTACCAGGATGCAATGGTGGGCAGTTTTGCTGTTGCAGTGTGATGTCAAAATGAATGCTGTTTATCAATGCAAAATGTAATTGATGGTCTGTCTTGTATATAGGTCATTGGAGACTCCATCTTCCTCTCTCCCCAACTTCACTGAACATCCCAACTCTCCCCTCTCCACTGACACTACCAGTCCCACCTCCCCAATCCCAGCTCTTATCTGTACCGGGTCTTCACCATCCCCTCCAACTTTCCCTTCTCTGAGGTAGAACATTCTGTCCTCAGTAAGGGCTTCAACTTTGTCCCCCTACGCCCACACCTCAGTGAGTTCCGTGACACTGAGCTCTTCTTCCGCATCTCCATCCCATGCCTACTTCTTTGGCAAGAACTTTCCAGTCTGTACTGATGACCACTTTTCCCATCTTCAACCCTCCTTCTCTTCCTGGACACCACACTCTGGACTTTTGCCTGCTCTGGCTCATTTTATTGCCAACTGCCAATGGGACATCAACCATCTCAACTTCACCTCTCCTCTCTCCAATTCCCTCACTCCTTCCAAACACTCTGCATCAATTTCTCAAACTTACAGTAATGCACCCCCTTTCCATTCCCCATTTTCCCCCCCTCTCACCTCATCTCTTTCCCTGGTGCTCCCCCTTTTCTTTCTTTCATGGTCTTCTGTCTTCTCCTATCAGATTCCCCCTTCTCCAATCAACTTTCCAGCTCTTTATTTCATCCCTCCTGATTTCACCTATCACTTTGTGTTTCTTCCTCCTCTACACCCACCTCTAACTCTGACTCCTCATCCTTTTTTCTCCAGTCCTGATGAAGGGTCTCGGCCCAAAAGTTCGACTGTGCTCTCTTCCATAGACTCTGCCTGGCCTGCCGAGTTCTTCCAGTATTTTGTGTGTGTTGCTTGGATTGTTTTGATACCGCGTTGATTTTTACACTGCAACTTGTACATAGAACAGTGCAGCACATTACAGGCCCTTCGGCCCACAATGTTGTGCCAACCCTCAAACTCTGCCTCCCATATAACCCCCCACCTTAAATTCCTCCATATACCTGTCTAGTAGTCTCTTAAACTTCACTAGTGTATCTGCCTCCACCACTGACTCAGGCAGTGCATTCCATGCACCAACCACTCTCTGAGTAAAAAAACTTCCTCTAATATCCCCCTTGAACTTCCTACCCCTTACCTTAAAGCCATGTCCTCTTGTATTAAGCAGTGGTGCCCTGGGGAAGAGGTGCTGGCTGTCCACTCTGTCTATTCCTCTTAATATCTTGTACACCTCTATCATGTCTCCTCTCATCCTCCTTCTCTCCAAAGAGTAAAGCCCTAACTCCCTTAATCTCTGATCATAATCCATACTCTCTAAACCAGGCAGCATCCTGGTAAATCTCCTCTGTACCCTTTCCAATGCTTCCACATCCTTCCTATAGTGAGGCGACCAGAACTGGACACAGTACTCCAAGTGTGGCCTAACTAGAGTTTTATACAGCTGCATCATTACATCGCGTCTCTTAAACTCTATCCCTCGACTTATGAAAGCTAACACTCCATAAGCTTTCTTAACTAGCCTATCTACCTGTGAGGCAACTTTCAGGGATCTGTGGACATGTACCCCCAGATCCCTCTGCTCCTCCACACTATCAAGTATCCTGCCATTTACTTTGTACTCTGCCTTGGAGTTTGTCCTTCCAAAGTGTACCACCTCACACTTCTCTGGGTTGAACTCCATCTGCCACTTCTCAGCCCACTTCTGCATCCTATCAATGTCTCTCTGCAATCTTCGACAATCCTCTACACCAGGGGTGTCAAACTCATTTTAGGTCACGGGCCAGATTGAGCAAAATGCAGCTTCATGCGGGCCGGATCAGTCGGATGCGTGCAAACGCAGCTTTCGTTGCCTCCGTTTTTTCAGCCTGCTCTCATGTGTCTCAGTCTCTGCTATAACTACAAAGTGTTCCACTTTACAAATTCCGTTTCTTATGAAGAAGACTGCCGAATAAACACTAAAAACCCTGAAAACCTGGTACTTGAATAAACTCAGCATTAGCCATATCATACGCCATAGGCGCTTCGATTACTGGGGCCAGCTTTAATAGTAATTAGATATTATCTCGCGGGCCAAAGATAATTCCACCGCGGGCCTTGAGTTTGACATATATGCTCTACACTATCTACAACACCACCAACCTTTGTGTCTTCTGCAAACTTGCCAACCCACCCTTCTACCCCTACATCCAAGTCGTTAATAAAAATCACAAAAATTAGAGGTCCCAGAACAGATCCTTGTGGGACACCACTAGTCACAACCCTCCAATCTGAATGTACTCCCTCCACCACAACCCACTGCCTTCTGCAGGCAAGCCAATTCTGAATCCACCCTGGCCAAACTTCCCTGGATCCCGTGCCTTCTGACTTTCTGAATAAGCCTACCATGTGGAACCTTGTCAAAAGCTTTACAAAAATCCATGTAGATCACATCCACTGCAATACCCTCATCTATATGCCTGGTCACCTCCTCAAAGAACTCTATCAGGCTTGTTAGGCATGATCTGCCCTTTAGAAAGCCATGCTAACTGTCCCTGATCAGACCATGATTCTCTACATGCCCATAGATCCTATCCCTAAGAATCTTTTCCAACAGCTTTCCCACCACAGACGTAAAGCTCACTGGTCTATAATTACCTGGACTATCCCTACTACCTTTTTTGAACAAGGGGACAACATTCGCCTCCCTCCAATCCTCCGGTACCATTCCCGTGGACAACAAGGATATAAAGGTCCTAGCCAGAGGTTCAGCAATCTCTTCCCTCACCTCGTGGAGCAGCCTGGGGAATACTCCATCAGGCCCCGGGGACTTATCTGTCCTAATGTATTTTAACAACTCCAACACCTCCTCTCCCTTAATATCAACGTGCTCCAGAACATCAACCTCACTCATATTGTCCTCACCATCATCAAGTTCCCTCTCAGTGGTGAATACCGAAGAGAAGTATTCATTGAGGACCTCGCTCACTTCTACAGCTTCCAGGCACATCTTCCCACTTTTATCTCTAATCGGTCCTACCTTCACTCCTGTCATCCTTTTGTTCTTCACATAATTGAAGAATGCCTTAGGGTTTTCCTTTACTCTACTCGCCAAGGCCTTCTCATGCCCCCTTCTTGCTCTTCTCAGCCCCTTCTTAAGCTCCTTTCTTGATACCCTATATTCCTCAATAGACCCATCTGATCCTTGCTTCCTAAACCTCATGAATGCCGCCTTCTTCCACCTGACTAGATTTTCCACCTCACTTGAGCCCCATGATTCCTTCACCCTACCATTCTTTATCTTCCTCACCAGGACAAATTTATCCCTAACATCCTGCAAGAGATCCTTAAACATTGACCACATGCCCATAGTACATTTCCCTGCAAAAACATCATCCCAATTCACACCCGCAAGTTCTAGCCTTATAGTCTCATAATTTTCCTGTCCTCTCTGATTGTATCCTTTTCCATGATAATGCTAAAGGCCAGGGAGCGGTGATCACTGTCCCCCCAAATGCTCCCCCACTGAGAGATCTATGACCTGACCCGGTTTGTTACCTAACGCTAGATCTAGTATGGCATTCCCCCTAGTCTTGTGATGAGGTCTTCCCAATTAGAGCAACACAGATGGCTCAGGCAACTCAACAAGCACAATTACTAATGCATGTCAACCAAATACACTTTAAGATAATGGCCCAGCACGGACAAGTGTCCAACTCAGGACTTACAGACCAATTGAAGAAAAAAATAAAGATATACCTATTGGAGTACAAGGCAATGCTTTGAAGTAACTTGAAATAATTTCAACTGGATATTAAAATAACCAAACCAGCAAACATATTCAATTCTCTGCAAAAGGGCTGTAGTGATATAGTCCAAAAAAAGCTATGTTGTTTCTAATAGAAATAATAAGTGTTCAATTGATTGACCCAAAAGCAAGTATCATACATGACTACATGAAGGTACTTCCGCATTGTCACAGAGTCAAGAGTTGTATAGCACAGAATACAGGCCCTTTGGGCCGATGTGTAAAATTGAATCCTGAGAGCTACACAACAGCAGATCAGGCCGGGAAGTTGCAAGTTTTTCATTTCAAGGAACCAGAACATTGTCAAAAGGAGATAGGGTGAGGCTGCATGTGTAATCTTACTTTTGAAGACAGTTATCAGTAAGTTTTTCAAATGTATTGTATGCTAATAAGTAAATTACTTGCACTAGATGTTGGGTGTTTTGCTATTAGACTAAAGTACACATCCTTCACATGGGTTTCCCAGTGACATTACTGTGTCTAAGCACAGTTTAGGAACCATCTCCTACAGAGGAGGGACCAACTGGAAAGGCGAAAAACTCAATAAAAAGAAACTACCAGACTGGAATTGTTAATAAACAAGGACATTGAAGAGCAAGCTGAGCAGAGCAGAATCAAGGTATGAATATAAATTTGCGAACACAGGTTTGTCGACCAAACATTGGATGGTGTGGAGGAAACTGCAAAGAAAGTAAATATTTATTTTTCTCTCTGAAAGGTATAAAAAATGTAAGATTAAAACCTCAGATTTAAAGAAACAGTTGTGAATAGTGGTATTTCGACAAAATAATGAAGGAGCAATAGTTTCTAAAGGAAGTAGTTTAATGTAATCCTGTTGTCATGCATGAAATATCTTTCATAAGTAATACAATTTCAGCAAAAGTACTAGTTTTAGGGGCAACAGCAGGTGCCAAGGAATATATTATGCATGGAATCACAGACTGAAGGTTGGGAACAAAAGCTGCAGCAGGAAATGTTTAAGACCACAGCTGACAGTGGGGCTCAGTATGGGACTACCTGCCTTGTTTTGTGGAAGGAGAAGGGGGTGGAGAAAGTGTGAGAAAATGAAGCCCTATTTCTCTATCAAGGCTCCTAGTAATGGATGTATTGGTAGGTCAGAAATTTGGTGATTTCGCATTCAGTTCCAAGGGCTGTTGATGGATTAGAGGACAAGACTGGGTGGAGACAATTACCCAAAGGATTAAAAAGTACATTACAGTCGGCCCTCCTTATCCGCAGGGGATTGGTTCTGGGACCCCTCGCGGATACCAAAATTCGCAGATGCTCAAGTCCCTTATTTAACCTGGCTCAATGCAGTGGACCTTAGGACCCAGCAGAACCCCAGACCTTATTTAACGTGTCTCAGTGCGGTGGACATTAGGCACCAGAGCTCTGAATGTGCAGTGTTTTCGTTCACGAAAATAATCACGATCACAATTGAAAATAAAGTGGAAATAATAAAGCGATTGGAAAGAATTGGAAAAGCGTCAGGCTACGTCGGTCAACGATCGGAAAAATTTTAGAGGATAAAGTGAGAAAGGCTCTGCCCCGATGAAAGCTACAATTATTACTAAGCAACGCAGTGGTTTAATTTTTGGGTTTTGGGGGATTGGGTTTTTGATCCTCCACATCAACCCAGCACAGTGGACAGCACACTCGGGAGCAATCTTCCGTTCCCGAGCCCGGCACTGAAACATACGTTCTTAAGTGTTTTATATGCATAGAAAGGTAAAATATATACTATATACTAAGACAAACGTTTGACTAACTGACACTAAATAATACCGGATGTACCTGTTCCAACTTACTTAGTAAGAGAACTTCTGACATTTTTCGATCCCGATGCACGATAACCCACGCACATCCTCCCGTATACTTTAAATCATCTCTAGATTACTTATAATACCTAATACAATGTAAATGCTATGTAAAATGGTTGTTATACTGCATTGTTTAGGGAATAATGACAAGAAAAAATAGTCGGTATATGCTCGAACAACAAGTGCTGAAAGAGCACTTCCGGGTTTTCGCGATTCGCAGTTGGTTGAATTCGCACATGCGGAATCCGCGGATGAGGGCCGACTCTACATATATTTGCAAGGAATGTTAGAGTGAATTTTGGGTTTAGCACATTTACATTTAGCAAATAACTTTGGCTACCAATCTTCACATCTGAATATATACTGTGGATTTAATTTGGAGTGCAGCTCTGAACAATGGGCTCGTAAAAGTCATGAATCCCTGACCAGACAATGCTGATTAAAATTCAGTTGCATGTCTGGGGTATGGGTGTGAATCAGGAGATGTGAAGTTTGTGTGTAGTTTCAAAGAGAGCATTGTCCATACTTTGTAAATGTGGATGTGTCCTTTGATGTCTCACACATAAAATATCAAGCCGCAAGCTGGGCCAGTGGAACCAAAAGCATCTCCATTAGATGCTTGCTGTACCTTGTTTTGTATCTAGCAGTATTTTTCTCTGATGACATTATTCATGCAACAAAAGGGGCCAAATATAGGGCCACACTATTATAAAAATCATTTCTGCTAAGTATCCAAATTATCTGTTTTTTGTATTAGAGAGACTAATTTCGTGAGCAATGCTCAGAAGTCAGATCTGATGTAAAGTGTTTCTCATGTGCAAAGTACATAATTGAATTTCCATTGTTTTGCTAAAAAAGAACAGATGATGGTGATTGCATTTTACTCCGGAGGAAAAGGGATTTTCCTCTGTAACGCAATAAAAGGCATTATAACAGTGAATTTCACGGCATATGCACGCAAAGACACACTTAACAGGATAAATAAGGGGCAACCAGTAAATGCAGTATATCTGGGTTTTCAAACTGCAAATTGTTTCTAGAAAGTTTTCTTATTAAAAGGCATTTCATATTATCATGAAATTATAGGCTGACTTACTATTGTAAAGTTCAAAATTGTACATTTATATTGTATGTTAAATATACTATTTCTTTTGATATATAATGAAATACATTTTACACTATTAAGTTGTATGATTATATGTTGCAGGGGTAGTTAGCTACATGTAGTATGAAGTACCTTTGTTGAAATAATTATTTTTTACATTAACTAAACCATCCAGTCATGTACAATGTTAATATTTCTTGTATGGTAATCTAAATGACTTAGGTTATTGCCTTTCATTCCCCAAAATATACTTACATACACTTCAATCAAAAGAATCAACATTTTCTTAGTTAATTATTTTTCATCAGTGCTGAAGGAACCAAATATCCCAAGATGGAATAAAACAAACAACAAATGCTGAAATTCTTAGCAGAACAGTTGCAGAAAGAGTATTCAGGTTTTGAGTCAGAATGAAGACTCTTAAACCAGAAACACTGGTTCTGTTTCTCTTCTATCTGCTCTATTCACATTTTGCGGAATGTTATGATTTTATTTCTGGTTTCTGACATCTGTATTCATTTGATTTTCAGCACAAGATGGGCGAGTAGGTTTTAAATATCTGTGGCCATACAGAATATAGTTTTGCTCAAAGGCCACAAGCATAAATATCAGACCCATTTTTCTCCACTGATTCTATCTATTATTTCCAGCACTTCAGTTGTTGTGGTAGACCCAGATGATGTAACCTGCCCACATTTTTAAGTGGCATTGGAGCACTCTGAACACGGTAGAGAATAAACTTACTCAATCCATTTCATCGCTACTGCCATCCTGATACCCTCCACAACTTCTGGTAAGATGGTGGCAGTTGGTCACAGTAGCCTCTTTGGGTCCAGAAAATGCTACAAATGTGTGTTTTAAATGTTTTTCTTGTGATTGCAAGATTCTATTCGACATAGGTAATATAAAATACTGCAAGTCAGATTGATTGGAGAGTCCGATGGCGGGGGGACTGCGTGGCCTCACTTGTTGCACAGAACAGGCCCTCTTGCTGCAGTATTGTCTGCTACACCCACCCAGGGGAAGAGGTGGTGGGGGTGGTGTGGGAGAGGTCAGAGATGCAGCGAATGCGCTGGAATCCATGCTGGGCTGGGGGCTGGACCTCCCATTGGTACTGCTCTCCAGTGTTCGCTCCCCAGAAGACAAGCTGGATCATCAGCGGCCGACCCAGCACGATACAAGCTGATTTGCCTGCTCCTGCAGTTGACCCAGCATGACAGAATTTGATTTGCCTTCATCTGCAGATGACCCAGTACGCAATGAGGAACTGCAACTGCATACTTGACCTTACAGAAATGAGGCTCTATAGTCAGGCACCATCAATCTTGAGGCCATGCCACTCAGGGCCCAGTGCTAATATTATTTTTGTGAGTATATGTACTATTGTAAGTGTATGTGCATTGCTCTGTGTGTGACTCTATGCATTGTGTTTTTCACCTTGGTACCACAGGAACGCTGTTTCATTTAGCTGTGTACATGTATATGGCTGAATGACAATTAAACTTGAAACTTAACTTGAACAAGAGATCACAATATTCTCATAATGGTGTCCAAACATGGCTTGCAATATTTTTCTGTTAATAGAAAAGAAATATTTTCATGCTGATTAACTACCAATAACATGGGACTGAATAATGGGAGGCCAAATCTCCTGTCCTTGCAAAATTGCAGATAAAAAGGCATGCTAATCGTTATTCAAAATTCATAAAATTCTTTCAATTGTGAAGCAAAAGTGACAGCTACTGGAACGCTCATTAATTTTGTGTCCCCTTGATATCACATTTTGATTTGGTTAATTCTTCACACCCTTCATTATTCTACTATTGTCAGACATTATTGCATTAAAGCACTGGATAAATTTCACGCTTTCAACTTTCCTGGAAAAATGGTCAATGGCTCCGAAACAGCTTACTGAAAATGAGAATTCTGCATAGCCTGCTGATGAAATATATGCTTTGAACTAATGAATTGTAACATATAACATTCTTTTGCATTCAGCACAAGTTTTTAATGCAGCCCATCTTTCTCACCAAGGAAGCCAAAGATCCAAACATCAGCTGTAAATTATCATTGATGTGTTGCTTGTCACTTGACTTGTCACTTTCAGGATATATGTCACTGTACTGAATACTGGCAAATAAGTCCTCAAATAAGTTATATTGGAATGGCACATAATTGTTTCAACAAATTTTGCAAAATTATTTTTAGCTTTGAAGATTCTGAAGGACAAAAACTACCAAAGTTATTCCACTGATAACTCCATGGAAGAACAGTCAGAAAATAAAACTGCAATACAGATGTTTTTAAAAATATGCACCACAGGATTGGGGTTACAAATTCAAATAAGTCAAATAATTTTATGTAAATTGTAGCATTTTTAATCCTTTCTAATCAGGAGAAGGTTTATCTCCTGCTGGGCAGTTTCAGCATATGATTGACTGTGTCCTTGTCTACAACTTAGCATGTTTCAACTTTCCTCACCCAATTCCTGATAATTTACAATTTCAGAAGTTGTCCGAGCAGACAGAACAAGTTTTGACAAAATTATCTTTTCCATACAAATAAACCTAATTGCCTAGATATTCTGCAAATAAAATAGGTAAGGTTGCTAACTGAAAAACAAAATATATTCAGAAGTCTCATGAAAGGTTCAATAAATACTGATTCTCTGGTTAACATCAATATAAACGCAACCTAAAATTGATGCACTATTTTCAATTTGTCAGGAATAATGGGTGCATCTAACTCACTTATCTCATTATTGCAGAGATAGATAGCTACTTAAAGGCTTACCACTGGTAGATGGGAATACAGAATTAATATTGCAATCAGATCAAGCATAACCTTATTAAAAGGTAGAGTGGGTTCAAGGGGCCAAGCACACCTAAACTATAATTATTTGTTAATTCCATTGTCCACACAAGGCTTAGCCTTCCTAATGGAAGAACTCTCATTTTCAGCACTCAAGACTTCCTATCTTCTCATTTAAATATACATTGGTTACTTTTTTTTATTATTTTATATCTGCATAAATTAAACTGTGCTTGCCACCCATTAGCCCAAAATCCTGACACATTACTGTTTCATGACAAAGCCGCAACAATAGCCAAGAGAGATTTTTAAAAATGTGGTCATGTGCTGAATCTCTAGTAACCCAAGGGACAAAATAACATGCTTTATATGAAAGCACATTCAATTTTTCTTTGAGAGTCATCAATAGTGGCATCAGCACTGGACTTCAAGGCAGACGGTCCTAAGTTCTAATCCAGCCAGGTCCCAACCTGGGCAGCAGCAGCATCTGCACGGAAGAAAGGCCTGGCAACCTACTTGGGTATCTTGCCACAAAACCCTATGGATAACTACACTATCTCAAGAGTTGACGATGATTCAACTGCACTCAATAACAACACCGTTTTGGAACCTTGGAATTTGAAATTTCAGATGCTCCTAGCACGTGCTACATACATTGCCAACCAACAGTCCATACAGAGGTGTTTTAAAATTAAGTTACACTGGTTCCCAGCAGGACCTCAATGCATAGTTTATAGCTGCCTGATCATTGCCATGCTGACCACTGGAACACCAATCAATGCAAAGAGCACTCTCTCCATGGCAACCACAGTAGACCAGTAGAAAAAGCTGCCACAAAGTTGAGAAAGCCTATCGTCTCAAGGTTTATCTGAATTGAATTGACTTTATTTCTTACATCTTTCACATACATGAGTCAATATAGCTTAGAAATACAATTGTGTCAGCGTGAATTAATCAGTCTATTGGCCTGGTGAAAGAAGCTGTCCCAGAGCCTGTTAGTCCTGGCTTTAATGCTGCAGTACCATTTTTCGATGGTAGCAGCTAGAACAGTTTGTAGTTGGGATGATTCAGGTCCCTAGTAATCCTTCGGGCTCTTTTTATGCACATGCTGCTGTAAATGTCCTTAATAGTGGGAAGTTCAGATCCACAAATCTTCAGTGTCCCTAGATGACACCTACATAATAAATTTCCATACTCCAAGGATCATTTGGCACTGTGAGATGCCATCTGATAGAAGACCAGTGATTGCAATGTGCAGCTCAGATTCAACGTCAGAACAGATGCAATCAGTGAAAGGAGCTCCAGTCAACTATCTATACTGACCATTGTAAAGCAGGACTTTGATGTGTCTATGTGGATCCTTCAGCCAATGCCCTAAACCTGGTGCAACATATTCCTGGCCATCTAATGTGAGGAAACAGACTTTCCTTCAACCTGTGTTGAAGTAAATGTACACTGCACATGTGATCAGATCTATGTCCAATAGCAGCCATGTGAAGGGGCACCAGAAACAGAAATAACTGGGTCCACTTCCCAATAGCTGCATATCAACACAGGAGCTAACACAACTAGCATAAAACATGCACAATATGTTGAAAAACTCAACCCATGTGCCTATATTTGTTTATAAATCATGGTCTGCAACCACATGCTGGTGGTGCATCACAACCCTTATTTACACCTAGCAATGCATTTGTTTGCAAGCAGTACAAAAAGCTATGCATTTACACTGGCTTTGTTCATTTTATTTTGAAAGTCAATCAAGGGATAGAGATATCACTGCCCCAAATAGGAATAGTCAAGTCAACTATGTGGATTGCTTTGGAATCACATATAACCAGAGAGTGTATGGATGTAAGATGGAATTTTGTAATAATCCAGCACATTAATGGTTACTGTAGCACAGATTTGTTTTTTAACTTCACAAAAGAATATGCACAAATTTAAAAAACTCATCACAAGCATGTTCCTTCAGGAGCAATTCATTTAGCTTAAAGAGCTGGAAATTAAATAAATGCAGTGCCAAATTCAGTCTTATCAAATTTCCTCTGTTGTCATAATTTGTTACTGGCTAATTTTGTATCTGGTGTACCCTGACCTGCTTTGATGGGAATTGCTAGTTAAATTAATAAGAAACATTTTCCATTTCCATCAGATCCGTGCATTTTCCAGAACACACTCTGCACTAACATCCCTTCTCTTGAAATGCATTATCCTAGCTGAGTACCAAATCAGTTAACACAGCAGTCTGGTAGAAAAGAAATTGGATAAATGGAGGACTAATTCACTTGACATTTCCAAAGAACTGTGGGTGCAAATCCCTTCTGTTTTGGAAATTAATATGAACCACCAAGGCAAAAATAGGATGAAAAAGCATCTTGGGTTTCTTCAAAAATATCAAATTTAATAGCAGAGGAAAATATCATTAATGTGTGCAGAAAAAAAACCATGGAGAAAAACATGAAATTCTTCCCTAGCAGAACATTGCTAGGTAATGGAAAGCATCTGTTTTGAAGCTCTGACTTATTTGTTTGTAGCAGAGCGTTACAAATGTAATGCCGTCATTGAGAGTGGCGACATCGCTGACTGTTGCTGCAAAGTCTGGTCTAAAAGCTTGGTTCAGATTCCCTTTAAGTTATTTAATGCAGAGGAGATGATCAGTTAAGTCCAGCACAGGAAGTAGCAGGAATGCCATATCTAATGAGTTGCCAATGAGAACAGTCATGAATCTTGACAGGGTTCTGTCAACACACCAGTGAAGCTGCCGCCTTGCACCTGTGTTTCTTATCAACTGCAGTTGTCACATTTAATGTATTCTGCAGGTACTACAACTAACCATCAATTGTTCCCATTTTTCTGCAATAAAGAAATAGAAAGGGCACCACTTTATCTAAATAACATTGTCACATTTTATTGGAAAGAACTGGTGTTTAATGTCCCACAGTGGCAGAGAGCAAAGCACAGACTACATAAACCATTTCTCACAAGTGAAACACTGAAAACACCGTTACTAATGTGCACAACAGCGCAGGTTTCTGAGTCAAGGCTTGTATTCCCATTTTATCTTCTGCCATCACTCCAACAGGTTTTATTTTTTTATTTTTTTTGTGAACTAAAACAGACGGCCATGGAACGTTTTGCAAGACTGCATTATCAATGGTGCTCAAAACGAACTCATACCAAATACAGTAAATACTTTGAGTTGTTTTTTGTTTACTTTTTATTTTGAAAAGAGCTCATTTAGTTGAAAATCTGTCACATGGCATTAAAATCATTGTGCATCAGGAAGACTGCCTCAGTCCACCAGTTCTTCCCTGAAGCTGCCAACTCTTTGTTTGGGATACGGTTTCACAGATCCTAGTTACACCTCATCAGCTTGTACAAAAGATCATCATTTCCGAGGGCTTTGATTGTTAGTGTCAGACTGTCAGATTGCCTGTGAAAGATGGTTTTACAGCTAAGTTCAATTCTGTTCATGTCTACAGCTTCCTTCATGGGCAGAATATGCAAGTCAGACCTAAAAATTTAGCCAATCTTGGCCGTTGTCAAGCTACACACAAACATGGCCCTATTCAAAGGCCAAACTTAGGAGACATTAACAACTGGACCCCCAAAATTGCGTAAATGTTTAATTTTTGACACATAACTTTAAAAATAATATCCAGATTGAATGGATGATTGAATTAATTAAATTAATTTTTTAAATAGCTTACATATGCTGCAGATACACTATCAAGTACATATGGAGTTGGTCTCAAATTAGACAGACATACTTACTTTATTGATCCCAAGGGAAATTGGGTTTTGTTACAGTTGCACCAACCAAGAATAGTGTAGAAATACAACAATATAAAACCATAAATAATTAAATAATAAATAAATAAATAATGCCGTGGAAATTAGTCCAGGGCCAGCCTATTGGCTCAGGGTGTCTGACACTCTGAGGGAGGAGTTGTAAAGTTTGATGGCCACAGGCAGGAATGACTTCCTATGATGCTCAGTGTTGCATCTCAATGAAACAAGTCTCTGGCTGAATGTACTCCTGTGCCTAACCAGTACATTATGAAGTGGATGGGAGACATTGTCCAAGATGGCATGCAACTTGGACAGCATCCTCTTTTCAGACACCACCGTCAGAGAGTAAAACAAAAATACCTCAAAATGCTGTTGCTGTAAGGGGAGGAAAAAAATCTCTAATCCACAACCCAGATGCAATGCAAACATACAAACTCTGATTAAAAATGAGAGTGTGAGTGTTTTGACAGAAATAGATGAAGACCATGGAAAGAAATAAGACATACAGCAGCAATAAGACAAGGAAGGCAGCAAAGAAGGAATAAGCCAACAACATGCACACCTAAGGGTCAAGAAGCATGTGGGTTCACACCGCAGACAGAAAGAGAGAAAGGACACATGGCTGTCATCACAAAGGAAAGATTGCACTGATGCTTACATCAGAGAGAAAAAGGACATGGGTTGATATACAGAGGCCACATGCTCCAGGCACAAAAAGTACACAGGAAAATGCAGAGTATAAACATACATTGATGCATGCATTAGAGCAAGAACAGTGGATGCACACACCAACAGGAAATAGCATGAGGATATACTGTATGCGGCAGAGAGGAGAACTTCCAACTGAAGCATGCATCAGACACAGCCATACATGGACAGGCATGTTTTCAAAAGGGGGAATCAAAAAAGAATGCAGAACTGCATATATCAGAGGGAAAGCAGGAGTGAATCAATTCCAAGTTGTTCGACAAATTGAACCATCAGACCGTTGGTTTATCAGATAAAAAGCCAATCACGTTCATTCATTTTGCCTATCTCCAAACTAAAATTCCAGTGCTGTCCTATCAACAATACTAGCAGATGCACAAGTGTAGCCACTTATGACAGAGTGAATGTCACTGAAGATATACAGACATTCTGCCAGCATTTCCCACCAGTAAGCAGGTTACAGCGAGGGGAAGTCATTACTTTAATATTCAACATCATTGGAACTAACACTTCACCTCTTGTTAGCCCTATTGAAAGTTTAACACATCTCATTTTGGCATGGGACTAACTAAATCAATTAAATAATTGATGAAGCCCCATATGCAAGACAATCTAACCAAAACTTGCAAGAAAATGACTTGCAAGATATACAAAAATACCCCTGAAAGCCCACTATCTAAAAATTAGAAAAGAACTTTTACACAGTGTAGGCTAAATGTACTTTAAATATTAAATACAGTCTGCATTGTGAAATAGAATATTAGAACATGGGCTCACACAAACTGGTCTTTCTGAAGTCGGGCAGATATTCACGTGTACCTCCCCCACCTTTATATGGTACCTGGTGCTCTTAATGTGGCCTCTTCTGTATCACCAAGATCATTTTGCAAAGCACCTACAGTCTGCAACAACCATTTTGTGCTTCTGGTCACAAGTTATTACAACTCTCTTTCCCATTTCCACACTGATCTGACTTCTGCATTCCCCATTGGCAGAAGCCAAGTGCAAGTAAGAAGAATGTCACTTCACAGTCTGTCTGGGTACCTATAACCCAATGGAATGAACAGAGTTCTCCAAGTTCAGGTAACCTACACCCTGCATTCTTTTCCCCTTTTCCTACACCAATCAGTCTATCAAGGTTCTCTCTCCTTTTCTACACCTTTTACTCCCCCCTCCAACATTACCTAAATTTGTTACCATTCCCGCATCTGTTCCTCACCTACACAACTACCTATTCCCTTGGCCTACTTTTCCTTATTCCTTCGGTTCCATCTGCCTGCCATCCCTCCTTACATCTCTCCACCAATCACCACCCAGTCTTTGCCCTCACCTGGTTCCACTTGTCACAACAGCATCGTGGTTAGCACATTGCTTGACAGTGCCAGCAATGACCAATTAGGGTTCAATTCCCGCCACTGTCCACAAGGAATTTATGCATTCTCTCACTTGCGGGCTGCCCCCAACACAATATTTAGACTGCATTGATCATTAACACAAATGGCACATTTCACTATGTTTCGATGTACATGTGACAAATAAAGTCTGTATCTCTCTTTAACTCACCCATTCCACTCACCTCTTTCTGATGAAGCAGTGGAGGCTACCTCACTAAACATACTTAAGACAAGGTTGGATAGATTTTTGCATCATAGGGGAATTAAGGGTTATGGGGAGAAGGCAGGTAGGTGGAGATGAGTCCATGGCCAGATCAGCCATGATTTTATTGAATGGTAGAACAGGCTCGACAGGCCAGATGGCCTACTCCTGCTCCTATTTCTTATGTTCTTATGCTGGATACCTTTCTGCTACACTCCCAGCCTTTGTACAGGGGTTTAATCTGAAAGACCTGATATTCCTTTGCCTTCACAAATGCTTCATGATCCCTTGAGTTCCTATTCTTGTAGTTCCTTTTAACTAGATTACAGCATTATCAGTCTCATGTCTCCAACGTTGGGATATAAATATACCTATACTTGAGTAGTGTGTGTGTCACACTGTCTAAATATCTTCATTTTTGTTATATGTTGTAATATTTCTAATCACTGCATGTTTAAGCACTTGTTTATTATTTTTGGCATTAGCTGACTTCATCTTGAATGCTGATGGCAATTTCACCAGTGGAAAGGAATTGATGCTTTGAATACAAACTGAAGAACTAATAATCATGCATGGATTCAGCATGGATTTGTGAAGGGAAAATCATACTTGACTAATCTTCTGGAGTTTTTTGAGGATGTAACTATGAAAATGGACAAGGCAGAGCCAGAGGATGTAGTGTACCTGGACTTCCAGAAAGCTTTTGATAAAGTCCCACATAGGAGATTAGTGGGCAAAATTAGGGCACATGGTATTGGGGGCAGAGTACTGACATGGATTGAAAATTGGCTGGCTGACAGGAAACAAAGAGTAGCGATTAACGGGTCCCTTTCGGAATGGCAGGCTGTGACCAGTGGGGTACCGCAAGGTTCGGTGCTGGGACCGCAGCTGTTTACAATATACATTAATGATTTAGATGAAGAGATTAAAAGTAACATTAGCAAATTTGCTGATGACACAAAGCTGGGTGGTAGTGTGAAATGTCAGGAGGATGTTATAAGAATGCAGGGTGACTTGGACAGGTTGGGTGAGTGGGCAAATGTATGGCAGATGCAGTTTAATGTGGACAAATGTGAGTTTATCCACTTTGGTGGCAAGAACAGGAAGGCAGATTACTATCTAAATGGAGTCAAGTTAGGAAAAGGGGAAGTACAATGAGATCTAGGTGTTCTTGTACATCAGTCAATGAAAATAAGCATGCAGGTACAGCAGGCAGTGAAGAAAGCTAATGGCATGCTGGCCTTTATAACAAGAGGAATTGAGTATAGGAGTAAAGAGGTCCTTCTGCAGCTGTACAGGGCCCTGGTGAGACCCCACCTGGAGCACTGTGTGCAGTTTTGGTCTCCAAATTTGAGGAAGGACATTCTTGCTATTGAGGGAGTGCAGCGTAGGTTCACAAGGTTAATTCCTGGAATGGCGGGACTGTCATATGTTGAAAGATTGGAGCGATTGGGCTTGTATACACTGGAATTTAGAAGGGGGGGGGATCTGATTGAAACATATAAGATTATTAAGGGATTGGACACACTGGAGGCAAGAAGCATCTTCCTGCTGATGGGTGAGTCCAGAACTAGAGGCCACAGTTTAAGAATAAGGGGTAGGCCATTTAGAACAGAGGTGTGGAAAAACGTTTTCACCCAGAGAGTGGTGGATATGTGGAATGCTCTGTCCCAGAAGGCAGTGGAGGCCAAGTCTCTGGATGCATTCAAGAGAGAGTTAGATAGAGCTCTTATAGATAGCGGGGTCAAGGGATATGGGGAGAGGGCAGGAACGGGGTACTGATTGTGTATGATCAGCCATGATCATAGTGAATGGCGGTGCTGGCCAGAAGGGCCGAATGGCCTACTCCTGCACCTACTGTCTATTGTCTATTGATTGCAGTGGAACATCAATTTTCTGCTTACTTGCTACCAGTCATGATTTCTCCGTGGAATGGTTTTGTTGAAGACAAGTCCCTCAGATACACAAGCAGAATTAGACCATGGAGTCTTCTCTGCCATTCAGCCATGGCAGATTTTGTTCAAACCCATTCTCCCACTTTCTCCATGTAACTCTTTACCCCTTACCATCAAGGACCCACAGTGCTGTGCAAAAGTCTTAGGTACACACATATAGCTAGGGTGCCCAGTGCTGTAGTAATTTTATGTATTAACTGGACTGCTACCACAAAAGAATTCATGACATATGTTTGGGATGATAAACCGGATTTTGATATGAGTCTCTATTGTGGACTGACGAATGGCAAGGAGAGGGGAATCATGATTAGGAAAAAGGGAAAGGGAGAGGGTAATCAGCGGGAAGCACCAGAGAGACATTCTATAATGATCAATAAACCAGATATTTGGAATCAAGTGACCTTGCCTGGGTGTGTCTCCACCTGCACCACCCCCACCCCTGGCACTCCTCTGCCACCTGTCCTACACCCCTCCTGTGGCACTCCACCCTCGCCATTCCAAACATCCTTTGTTACAGATTTACAAATCTGCTCTGCGTTGACAAATACAGCACTGTTCAAAACTCTTAGGCAACCTCGCTATACAAGACCTTTGCACAGTACTGTATCTGTGTCTTAAATACAACCAATGACACAGCCTCTACATCCTTTTGTGGCAACAAATTTCATAGATTCACCACCATCCAGCTGAAGAAATTCCTTCACATCTCAGTTCTAAAGGAATGCTCCTTTATTCTGAGCAACACACACATGCCATTGGTTCCTAGACCCTTCTACTAATTGGAACATCCTCTCCATAATCCCTCTATCCAGGCCTCTCAGTATCTGGCAGTTTCAATCAGATCCCCCTTCATCCTTCTGAACTTAATCAAGTACAGGCCCTGGTATCAAGTGCTTCTCATTCCTGAAAACATTCTTGTAAACCTCTTCTAGACCCTCTCTAGGACCAGCATAGCCATCCTTCAATGTGGGGTTCAAAATTGCTCACAATATTCCAAATATGGTCTGGCCACTGCTTTGTAATGCCTCAGCAGTACATCCTTACTTTTATATCCTAGTCCTCTTGAAATGAGTGCTGACACTGCATCTGCTTTCTTTACTACCGACTCAACCTGAAAGTTAACTTTGAGGGTTTCTTTAACTTCTAGACGTTCTCCCCATTTAGAAAGTGTTTTTCTAAGCGCATTTAGTCTACACTTCGATTCTTCCTACCAAAGTCCACAATTCTACACTTCCCTACTCTGCATTCCATCTGCCATACCTTTATCAACGTTCCCAACCTATCCAGTCCTTTTGCAGACTCCCTGCCTCTGTAACACTACCTATCCCTCCATCCAACCTGTATTTTCTACAAAACTGGCTACAATGCCATCAGTTGCTTCATCCACACAATTAATGTATCAAGTGAAAAATTGCAGTCACAACACTAACCCCTAGGAAACTCCATAGTCACTGGCAGCCATTCTGATAAAGGACACCTTTATCTCCACTCCCTGACTTGTCAGTCGGCCAATGGACTCGGTGTATATTTCCCCTTGTTCATGCATTTTGTTTAATGTCATTTGTGTATAAAACTTATATTATTTGGATTACATTGACTGGTGTATCAGATTTGGACTTCTGTTTTAACCATTTGGCATATTCAAATTGAGCAAAGGAAGAGTCTCATGTAAATGAAGGCTTCAGTTTAATAGTCTGTCTTTATTCAGTTTAATTAACCATATAACCATATAACAATCACAGCACGGAAACAGGCCATTCCGGCCCTCCTAGTCCGTGCCGAAACTCTTAATCTCACCTAGTCCCACCTACCCGCACTCAGCCCATAACCCTCCACTCCTTTCCTATCCATATACCTATCCAATTTTACCTTAAATGACACAACTGATCTGGCCTCTACTACTTCTACAGGAAGCTCATTCCACACAGCTATCACTCTCTGAGTAAAGAAATACCCCCTCGTGTTTCCCTTAAACTTTTGCCCCCTAACTCTCAAATCATGTCCTCTCGTTTGAATCTCCCCTACTCTCAATGGAAACAGCCTATTCACGTCAACTCTATCTATCCCTCTCAACATTTTAAATACCTCGATCAAATCCCCCCTCAACCTTCTACGCTCCAATGAATAGAGACCTAACTTGTTCAACCTTTCTCTGTAACTTAAGTGCTGAAACCCTGGTAACATCCTAGTAAATCGTCTCTGCACTCTCTCTAATTTATTGATATCTTTCCTATAATTCGGTGACCAGAACTGTACACAATATTCCAAATTTGGCCTTACCAATGCCTTGTACAATTTTAACATTACATCCCTACTTCTGTACTCAATGCTCTGATTTATAAAGGCCAGCGTTCCAAAAGCCTTCTTCACCACCCTATCTACATGAGACTCCACCTTCAGGGAACTATGCACTGTTATTCCTAGATCTCTCTGTTCCACTGCATTCCTCAATGCCCTACCATTTACCCTGTATGTTCTATTTGGATTATTCCTGCCAAAATGTAGAACCTCACACTTCTCAGCATTAAACTCCATCTGCCAACGTTCAGCCCATTCTTCTAACCGGCATAAATCTCCCTGCAAGCTTTGAAAACCCACCTCATTATCCACAACACCTCCTACCTTAGTATCATCAGCATACTTACTAATCCAATTTACCACCCCATCATCCAGATCATTTATGTATATTACAAACAACATTGGGCCCAAAACAGATCCCTGAGGCACCCCGCTAGTCACCGGCCTCCATCCCGATAAACAATTATCCACCACTACTCTCTGGCATCTCCCATCTAGCCACTGTTGAATCCATTTTATTACTCCAGCACTAATACCTAACGACTGAACCTTCTTAACTAACCTTCCATGTGGAACTTTGTCAAAGGCCTTGCTGAAGTCCATATAGACTACATCCACTGCCTTACCCTCGTCAACATTCCTCGTAACTACTTCAAAAAATTCAATAAGGTTTGTCAAACATGACCTTCCACGCACAAATCCATGCTGGCTACTCCTAATCAGATCCTGTCTATCCAGATAATTATAAATACTATCTCTAAGAATACTTTCCATTAATTTACCCACCACTGATGTCAAACTGACAGGTCTATAATTGCCAGGCTTACTTCTAGAACCCTTTTTAAACAATGGAACCACATGAGCAATACGCCAATCCTCCGGCACAATCCCTGTTTCTAATGACATCTGAAAGATCTCCGTCAGAGCTCCTGCTATCTCTACACAAACTTCCCTCAAGGTCCTGGGGAATATCCGGTCAGGACCCGGAGATTTATCCACTTTTAAATTTCTTAAAAATTTTAAATTGCCTGAATAAAGACAGAACAATTCCTCACCACCAATTCCTCATAAATAAAACCTGAAGCCAAAACCAAAGTGATGGTTTATAACAAGCACCTGGTGTTCTGTGCAAGTATGTTCCATTGAGGCGGGTAAAGGATGGTAGGGTAAAAGTACCATGGTGTACAATACATGTAGAAAATCTAGATCAGAAGAAAAGAAGAGCTTGCAAAAGGTTCAAGATGATAGGTACTGTTAGAGGTCCAGAAAATTACAAGGTTGCCAAGAAGGAGCCTAAGAATGAGATTAGGAGAGCTAGAAGGGGCCATGAGAAGGCCTTGGCAAGTAGAATTAGGAAAACTCCAAGACATTCTACAAGTATGTGAAGAGCAAGAGGATGAGCCATGTGAGAATAGGACCAATCAGGTGTGAGAGTGGAAACGTGTGCATGGAGTTGGAGGAGGTAGTGGAGGTACTTAATGAATATTTTGCTTCAGTATTCACCAAGGAATAGGACCTTAGCAATTGTAGGGATGACTTACAGCAGACTGAAACACTTGAGCATACAGACATTAAGAAAGTGGATGTGCTGGAGCTTTTGAAAAACATTAAGTTAGATAGGTCACTGGGTTCAGATGTGATAAACCCCAGGTAATGTGAGAAGCAAGGGAAGAGATTGCTGAGTGTTTGGCGATGATTTTTACATCATCAATAGGGAAGAGAGAAGTACCAGAGGATTGGAGGGCTGCAAATGTTGTTCACTTGTTCAAGAAAGGGTGTAGAGATAACCAAGGAAATTATAGACCAGTGAGTTTGACTTCAATGGTGGGCAAGTAGTTGGAGAAGAATCTGAGAGGCAGGATTTATGAGCATTTGGAGAGACATAATCTGAATAGGGAGAGTTAGCATGGCTTTGTCAAGGGCAGGTCATGCCTTACAAACCTGACAGAATTCTTTGAGGTTGTAACAAAACACATTGATGAAGGCAGAGCAGTGGTTGTAGTGTTTATAGATTTTAGTAAGGCATTTGATAAGGTCCCCTATCAAGGCTTATTCGGAAAGTAGGGAGGCATGGGATCCAAGGAGACCTTGCTTTGTGGATCCAGAATTGTCTTGCCCGCAGAAAGCAAAAGATGGTTGTGGATGGTTCATATTCTGCATGGAGGTTGGTGATGAATGGTGTTCCACAGAGATCTGTTCTAAGATCCTTCCTCTTTGTGATTTTTATAAATGATTTGGATGAGGAAGTAGAAGGGTGGGTTAGTAAGTTTGCTGATTACACAAAAGTTGGGGATGTGAAAGGTTAAAGGTTTGAAAGCGCCATGGTTTTCAAGGGATATTAGAAACTTGGTTCGAAAAAAGAGGGATGTCTACAATAGATATAGGCAGCATGGAGTAAAGGAATTGCTCGAGGAATATAAAGAATGTAAAAGGAAACTTAAGAAAGAGATTAGAAAAGCTAAAAGAAGTTACGAGTTTGGTTTGGCAAATAAGGTGGAAGTAAATCCGAAAGGCTTCTACAGTTATATTAAAAGCAAGAGGATAGTGAGGGATAAAATTGGTCCCTTAGAGAATCAGGGTGGTCAGCTATGTGTGGAGCCGAGGGAGATGGGAGAGATTTTGAACGATTTCTTCTCTTCGGTATTCACTAAGGAGAAGGATATTGAATGGTGTAAGGTGTGGGAAACAAGGAAGTTATGGAATCTATGACAATTAAAGAGGTGGAAGTATTGGCGCGTTTAAGAAATTTAAAAGTGGATAAATCTCTGGGTCCTGACAGGATATTCCCCAGGACCTTGAGGGAAGTTTGTGTAGAGATAGATCTCCGTCAGAGCTCCTGCTTTCAGATGTCATTAGAGACAGGGATTGTACCGGAGGATTGGCATATTGTTCATGTGGTTCCATTGTTTAAAAAGGGTTCTAGAAGTAAGCCTGGAAATTATAGACCTGTCAGTTTGACATCAGTGGTGGGTAAATTAATGGAAAGTATTCTTAGAGATAGTATTTATAATTATCTGGATAGACAGGATCTGATTAGGAGTAGCCAGCATGGATTTGTGCATGGTAGGTCATATTTGACAAACCTTATTGAACTTTTTGAAGTAGTTACGAGGAATGTTGACGAGGGTAAAGCAGTGGATGTAGTCTATATGGACTTCAGCAAGGCCTTTGACAAAGTTCCATATGGAAGGTTAGTTAAGAAGGTTCAGTCGTTAGGTATTAATGCTGGAGTAATAAAATGGATTCAACAGTGGCTAGATGGGAGATGCCAGAGAGTAGTGGTGGATAATTGTTTATCGGGATGGAGGCCGGTGACTAGCGGGGTGCCTCAGGGATCTGTTTTGGGCCCAATGTTGTTTGTAATATACATAAATGATCTGGATGATGGGGTGGTAAATTGGATTAGTAAGTATGCTGATGATACTAAGGTAGGAGGTGCTGTGGATAATGAGGTGGGCTTTCAAAGCTTGCAGGTAGATTTATGCCGGTTAGAAGAATGGGCTGAACGTTGGCAAATGGAGTTTAATGCTGAGAAGTGTGAGGTTCTACATTTTGGCAGGAATAATCCAAATAGAACATACAGGGTAAATGGTAGGGCATGGAGGAATGCAGTGGAACAGAGAGATCTAGGAATAACAGTGCATAGTTCCCTGAAGGTGGAATCTCATGTAGATAGGGTGGTGAAGAAGGCTTTTGGAATGCTGGCCTTTATAAATCAGAGCATTGAGTACAGAAGTTGGGATGTAATGTTAAAATTGTACAAGGCATTGGTAAGGCCAAATTTGGAATATTGTGTACAGTTCTTGTCACCGAATTATAGGAAAGATATCAATAAATTAGAGAGAGTGCAGAGAAGATTTTCTAGGATGTTACCTGGGTTTCAGCACTTAAGTTACAGAGAAAGGTTGAACAAGTTAGGTCTCTATTCATTGCAGCGTAGAAGGTTGAGGGGGGATTTGATCGAGGTATTTAAAATGTTGAGAGGGATAGATAGAGTTGACGTGAATAGGCTGTTTCCATTGAGAGTAGGGGAGATTCAAACGAGAGGACATGATTTGAGATTTAGGGGGCAAAAGTTTAAGGGAAACACGAGGCGGTATTTCTTTACTCAGAGAGTGATAGCTGTGTGGAATGAGCTTCCTGTAGAAGTAGTAGAGGCCAGTTCAGTTGTGTCATTTAAGGTAAAATTGGATAGGTATATGGACAGGAAAGGAGTGGAGGGTTATGGGCTGAGTGCGGGTAGTTGGGACTAGGTGAGATTAAGAGTTCGGCACGGACTAGGAGGGCCGGAATGGCCTGTTTCCGTGCTGTGATTGTTATATGGTTATGGAAAGTCTGGAGGGTTGTCAGAGGTTACAGCGTGACATCAATAGCATGCAGAACTGGACTGAGAAGTGGCAGATGGAGTTCAACCCAGTTAAGTGTGAAGTGGTTCAGAATGTAATATTAATAGTAGACTCTTGGTAGTGTGGAGGATGAGAGTGATCTTGGCGTCCATGTCCACAGGACACTCGAAGTTGCTGCACAGGTTGACAGTGTTGTTAAGAAGGCATATGAAGCATTGGCCTTCATCAACTGTGGGAGTGAGTTCAAGAGCCATGAGGTAATGTTACAGCAATAGAAGACCTTAATTAGACCCCACTTGGAGTACTGTGCTCAGTTCTGGTCACCTCACTACAGGAAGGATGTGGATACTATAGAGAGAGTGCAGAACAGATTTACATGGATGTTGCCTGGATTGGGGAGCATGCCTTATGAGAATAGGTTGCGTGAGCTTGGCCTTTTCTCCTTGAAGCGACGGATAATGAGATGTAACCTGATAGAGGTGTATAAAGTGATGAGAGACACTGATTGTGTGGCTAGCCAGAGATTTTTTCCAGGGCTGAAGTGGGTAACTTGAGAGGGCATAGTTTTAAGGTGCTTGGAAGCAGGTCCAGGGGGATGTGTCACAAATCCTGTGACAAGTTGAAAAGGACCAACAGAAATGGAACACACCTGGAGGCAGGTTTACTATAAATTAAGACTATATTTATTACGAAAGCGAGAGCGAGAGCGCGTGTGTGCGTGCGTGGAAAAAGATTATAGTCCCAGAGTTAGATATCAGTCTTACGGTGTCAGGTAAATTTGAGCAGTTCAGTTCACATTGTGTTGTGTCGAGTTGAATTGATGGAGAGAGAGACAGTTAATTGAGTTGATGTTTACGTTGGCAGCTTTAGTTATTCTTGCTTCCAAAGTCTTTAGAGTTACTTTGTGTGAACCCCACACAGACAGACGTGGACAGAGCCCCTTCTAGGGAACGGTCTACTAACCCACGGCACGGGTTCACCACTAGCAAACCCCCACAGGCAAGCTCTTACCTGCACTGGTAATCATGGGTCGAAATTAATCGGTCCGTGGCCTCCACCCTCGTGGTGGTCTTAAACTCCACCAGTGGTTTCTCGGGAAGATTCCGCACTTCTCCCTTGTCGTGTCTCCTCTGTCGTTATCAGACCAAAAGCCTCAACTTTTTATAATCCATTTGAAATTCCAGCCGTCCGTTAGCTCAACCGCTCTGAGCTGCTACCATGGTGACTTTCCTGCTCGTGTCTCAGCTGGCGTCATACTCGCTCTCTCTCAAGGTCACAATTAAAAGTGTTATCAAAACCAAGTCAGAGTCCTCTGTCTTTTAATTGCCTCCTTGTCCATTAGACTGCTGAATTTTCTAGCAGTTTCTCACCTGCGTGACAGATGTCAGAGGCAAGTTTTGCACACAGAGAATGTTGGGTACAAGGAATGCACTGCCAGTGATGTTGGTAAAGGCAGACACAATAGAGTCTTTTAAGAGACTCTTAGATAGGTACATGGAGCTCAGAAAAATATGGGGCTATGTGGTAGGGAAATCCTAGGTAGTTTCTACAACAGGTTACATGGTTGGCACAATATTGTGGGCCGAAGAGCCTGTAATATGCGAAAGATTTCTATGTTCAATGTTCTAAGCACAGGAGTAGATAACAAATTTAGAACACTGTGGCTGGGCTCTTTTCTCAAAATCCTAATGGGTTTTGACTTCAAAGCAAAGATATTTAAACATACAAAACCCCTAACTATTGGGTCAGAACATAATAATCACATATAATAAATTGAATAAATAATATTTTAAATTATAATTACATTCATGACTAAGGTCAGACCTTTAATGTATGTAAATCTAATGAGACCTGGACAAAAAGCATTTGAAGGCCATGTGCTTCACTGGGGTACCTTGACCACAAGGTTAAAATGTCTTCATTAAGCAATGTTACTGTGTACAATGGACAATCATGACAAAAATGATTAATGCTTGAACACAGTGTCCACTCAAGCAGAATAGCAATAAAGATATTAATTTGTGAAAACATTAAAGCATGTGCAATAAGATAGATTTTCAACTACCACGAGAGCACTATAACCAATTGTAGCACATTATGCTATTTATTCATTGTATTAAATGAAACCAATGAGATTTGGAACATCTCGCAGTCACCAAGCACGTTGATGATGCATCTATGCTTGCAATGGGTTCAGTTATGTAGCTTTAGTATTTTAAATCCACAGGGAAAAAAGCCATTCAGCCCAACTGATTCATGTTTAATAGATCCTCCCATTTATCTTTACATAATATACAGTAAATCAATATCAATGATTATTATTGCAGTATGGTGCTTGCCTTCTTTTAGACTAAATGGATCTAGGCTTTTGACTTATTCATTTTTCATGTAGACCATAAGACATGGGAGCAGAATTAGGACATTTGTCTCATCAAATCTGCACAACTCCTCTCAAACCCATTCTCCTGCTTTCTCCATGAAAGCTTTGATGACCTTACTAATCAAGAACATATCAACTTCAACTTTAAATATACCCAAAGACTTGGCCTCTACAGCTATCTGTCGTAATGAATTCCAAATTCATCACCCTCTGGTACAGTGAGCATTTCGGCCTGGTTTTTGATAATGGGCTTGAATTCTAAATTCTGCAGATGAATTCAAATACCAAGACTTCTGAGCTTTCAAATCAGAGATTGAGCAGAGACCCTATTTGTTTTCTCCCACACCTCCAGGTGGATCTATATGAATGTATGATAAGACCTAACTAAAACAGATCAAACATTAAGCAAAGACCCTATCCGTTTCCTCCTCCATCCTCAGGAGGATGTAAGTGATTGTAAGATAAGACCTAAATAAAACAGAGTGTTTGTATTAATCTCTCCTGGTATTCTAGGCAGCTATCCTTTCTCATATAATATCACCAAAAGCAAAACTTCCTTTGTTTCTTTGCATTTTGAAGATGAACGGGCTCACTTACTAAATAACTGGCTAGGGGAAGAAATGCATTTATGGGTGCTGGCATTAAAATACAGAATATACTGTCACTGTAGCAACACTTTGTACATGGCTCCATTAAATTCAAAAGAACCAAAATTTCATAAGTGGAGAATATGACATGTAGCTCCTATTGTAGATGACATTTATTACAAGCAACTGTGTTTGAATTTCTATCTTTAAGTTGATATAATCATTTAAGATTCAAGCAAGGCTCCAGTCTTATGTACTATATTATCACTTTTTGTGAAAACAGATGAAAGCATGCATCTTCATTAAACATCTTATTTGAAAATAATAATTTAAATGACATTGAACACTCCTGAACGAATTGCCACTGAAATCTAATGCTCTCAGGTTGAAAGCATAAGCTGTAGTTGTCTCTGAAAGCAAATAGATTGATAGAGCTGCAATGTATGACAACTTTGAAATCAGAATGATTTAATTCTTGTAGTTCAAGCATGAATATTTATACCAAGTTGGAGCACATTTTATGGAGAGCAGCGCAAGCTTTTTTTGGCTAAACAAAAAAGAAAACAAGAAGTGCTAGACTCATTTATTTCCTTCAGAACACTTGACAATTGTGAATTCAAACAGGGAAACAAGGTGCCAACAGCAATCCGCAATTATAATATGATTACATAAGCATTCTTACTCATTGGGTGAAACTGGAATAAGTTCATTCACACTCATTTTTGTGGCACTGCAAATGACTTTAAGATTTCAAAATTGCATCAATAATGATTCTTTATCCAAACCATAATTCATAAAGAAAACTTATTTACAAGAATAAACTGAGCAGTGCCTTTCCATTCTTACATTCATAGCCTCTACGTTCAGTAGTGTTCAATTACATTCCTCCAAGGGCATCTTGATGTGCTGACAAACCAACAGGTTTTGAGCACCCATAAAATATAGGAGCAGAATTTGGCCATTTGACCCATCTAGTCTGCTCCGCCATTCGGATCATGGCTCCCCAGCCTTTTCCTTATAACCTTTGATGCCGTGTCCAATCAAAAACTTGTCAAGCTCGGCCTTAAATACACCCAATGTCCTGGCCTCCACAGCTGCTTGTGGTAACAAATTCCTCAAATTCACCACCCTCTGGCTAAAGAAATTTCTCCACGTCTGTTTTAAATGGACACCCCTCTATCCTGAGGCTGTACCCTCTTATCCTAGACTCTCCCACCATGGGAAATATGCTTTGCACATCTACACTGTCTAGGCCTTTCAACATTCAAAAAGTTTCAGTAAGATTCTCCTTCAGCCTTCTAAATTCCAGCGAATACAGACCCAGAGCCATCAAACATTCCTCATACGATAACCCTTTCATTCCCAGAATCATCTTTGTGAATCTCCTCTGAACCTTCTCCAAAGTCAGTACATCTTTTCTCAGATGAGGACCCCTAAACTGTTCACAATACTCAAGTTGAGCCCTCAGCAGTCCCTCATAAAGCTTCAGCATCACATTCCTGTTCTTGTACTCTAGACCTCATAAAATTAATGTTAATATTGCAATTGCCTTCCTCATCACTGACTCAACCTGCAAGTTAACTTTTAGGGTGTTCACCACAAGGACTCCCAAGTGCCTTTATAGGGCAGATTTTTGGATTTTCTTCCCGTTTAGAAAATTTTCTGTACATTTATATCTTCTACCAAAGTGCATGACATGCATCTTCCAACATTGTATTTCATTTCCCACTTTCTTGCCTATTCTCCTAATCTGTCTAAATCCTTCTGCCTACCTGTTTCCTCAACACTACCTGCCCCTCCACCAATCTTTGTATCATCAGCAAACTTGGTAACAAAGCTATCCATATCATCTAAACCACTGATATACATCTATAGAGGCGGTTCCAACACTGACCCCTGCGAAACACCACTAGTCACTGACAGCCAACCGGAAAAGGTTCCTTTTATTCCCACTCATTGCCTCCTACCAACCAGCCAATGGTTTAACCATGCCAATAATTTTCCTGTAATACCATGGGCTCGCTCTTAACTTGGTAATCAGTCTTATGTGTGGCACCTTGTCAAAGGCCTTCTGAAATCCAAATATACAACATCAACTGCATCCCCTTTATCTCTCATACTTGTAATCTCTTCCAAGAATTCCAACAGGTTTGTCAGGCAATATTTTCCCTTAAGGAAACCTTGCTGACTTTGTCCTAGCAAGAACATCGAGGATTGTGAAGCTTTTAAAAACCTACATAGCAACTAAATGAATCATTAGGAGGGAAAAGATGAAATATGAAAGTAAGTCTGATTTTCTTCCTTTCTTAAAGAGTGGAGTGACATTTGCAATTTTCCAGTCCTCCAGAATCATGCTAGAGTCAAATGATTCATGAAAGGTTCATGTAGTCCAGATGATTTATGTACCAATAGATCTTTCAGCTTTTTGAGCACTTTCTCATATGTAATAGTAACTGCACTTATTTCTCAAACCTAATGCCTTCAAACTCTGGCACACTGCTAGTGTCTTCCACAGTGAAGGCTGACACAAAATACTCATTTAGTTCATCTGCCATCTCCTTGTCTACTGTTATTATTTTTCATGCTTGATTTTCTAGCTGTCCTATATTCATTCTCATCTCTCTTATTTTTAAACATACTTGAAAAAGCTTTTACTATTCACTTTGATATTGTTTGCTAGCTTGCTTTCATATTTCATCTTTTCCCTCCTAATGATTCATTTAGTTGCTATATGTAGTGTAGTGTTCTCGCTCAGGTGTAAGAGAACGCTGAACTAAACACAGAGGTAAACCGTAGTCAATGAAAACAGGATCACAGTAAGATTAACCGTTTACTGTTCACTCTTCCACATTAACGTATGGTGAAAACTGTTGATAAAACAATACAAAATTTGTACAGTATTTGTTTCCTTCTTGATATCACATTTACATCGTAAATACTTGCAAAAGTAAACTACAACTACATTACATTAAAATGCAGCATACAGTCAGAATCTACCTACGCCATTGACTGCTTTAAATACACTTCAACTCAAACTATCCGCAACTCTTTAACTAACGAAAACATAAACCTTATCAACCGTCATTACTTTTAACAGAATCAGCGTTAACATTTTAATTCAACATATCGATTATCTCATGAACTTACGGCGTTGCTTCACTATGTTTCTAGTGCATAGAAGGACAACTTTTCTTGCGCTGATCTTGCACATGTGAGCCCCCTCCTTCCCGTTTCTCCAAACTGGTATTTTCCTACAAGACGCGGCGAAACCGGATGTGACGTCATCGCATGCCGCAATATATCACAGACAACGAATTTACTTTAAACAATCCTAACTTTAACTAAAAAATGCTAACAAACGAATTACTAAAACGAAAATATTATAAACTAAACAAATGCCATAAAGGCAACACATATAGGTTTTTAAAAGTTTCACAATCCTCGATGTTCCTGCTAATTTTTGCTTTGTTGTATGCCCTCACTTATGCTTTTACATTAGCATAAGAGCTACAGTTACATTTATACAGCCACATTTGTACTATTTCAACATTTGAGTATTTCTTCATCTTTGGAATACATCTATCCTGCACTTTCCTCATTCCTCCCAGAAATGCACGCCATTGCTACTCTGCTGTCATCCCTACCAGCATCTTCTTCCAATTTACTTTGGCCAACTCCTCTCTCATACCACTGTAATTGCCTTTACTCCACTGAAATACAGGCAGCCTTTACTTTCTCCTTATCAAATATCAATTTGAACTCAATCATATTGTAATCACTGCCTCCTAAGTGTTCTTTTACCTTAAGCTCCCTAATCACCTCTGGCTCATTACATAAAATCCAATCCAGTATAGCTGATCCCCTAGTAGGCTAAATGACAAGCTGCTCTAAAAGCCATCTCATCAGCATTCAACAAACTCACTCTCTTGAGATCCATTACCAACCTGATTTTTCCTATCGACCTGCATGTTGAAATCTCCCATGACTATCATAACGTTGCCCTTTTGTCACACCACCAAGACCATCTTTCACTGAGTTAGTGATGTGTCAGCAGCACTTGATGTCCATCTCTCTGGGAACAGCCCAAAGATCAGAGACCTTTGTCAGGCAGCTGCCTGGGATGAATTGTAACACAAGCCCTTGCATTTTTCTCCACATCCTCTTTGCAAACCCACAGCCTACAAAGAGCTGAGTGATTATCTCATACCCACCAGTCCTCTTGGGGGTAGTGTGGTAAAAGCTGATGTGCTAAACAAGCAGTAGGAAGGATCTGATTGGGAGGGCATAGTTCTAAAAAGCTGACCTGTCAATTATCTTTTGAGAGAAATCGTTTAAATTTAAGAGACCGGCGGAAGAAGACCTGAGAGCTTGAGCGGGATTATAAAACAAAACAATTCTGTGATGAACACTGGTCTCAGATCATTGAGAGCTTTATAAACAAGAAACAGAACTTTAAAAATCAGTTCTCAAAGGTTAGGAAGGGAGTGATATGCTCCCTCCTCTTGGTTTTAGTTAAAATTCTTAGTGGTGCTCTGAATGATCTGATGTTCATCAATAGATTGCTTTGGAAGGCCAGTAAAAAGTGCATTGCAATAATTTAGTCTATTCAATATAAAAGTGTGAATTACATTTTCAGCATCATTACATGACAGAAACGGGTGTTTCTTTGCAAGATTTTCAGCATCATTTTGTGATAGAAACAGGTGTACCTTTGCAAGAATTCTTAAGTGTTGAAATACTGCTCTGGTCACTTTCTTTTTGTGGGATTTAAAATTCAAATCTGAATCAATGATAATACCCTGGCTTGTTACTTCTGGGAAGCCAAGTTCCTAAACTTATCAAGAAGTTTATCTCTTTTAGCTTTGGGTCAACTGAAAGGATTTGCTTTGTATCTTGACTTAGTTTCAGGAAATTATTGATCATCCATTGGCTTTTCTTTTTTTACATTCATACCAGAAGGGTCAGAGTAGATAGGGTTTTATCATCATTAAGCTCAACCAAGCTAATACAATTGTGTATCATCTGCATAACTCTGAAAATCAGGTATATATCCTCTAATGAGGACTCCTAAGGTTTGCATGTACAAGTGTAGGGGACCAAGATAGCTTCCCTGAACAACAGCAAAAATATATGTCTTTTGTCTGTCTTGGTCTCTAAGACAGACAAAAAAATTGCTCTCTAAGAGTTATCAGTGAAACCAATTAAGGGCACTACCAGAGAGGCCAAGCTAATTCTCAATGTGATGTGGGAAAAAGTTGTGGACCATTGTATCAAAGACATCAATTAGATTAGATCTAGGAAAATAGAGCTGAGACCCTGTTGGCATTAGTGCTGAGCCTAAGGTCAGTGACAATTTTGGTAAGGGCCATCTCCATGCTGTGGTTTGCTAATAAATCCTTACTGAAACTTTTCTGGAATATTGTTCTCATTCAGAAGTTTGTTAAATCAGTTGAAAATTACTTTCTCAAGAATCTTGCCTGGGAAAGTAAGATTTGATATCGGCCTGTAGTTAGTTAGTACCTCACTATCAAGGTTTGATTGTACACACTAATTACTCATAGTCAATGGAGAATTCATGGTCTTTGTCCTTGGAAGACAGTATTTAAAACAAAAACAAAACAAACTTTATTCATAGATGTTTTCACTGAAATCTGCCTCCCACTGTACATATTGGATCCTCAGAGCTGGGTACATCAGCCAAGGCTCTCAAGATGACCATGGCAATCAACTTATCTCCTTCAAATTCAGTTAGAGATATTTTCAGTACTCTGGCTCACTACTGTTGTGATTACTTGGATACTATCTTCGACCACATACAGATAGGCGTTCTACTGACCAGTGGGTAAAATTAGCTACCTGGTTGAATAGCTGGCAATGTTTATGAGCTGTGAGATGTGGATGCAAGATACCCCAAAATTGCTCCAATTGTTCTGGGTATTGGATAACGTGCACCCATTGGCTTTCTGTAGCTTGTATAATTGTAATTCTCACTTACATGATTTGCAGATGACAGATCCAACTTCAACCTGCAGAACACCCTTACCCACTTTTCCCTAACCATGCATTAGCAGATAATGGAGCATGTACTCCAGATATCATCTCTGGCAGCCTAGCTCCTGCCCAGTGGGCTGATCAGTCAAGTTTTTTTGATTCTTCACCTGCAATGTCATTTCCCAATTGGCTCCGAGTTTGAACTGGTGTACCAGCTGTTCCTTATCATTGTTCTTGTTGAACTGCTCAGACATGTTGTAATTGCCTGGCATCTGAACAAAGACACAAAGGCCCATGTTTTGTTGCTGGAAGACAAAGAGAAAGCAAGGTACACCCATGGCCATTAGCAGCTGGTCACTCCAGGATGAGGAAGTGAACTAATGAAAAAAGAAACATAATGACAAAAAACTGGTGTCACCTTCATTTTACCTCTGGCTGTGGCCTCAGTGGCAGTCATCTATATTTTGGCCAGCTCCAATACCTCCATGGGGGGGGGGGTAAGGACAAGGTGTATTTTTGTTCTCTCTGGTTGGTTCTATTTGCATTTATTTGGTTGCACACAGCCTTCTCCAGGACAAGGTGGGGGGGAAAGGAGGGGGGAGGGTTAGCAGCCAGAGGTCATAGTGCACATTAGCACCAATGACATAGGTAGAAAGAGGGAAAAATCCTGCACAGTGAGTTAGGGAAGAAGCTGAAGAGCTGGACAGCCAAGATAGCAATCTCTGGTTTATTCACAGTACAAACTGTGAATGGGCAGGAATTGGATGATAGTACAGATGGATGAATGGCTGAGGAAGTCATGCAAGGCTGAGCAAGGAGATCAAACCAAAGTGAGAAGGCTGAGGATGGGGCATTTGGTATACAAGTTGATGCAGTGTGTAGTGAGTTTGTGAAGAAGGACAGGCAGATTCTAAAACGGTGATGAATACAATTCTAGAAGTGTTATATTTGAATGCACACAGTATACGAAAGGTAGACGATCTTGTAGTACAGTTAGAGATTGGCAGTTATGACATTGAGGGCATTGTTGAAAGAAGATCATATGAGAACTCAACATCCAAGAATACACATTGTATCAAAAGGACAGGGAGGTGGGCAGGTGGGTTGGGATGGGTCTGTAGGTAAAAACTGTAATCAAGTACTTAGTAAGACACAAAATAGGATCAAAAGATGTAGAAGCCTTGTAGGTAGAGTTAATCTGCAAGGACAGAAATACCCTGATGGAAAATATATACAGGTCCTGAACAGTAGCCAGGATGTTGGCCATAAATTACAACAGGAGATAGAAAAGGCATGTAAAAAGGGCAATGTTATGATAGTCCTGGGGGATTCAATGTACCAGTAGATAGGTCGGTGCTGGATCCTAAGCCCACATTTAATTAGGGAGCTTAAGGTAAAGGAACCCCTTAGGAGGTAGTGATCATTATACAATAGAATTCATCCTGTAGTTTGACAGGGAGAAACTGAAGTCAGATGTATCAGTTTTACAGCGGAGGAAAGGGAATTAGAGGCATGAGAGAGGAGCTGGCCACAGTTGATTGGAAGGGGACACTATCAGTAAAGATGGGGGAACAACATTGGCTAGAGTTTATGGGGGTAATTTAGAAGGTGCAGGATAGATACAACCCAAAGATGAAGTAATATTCCAAAGGAAGGATGATACAACTGTGGCTGACAAGGAAATTCAAAGATCACAAAAAAGCAAAAGGGAGAACATATAATAGATCAAAAATTATTGGGAAGGTAGAAAATAAGGAAGCTTGTAAAATCGAAGGGAATTTAAAAAAAGTATAAAGAGAGAAAAGATGAAATATGAAAGTAAGCTAGCTAATAAGACAAAAAAGTGGATACAAAATACATTTAAAGAGTAAAAGAGAGAAGAGAGTGGATATCAGACCTTTGCAAAATGATGCTTGAGAGATAGTAATGGGGGGGGGGGACAAAGAAATGGTGGACATACTTATTAAGTATATTGCATCAGTCTTCACTGTGAAAGACACTAGAAGAATGTCAGAAATGAAAGGGTCTCAAGGGGCAGAAGCAAGTTTCATTGCTATTACTAAGGAGGAGATGCTTGGGAAGTGAAAAACATGATGAGATAAGTCATCTTGGGCTGTATTCCCTGGAGTTCAGAATGAGAGCAGATCTCATAGAAACATTCGGAATGTTAAATGGCCTGAACAGATTAGATATGGCAAAGTTATTTCCCATGGTAGGGGAGTCTAGAACAAGAGAGCACAACTCCAGGATTGAAGGACGTCCACTTAGAACTGAGATGCGGAAAAGTTACTTTAGTCAGAGGGTGGTAAATCTGTGGAATTTGTAGCCATGAGTGGCTGTGGAGGCAAAGTCATTGGGTGTATTTAAAAAAAGAGTTAGACAAGTTCTTGATCAGTCAGGGCAGCAAAGGGTATGGGGAGAAGGCAGGGGTGTGGTGATGACTGGAAGAACTGGATCTGCGCATGATTGAATGCTGGTGCAGACTCAATAGGCCAAATGCTCCTATATCTTATGGTCTTATGATTGCACCCCAGGGTTCTGAAAGAGGTAGCTGAAGAGATTGTAAAGGCATTAGTAATGATCATTCTAGAATCACTACATTCTGGAATGTTTCCTGAGGACTAACAAATTGTAAATGTCACTTCACTCTAAGAAGAGAAGAAGGCAGTAGAACAGAAGTTATAGGCCAGCTAACCGGACATCAGCTTTGGGAAAGACTATTATTAAGGATGAAGTTTCAGGGTACTTGTGAGTGTGTGATAAAGTAGGCCAAAGTCAACTGGTGTCCTTAAGGGAAATCTTGCCTGTCAAATCTGTTGGAACTCTAAGTAGGTAACAGGCAGGATAGATAAAGGAGAATCAATGGATGTTGCTTACTTGAACTTTAAGAAGGCCTTTGATATGCTGGCACACGAGGCTGTTTAACAAGATAAGAGCCTATGGTATTACAGCAAGGGACTAGCATGGTTAGAACATTGGCTGACTGGCAGGAGGCAACGAGTCAGAAAAAGGGGCCTATTCTGGTTGTCTGCCGGAGACTATTGGTGTTCCACAGGGGTCAGTTCTGGGACAACTTCTTTTCACATTAAATATGGATGACAGAATTGATGGCTTTGTCACCAACTTTGCAGATGATACAAAGGTAGGTGGAGTGGCAGGTATTCTTGAGGAAGCAGGGTGTTTGCAGAAGGAGTTGGACAGATTGGGAGAATGGGTGAGGAAGTGGCAGATGAAATGTATTGTAGGGAAATGTATGATCATGCATTTTGTTAAAAAGAATAAACACAGACCATTTTCTAAACAGGCAGAAACTTCAAAAATTAGAGGTGCAATGTCATTTGGGAGTTCTTGTGCAGGGTTCCATAAAGGTCAACTTGCAGGTTGAGTTTGTGGTAAGGAAGGCAAATGCAATGTTAGTATTCATTTTACTAGGACTTGAATTTAGAGCAGGAGTGTGATGCTGAGTCTTTATGAGACGTTGGTCAGACCACACTTGGAATATTGTGATAAATTTTGGGTCTCTTTTCTAAGATATGTTGGCATTGGACAAAGTTCTCAGAGAATGCTCACAAGGATAATTCCAGAAATGAAAGTATTAACATATCAAGAGTCAATCACAAACGAGAGAAAATCTGCAGATGCTGGAAATCCAAGCAACATACGCAAAACACAGGAGGATCTCAGCAGGTCAGGCAGCATCTGAAAAAAAATACAGTTGATATTTTGGGTCGAGAGCCTTCAGCAGGAATTCCAGTGGTTGTTCAAGGGTTTCAGCCTGAAATGTCGACTGTACTCTTTTCCATAGATGCTGCCCGGCCTGCTGAGTTCCTCCAGCATTGTGTGTGTGTATCTAAAGTGTTTCCTGGCTCTGGCCCTGTACTCACTGGAGTTCAGAAGAACGAGGGGGATCTGACTGAAACCTATCGAGTATTGAGAGGCTGAAATAGAGTGGATGAGGAGAGGATGTTTCATCTTGTGGGGTATTTAGAAACAGAGGGCACAGCCTCAGAACAGAGGGATGTCCACTTAGAACAAAGATGAGAAGGGATTTATTCAGCCAGAAGCCTATGGAATTCATTGACACCGATGGCTGTGGAGGTCAAGTTGTTGAATATATTTAAAGCTGGTTAGGGCATCTTAGGTTACAGAGAGAAGACCGAGGAAAGGGGTTGAGAGGGATAATAAATCAGCCATTATGGAATGTCAGAGCAGCCTCGAGGGGCCAAATGGCCTAATTCTGCTCCAATGTCTTATGATCCAGAAGTTGAAGACAGTAAAGCTTCCCGGCAATTCTTTTGGACAATATGGCAACCTTGAACAACTACCCAGCATGCATGAGTTGCTAAATGGGCATTTGTGTTTGACAGAAGAGTTAAATGTGAAAGTGAAGTAAAGCAATCAGTTGTGAGGTTTGAATACTAATTCGTACCCAGCAATGGATGAGAGGGTGGTTTAATCCAGCTCTTTCCATTTTGTCATATTGTTTAGTATGAGAACAGAAGAGGCTTTCTGATTATGACACTCATGCAAAGTCTTTAAATCTCTTGCAGCAAGGCACCCAGATCCTCAGGGCTCTGCTCCAGAACCAGCTTATCACTTCTATCAACTTAGAATGCCTCCTGAGAATACAAGACATCGTGACCCCTTATCTTCTCCATCAAGACTGCCAGAGCTTCAGAGTCTACTTACCTCCATAATGCATTGAGCCATTTCTTAGGTCAGATTCAATTCCTAACGACTCTGGCCACAAGCTAGTTATAACTGATCCTAGTTTGCAGCTTACTTGTGCAGCGGGCCAGTTAAAACCATGATGAACTGTCACAACCATGGATTCAGCAGCGCTCGTGAATATGCACATGTCAGCTAATTATTATTTCCTGGTGATCGTATTTAACTCTATTCATTCCATCATAGTGTTTTTCGAGACTTGGATCCAGGACACAACAATGTTTTGCTGCCCGCTTGTATTCCACCTTGCCTGAGAAATTGGACTCTCAGGTCAACTGACCATGAAGACTAGCAGTATTCATTTTACTCTTAATTGTTCTTTTCAGCTGCAGTGTAGGCTTCATTTTCCATTTGAGAGTTTTAGCTAACAGCCCTATTTGGACCGGTGTTTATTGTTTTCTTTTCCCTTTAACACTGTTTGCATTAAAGTCTGTGAAATATTGACCCACTTCAGCGCCTCTCACTCTGCACTTGGGTCATGTCCGAACCAGGTGACATGAGCAATCAATGGACAAAGGAATTATTAATGTATAGGTGGCATTAAAACATGTGTTGCCTGCATTGCTTTCACAGTTTATCCATCCATCATACTCTCTTCATTTATTCAAGAGCTACAGAGCTAAGCTCCAAGCATATGAAATTAACCCTACTACAGCGGAGACAACAGACTAGAAACTCATCTTTTGTATTCATTAAGCATGTAATAGTAATGCATGCAGGCTGAACTCCATTTCGGAAACTGACCCATTGAGACCAATGGAACCAAATTTCAAAAGCAGATTTCAATGCATGCAAGATACCATGTAATGGTACAAGGTATCTTTAAATTTTGCTGATTTCTTAATCTATTTAATTAAATTGAATGCCATTTTGGTAACTAGCAAAAGGTTTTGGCAAAAAATAAAGTTTGAGATCAACTCCCATACAAAACAAATGATGATGCTTCAATAAAAATGTACTGCACTTTTCCTGACCCATTCAATTATCTTACACCATTTTACATTAGATTTTCAGAATGAAAGCATAATTTTGCAATTTCAGTAGTAGCTGCTGTCATCCTGAATGTCTCTGTACTATATCAGATTGTTACAGAAAATCGACTGCTACATAACAGATTTCCCATTATTTATAGTGCAGTCAAATATGTAAAAAGCTGACTTCCAAATTTAACTATTTATGCAGAAACCATGTAATGACAGATATTTAATTGAAATCTTAAAATAACTTACATGGATTGTGAAAACAAAGGCCCATTATTTTGTTAGAAGAACAAACTGCATGTTATTTTGCCAAATTTTTAATAGTAATGGAAGCCGAGTTTCAGAATGAATTTTATCTTTTTAATAGAATATTGAATATAGACAGCAGGCAAAAGGAATTTATTATTTTGAGTTGTCTTTTCTATCTCTAGCAATTGTGCAATAAAGAAATAATCACTAATTCAATGTCAATGAAAGACCAATGACTGTTGTATGTTCCAACAGTACTGTCAACAATATGGTGTTTATACTGTATTTAGAGATTATATTCATCAGCATCTTATACATGGTGAAAAAAAATCAACAAAAGGTTCCAATATGCTCTCAAAGAACAAAGTTTCCTTCAGAACTTTAAGTCCCAGCTACATTTGCTGCTGATAACATAATCTGAATACTAATGACACAATTAAGTTTGCTTCAGTAAGTAATTACAAACTTTCCCACATCAGATTTACTGCCCTATAAAGGTAATTCTGTGAAATGTTAAAAGCTCCATAGCAGAGTTCACATTGGACTTTGGAACAACTAACGGACAAGTTAGAAGTTAGCACTCACTGAAGTGATAAATGTTTTTATTTGTCTCTTTTCCTTTCTTTAAGTCAACTGCAGCCTGGCATTCAGAAATTTAATATCTGACCCTGTTTACGTGACACTGTTAACTGACAAGTTGGCATAACTCAGAAGACATCCTCAAGAGGCAGAGTCTCAAGAAAGCGTCATCCAGCATTAAAGGCTCTCAACATCCAGGCCACGACCTCTTCTCATTACCACCATTGGGGAAGAGATTCATGAACATGAAGACCCATATTCTGTTTTAAGTACAGCTTCTTCCTATCCACCACCAAATTTCTGAATGGTCCACGAATACTACCTCCTCACGTCTTTTGCACTTATTTAGTTTGTAACTTAGTTTTTTTTTTTAAATGGTTTTTAAAAAAAAAATTATACTGCTGCAAAACAACAAATTTCATGACATACAGTATGTCAATGCTAATTAACCTGATTCTAACCTAGGAGAGTCAAGTTGGGGGTGGGAATAGATGAGATGCTTCCAGTTAAGATAATCCTGCAAATACTAAGTAGACTGTATGAATTTGATAAACTAGCCTCAGAATGTTGTCTTGCCCTCTGTGCCGATAACCTTTAACTAGTTTAACAAATGTCTGTCCGTAAGCCTTTCAATATTGCTCTGTGAAGTAAGTGATACCCAGAGGACCAGTATGAAGAGAATTCAGGCATTCCAAAAATCAGTGTGCAGATTCTCTAGTAGTTTCTGTTATGGGATAATTGAATATGGAGGTGTCTGTATGTACTGGGTGTCCAGCTATACAGGAGAACCACTCAATTATTAAATCCCTCATATTTCACATTAAATTTTGCACAGCTAATCATGAATTCAATCTGAGGACCATAAAATATATACCTAGAAAGGGGAGGGAGCAAAAGACACAGGGATGCTTTCATATATTTTGATAAATTACAACCATGTAAAGACCTTCAGTGAACATCAATGACTTGTTGAGGTGTCTACAACACATTCTGACTTCAATTTTCACCTGCACTCCATATGTCCATAGGGCATAGGAGTAAAATAAAGTCATTCAGCCCATCAAGTCTGATTCACCATTTCATCATGGCAGATTTACTAGCCCTCTCAACCTCATTCTTCTGCCTTCTCCCCTCCACTCACATAAGTAGCACACAATATTTTTACCGATACTTAATGGAAAAATATAGCAAATTGGGCCATCTGTTCAATATTCTTCATTTTACACAATAAAAAGCCTAACTGTACCCCAAACCATTCCACAACCCTTTCCATATATTCTGCATGCTAAATTTGTTTGTGCACATATAAGCATCCCTACTTATCATGACAATATCTGAAAGGTCTAAAAGCAACCAATACTATTTCTAATAAACCCCACACAGAGCTGAAGCACCACCAGAAAGCAGCATTCAGAGATGGGGCGGATGTCAGATCCCACTCTGGCAACCGAACAGAAAAAGTCTCAGCTGATTTACAGCAGCAGGTTACCACAATGCACTTCTTTTAGAACAACATTTTCTCTCAGTGAAGCGACATTCTTAGTAACAAGTATCCTACCAGAATAAAGTTGAGGAAAATAGAGCACTGTCTGCTGACATTCTGCACTAGCAGCACAGAACTTTACACAATAGAAGGCTGAGATCTGATCTATTGTGTCTTTGCCAACTCCGGAGGAGTTATCTATCTGGTGTTGCTTACCACCATTCCTGAATAACTTTCTATTCCTTTTCAAATATTAACTTGATAAATTGAAGGAATTATGTATTCCGCTTGCACCACTCTCACAGCTAGGACATCCTTGGTCTTCACAAACCCTTACATAAAAGAATTATAACCTCCCACTTCATTTTGATAAATGGTTTTGAAGTAATATCTAGTTTCAGACTCTGCAGCAAGTAGGACAAGTTTTTTTTTCCCCACCAATTAACCTCATTAAAAATAATCAAAATTGTGAACAGCACTATCAGTCTCTTCAGAAGCAAATGTAAGGTTATGAAAAATGCACCAGATTCACCATCAAAGATTCATCCTAGTGTTATTTTAAACAAATATTTTCATTCTCCTTTCCATGACACAGACCTAAAAGGTAAAGCAGCCAAAACTAGCTGTAAATATTTGGACTGACCCAATCAGTAACATGTAAAGGGTTGGCATATGTTCTTTTTCAGCATGAAATCCATTTTTAAGAAGCAAATCAGGGTCCAAAGATTTTCACACATCTTTATAATTTTGTTCTCCCTAGAAAAGACTTCAGATATGCTAACATTTAGTACACATCATCCACTCAGAATATATCACTCAACAATTCCCTACATTAAAAATCTACTTGTCAGAAATTATATTGTACCCCATAAAGGCACGCAGATCCATGTTCAGTTAGATTTACTACTGATTACTTTCAGTATTTAAACTAATTTTGTGACTACATTGTCACAATGCCCTCAGCAAGCATGCAGTAAATTCACTAAATAAACACCATTGCAAAGTTTATTTTTCACTCCATGGACCTTACCTGCCCTTGGTACATTTAAAAATGTTTTATCTGGATTTTATTATATAGGGCATATGGATTATATAAAATGAGCTGCTGAAGGTGTGCTTGAGGCACGTACAACAGCATAATTTAAGAAGTCCTGAAGAAGTGTTTCAGTCTGAACCGTCGACTGTTTACTCTTTTCCATAGATGCTGCCTGACCTGCCGAGTTCCACCAGAGTTTGTGTGTGTTGCTTTGGATTTTCAGCATCTGCAAATTTTCTTGTGTTTGTAATTTAAGCAGCACTTGGATAGGTACATTGTTGGTCAGCACATAGAGGGATAGGAGCTGAATGCAAGAAATTGGGACAACCTGATTGGCATGTACTGGTTGGATTGAAAGGCCTATATAAATGTTGCATTGCTCTATGGCTAGGACTTCATGCAGCTTCTGTATTCACTTGATGTGTTAAAATTTCTCTGCCCTAACTACATCTAATATATCAGGGCACTTGGTCCCTCAAAAAAATCAACTAAAAAGAAATAAACTTTGTGAATACCTACCATGTTAAGACAACTTAATAGGGTACACATGCAGTCAGTGCCCACTTTAGTAGGTACACCTGCTCATTAATGCAAATATCTAATCAGCTAATCATAAAAGCATGTCAACATGGTCAAGAAGTTCAGTTGTTGTTGGGACCAAATGTGATCTAAGTGACTCTGACCGTGGAATGATTGATTGTTGATCCCAAATAGGGTGGATCGTGCATCTCAGAAACTGCTGATCTTCCTGGGATTTTCACACACAACAATCTCTAGAGTTTATAGTGAATGGTGCAAAAGAAAAAACAAAAAAAAATCCAGTGAGCAGCAGTTCTGTGGATAAAAATGCCTTGTTAATGAGAGAGAACAGAGGAGAATGGCCAGACTGACAGGAAGGCAACAGTAACTCAAATTATCATGTATTACAACAGTGGTGTGCTGAATGCACAACATGTTGAACCTTGAAGTGAAGGGGCTCCAGCAGTAGAAGACTACGGACATACACTCAATCGCCTCTTTCTTAGATTACAGGAGATACCTTATCAACTGGCCTCTGAGTATGTTATATCCCATTCTGACCTTCACTTCCATAATCTTCAATGAAACTGACTTTCACAAGCAGACTACAAAGTAGAGTTACTACAATGCTCAGGCATTTTAGCACATTCAATGACAAATATTTTATTTCTACAAATGTTTCTGCAGTTTCGAATGAGACTTCTAAAAAAATTCAGTATGGTAAAAGTAATAATGTTCAGTGAACACTGATCAAATTCCCAACATATTCATTAACCTTTTTAAACTGACTTCATTCCCATTGACAGTCAGATGGGCTTAAATGCTGTCAACCAGCTGTTTGGTCCACAAAGAACATACAGCTAGCAACTGAGTACAGGTTGGTAGAACAACACCTCATAATCCATCAGGTAGCCTCCAAACTGATGGCATGAACATTGATCTCCCCAACTTCCAGAAATGATCCCCTGCCTCTTCCCTCTTCAATTCCCTAACTCTGACTCCTATCTTAACTTGTCTCTTCTCCTCACCTGCCTGTCACGTCTCCCTGGTGTGCCACCTCCTTCTCTTTGTCCCATGATCTACTCTCCTTTCTTATCAGATTTCTTCTTCTCCAACACCTTACCTTTTCTACTAATCATCTCCCAGCTTCTTACTTCATCCCCTCTTCCTCTCGCACCTAGCTTCACTCCTCACTTTCTTGCTTGTACTTTTTCCCTTCCCCCACCTTCTTATTCTGGCTTCTTTTGCCTTTATTTCCAGTCCTGATGAATGTTTATTCATTTCTATATATGCTGCCGAGTTCCTCCAGCATTTTGTGTGTGCTGCTGAGCATATAGTCATGTGCTCCAGGCTTCAAGGCCTGCGCACTGCAACACAGAAAAAGTTGGGAGCGTTCTGGAGGTCAGATATGCAGAAACTGAACTCTTGCCTTGCTGCTGGGCTAATTAAAACCAGGAGCCTTCTGTAAGTTGCTGAGTAAATGAGCACGACGTATTTCACATCTACGTTGAACAGTGAAGTCCGGAAGCATTGCTCCACAGTCTTCTACCTGTCTTTCGCTATTTATAAAGTGTCAAACCTACCAGATGCTATTGGATTGCAAAACTCTGCTCAGAAATATTCTTCAAGCACTCCCTGTAGTTGAAATAAATAATTAGTTTGATTCCACCGAAAAAAGAAAATGAAAGAAAGGAAGTCCTTTGTCATGACCAATGGTGTGGTAGCACCACAAACCACTTTTTTAAAAAAAGAAAAAAAGTCAAAACAGGCTTGTGGATTCTTAGGATCAATCTTCATAGATGTTGTTTGTTAACATTACAAGAAAATTGTCATCTTGGAAAGCACGGGACAACAGATTTTCCTTCTAGATATGAGGTGCCACACATCCTACAGGTGGCAACATTGTTATAGAGAGAGCAAGGGAAGTCTTTATACATGATTTTTTAAGGAAAGGGGAAATTTACTCCTACAGCAAACAGGTGGATCATACAAGAGGGGCAACCCCAAGGCATCTGATTTTAATGGTCAGGGTAAATTAGCATGCATTTGCTTGCTGGTTTCAAAATGAGAGGGGGAATAAGCAGAAGCAGCTGATATGTGGAAGCCATCCACTGATACCTGGTATAGGAACAGTCGGGATTTAGTGTGGAGAAGGTTTACCACTTCAACCACAATGCAGAGTAATCATCCCAACAGTAAAAAAAAATTGAAGAGTCCTGTTGCTGATCTGGCCATTTCCTTGCTAATTGGGGGTATTGCTGTGGGCTCTGGTGAAAGCTTCCAACCTCTGAAAGATCAGGCAGGTTAATGAAATTTCCACTCCGATGCATTCAGACAAGGATGTTAGGACATACAGAGCTCATATTAAAAAAAGACATTTGAGACCATCTCCACAAATAGCTTGAGGTAGTCCAGGAATCAGTTCTTCTGCTTAACATGATGGCAGGTTTACAGCTGGCAAGTGGTTACAAGAGAAGTAAACTTCTGTGCAACTTAACATCAAATTCATGTGCACCAACTGAAAACGATGCTTCCTATCATGTGACCGTCAAAGGAAATTCAAAAGCTGAAGTCTTTTCACCATTAGCATCTTTCATATTAAACCAATAGCAATTCATTCACAACATATTATGTATGTATCTTGCAATTGTGATTTATATATTCATAATCAATAAGCTAACTTTCTTTTATTTCTCAAAATAAATTAATAATCAATATTTGAACAGCAGTCTGTAAAGCAATCATTGTGGGATTCAGCCACCCGAAGCATAACTTTCCAATATTTGCCCTAGCAGTGGTTTTCCCCTTCCTTCCTGTGGCAGTACAAGAAATGGTTGACATCACAGGCATGGCTTTGGCTACAACTCAGATTACACCACCCTGTAGTGAGGGGCCTTGGCGGCATTTTCATCGGCCATCATTATGTATTGCTGAGACTTCATCTTGCTCAGTTAGCCAAATGACCATTCAGTTGAAAGAGGGCATTTTCAATGGAAGCTTAGCTTTAAATTACAGGTCTTCAATGATAATGGGTTAGGAACCAAGAGTGAAATAACTACAGCCTGCTCATCCAGTCCGAGATCTTTATCTTGGCGGAGAATCAATTTTTAACCGATATCCACACAAAATGATGGTGGAACACAGCAGGCCAGGCAGCATCTATAAGGAGAAGCACTGTCGACGTTTTGGGCTGAGACCCTTCGTCAGGACTGATGAAGGGTCTCGGCCCGAAACGTCGACAGTGCTTCTCCGTATAGATGCTGCCTGGCCTGCTGTGTTCCACCAGCATTGTGTGGGTTGTTTGAATTTCCAGCATCTGCAGATTTCCTCGTGTTTGCTCTGAACCAATACCTATGCTTGTTGATACCAATGGATCTCTTCCCTTTCTACACAATATTTTTCAGGGGTTTCAAATTTAATTTAATACCTCACATTCGTTGAGAAACTCATCTCAACACACTTTTTTGTCTTGCTCCATGTTCCAAGTGTTTTCCTAGTATTCTCTTTGGTTGAATACACTCATTCATTTCCATCTTCCTCATCAAGCACTCTCATTGTAACCATTTTGCTGTTTGACCATTTTGGGAATTTATCATCAATATAGCTTGTGGGGGGGGGGGGGGGAAGTAATCCTATTTACAATCAATCTGCGTATGAGCATTAAATAACCTGGCTTTTGAAAACAGCAGGTAACATTAAAAATCAGACACAAGAATACCAACATTATGCACTTGGAGAAAAGCAAAGATTTTAAATAAAACTAGCACTTACCACTAATGACAGACCTCAGAGATAAATAGATTTTATAATTGTGTAATTCAGATGTTCAATAGTACACAAATGAAATATGAATATCAATTATGGTAAGACTGCTATTAAGGTTTGAAGAACTTACTCCAGCTTTTCCCCTTTCATTTTATATCCTATTATGACTAGATTTTTTAAGAAATGTTAAAATGTCATTTTTCTAATCAAAGCTCAGGCAGGAACCTTGTCAGCTAAATATTTTAACTTTCACGTGTAATTTTTGGATGGTGGCAGAGAACAGCAGTATTGGATAGAGAGGCAAGAAAGGAAACAAAAATCACTGCATGCAAGCAAGGCCTGCAGTACGAATTGTAGGAGTAAAATGTAAAAGTTTTGCAGTGTCAATAGAAAACTTATACACAGCATGCAGTTTGACGCAACAGTGATTGACAGGAATTCATAAGTTTTCACTCTTTCCAAAATGATCTCACCAGGTTTTTGACTCTTCCTGTTGAATTAACAGTGGGTCATCTTGGCAATGTGTACTTCTGTAATTGGTTTCTGTGGAATACTGCTCAAAACGGGCTGAGCTGCCAAATGAAGGAATGAAAGATTTCAAAGGATTTGGAAGGCAATAAGCAACCAAATGGGAGCTGGTGGGAAAGCAAGTGGCTGTGGCAGCCAGCCAGCCGAGCTCAGGTGCTACAGCATTTATTCACCATGCCATTCTTTCCTGTATGCAAACTCTGAACGAAGACAGTAGTGCAGACCCAACATTACCAACAGCAGCTTGCAACTCTTTACCCAACATCCGCTATTATCCACTACCCATCACTATCTCCAGCAAAATCAAAATATCCATTTGCAGGAAATCTATTAAAAAAATGCAGGAAATGTTGGAATACACAATAGGTTGTTGATTCCTGTAAGAGTGATAAAGACAAAAGTGTATGTATGTGATCCTTCAATGGACCACATTTTAAATGTTTCCACTGCCATCACAAGGCTGTCTTCCTCTCTTTATGTACAGTATGTGTGTGCGTGTGTCTTTCTCAGCTTACTGAGTACAATGTCAGGTAACTAACGGAGGGAATAATGGAAGCAGAGTATAAGGAACATTGGAACATTCAAGGAACATTGTTACCTATGCAAAATCCTATTGGCAAATCCAAGACTGTACACTGCATTTGGAAGTTTGTACAGAATATGGTCGATTTCATTTAAGAAATATGGATTGGAAAGTAGCAAAAGTGATACTACTATTTATGAAAGGAGAGGGTGGTGGAGAAACAAGAAGAGAAATGACTAATCTGTTAAACAAATATCAGTAGAGGCAAAATGTTGGAATGTATAATGAAAAATGTAGTTTTAGGACACTGAAAATAAAAAAATTGAGAAAAGTCAGCATGCATGGAAGTACTCCACTGCTAAGCAATAGCTGCAAAGTCAATGTTTCAGATCAATGGTCTTCCATCAAAACTTGGAAGATTAAAATTAGTATGCTTTGAATTGCAAAGAAACAGGAGGGTGAGGAAAACAAAGGAAATTTCTGGTATAGGCTGAAGACAGAGAGACTGAATGGCATGTGCAAGTGATACCAGCTCAGAAGAGAAGCTACAGGCTGTGTAATCTCATCTAATCTACCTGAAGGTTATAGTGTAAAAGAGATTAATGGGATGGAGGACAGAAGGTACTCCAATTGCTGATAACCTGAAATAAAGGGAACTTGAAAATACTGAACAAGACACAAAACAGGTATAGAGAGAAAACAAATTTAACATCACCAAGTGGTGACCCTGATTGGGTATCAGTTCTGACACAACCACAAAGTTTTTGTATTCGGTGTCAGATCTCAAAGGCTATAATGTTCCCTGATTAAAGATGAGGGATTGTTCCAAGTTTTAATAGGGCTTTCTTGGAATGGTGTGGGAGGCCAGAGGACAGAAGGGGTGGGATGTAGGAACAGGTTAGAAATTAAGTCACCCTTTAGATCTGCAAATCAGTTATCCAGCCTTTGTTTCTTCAACTGAGAACATATCATAAGTATAGAGCATAATGCTTTAACTTGAAGGAAGTGTTAAGTGCTAATGCCTCTTGTTTGAATCCCTGTAAAGTGGGAAGAGGTGAGGGGAAAGCGGTTGCATTTTCCATGGTTACATGCAAAAGGGAGAAGTGGTGATCCTGGAGGGGAAGGACAGAAGTAGACACTGCTGGTGAAATTGTGGGGGAAGATGGGAGAAATTATTTCCAGTTAATTGTGGAGATTCGTAGGCTGGAATGCAAGGATAAACGGAACCTAACTTTGCACAGTATGGGAAGAGAAAGGCTAAGGATCAAAATGCTGGAAATGAAATAGAGGGTCAGTATGATTCAGCAGAGTAATAGACCCTGCAATCCACCATACCCATCTTGGCAATCAAGTACACATCTGAAGTAAGCTCATTGCTTATTTCCTCAAACAATTCCAACAGATTTAGAGTCAGAGAGTTAGAAAACTACAGCACAGAAACATGTCCTTTGGCAATCTGCCCATGCCAAGACTATTAAGCTGCCTACACCCATCAACCTGCAGCTGGATCAAAGCCCTCCATAGTCCTCCCATCCATGTACTTATCCAAACATATCTTAAATGTTGAAATCAAAATCACATTCACCACTTGAGCTGGCAGCTCATTCCACACTCTCATCACCCTCTGAGTGAAGAAGTTTTGTCTCAATTTCCCCTTAAACGTTTCACCTTTCAGCCTTACTGCATGACCTCTAGTCTCACCTAATCTTGGTGAAATGCCTGCTTGCATTCACCCTATCTATAGCCCTCAATTTTATATACCTTTATCAAATCTCCCCTCAGTCTTTTTTTATTCTAGGAATTAAATTTCCAACCTATTCAATATTTCCTAAACCCAGGTCCTCCAGTCCCAGCAGCATCCTTGTAAATTTTCTTTGTACTCTTTCAATCTTATTAAGAACATTCCTGTAGATAGGTGACCAAAACTGCACACAATACTTCAAATTAGGACACACCAACATTTTATATATCTTCAATGTATCATCCCAATGCCTGTACTCAGTATTTTAATCTAAGGCCAATATGTTGAAAGCTTTCATTACATCCCTATCTACCTGTGATGCCACTTGCAAGGAATTAGGGACCTGTATTCCCAGATCTCTTTGTTCTACTGCACTCCTCAGTGTCCTACCTCTCACAGTGCAAGACCTACCCCAGCTGGTCTTCCCAAAGTACATCACCTCATACTTGTCTGCATTAAATTCCATCTGCAATTTTTCAGCTAGTCCAGATCCCACTGTAAGCTCTGTTAGTCTTCCTCATTGTGCACTAAATCCATCTTGGTGTCATCCACAAATTTGCTGGTCCAATTAACCACAATAGCATCCAGATCATTGACATAGATGACAAACAAGAAGGGACTTAGCACCAGTCCCTGCAGCACTCCAGTAGTCACAGACCTCCAGTCAGAGAGGTAATCATCCACTACCACTCTCTGGCTTCTTCCACAAAGCCAATGTCTAATCCAATTTACTACCTCATCTTGCCTGTCAAGCAACTGTATTTTCTTGACCAACCTCCCATGCAGGACCCTGTGAATTGCTTTGCTGAAGTTCACGTAGACAACATTCACTTCCTTGCCTTCAATGTTCCTGGTAACTTACTCGATAAACTCTATAAGATTGGTTAAACACGGCCCATCACGCACAATGCCATGCTGACTACCCCTCATCAGTCCCTATCTAAACAAATATCCAGTCCCTTAGTATAGTTCCAATAACTTTCCCACTATTGATGTCAGGTTCACTGGCCTATAATTTCCTGGTTTAATCTTAAAGCCTTTCTTAAACAATGGAACAACACTAGCTATCCTCCAATCATCCTGCACCTCACCCATCGCTAAGAATGATTTAAATACTTCTGCTAGAGCCCCTGCAATTTCTGCACTTACTTCCCACAGGCTCTCAGGGAATACTTTGTCAGGCCCAGGGAATGTGTCCAACCAAATTTTCCTCAAGAGAGCAAACACCTCCTCCTCTGTAATCTGCATCAGGTTCATGATCTCTGTGCTGCTTTGCCTCACATCTGTAGACTGTGTCCCAAGTAAATATAGATGCAAAAGATCTATTTAAGATCTCCCCCATCTCTTTTGGCTCCATGAAGACTACTATTGTGATCTTCCAGAAGATCAATTTTGTTCCTTGCAATCCTTTTGCTCTTAACATATCTGAAAAAACCCTTAGGATTCTCCTGTAGCAACCGCATGCCTTCTTTTAGCTCCTCCCCCAGCCCCAATTTCTTTCAAGTATTCTCCTGCATTTCTTATATTCTCCAAATACTTCATTTATCTCTACTTGCCCATACTTGCTATGCAACTCCATTTTTCCTTAGCCACGGCCTCAATATTTCTCAAAAATCAAGGTTCCCTAAACCTGTTATCCCTGCCTTCTATTCTGACAGGCACATGCAAGCTTTGTACTCTCACTTCTGAAGGTCTCCCACATACCAAATACACCTGTGCCAGAAAATAGCATGTCCCAATCCATACTTGCTAGATGTTTTCCGCTACCATCAAAATTGGCCTTTCTCCAATTTAGAATCTCAACCCGAGGACCAGACCCATTCTTTTCCCCAATTACCTTGAAACTAATGGCATTATAATCACTTGATGCGGCATTCCCCAACATAAACTTCTGTCACCTGACCTTGTCTCATTCTTTGATAGGAAATCAAGTATTACCAACTTTCTTTTTAGGACTTCTATGTACTGATTAAGGAAACTTTCCTGAAAACATTTGACAAACTCTACCCCATTCAGTCATTTTATAGAATGGGAGTCCCAATCAATGTGAAAAGTTAAAATCACCAATTACTACACCTAATGTTTCTTGCAACAGTCTGTGATCTCTCTACAAATTTGCTCCTCTAACGAATAAATTCTTCTTCGGCTTCAAGCTGGGTACCAGTATTGATTATAAGCAATGTTTGAATGTCAAATTCTGTCATCCTCTTCAGGGATGAAGCCTGGGTAACTCTAGTCCAGTGATATTTATATCCCTGTAGTTCATCCCTTCTGATTGGGTTCGTCCTCATCCAAACAGGTTTCCACTTTCCCAACCTGCTTACAAACGAATTCCAGTTCTTACTTCAATTTTATTAAAATTATTTTCCTCTAGTTTTATTGCAATGGCTTCCTTTACCAGGTGGTCCCAAAGATCATTATGCAGCACAGTAGTTTTATGCCATTAGAGCCAATCTCATGGCCATTGTGAATGCTGTGTTCTGCTACCACCGATTTCTCTGGGTTACCCAAATAGATACACCTCCTGTGCTCCTTGATGCAGGATTCCACTGGGCGTCCAGTCTGGCCAATATATGCAGCTCCACATTCAAAGGAAATCCTGCTAATGCCAGCCTACCTAACTCCCAGGTCACCTTTGACACACATAAACTATGACTTACGCTTCCTTACGGTTTTGTGGATGGTATTAATCCAGTATTTCTGTCTTGTTTTTGATCCTCTAACTCCTGCAGACTGCTATAATATAACCCAATTAACATGGTCATACCTTTTTTCATTCCTCAGTTCAACTCAGATTCGCACAAAATGAGTTCTCCCGTCTGTCCTGACGTAGCACTGCCGTAACATTTTCCCCGATCTCCATTCCCATTTGATCTCTCTCGCTTTGTCATATCTAAAACAATGGAACCCCGATATATTGAACTGCTCGTCCTGCCCCTCCTGTAACATGTCTCACTAATGCCTACAATATCATAATTCCATGTGTTGATCCATGCCCTGAGCTCAATTGCCTTTCCTACAATACTTCTTGCATTAAAAATATTACTGAACGTTAGTCGCACCGTACTCAAGCATTTGATTCCTGGCCTTTGTCTGAGGTCTTAACAACATCTGGTTCCACAACCACTCCACTAACTATGCTGGCACTCTTGTTCCGATACCCCTCACCACGCAGTACAGGTACTAACAAACCTTCCTGCTTGGATATTAGTCTCCTTCCAGCTCAGCTGCAAAATGCCTCTTCTGTACAGGTCTCAACTTCCCTGGAATAGTCCAATCATCCAAAAATCTGGAGACTGCGCCCCCCTCTCCCCCCATACAACTCCTTATCCACTTGTTAAACTGTATGATCTTCCTGGTTCTGGCCTCACTAGCATGTGACATGGGTAGCAATCCTGAGATCATAACGCAGGAGGTCCTGTCCTTTAACTTAGCAGCTAACTCACTGTGCAGTACCCTGAGACCACATCCCTCACAATCGATTTCAACATCTTCCCAACTACTGAGATCAGACTAGCCAGCCTATAATTTCCTATCTTCCACCTCACTCCCTTCTTGAAGATGGGAGTGACATTTGCAATTTTCCAGTCCTCAGAAACAATGCCAGAATCAATTCATTCTTGAAAGATCATTGCTATTGCCTCCACAATCTCTTCAGCTACTTCTTTCAGAACCCTGGTGTGTAGTCCATCTGGTCTAGTTCACTTATCTACCTTCAGATCTTTCTGTTTCCCAAACACCTTCTCCCTAGTCATAGCAAATACACTCACTTCTGCCCCTGACACACTCCAATTTCCAGCACACTCCTAGCATCTTCCACAGTGAAGATTGAAGCAAAATACATATTCAGTTCATCCGCCAATCCTTTACCGCCCATTACTACGTCTCCACCATCATTTTCCAACTGTCTGATATCTACTCTCTCCTCTGTTATTCTTTACTTATCTCAAAAATGTATTCTCTTTGATATTAATAAGCAAGCTTACCTTCATATTTCATCTTTTCCTTCCTTATGGTATTTTTAGTTGCCTTCTGTTGGTTTTTAAAAGTTCCCAATCCTCTACCTTGCCTCTAATTTTTCCTCAATTATATGCCCTCTCTTTTGCTTTTATGCTCTCTATGACTTACCTTGTCAGCAACAGTTTTGTAATCCTGCCTTTAGAATACTACTACTTCTTTGGGATTCAGCTGTCCTGCACCTTCCGAATTGCTCACACAAACTCCAGCCAATCTGCTCTGCCATTATCCTTGCTACTACCCCTGTGCAATCAATGGTGACAAGTTCCTCCCTCATGCCTCTGTAATTTCCAATACAATGTAATACTGAAACATCTGACTTTAGCCTGTCCCTCTCAAATTACAGGCTGAATTCTATCATTATTACTGTGTTGCCTTTAAGGCATTTGTTTAGTTTATTATATTTTCGCTTTAGTAATTCGTTTGTTATCGTTTTCTAGTTAAAGTTAAGGTTGTTTAAAGTAAATTCGTTGCCTGTGATATATCGCGGCATGCGATGACGTCACACCCGGTTACGCCGCGTCTTGTGGGAAAATACCGGTTTGGAGAAACGGGAAGGAGGGGGCTTATATGTGTGCAGGATCAGCGCGAGAGAAGTTTTCTTTCTACGCACTAGAAACATTAGAGAAGCAACACCGTAAGTTCATGAGATAATCGATACGTTGAATTAAAAATGTTAACGCTGATTCTGTTAAAAGTAATGACGGTTGATAAAGTTTATGTTTTTTGTTATTTAAAGAGTTGTGGATAGTTTGTGTTGAAGTGTATTTAAAGCCAGTCAATAGCGTAGGTAGATTCTGACTGTATGTTGCACTTTAATGTAATATAGTTGTAGTTTTACTTTTGCAAGTATTTATGATGTAAATGTGATGTCAAGGAGGAAACAAATACTGTATATATTTTGTATTGTTTTATCAACAGTTTTCACCATACGTTAATGTGGAAGAGTGAACAGTAAACGGTTAATCTTACTGGGACCGCCTCATTGACTGGTTTATACTTGGTGTTTAGTTCAGAGTTCTTTTACACCTGTGCGAGAACACTGCAATTACGATCACAGCCTCCTTAGGGTTCCTTTACTTTAAGCTCTTCAGTTAAATCCAATACATTGCATAACACTCCATCCAGAATGGCTGGGCTCAACCAGAAGCTGCTCTAAAAAGCCATCTCACAGGCATTCTACAAATTCTCTCTCCTGTGATCCAGTATCAATCTTTTGAAATGTCTTTTCTAATTCCATTGTAATTTGTAGCCCGCATCCTGGTTACTGTTAGAATGCCTGTATATCATCAAGTCCTTGAACCCTTGAAGTTCCTTAGCTTTACCCACAAGGATTCTGCATCTCCGATCCTATGTCACCTCTTTCTAAGGACTGGATTTTTTTTTTTTTTTTTGCTACACCACCACCTCTACCTACCTGCCTGTCTGTTCAATACAAATTATATCCTTGGATGTTATGTTTCCAACTATAACCTTCTTTCAGCCACAATTCAGTGACACCCGTAACTGCCAATCTCTAACGGTGCTACAATATAACACTTTCAGTCCTGTATTTCTCACCCTTTTTAATTTAGTCCCCATTTTGCACTGCAACTCATCCCATTTACTACAGATTTTTTCCAATCATCTGGCTGTCTTTCCTACCAGTCTCACTACACATTGTCTCTGCTTGTAAACCTACAGCCCTATCTTCAACAGCTGTATCACTCCAGTTCCCATCTCCTGCCAGATTAGTTTAAACCCTCCCCAATCGCTCAAGCAAACCTGCCCACAAACGTGTTGGCCTCGCTTGGGATCAGGTGTAGCCCATCATTTTGAACAGGTCATACCTTCCCCAGAAGAGATCCCAATGATCCAGAGATCTGAAACTGCACCAATTCCTCAGCCACGCATTCATCTGCCAATTTGCTCTATTCTTACTGTCTCTGGCATGTGGCACAGACAACAATCCAGAAATTGCTACTTTGGAGGTCCTGCTTTTCAGTCTTCTACCTTGCTTCCTAATTTAGTAAAGATGCCACTGAGTGTATATTGTCTTGTCATAAACATCACTTCCATAGGCTTTGTCCTGTCCATGCCTTCTCTACCTGCTCTGCAACTTAAAAGCAACTTTTCTATCTCACTAACTTTTAGAGTCTTTATCCCAAACTATTAGCACTGTTCATCCTTCCCCAGATGTCGTGCAACCTACTGAGTGGTCCCAACCCCATCTTATTTTCTCAAATTTCAGACTTCCAGCATTTCCTGCTTTCGTTTGACTCTCATGGGGAAGAGAAAATTACAGTCTGGGAAGAAAAACTTCTGGGAAATACATGAGTGGAAAGCATTCTCATCAGAATAAATACAACAGAACTGGAGAAATTCGGAGAATGGAATCAGATCCTTTCAGAGAAAGTGGGAGGAGATGAAGTCACAATGACTCAGCAGACTGTAGAAAGGATATTATTTGTTAATGCTCCCCATAAGATGGAAATAATGTCAAGAATCAGAAGAGTCAAAAATGGACCATATGAAAATAAGAGCTGGATGGATATTAACAGCGAAGATGGAAGCCTGTCCATTCTGTACAAGTTCAGAAACCAGCATCATAGTCATCAACATGAGAGCAGACAGAAGAGCAGAGAGAGAAGACCCGATTAAGAGTGCTCCCTATACCCCTTAGGGAGATGCGTATAGTTTGGACCCATGTGTGCAAACATATTTTTACTTTGGCAAGCCAGAGACTGAATAAATAGAGTTGAAAGCGAAATTGCTCAAAGTGAGAGCAAATTTATCCAGACAAAAGGATGTGTAAAGAAAATAGCAAATAGCTCTCAGGACATGTTGCTGTGAGCCAGAGATGTAGAGGAAACTAGACATCCATGGTGAAAGTGAGCTGGCTGAGACCAGGAATCTGTCAAAGTGGAAAAGTGATCAGAGGTATCACAAAGGAAAGGAGAAATGTTAAAGCAGGAAGAAGCAAGCTCGACAAGAAGTAAGAGCAGATTAGAAGCAATTACTTGATGAAGTGCAATCTGCTTCTCGATTTTGAAGGAGATAAAATCAGCCAAGTAGGTTAGAGGGGTCATGAAGCTAAAGGGAAGATCTAAAAGAAACCTCAAACTTCACCTTCTGTGTGTTCAAAGTGTTTAATTGGCTGTATGAGATGGGCAAGTCTGGTACTAAAATCTTCAGCTAGGGTGGAAAGGAATGCAGTATTTTGATTGTAGAGTAAGAAGCCCCGTGAACAAATGACGAAGATTTTAATTTAAATTATAATACAAACCTTTACTGTACTTTTACAGAACAAATTGGTAAATTTGTACTGTTTTAATAATTAAAATTTAATTCATAAAGCAATGAATATTTTAAAATCAATAATGAGTAGGTGGTTGGATCAAAAATCCAGACAGATAGAGTCTCTCTGCTTCATAAGAGCTGTAAAATAATTTCAAGCAAATTATGTTGTCAAACACAAAAAACATCATTCATAATTCCCTGCATTTTAAATGAGAAAATCATTATGGTTTCATGTTGATATTGTTTGGAAGCAATTGCAACAGAAATAATGATAATATTAGATATGGTGACAAGTACCTATTTACATGTGGTTAAAACATGTTTCAGACATGGATTGTCTTAAGCTATTCAGATATTCAAGCAAGACATTCTCGGGCAGCCACTACAGAGGGGAATAAACCACAATATGTTAGGCAAGACCTTTAATTAGGGCTGGAAAGGGAGCAGAAGCCAAATTTGCGGGACTTGTGAAGGATCTCGGTCCGAAAAACCGACTGTTTACTCCTCTCCATAGACGCTACCCGACTTGCTGAGTTCCTCCAGCATTTTGTGAGGTTTGCTCAAGGTTTCCAGCATCTTCAGAATCTTGTGTTTATACTTTAGATATTCACTCTGGCTTTTCTTATAAAAGCTGTGTAAGATGAAAAGTACTCAAAGCTTTTTAACGATTTAAGGAACTACTAAGGATAAATTAGGCCTTGAGGACAATCTTCAGATTTACTTTAGCTTCAAATATTTCAAATTGCAATAACAGGACATGGTTTAGACTAGCTATTGATGAATGAGTCAAGTCCTCTAGAATTTAATATTCCCATCTCCACTTGAACAATGAATAGATTACTCATGCAACAGACACATCAGAATGTCTCACTGAGGGAATGGTTGTTAATTATGGTGCCGACTTTATACTTACTACAGCACTACTTGAGTAAGTTCCAAATTCTAGAGGGCTTTCAGGGGACTTCTATTTTACGGGAAATGTGAATTGGCCTGCCCTCTACAACCGTAGAGAGTCTTGTTACTATTCCCATTTCCTTGCTGTAGGATAACACTTGCTTCATTACTTTGCTCTGCATTGATCACAAGGGATTGAAAGGTCATCCAGGGAGCTTTAACTAAATTCTTTGTGATGTCAGCACAAAGTGGCAAATGAAGCATGCAGCACATATTTGATCCAAGCATACTTTCACCATTACACAACAAGGCAATAAAATTTCTATCTTTTTCCTTAATTAAAGTTCTGCTTTTCACTATAATAGAATACAAAGATTTAAATTATCATATCTGCAAAGAAATTTTCCCCCATGATTTACGTCTTCTTCCCTGATCAGATAAAATGGGCCTACTATCCATCCTATTGGTTTAAAGACTTCTTATTTTCTCCTATAAAAAAAGTACAGTAAACCACCAGGTTGAGACAACCAGAATGAATTCTCATTATCAGTTGCAGTTTGCATGAAAGATTTTTTTAATGTTGATAATCAGCTTTTATAGTGGTGGTTGACATCACACCTAGTTTGAGATTTAAATTATGTCCAACATAAGCTACTGTTTATATCAGAATTCCTTTTTCTTCCCAAAATGCAGATCGTCTGTCTGCATGATACTTTAGAAACATACCATTTACTTGGGTGAATTAGGGATAAGAATAAGCTGATAGAAGTACATGCTTTGTTTAAGTGTTACTGAGAAGTAAGCTAAAATGCTTTGTTTTATAAAGAATTCATTAGCAGAACTTTCAGATTCTGAGTGTGGCTATTCAAAAGCTGTTTTCCTTGTCTAGAAAGTCTAAAAGTAAAGTGGCAGACTATCAAGACAAGGGAGTGTTACTTAGGACTGACATGAAGAGAAATCTCTTTATATTGAGGGTTTGAATGTTAGTGCTGGTGCTTTACTACCTTAAAACAGTGGTTGTTCAGTCATTTGATACTTTCAGAACAAAAACAGGTTGATTTTTAGAAATAGGAAAATCAAATGTTAAAACAAATTGGAGGCAGCCGTGAGCTTGCTGAATGGCAGACCAGGCTTCAGGTACTGGAAGACTTAGCCACACTTTTATATTCTAAATATTATGCATTAGACACTGTTGCTAAATATCACAAAATAAGCAAAGCATTCAGCACAGGTTGAAAACTGTGAACTTGATTATAATAGGAAGTTACATTGTCCTGCGACTGATAAAAGCTAGGTTAATACTGATGAAGAAAACAGCCCTTTCCTGGGTAAAGAAATTCAATGAAAAAGAGTGCTGACAGTGTATGCTCCACAGAATTGCTCAGGACAGACTTGAAATAGCCCATAATGTATAACTTCTTGGGTTCTGTCACTCTTGCACCAGAATTAGACTGCAAAAGCAGAAACAGTCTTCAATAGTGCAGAATATCTACAACAAATTACTTTTTCCATCAATTAACCACATTAATTGCCAATGAACTATTGGATGAAAAGGGTCAACTCAAAGAGAAAAAAAATCAAAAAGTGACAAATTTACAGTTTTAAGCCATCACAAACTAAAACATTAACACATGCATTCTTAACAGGGCTAGAATTTAACTGAAACCTCTAATACAATGTTCAAACAAAAATAAGTTGTGCATTCCTCTGAAATCTCACTACACAAAAACATTTAACTGCAGCACATAGCTCACAAATGCATCAGATTTTCCTCTCAACTCCTAACCAATAGGTGACTTCACTCCTTCAACGGTCCACTCAGTGTGTCTAACTGATCCACTACGGCCATTAATGTGACAACATAGTTGTTTAGACTGCAGCTACATTATCGTGCAGCTGTGCTGAGATGAAACCATTGAGCCACAGTGAATTTTCACTTTCAGCAAGTCAGTTTTCAAGTGGGTGTGGAAAGTGAGGAAAAAATAAACCATATGTGCACCAGAAGGTTTACAATACCATGTCAAATTGAGCTGACCATGGCTATCTACTTCTTGATCAAGTTATCTATGCTTTTCATGAATCAAATTAAAGCTGATTCTTCCAATTGTTTTCAGTCTTCTAGATGCTCACTTTGTTTGCAACCACTTATGGCAGACAACCATGGCAAATGTGTGCAGAGATTAAAAGCACATCAGTTTACTACAGCCTTTCCTTTATAAAATCTCTAGAATGATTTACTAATCAACTACTTCTAAAGCACAAAAACCTAACAATTGTGCCCTTATGGTGGTTTCTTGCAATTCTTAGAACAGTCGTTTTTCCATTCCAGGAGAATAATTAATTTTGCACAAGGCCATAGGAAAATTATGTTTCATGGTAAAGATTCATTAGCACTCTTGCCAGGCACATAAAAAGGTCTCAACATAAACTAATCAAGATTTTCAGCCAAAAACTTTCACTTGGCAGAACATGTACAGTATTTAACTTTCAAATATTTCTGTAATCTTGTTTTGGGAACACAAAAGTCATAATATATGACACAGCTAGTATGCTTCAGTGACTACAAATGCTAGCCAAAGCAGCCTTTTCTCAAAGTTGCAGAATTGTTGGTTTAAACAGTATACCAGGATTTGAGTACAATCACCATAGACCTAAGGAAATACGGTACCAACAGAAATTCTGGACTATTGGTCTGTTTTTCCATAGGTTTTAAATATCTCAAAATTAAATATTAAATGCTTAAATTCATCAGCCCTAAAAATCCAACTAAAAATAAGTCAGATTTTGGGATATTCCATAAATTTTCTTAACATTTTACTAGGTCTTAGCTACTTCGAATTGGCTTCCTGTGTAACTTTGAATTGATTTTAACATTCCATTATTTGTTGTAAAGCTCTCAATGGTCTGAGACCACAGTACATCACAGAATCACTTTCATTTTATAATTCTGCTCAAGCTTTCACAGCTTCTTCCACTGGTCTCTTAAAATTTAAATAGTTGCCCTCAAAAGACAATTGGCAGGTCAGCTGTTTTGAACTACACTCCTAACTTTGGAACTCAATACCAAAAATTATAAGGGATGCAGACTCAGTTGACACTTGTGAACACCAGTTCAAAAGCTATTTATTTAACCTTGGTTTTAACTAACATCTTTTTGTCTTTAATTTTTATGTTTGCACTTTATGCATTTTAAAGCACTTTGAACTACGCCGTCTGGATGAAAAGGGCTTTACAAGTAAGTTATTATTACTACAACAATGAAATAACTCCATATACAAAGTTTATTTCCTGTTACTGTTCAATTAGAACCAAAACAGGAAAATATTATTCTATGATGTGTTAATTCACTAGATGATAGTTGGAAGCAAGAATAGTAACACTTAAAAACCATGTCAACTTCAAATGCAGAAGTTACAAACATAACTTTTAAAGCACACACCATTGGGCTAAAGGACAGCTTCTACCCCACAACTGCAAGACTACTGGACTTTTGACCTCACAATCCACTTTATGGTCATGCACCTTATTGTCTGCTGGCACACTGTATTCTACATTCTATTATTGTGTTCCCTTGTACTATCGCAATGCACAGTTGTAATGAAATGAATGGATAGACAACAAGCAAAACAAAGTTTATCCCCCTATCTTGGTACATGTGACAATAATAAACCAAGAAAATACCAAAAATAAATTAAATTCAAATAAATATTAGGAAAGCAAAATGAATCAAAAACTGTGCCCTAAATGTTATGCTTAAAGACGAGCACGCTCTTGAAAGTACCAAAAGAAACTGGACAAATGTTTTATACAACCGAGCATGATTCTGCATCAAACTATGAGAAAGCTGCACTTGCAACATGTAATAGACACTGATGTATCCAATATTTTAGTAATATTGCAAATAAATTATTTGATTAAGCATTCTTTGTTGTTTACATAATTCTTTGAGTTATATGTAAGAAGTATGTGAATGGCATATGTTATTACACCACCACATCATATGTGAGTGCTTCACTAAAGAAAAACTAAACACGAGTATCCCTGGCTCTTGTACTTTTCTTTTGATTAGTTTCTAGAGTTACGAAACAGAACAGATACTGTGAAAAACTACTGTACAAGTGGAAAAACATCTGATTAGAGCTAGAGGTTACAGGCTCACATCTCGTGATGAACTCAAATTCATAAGGAATGATGACATTTCATCAAAATCCAAAGGAGCCATATTCAGCTAAGATGCTGAATCAAAGCCCATTTGCCACTTTTAAAATGGTAGCCACGCACACACTGTCTTCTGACCAACATTAAAGAACATTTCAACAAAGAGTAGATCTACTCTGCCATCCAGTGAGATAACGATTGATCTTCTACCTCAAAATCTACTTTCACATCAATCCCCACAGTCCTTTGGTCTTCAAAAATTTATTGATCTCAACCTTTAATACAACCGAGCATCCATAGTTACTACAATAGAGGACAGCAGAGGTTGCAAATGAAGACGTTTTCTTATTTTACTATGAAATGACTATTTATTCTAAGATGAACCCTGCTCCACCCCATTATAGATTCACCAACCTTACACCAGTTTCCCTGCAACCCCATTTTCCTGAAAAAGTACATTATCTGTTATTAGCACCTGAAAAACTCCATTATCTATTATTATCATAGAATTGTTAACACTGCAAAAAGAAACTACTCAGCCCATAGTGGCTCTGTATAAGTAATGCATTGCTCATAGAAGTCCTGATGAAAGAAGAAAGATGACTAAGCAGCAGTCGGGCAGAGTTGCTTTCTGCAACCTCGTCCACCCATAAAAATGTTATTGAAGCCTAAGAGTAACATTATCAGCATATATTATTGTGTGACAGGCTTTAATATAACAGTCTAAGCTTCTAACTGTCTGCCTGTGTGTGGGCTGAATAGTTGCCTTTTGCCTATATCACAATCTTTCCACCTGGATGCAGAGTAGCTTTCAAAAGCGTTAGAGGCTCAAACCCGAGCAACCAGGAATCCATGAGGTAGATCTGGATTTGATGATGCACCATTCTATCCAGATGTATCAGTGCTTAAAACTGCACCGTTTGCAGTGAATTATGAATGCAGCCTGTCTATTGTGCAAACCAGTCTCTTCTCTAAAGACTCAAAAAAACAACCATCATAAACAGAAACCCCTCCCATAAGACAAAGGAGCAGAATTAGGCCATTAAACAGATCGAGTCTACTCTGCCATTCATTACGGCTGATTCCAGACCCTTCTCAATCCCATACACCTGCCTTCTCGCCATGTCCTTTGATGCCCTGACCAATCAGGAAACTACCAACTTCCACCTTAAATATTCCACAGTCTTCACCTCCACTGCAGTCTGTGACAGAGCATTCCACAGATTCACCACTCTGGCTAAAAAAGTTCCTCCTTACTTCTGTTCTAAAAGGTCATCCCTCAATTTTAAGGTTCTACTCTCTAGTTCTGGTGGGATACCCCCACCAGAAGAAACACCCTCTCCACATCCCATCTTTTCTAGTTCTTTCAACATCGGTAGGTTTTAATGAAATCCACCCCCCCCGCCAACAACCCCGCATTCCTCTAAATTCCAGTGAGCACAGGCCCAAGGCTGCCAAAAGCTCCTCATATATTAACCTGTTCATTCCCGGAAATCATCATCATAAACCTCCTTTGGACTCTCTACAATGACAACACATCCTTTCTGAGATATAGAGCCCAAAACTGTTTGACAACATTCCAAGTTGGGCCTGACTAGTGTCTTATAACACTTCTGCACTATCTCATTCTGATTATATTCTATTCCCCTTGAAATAAATGCCACCATTGCATTTGCCCTCTTTACCACAGACTCAACCTGTAAATTAAATTTCTGGGAGTCTTGCACAAGGACTCGAAAATCTCTCTGCATCTCTGATGTTTGAACCTTCTCCCCATTTAGATAATAGTCCGCACTATTGTTCCTTTTACTAAAGTGCATTTCCATATATTTCCCAGCACTGTATTCCATCTGCCACTTATTTGCCCATTCTTCCAATCTGTCCAAGTCCTGCTACAATCGCCTTGCTTCCTCAGTTCTACCTACACCTCCAGCAATCTTCGCATCATCCGCAACCTTTGCAACAAAGCCAATTTCACTATCCAAATCACTGACAAACATTGTAAAAAGTAGCAGTCCCAATACTAACCCAAGAAACACAGCTAGTCACTGGTAGCCAACCAGAAAAGGCCCCCTTATTCCCATTTGTTGCCTCCTAGCTGTCAGCCATTCCTCTATCTATGCCAGTATCTTTCCTGTATTGCCACTGGATTTTATCTTGTTAAACAGACTTATCAAATGCCTTCTGAAAATTCAAGAAAATGGCATCCACTGCCACTCCATTGTCCACCTGACTTGTTACTTCCTCAAATAACCCCAACAGATTTGTCAAGAAAGATTTCTCTTTACATGCTGACATTGACTTATTTTATCATTGGTCTCCAAGTACCTCAAAACCTCATCCTTAATAATAGACTCCAACACTTTCCCAACCCCTGAAGTTAGCTTAACAGGCCTATAATTTCCTTCCTTTTGCCTTTCGCCCTTATTAAAGAGTGGAGTGACATTTGCTATCTTCCAGTCCTCCAGGACCCTGCCAGGATCAAGTAATTCTTGAAAGATTATGATCAATGCATCTGTTATCTCTTCAGCAACCTCTCTCAGGACTCTGAGATGTAATCCATCTGGTCCAGGTGATTCATCCACCTTAATACCTTTCAGTTTGCCTAGCACCTTTTCCCTTGTAATTGCAATGGCACTCACTCCTGCTCCCTGACATTCACGGACCTCTGGCACACTGCTAGTATGTTCCACAGTGAAGACTGATGCAAAGTACCCATTAAGTTCATCTGCCATTTCCTTGTCCCCATCACTACCTCATCAGCATCATTTTCCAGTGGTCCAATATTAACTCTCACCTCCCTTTTACTCTTTATATGATTCAGCCTTTAACTTTTTTAGTTGCCTTTTGTTGGATTTTAAAAGCTTCCCAGTCATCCAACTTCCCATTCACTTCTGTTCCCGTATTTGCCCTTTCCCTGGCTTTTATGAAGTCCTTAACGTCCCTTGTCAGCCATAGTTGCTTACCCCTGCCATTTGAGACAACTTTTTCTTTGGGACATATCTATCCTGGGCCTTGTGAATTATTCCCAGAAACTTAAGCCTCCTCTGCTCTGTCATCATCCCTTCAGCATCCTCCTCCAATCCACCTGGGTAAGCTCCTCTCTCATGCCTCTGTAATTCCCTTGACTCCACTGCGATACTGATACATCTGACATGCTTCTCCCTCTCAAATTGCAGTATGAATTCAATCATATTATGATTACTGCCTCCTAAATGTTCCTTTAAATTAAACTCCCTAATAAAATCTGTTTTTTTTTAAAAAAAACACAACACCCAATCTAAGATAACCTTTCCCCGAGTAGGCTCAAGCATAAGCTGCTTTAAAAAACCAACTTGTAAATATTGAACAAATTCCCTCTCTTTCGATCTGTCACCAACCTGATTTTCCCAATCTGCTTGTATATTGAAGTCTCCCATTACAATTGTGTCATTACCTTTATTACATTCCCATTCCAGCTCCCTTTGCAATCTCAACCCCACTTCTTGGATACTTTTTGAAGGCCTATATGAATCGCATAATAGTTTTTTCACCCTTGCAATGTCTTAACTCCACCCACAACAATTCAGCATTCTCTAACCCAATGTCACCTCCCACCCATCATTCTCTCAGTTATAAAGTCATACAGCACAGAAACAGGCCCTCAGGCCCAACTCATCCACACTGACCAAGATGTCAATATAAGCTGGTCCCATTTGCCTGTGTTGGACCCTCTAAACATTTCCTGTGTACCTGTCCAACTATTTTTAAATACATGCCTCAATCACATCCTCTGGTAGCACATGCCAAATACTGACCATTCTCTGGGTGAAACAATTGCTTCAGATAGCTTTAAATCTCTCCCATTTCACATTAAACTTATGCCCTCTTGTTTTTGATTCCCTAAACCAAAGAAACAAACAGTACATTCGGCCTATCTATGCCCCTTATGATTTTATACAGCTCAAAGGTTACCATTTATTCTCCTATATTCCAGTAAAAATAAACCCAACATGCCCAATGTCTTGCCATAACTTTGCCTGTGAATTCCCTAGTAAATCTCCTCTGCATTCTTTTCAGCTTAATGGCTTCATTCCAATAGCAAGGTAAGCAGCAGTGAACGCAATATTCCAGTTGTAGCTTCACCAACATTTCATACAACTGCAACATTACACCCCAATGTCTATATTCAACGCCCTGAATGATAAAATGTCCTCTGTGCCAAAAGCCTTTTCACCATCCTGCCTACCTAAGGGGCCACTTTCAGGGACCAATGTACTTGTACTCAAAGGTCCTTCTGCTCTAAAACATTCCACAGGGCCCCATCAGTGACTCTCAAAGTCCTATCTGGATTTCTCTTTCCAAAATGGAATACCTCATGCTTATCTAGATTTAAACTCAATCTGCCATTCCCTGGCCCACTTACCCAGCTGAAAAAGGTCCCTCTGTAAATCCCGAGTACCATCTTCACTATCAACACCAACATCTGTTTTGGTGTTATCTGTAAACTTGCTAACCATACTTTATATATTCTCACCCAAATCATTGATACAGATTACAAATAGAAAATGGACTAACACCAAGCTTTGGGGAACACTAGTTACAGGTCACCACAAATCAAACTTCCGTAATTTCCTTCTGCTTCCAACAATCATGCCAATTCAGTATCTTTCCCCGGACCCTATGTAATCAAACTTTCTAGAGCAGCCTACAACATGGAACCTTGAAGTTCTTACTGAAGTTCATATAGACTGTCGACCATCCAGCCATCAATGGTTTTGTTGGTTAATTCTTCAAAAAATGAAAACAATGTAATCACATTTAAGATGCCAACTCTCATTCATTTGCCCTCCGTCAGGCAAAAGCTTGAGGGCAAGAACTACTAGACTAAAAGAGAGCTTTGTTGCACTGTTATCTATCCTGAACAGATCTCGCGTATGCCAAGGTGAACTCTTGACTTTCCAGTCTGCCTTGTCAAGGCCCTTGTACTTTTTCGGAAATAACATTAGATTCTGCATGGTTTTCACTTCACTTCCTTGATATAATTATGAATGGCATGGTCTGTCTGGATGGCAGGCAAAGCAAAACTATTTCACTATATCTTAGCACATGCGACAACAATACACTAATACCAAACTTTAGCAATTATCTTATTAATATCTTGGGAATCAGAGCAAGCCATAAAACTGGCGAATCAAAAGAGGGCTAAATTACAATACAGCTTCAAGAATACAATGCTCGAGTGGAAAGAAAGAGAGGGAACAAGGGCACAATCACATGAAAATCTAACTCACTCCAATTCACAGTCGTGAAATTTAACAACACACGTTAGAAATACCCTGGTAACAAGTCCCAGGTGTATCTATTAACCACACAAACACTGCACTGGTTCAGGACGGTGGTTCTCTACCTCCAGTAGGCCAATGAGGAGCTAGTCTTGCCATTGACAACAGTAGACATGTTTACCACAGAGAGAAATTAACATTTAATATAAGTTAATTTACTTCCACCCACTTCAAAGCACTAAAATCTCAGTGGAGATAAATAGTGGATAGGAGGAACAGGAATGAGAATAATGAGTAGTCCTCCAGTGGAACAGATATGATTTTTCCAGTATGAAGAGTTCTACAAATTATTGCCAAACAACACACACACACACTTTCATGTGGATTCAGGATCAACATTATGTTGCATTCTGGTGAGAAATATGTTGAACACACTGTTCAGTGCAAGTGCTAAAAGTAAGTTTTAAATGCTCAAGTGGGTGGAGAGAGCAACAGTCAAATTTTGAGAAGGTTGATATTTTATTTGAACATTTATTCCTTTGAAAGACCAGGTTCTACTAGCTCACCCGCCATTTTAGCATAGAATTTGAAAACTTCAGATAACGTTGGCTTTACAATTTGCATCAGAACCATTTCATTGTAATTAAAACATAATCCTTTCTTCAATGATGCCACATGATCTGATAAAAAAAATCACCTTTTTATTTCAGATTTTCCACATCCATTACAACGTACTTCTTCAATTTTTATCTCATAGCTCCAGCACTGTTTTCCTTTCCTTTTCTGTCTCCCTCTGACAGGTCATCTCTCATTACCAAGCCTCTGCCACTTTCTCTCAGCCCACACTGCCACTACTTGTACCAGAGTCTCTTGGCTCTCCAGAATATCATTCTGCCTGCCCTTCAAAACTTTTTTGACCTGAAAACACTAACATTTTACTGCATACCAACTACTTTCAGTGCTTCTAGCATTCAGTTTTTATTCTTCTTGCTTTCACATTGCCATGAGAATTAAAACAACTAAATTCAACAGCGGGTGAGTATATAATCCAATACAGGCAGAAACAAGATAAGAAATTCCCATGTAATGCTTTAATAAGCCATAACTATGGCTCAAGACTTAAAAATTTCATATAATGAAACAAAGACCATATCTGATCAAGTAGCTACCTGGGACCTACTGCTTGTAAGGGAATACTTGGCTGTTCATTGTTGCAAGCTTTTGATGTGCTACAACCTATAACAGCTGTTTCTCTTACTCATTTACCTCATCAACTAGTTTAACCCCCATTGTTATGTGTACTGAGATTCTATCCTGTAAACTAGATGCTTGGAGAGGAAAGGGTGGGTGGTGGTGCTGGTATGGGGAGTGGGAGACATGGAAAGACATCGGGGCAGAGAGTAAACTTCAAATAAATGACTAAAATAGCTATACTACAAGTAATATCAGCTCTCAGTGTTTCTTTCAATTATTGGTTACCACCACAGTAGGTTCAATTTTTGAACAGTGCTATCATCGTAAACAAAAATATATTGCTATAGAATTTACTGGAAAACAGACATGTCACAATATAAAACAATATGCAGGGGTCCACTGAATTCATAAAGAGAGGGAAAATACAGAATGCACACCTGTCAATAAAAGCTCTGATCTCAGCACAAATGCAGGTGAGATTAGTTCTATTGATGGCTAAACATCAAAACTCTGCTTAAGAAGAACTTCTGAAAGATAATTCACAGTAGCTCTTTGAAGATTCAGTCAATATTTTAGAGCGATGAGTTGCCTAAAGGTTTAATGATATTTTGACTGTCTGAAAATTTTATATTATTTGCTGACATTAATATTTAAAATTCACCATTACGTACTTCTATCATCCAATGTCCATAGCATCTCAGGATTTTGCATTTCCATTTCCCTTTCCCCATCCACATCACTCAGCTGCGAGTCCAGATGATTACTCTCTCCTAATGTGAGTGTCACCATGACCTCTTCCAACAGCTGATATTTTTCATACATTAAAAAAAGACAAAATCCCTGCATATTATTTAAACAGACAGTAATACTAAAAACTCTCACTAAAAAATGTGATCTTCAAATGACTTGAGTCCTGCAAGATCAGAGGGAAAGATATATGATGATATGTGAGATTAGTGCAGTATGGCGATATGGGAGAAAACACTGTCACCTTTGCCCATTAATGCTCATTGTTAATGTTCACTGAATTCACGATTGAAGTTTATTTATCACATGTACATCGAAATCTACAGTCAAACACGCTGTTTGCATTAATGACCAACACACCGGAAGTGTGCTGCTGTGAACGTTGCAGTAAGACAAGGGCTAAAGAGCATACCCAGGTGAAGATGACTGGCAGTGTGTAGTCAAACCCAGACAAGCGAGACCTTTGAAGTGAGACCACCAGAGCCGATTTTGCTTACTGCACACAGATGGGTGAGAATGTAGGCAGTGTGTGACAAACCTAGAAAAGCATAGCTTCATTTTATACATTAGGAGATGCTGGAGCCGGACAAGGTAGGAATAACAGAAGGATATGAAATGTCTCCAACAACTAAGAGACGATTGCTTTACTAACATCAAAGTATCATCAGTTGTCAGCTTCTAGTTTCTATTGACTTTTAATGTCTCTATTGTGAATAACGATTGATCTTGCAAGTAAGGATTTCAAACATATACCATTTACTAAATTGTCAATATTCAGAACCGATAAGCCAATTCTGTATAAAAATAGCAGTTTTCTGTTCAGTCTTCAGAACAGTATGGTGACAGGAGTTGTGGTATTCTCCTTGAGCACAAGTAAAATAAATTACGTTCGAGTCAAAAGTATCTGTGCTCTGGGCCCATTTGTTTTAGTTATTTCATTAACGGCAACAACACTAGAGGCTGCAGGGGCAACTCACAAATGTCACCACACATTCCAGGGCCAACATAGCATGCCCACAATGCTTGGCAGAACAACACAGAACACAAAACAATAAAACTGAACTCAACCAGCAACAAAATAGCAACAGCAAAGCATGCCCAGTTCTGCTCTCCAACCCACACACATACAAAGTCCTCTACCCCAAACAGGAGGCCTTCTTTGGCTACCATGCCACAGCAAACTCAGACTTAGGCTTACAGGCACTGGGACCTTGACTTCCCCAACAGACTTCCAAAGATTCACAGATTCAGGGCTCGGCCAATGGGCCTCAACTTCCAGACTTCAGATGTCACCCTCGTGCCTCGATCCTCAGCATCGACCTGAGGACCCACCAATTACCAAACACTAGGCCTCAAATTTGCTGATGACGAGACCTTGACTACTAGGCCTTGAACTCTGGTTCATCTTCTTCATGAACCCAAGAATCATAGGACCTGGCTCCTCCTGGCCACATGGTACTTCAACTCCGGAACCTGCTGACAACTCGCTGGGGCCAGCGGGGGGTGGGGGGTGGTTATCACCAGGCCTCTCCCACACTGGTTTGCTGCTCCAACATGCAGTTTGACAGCCCAATGTCCCAAGTCTCAGTCAATGGCCTTCAAATGCAGAACAGCCAGCCTTCTAATTCTCCTACAACCCTGCTGCTGAATCCTAACCTGCTAACCTGATCCTCAACTCTCCTGTCCTCAAAACAATCCTACAAATCTAATAAGCAGCTAAAAAAAAATTAAATCTGAGTCGCAACCTCAAAGATCATAGCTTGGCGCCATCTTGTACTCCCTCTGGAGAAATATTTAGTAAACCAACTTGCACATAGCAATCTCCTACAAATAAAAATTTAGTAATGACCAAGTAATCGGTTGGAGATATGGATTGAGGAATCAGTATAGGGCAGAACATGCTGCTCATCTTCAAAATAAGGCCAAACATTTTACCTCCAAGATGAGGCAGGATCTTAGTTAACCCGTTGCTTAAAGACAGACTCACCAACTACGCTACATTTCCCCCAGTCCTCCATTGGAGACCCCATCATCCCAAGAGCCTGGTTTTTGTAATACAAGCATCTGGATCAAAAAATAAAGATGTTTACAACCGAGTCATTACTGAAATTGCTCCATTGCTCAACAACCAAAGGTTTAGCTTTGTAAAGAGTGTTATGCCGTTGGCCCCCTCCTTTGTGAAAATCGCAAGAACTCTAGTTAAGGGGGGTCAACTGACCCAAGAGAGAGAGACGTGCGAAAGACCACGTTCTTCCAAGAAGCAGAATAAAAGTGACTTTGACTATTGTCTCATGGAGACCACCTGAAAAGCCCTCGGGCAAAGTGGGCTGGTTGAGAGAGAGATCGCATTACCTGCAACTTGATTGACACCTGCGATCTCGTGAAGAAGTATAAAGGCGGGTCTGAGGGGAGGACCCTCAGATGCACCAAGGAAACACACGAAGGAGAAACGCTAGAAATCCTGCGACAGCGTTTTAATAGCTACAGCCGGTGGTGGGGTTCGTGTGCGTCCTTCCCTTGCCTGGGATTGGCGACTTCACCACGGAAGACGGCCTAGCTACAGGGGAAGCCACAGATGAGAGTCCATTCCCCCAACGAGACTTCCGACTACCTCCTACAGGTTGGAAAACCTGTCGGGTAAATGCTTCATGTTCTCTGTCTTTCTAACTAAACGTGCACCAACGCGACACTTCCGCCGACAACTAAGTGAAACTGCCGTGATCTAAAAGACTTTTAGCTATCCAGTGAACGATATAAAATCTACATTACCCCTAGACGACGATCGAGCTTGTGTTTTGAATGATTATTATTACACCGGTGTTTTAGATTGAGTTTTGATGATCTGAATGTTTTGTATTAACCATACGTTTGTGCCCTTGTTGAATAAAACGGTTGAAAATAGTAGCATCCGACTCAGCTGATCCATCTATCTTTGCTGGTAAGTTACCTGGTTACGGAGTTTTCGTAACAAGAGGAAAAAGGATCACAGCACCAAGCTCTATAATATGGGATACAGTGGAAAATATGAAGCTGCTTGAGTAAGCAGAAGTTGGCACAGAAATGGAAGAAAGACATTATGTAAAGAATGCAGGATGGTTTTGATCATCCAAATGAAATGAAGAAATATCTAACAAGTGACTAAGAAGCAAGTTGGTAGAAAGCATCCTGGAAGTATTTTACTTGAAGGAAATGAGCCTTCCTGCAGATATGGTATTCCTTGCAATACAATACACAAGGATAGCACGTATCTAGTAAATAGTGTTAATTAGACAAACTGAAAGAGGATATAAAATAAGTACTTGTTTAAAAAAGATAAACTGTTAACAGGTCTAAAATTGGACAGGGAATTCAAATAAAGGAATAAATTAACTTGATCTGAGAGCTTCAAAAGTGAAAGCAACAGGAAATACAGGAGTTGCTAGAAGGGATTCTGGTATTAATAATGTAAAATTACTAATCTTAGGCTAAAAACAAAGAAAACTTGAGAAATTGACAATGAATTTTTGTCACATTTTCCAGAGTTACAGCTTGACAGCAAGGATCAGGGCAGAAAAGATGGAATAATTGGAGTCTCATTGGTGTTGAAACATTGTGAAATGCCAGTGGAATCATTGGGTTCTGACAACACACAACTTGAAAAGTTTAATTTGCTGAAGGTCGGAACGCAAGTTCTTGAAATAGAGTGGGTGCACAATTGTATTGACACTTGTAATAAGATGACTCCATGAACTATTCCTTCCAAGCACGATTGCCCAAGAGGTTAAATTATCTTCAGCCAGAAGTGCTCAATAGATAATCCACTGCTGCATTTCCAAGGTCTCCACCATCGTGATTCACATTGGTAACATGATGGAAAGAAAGAAACCTATTTGTCATGATATCAAACAGCTGTGTGCACTGAATATTTTAAACACATTGGGATCTAACAACATCCTGGCTGCAGTGAAGATGTGCTCCATATTTAATGTTGCTTTACACCTACCTATTTATGAAAACTGAATATTGCCAGTGAAAATCGCCCTGCGTATCCTGCTTACTACAAATTCAAATCACAGCTCACTCATTCACTGTTCAAGCCAGTGAAGTGGTTAAGGCATTGTCAGTAGAGCTATCAAACAGCATTGACCTCAAACCTACTGACTGATGATCAATTGAGGCTTTATCAGGTCTAGCTTGTAGTGGTAGTAAATACTATTACTCCTATGCCACTCAGTTAGCCCCTCCCACATGGGAGGAGTTCACATACAATACAAGCAAGGGGAATCAATAAAGTTTAGTTGACTATCCTGCATGCTGGCATCCTGGTGTGCTCTGCACTATCCATCAATATCGAACAACATCCCTCAGGTCCAAACCTTATAACATCCTCAGTCCAAATGTGGGCAGCAATGAATCTTATTGGTCAATGAAAGACTCTTATTTAATAGGAGCTGACATAGACTTATTGGAGTGAATGGCATTCTTCATTACTGTAATAGTTCTAAAACAACATTTGACCGAAGAGATTGCAGAAACATAGGAAGACCTAATTCAGTCAGAATCTGGAATACTAAAAAAACATACTACTGTTCACTCCCATTTTCAGTCACATCTAGCTCAAGAGGAAGATGGATGAAGTTGTTGGAAGCTAACATCTGAGCTCCAGGTCATCTCGGTAAGAGTCCATCAATAACTTTCCCGCCAACTCACGTCCAAAATAAGAGCATTCACTGATGACTGAAGTGTTTCATTCCATTTATAATCTTCTCACTGATAGAACACTACATCCAGATGCAGCAAGACTTGAACAAGGTAGAAGCTCAGTTGAAAAATAGCAGGTAACAGTAATACGAGTGCAAGACAATGATCATCTCCAACAAGCTGGTGTCTAATCACCTCCCAATAACATTCAAGTAGTATACATGGTTAGCAATCCCCAATATAACATCTTGTAGGTCACTGTTGATAAGCAACGTTAACTGGCTTCAAACACGAGGTTGAAACTAGGGCTTACTTCCCGGTTTGTGAATTGCAGATGGCAGGTAGTGAAGCTTTTATTTGCCTCTCCACAAAACAAGTCACGCTAAAACAGTGCACTTGTCTGGTCCTTCAGCACAATACTGTGGCTGCAGTGTATAAAAACTCAAATACAGAAATTAACTCCAGCAAACTGCTAAGGCAATAAAAACAATACAAGATATCTAGAAATATTTCCATTCAAAGCCCTAATATAGAAACATAATCACCATTTCTTTTTCATGCCCGGGTCATTATTCCACTGTTCCCTCTGTGCCTGGATTAGGGAAGAAACTGCTGCAGTAAAAGACAGACACTCTGCATTGCCCTTTTCAGACCAATAAGGAGTTCACCATAAAAGCTGATGGTGACAATATCCCCAACCAAAGAATGAACAATTCGATTCAGTAGGATGACTTGGAAAAATTTCACACTTTCAAGTTCTCTCCTCCTCTATCAAATCACAGCATCTTCTACACAGTAGCTCCATGCAGTCATTGTCCATGATATTTATATTAAGTTGGCACTGAATATATTAAAATTATCTTGCTAGCTTTTCACTTCAATGTAGAAAGCTAACATTGGTGTTTTAAACTTGGAATTGAATAAGTAACCAAAACAATGTCATTTGTTTTCGCAGTCACAGATCATCATACATTATTTGAAAACCACTTAACTAGATTACAAAAGAAGAACAAGAAACATTAAAATAGTGTGGATGGGAACTGCATGGGGAAATTTAACTCAAATGAATTGACATTGTGTGAGACTGCATTTATCCAAATGAGCTGGGCCTAACAGAAACCTCTGAATCTGTCAATCGCAGTTATCTATTACAAAGTGGAACCTACAGCAATACAAACATGATTTGCAACTTCTACAAAGACTGATCTCAACTTTCAGACAATTGCGGTGTGCTGTGAAACTAATATGAACTGACTGACCATTCACAACTAATAAATTCAGTTCTCTTCCTCCACATGTTCTGCATGACTGAGAACAATCTTCATCTAAAGAAATTGTAGACTCAATTACAAATGCCACTACTCAGAAGTTCCAGTCAAGTTATTGTTTTCAAAAAGAAGTCATCAAAATGAGCAAGAGTTGAACACTGAATATCTTTAATTATTCTAATGTATCGCCGATCAATCCAACATAAAACAGCAGGAAATCATTTCTGAATGCATGCTATCCCCAACTAACCCGGCTCTCCAAGAGTCAGTGTTTAAAGATGCCAAATAATTACAATCCTGAACCTGAAGAAATTTGGTTCCATTTCCCTGTGGATTGACAGCTTCAGACAAGGAGTTTTCTAATTATGAAAACTAATATTACTTGCAGTGAAAATACATACCTTACTCTGAAGGTAGGACTGAATAAGTAGATGTGTGAAATAATGCAATGCATGGTAAAATGCAGCACACACTTACACCAGTATATTGCAGTACAAGTGAGGAAGGGAAAACAACAACCAGCTGATTTATTGCTTAGACTTCATCCACCACATGTTCAGAAGTGAGGATGATTACGCAAAGTTTAATTCTACCTTCAGGTCCTCAGTAAATGAAGATAGCTGCACATGCACCAAGACTGGCCAACAGTCAGGCACAGGCTAATAACACTGATGTTGTAGATATGACAGACAATTCAAGAGTGATTAACCACTAAGTCGTTGCAATCAAAATTGTAAGACCTCAGTCTCCCTGTCAGGAACTTGTTAGAAGAGTGACCACCAATGATCTAAAGCTTAATTGGATCAGCTACAAAAATATGATGGCTAGGCATCCAAAGGCACGTGCCTCACCTTCAGCCTGTGAAAGGACAGGATTACAGTATTCCCTACTTAACTGGAGCCTTCTGGAAAAAACTATCAATAAAACTTCACCAACACCCAGGACAAAACTCCCATTCCACTGACCTAAATCATCTTTGTTCAGTAACATCATACTGTAATTGCAATGCCTGCCACCAACAAAATGCACAAGTACACCAGAACAGCAATAGGGCAGTTGTGGGCAACAGAAATATAGGAATGTCACTGCTTCTGCCTCATTTTAAGAGGTTTATATCACTATTGATCCAAATCTTGAATCTCCCTTTACTGTCAAACTGAATAAACATCCCAGAATATCCATCCAACTACACTGCAGGGGCAACTTAACTAGAAGGACTGAAGCAGTTGAAGTTGTTAATTCACTATCATCAACTGAAATTAGGGATCGTCAATAAGTTCTGGCCTTGTCATTAGCGTTTACATCCTGAAGAATGAATTTAAGATTAAAAGAAAACACAAAATACAAAGGCAAGGCTGTATCTCTAAACAGTCATTAAGGATATATGGTTCATTCCCAACAGAAATCAATGAAGAAACAGGATGGGAGGAAGATAGTTTAAAAAAAAACGCTCTTACCTTACTGAAAATCTAACTGCAGATCATTACAGATTAACATACAAAATGATTCCCATTACATATTAACATTCTTGAATGATTAAGCAGTAATCTCTGAAGCACACCTTTAACATCTGGTTTCAGTTGTCCCTGGTGGGTTTCTGTTGCCAGATTAAGTAATAAACTTCTATTTTGCACATGCTATTTTGAGAGCAGTGTCTTCAACTTCCAAAATGTGTCAAGTATCTTCACCATGGATAGTCAAGTATCTCCCTAAACTTCATTAAAATTACTGTTCCCTGTGGTTGAGAATTCCATGCTCCAAGAACATTTTGTTTTACTTTATCCTCAGTTTTAAATGTTTTATCATAATCCACTTCAACAACCAGAGGAAATAGCTTTTCCTTTTGCAAGCAGATGAAGTCCATATTTAATTAACTCAAATAAACTCCCTCTTAGCTTTGAGTTTTATTCCCAGCATCTCATCTCATGCCTACTCTGTTCCATCCATATTGTAATGACCAAGGTGTCTGCATCCTTATAATAATTAGAAATCAAAATTGCATGCAATCCTAGGATTTGTAGTGCTTTAAAATTGCATAGCTATGACTATTCACCCACCAAAGACTTACTTGGAATAAACTGGGCATTATACACATTCCCAGTCAAGACATCCCACCTGACCCTCTTAACAAGCTTGAGCTGAGGAATACAGACACAGGCAGGTATCAGAGCTCATGTTTTGGATGGGGTGGAGGTTGGATAGGCAGGGACCAGTACATCATCCTTGTAGGGGCGAATGTGGGGATACTGATACACTATAATAGAGGAGTGGAGAGAATATAATCCACTAAGCCCAATTCAGCACTGTAGTTTTAATGTCATACTGTCCTAGGGGGAACCATTGGAAACCTTTACACAACTTGATTCAAGTCCACTTGCAAGGTTCCCAAAGCTGCTGAATGGTAAGTTGTATCATCATGTTCACCTATCACATGGAAACATTGGAGTGTTTTAACTGCGCAGACAGATCGACTAAATGACTGCTTCATGAGGTAGATTTTCCATGATTTTTCACCACAGACCTCTTCAGCTCCCACAAGTATCAAGTGATTAGACGTTGGTTTAGGACTCAATCTACTCCCACCCCTGTTGGATTATGGTCTACATTGTCATTTTTTTTCATGTAGTTTAACTTGATGCTTACTTATATGTTTGAATAATCAACTGCTTTTGTGTAATGTTCAGTAATTTGCAGTGGAGCCGGTCCTGTATTTTTTTTGTACCTTCTTTGCCTGCAGCTTGTGTCGCACCATAAATCAAACTGTCTCAGAGGCTGTTCTTATCAAAGGAATTTTCTTATCTGTCTACCTTTGAGCTAGTTTTCATTATAAAGATGACCACATCTTTTTGTCTCCTTTCATTTTATTTCTCACTTCAGCAGAGAGAGTTAGTTACTGTTATTTCTTTGTTATGAAGACCTAATAAAAATTTCTGTAACCACAAGATTTTTTGCCTCAATGCAGACTTCCAAAAAAACTTCTGGACAATATCATACTTGAATCCAACACCCTTCTCAGTAGATTCTGCAACTGAAAGCTAATTTGGTTTTCTCTTTCCAGATTCTAAAAAAGGTATTCAATCTTCCCATTGTTGCTGCATGACTGAGAGCATTCTACTATTTTCTGCTTTTGTTACCATTCACCCAACCGTTTTCTGCCACATTTATACAGAACTTCTTACTACTCTGAAACTTCCCAAACATATTTCACTTGTTAGTAAAACTGTGCTCTCAGTGCCCAAATTATTTTCACACTTTTCAAACAGACTAAAAACTATCCGTTAACCTACCGGTACTTTCTACCCTTGCCACACATTATCTTTTACACCACATGTAAGTAGTTCAACTATTCTTCCATTAAATCTATTGGCTGGATACCGTTTGACACCCCGAATACAATCAGCTGTTATCTGCTCAATTATTTCTTCCTACTCAGAAGGAGACAAGATTGACAATAGTAGAATAATATAAATCAGGTTGCCAAGAGAACAGAATTGGAGAGGTGTAGTGATTTAAGGATTGTAGGATTGACATTGGCCATTAGACTTTATATGTGAGCCTTTGACATTGAAATATAGAGATAATACTTCATATGGGAATAATTCAGATTAAAGCAGTTGCTGAAATGCAACCCCCACCACCAAGTTTGGAATAAAACACACATATGTGGATACGATAGAAACAAGAATAGTAACCCAGATTCTGAACCAACCATTCAAAAGTCAGAATTCAAACCCCACCAAGTCAGCTGTAGAAATTCAAATGTCAGGTACATATCCTGGCATATAGAAATAAAACTAGTTGTTAAATACCAAAGGCTACAAAATTGCAGGATCCATATAAAAGTTCTTCCAATTCACCAATGCTCTTTAAGGGTTGAAATGTGCTGTCTTTACAGTCTTTGTGCCTGCCATATGCAAAACTCCAGATGGACATCCACATGATTGACTTCTCAATACCTTCTGAAATGAACTGGTAGCTAAGTGAATGCTGGGCATGTCAATGATGCCTAGATCCTTAAGTGAATATATAAAATGTACCTCTAGGTCTTTAACAATTACAAATTGGAACAAAGTTGTTTAACAGACATTATTTCTGTTTTCAAATTCCACCAGGTCTCCTGCAAAGAAGAAATATAGACAAATGTGAGTTCTCTTATGTATTTATACCTTTGACCAGGACGTAGATGAGAAGAAATTTCGTCACCCACATGGAAGGGAGCCTGCGTAATTTACTACTGATGATAATCACGGGGACTCAATTGCTTGGTATGTTCAATATGGGTTGATTTCCTTTGTATCCCAAAATCTAAAGGCATTAGATTTGGTTCAAGTAAGATAAGCTATTCTTATTTAATTGTGGAGTAGCTAAATGGATTACTTCTGCTTCAATGTTCACATAAGCACTTTGTCCGCTTTGTCTCTCCTGCTTTCTTCAGTATTCTAATCTCTCCTTTTGCCACAGTACAAATTTCTTAATTTTATTTCCATAAACCATAAAATGGAGCATAACATGCTTTTCTCATCCACCTCCTCTCTCCTGCCTTGTCAGTCCATCCTGTCCCCAAAAGATATGAAAATACACCCGAGGAGAGTTACATTACACCTTTAACAGTTTCTGGGAAGTTTGCTGGTATTCTTAATTTTCATAAGCTAAAGCTGGAAGCAAAAAAAAAAAAAAAAAGTGCTGATCCTAAGGGAGGGAGCAGCTCTTGGTATGGTGCACATCAATGCAATCTCTGCTTCCAAGTCTGTACACTGTTGTGCCAAAGTTCAAGTTGTTAAAAGTCAACCCAAGTACAGGTTATATCAACTGGGCTAAAGACAAAGGCATGGTTGGAGCTCCACCAGATACTTTATGGTTAATGTACCCATAACTGGAGTCAACTGGGCAGGGCCAGTAAAAACAAAGTGAAAACACAAAACCTAATGACATGCTTGTTACTTTCATTGCAGTTTTATTTTTAATTTCTTAAACTCCATATTTGTCAAGTTCTGCTCCAAAGTACAAATGGTGCCCATTTGCAATTATTTCCCTCTAACTCCATCCCCAATGTAACAATGGAACTATAAAATAAATCAATCTGGCTTCTATAAAATGCCAACCTATTCATTGATTATGTTGTAATATTATAATTAGGTTGTTTAAACTTCTATACATAATTGATGCTTCAAATGTTGAAAATCGATTTTCAAATTCCATTTTGACATGCAGGGCCAACAATGATACAAATATGCAAGTCTACATGAGTTAAAATGCAAAAGAATTCAATCCTGTTCTCTTACCTTAACAAATATTTGTACCTAGCAAAGAAGACCTTATAGTGCTAGCTAGTCAGCATACTCTCAAATGATCAACTGGGATGCAGATTAAACTGATTTAAGTTTTGCATTAATGCCACATTTACACTAAAGGTTGAAAATATTGGCAGTTTTAGTGGGATGGAGGATGTTTAATATGACTGCAGAACATTCAGCTCGATATATTAACAGAAAGTGTCAGACCATTTACTTAAAGCAACCTTCTGGTGAAATAATGGATACATTCCTAGATTATACCCTTTAAGAGCATCATAATGACATGGATTAGCATGATAGGTCTCTCTCCATCTGCTACCCAAGAAACAACTGAGGCTTAATCTCAATTGAATATTGCACAGTACACTCATTGGCAAAAGATCTGTAACAAAGACAAATCCCACCCCCACCCAAAAGACCCACATCATTACTTAATTAAAAACTTCAGAAACTTGGAGAACAATTTATAGACTTAATTAAAAGGAAGTAATCATTTACAAGGACAGCACCTGGTAAAACTAGTAAGGTCGCTGCTTCTCCACATCAGACACCCAGGTTCAACTCCAACCTCAGCTACCATCCTTGTGATTGCCTGGGTTTCTTACCACAATCAAAATGTGTGGAGATTAGCAGTTTAAATGGCCACTGTAAATTGCCTCTAGTGTGTAGGTGTATGGTGAAATTGGGAAAGGGTTGGGAGTGGGAAGGGTTGATGAGAAAGTGGTGAGAATAAAATAAATGTGATTAATGATCAGATTAGTGAAAATAGTGGCTGATGGTCTGCTTGCCACAGTTGCCTGAAAAGCCTGTTTCTTTGTTCTCTCTAACACCTCATTTCATAATCCCCGACAAAATGGACAAGTGGTTTTAAAGATTTAAAGTGGTTTTAAAGAAAACAGCAATGACTGGTTTCTGAAATAACCCTATATCACTACTTCTGAAACTGTCTTGCTAGTTACTGAAAGCAACACCATTATTCCAGAAAAGAAAAGAGAAATAAGAAACCATAGCCCAATTAGCAGGAAGTTGCTGGAATCAGTTCTGGTACCAAGTTAACTAAAGTCTATGGAGTATTATGAAAGTGAATGCCATTATTTCAGGATGAGATGAATAGAGTAGATATGAGTAAAACAATAAACATAGTATATTTGGAAGTTCAGAAATCATTTGTCACCCAACATCTATGAAAGGGATTAAACAGTCAACATTTTGGGCCAAAATACCTCAATGGGACAGTCATTAACATGAGAAAATCTACAGGTGCAGTAAGACACTCATGATTAAAGGGTCTCAGCTTGAAATATTGATTACTTATTCAATTCCAAAGATGCTACTTCTCCTGCTGACTTCCTCCAGCATTTTGTGTGGGCTGTTCTGGATTTCCAGCACTGGCAGAATCTTTTATGTTTATGATTTTCTAAAGTCAACTTACAAGTAGCTGATATAATGAAACAGGGATAATGTATTAGCATGGATTTGCATGATTGTGTGAAAAATTGTCAACTTGAAGCTCGTTTCACAACTAGCTGTGTTTCAGAGATATGGATAAGTTACCTTTGGTTCATTTGTTCAAGTCATTAGCATCATGTAAAATGGCTGTGGGCACCATCATAGATCCTTTTATCACCCCATGAAGAACATCTGGGAAACACTGATTGAATATTACTTACCATGTATTTTTAAAGAGAAATTTTTGATCACATGAAAGAATGGAAAGTGCTAAAAATATTCAGCAGGTCAGTTCTGCTTTTCTTCACTCAACTCTGCTTCTCTTTCCGTGATGCTACATACCTCGGTAAATATGTATTCTAGCATTTTAAAAAAGAACTCTTAAATAGAACAGTAATCAGTTGTATTTAAATAGTCTTTCCCAGATATTATACATCAGATGCTAAGAGGATCCATAATGACCAAACAGCCATTTATTATCAATTGCAACAATAATACCAATGTAAGATAGAGTCACAGACCAGCCATCAGCTATACCAGGAATCTATGTCATAACAGGCTGCAAAATTAACTGGGCTGCATGTCATAATATTGTTGCCTGATGAGGTTAACATATTGTATGCAAGTTCTGAACAGCAAGTATTGTTATGTCACAAAGCTCCCCAACAGTATCTAACAGTCACTGTTGCAGATGCAAGATCAGTATTCCAGAGAGATAACCTATGAAAACCACTTGGCCCAGACTGGTGCCCCTAGCCTTGTCCTCAGATCCTGTGCAGATCAGCAGGTGGGGGTATCTGCCGATATTTAGAATCTTTTCCTGCTACAACCTGACCTTCACATCTGGTATCATGCCAGCACCCAAGAAAAACAAAACAATGTGCCTAAATGATTATAGCCTAGTGGCTCTAATATCTGTCATCATGAAGTGCTTTGAGAAGCTGGTAATGGTACACATTAACTTCAGCCTCCCAGTCAACTTCGATCAACTGCAATTCACCTACTTCCAAAAACAGGTCTACTTCAGATCAAGTCAAGCCACTTTTATTGTCATTTCGACCTGCTGGTACAGTACACAGTAAAAATGAGACAACGTTTTTCAGGACCATGGTTTTACCTGACACAGTACAAAAACTAGACTGAACTATGTAAAAAAAAACAGAGAAAGCCACACTAGACTACAGACCTACACAGGACTGCATAAAGTGCACAAAAACAGTGCAGGCATTACAATAAATAATAAATAGGACAGTAGGGCAAGGTGTCAGTCCAGGCTTCGGGTATTGAGGAGTCTGATAGCTTGGGGAAGAAACTGTTACATAGTCTGGTTGTGAGAGCCCAAATGCTACGGAGCCTTTTCCCAGACGGCAGGAGGGAGAAGAGATTGTATGAGGGGTGCATGGGGACCTTCATAATGCTGTTTCCTTTGCGGATGCAGCATGTAGTGTAAATGTTCGTGATGGCAGGAAGAGAGACCCCGATGATCTTCTCAGCTGACCTCACTATCCGCTGCAGGGCCTTGCGATCTGTGATGGTACAATTTCCAAACCAGGCAGTGATGCAGCTGCTCAGATGCCATCTCCCTGGCCCTTCTGAACAGATCCCTGGCATGATAAGGTGAACTCTTTACCTTATATTAAACCTTATATGGCCTTATACTTATTTCTTTGCTGCACTACACATTTTTCATAATTGCAACACTTCATTCAGTATTGTTATAATGTAGTGAACTGATCTTCATTAATGGCATGCAAAACTAATTTTTCATTGGACCTTGGAACATGTGACAATAACAAAGCAGTTTACCAATTAAGTTACCAGTTTGCTTAGATGAATGCTATCAGCATAACACACCCATGCCTGACAAAACTCAGATAGCTGCAAAAACGAGCTGCAAGAATGGCACAAAGGGATGCGAACAGGTCAAGTGAGTGGCTGGGCAAAGTGGTGACAGATGGCAATTTAAATTAAGGAATGAAAGAGACTATTGATCTTGGCAAGACCAGACCATTTCTAAAAGCAATGAGAAATACTCAGGATTCCGGTGTGCAGTGCACGTTCAGAGTGCACTGATAATGCAAAATTTAACATTTGGATACAGCATTCTATCAGAAAGTTTTTTTGTAATAAAGGGCAATGTAAGAAAACAATGAAGACTTGCCACAATTATCACAGTACAAATCTGAAGAATGGACTAGTGCATGCAGAACAACATGTCTGTTTCTGGAATGTGGAAAGGGGGCATTTCTGAATGCAGTAGCCTTTGCTCGGTAGAAGAATTTGAAGTGAACATTTTGAAAATGAGTCTCTGAAAGGGATTAAAATATTTCCCGGAAGTGTAAAAGTTGGAACCAAAAGGTAGGGTGTTAGGATAAGCCAACTACAACTTCTAAAGGCTAAGCATCTTTGCAGTTGTCTGTTCCAGAACACTGAGATGCCAAGTTGGTCTGCATCTCTTTCTACGATGAGATATACTCTCAATGGCCACTTCATTGGGTACACCTCTACTCTCACTAATACACATATTTAATTAGCCAATCGTGTGGCAGCAACTCAGTGCATGAAAGTATGCAGACACGGTCAAGAGATTCTGTTGTTCAGACCATACTTCAAAATGGGGAAATAATGTGACCAAAGTGACTCTGACTGTGAAATGATGATTGGTGCCAGACTGAGTGGTTTGAGTATCTCTGAAACTGCTGATCTCCTGGGATTTTCACACACACAGTCCCTACGGTTTACAGAAAATCGTGTAAAAAGTAAAAGCAATCCAGTGAGCTGCAGTTCTGTGGGTAAAAGTGCCTTGTTAATGAGAGAGATCAAAGGAGAATGGCCAGACTGATTCAAACTGACAGGAAGGCGAAAACTAAATACACGCTACAACAATGGTGTGCAGAAGAGCACTGCTGAATGAACACATCAAACCCTGAAGTGGATGGGCTATTGCACCAGAATACTGGTTTCCACTCCTGTACTCAATAAAGTGGCCACTGAGCGTATACATTTTGGATACTCTGGGAAATCACAAGGATGGTTCTGAGGTTGGAGTTGAACCTGGGTGTCTGATGTGGAGAAGCAGCGACTTGACTAGTTCTACCAGGTGCTGTCCTTGTAAATGATTACTTCCTTTTAATTAAGTCTATAAATTGTTTGCAGGATTCTTTATTGATATATCAAGTATCTTAAAACTTCCAGTGAAATATATCCACTACCGCATCTTTGTAATTACATCAATATGTTGCGCCAAGGATAGATGATCAGAGATACGGATACCGAGGAACTTGAAACTGCTCATCTTTCCACCACAGATCCCCAACAAGGACTGGTTTGTGTTCCCTCAGCTTCCTCTTCCTGAAGTCCACAATCAATTTCTTGGTCTTACTGACGTTGAGTGCAAAGTTGTTGTTGTGACCCCACTCAACCAGCTGATATATCTCGTTCCTGTGCATCTCCTCGTCATGATCTGAAATTTTGCCAACAATAATGGTGTCATCTGCAAATTTATAGATGCCATTTGGCTGTGCCTTGCCTTGTGGTTATAGAGAGAGTAGAGCAGTGGGCTAAGCACACATCCTTGAGGTTGTGCTAGTGTTGATTGCTAGTGAGATGTTATTTCTGATCTGCAAAGACTGTGCTCTCCCAGTGGCGAAGTCAACGATCTAGTTGCAGAGGGAGGTACAGAGGCATAGGTTTTGTAGTTGGCAATGAGAATTGAGGGTACGATGGTGTTGAATGTTGGCCTGTAATCAATAAGCAGCAGTTTGAGATAGGTATTGCTACTGCCCAGGTGATCCAAGGCCAACTAGACAGTCAGTGAAATTGCATCTACTGTAGAACTATTGCATCGACAAGCAAGATGCAGTGTGCCCAGATCCTTGCAGAGGCAGGGGTTGATCCTGGCCATGATCAACCTCTCAAAAGCCTTCATCACAGTAGATATTCATGGCACTGACAAAAGTTATTAAGGCAGCTTACCCTGTTCTTCTTCTGCACTGGCAGGGTTGTTGCCCTTTTGAAGCAGGTGAGAACATCCTCTGACGGCAGCAGTAAGAGAGTGAAGATGTCATTGAAAACTCGCATCAGTTGGTTAGCACAAAGTTTCAGTGCCCTACCAGGTACCCCATCAAGGCCTGATGCTTTGCAAGGATTCACTCTCTTGAAAACTGTTCTGATGTTGACCTCCGAGTCACAGATCATGGTCACCAGATGCTGCAGGAATTCACACAGAGGTAGCTTTACTCTCCCTTTCAAAGTGTGCATAAGAGATGTTGAGCTCATCTGAGAGTGAAGCATCACAGCCATTCATGATGCTAGGTTTCACCTTTTAGGGAATAATAGCCTTCAAACTCTGCCAGAGCTGACGTGTAACTGATCTGTCTCTAACTTCAATTGGAATTGTTTTTCACTCTTAAAATAGCCTCCTCTAGGTTGTGCCTGGGCTTCTTGTATAGTTCTGGATCACCAGTTCTAAACACCATAGATCTAGCCCCCAGCTGACTACTAATCTGTTTCATCAATGAATCTTGGTTTAGGTATGTCCGGTATGTTCCCGAAGGCACATACTCATCCACACAGATCCTGATGAAATCGGTGACAACTGCAGCATTTTCATTCAGATGCAAAGATGAATCCCTGAATAGTGTCCAGTCCACTGACTCAAAGCAGTCCTGTAAGTAGTCCTCAGCCTCCCTTGACCATACCTTCCTGGTCCTCACCATTGGTACTGCAGACTTTAGTCTCTGCCTATATGCCAGGAGTAGAAGTAAAACACAAGATAGCAGGAGCTGTAGTAGGATACTAGTCCTCTCAGTCAATGACTGAGTAGATATACGATCATGTTTGATCCATGCTGGCCACGGCAGTTCCCCATAACCCTCAATTCCTTTGACTTGCAAACATTAAGTGAAAGAGGGAAGTGGATAATTCAATGAAATAGGCTGTTGGTAATCTAGAATTCCTTAAAGCAAGCAACTGAAGTGGAAATAACAGATATCACTAATGTGGTGCACATATTTGCAAAGCAAGATTTTTAATCTAAAGTAACCATGTTTTTTTGAAAAAGATTGTCACGCTTTAAGTTAAAATTCATTTACATTCTAACATTACGTGACATCTTTCTGATACATTGAGTTAAAAATCAATAAACAGCAGATGTTGAACAAATTTGGAACCAACTTTACAGACTTTTAGATTATTCTGCCTATCCACAGTTCTGAAGTTACCATCCATTTATTCTCATTTGACATCAGCAGAACATATGCAAGATGAGATGAAACAACCATTTGTCAACAAAGCAATAATTATTTGAAATAGTAATTCATTGTTACAAATAACATATCATATGAACATGGAAGGCACCACTTGTCTTTGTCACATTATATAGACCAATATATATTAAAATTTGTCATATGTAATGCTAAAGTTAATGATGAGAATCAAAAATTTTACAGTACAAAATAATCAATCATTTACTTGTAGTTCAATAAGCGTTATTATAAGTTGGACATCTTAGAATGGTTACCATGTTTCTGGAAACATTGTGGTCTTTTCAATCGAAAATGCATTGTTGGAACTTCCAGCCTGCAGTGCTGGTCTTTCTTCGTTTTTTCATGGAAAGCTCCCAAGTCTAGCACTTTTGCTGGCTTAAAACAGTGATGGCATCTTCTACCATGCTGGCAGCTCTGTGTTGGGCTGGAAAGCATAGGATGTTCAGTGGGAAGCACACCCTCCTGTGGAGCTTCCAGCTGTCAGATCCACTGAGCCTGCACCAGGTTAAAGCTGAGCAGCATATACTGTATATAGAGCATAGCCTTTTTGAACAACAAAGATATTTACAAATGTAATTTAGTTACAGCTTCAACAAACAGAGAATCAGAGGAAGGGTCTTCCCAACTCCAGTATTTCTAGGACTTGAGCTACTCACTTGTGCTCAGAGTCCTTATCTTTGCTATGCTGCTTGAGGAATATTTGCGCTGCTTTGGGACTATCAGTAATACTATTACACTGGAAGCAAAAGTTTGTTCCAAGGTCAGGCAACTTTGATGTCAGAAGTAGTCCTGATCCAATGAATGAAATGAGTTGATTGCCTCTAATTTCATAACTGAAATCAAAATGCAGCTTTGGAAATGAATGGGATTGAAAGGGTGAGACAAAACAAGCATGCATGAGATGATCTTAATCCCTATTCTGGCCCTATTTTCTTTTGATAATTGTAAACCCAAGAAGCTAGTTGATTGCAGCATTGGAAATGAAAATGAAGTGTTATTACACAAATGTTAGATTAAAACAAATGATTATAGCTACTATCATTTACAATAAAGATCTGTAATAATTTCAGCCAATGAACATTATTAAGACAGGGTTATGAAGTGCAGGAGGAATTACTGCTAATGCAGCTTTACGAGTCCTACAGGATCAATTTGCAGCACAGTTTTCAATTGTTAGAGCCAAATCTAAAATTAATACACTAGTGAGTTTTACTTTTGTGCTCCCGCATACTTACCCAAAAGGTATATTTGAAGAATTTAAAAGGCAACCTTCATTTAATATTTTAAGCCTCTAGCGAAAATCAAAGTTTCCCTTTGAAACAACATCAAAGCTTTAGTTTGAAAGATTAAACACTTCTAAGTTTTCAATCAGGTGATCAAGTCACAAAACAATACTTTAATTCAACCATGGGTCAACTTTAAAGATCTTGTAAATAAGCAGCAAATTTTATAATCAAAACATCCCAAATGGTATTATTTTCCAAATATATAAAAAAAAGTTGGTGGTATTGCAATCACAACAGCCAATTTACACACAGCATGATCCCACAAATGGTTCAAGTAGGAAGGAGACCTCATCAGCTGCCTTACACAATAGAAACACTGTCACGGAAGCAAACATGACAGCCATTCTGTACAGTATACAAGTGCGGATGAACAATTATTTTTTTGTTGATTCATAGAGGGAGGTTTGGGCACAATGACAATTTTTGTTTTCACCATTGTACTCAAAAAAAAACAGTCCCATACAAAACCTACTACCAAGATGTTAAAAACCAGGAAAACTATACATTCTGCATTCTCCCACCAAGAATCTTTTAATAATCTATCTGGATATTTCTACATTAAAATAAGCTATTGGTAATAACTGCTACAGTTAAAGAAAAAACTCGTGCAGTCACACAACATTAAATGTCAAACATAGATCACTAATGAAAAATTGTAACTAGACTGGCCAGATAATTGCACAGAATATTGTTGTTCAAATCGGTTTCTGCAATAATCGCATGAAGTGACAGGGGTTTGCCAGTCACTTCCTAGTCCAAGATCAGCTGCATTTGTTCAATGCCAGTTTTGAAAAATTGGACTACTTCCAGAGACACAGTGTTAGTGTAATTCCCTGTTGTTACCACATAGTCTTTCTGCAATAGAAGTTTTAATTACAACTTAGGTTGGCTCCAGACATTTCTGAAATTCTAATATGCATAATTAAAGCAACACAATAATTAAAGATAGAATTGCATTCACAAAATACTGTTCCATCATCTCTGGACTGTTAATTCACTAATATCCCAATGCACAATGAAAAAGATTAAAAATGAAAATATACGACTCATGTCAGGATGGAGGAAAAGACTGGGCGACCAATACTTTTATATAATCCTTCAAACACTCAAAAGAAAATAATAATTGCACATGACAAATGATCAATAGAATTCATGTATTCCAATCTAATCTTTGTTGCATATGCATGCTTGTCTCAATTGATCTACTAATGTAAACAGTCTGGGTGCCAATCTGCCTAAGTACAGCTCGCCAGCTATGAAAGACAGTACAATCTTATAACACAATTGAGATACAATACTAATGGTGACTGTTTGTAATCATAACATCAATGCTGACATACAAAAAAACAGCACTAAATTACTGCTTTCCTTTTCCAAAACACTGTGGTAAATATTGTGCTGTTGAATTTTTCCTTGTTATTAAAAACACTGTCTTTACATTTCAGGCATTCTCATTACAATGTAGCACCTCTGGTTTATGGATTGAACATGTCTACAAAGTGTAACACGAAATTACCCTTTTCCTTTAAATTTTGAAAGTGAGCAGGACTGGGCAAGAGAGGCAGAGTCTAATGTGAAGATTTGACTGGGTTACAGCACACTCAAGAGCACTGGCTTTCAGTTGCCAAGTACACATGCTACAGAATGATGACATCTTTCTTCACTCCTAATGGAAAGGCTTCAATCTAGGCTTAGCATTTTGCTGGCAATATTCAAGCATTTGCCCCCTCTAGTCTTTTAAACTAACAAGTAGGCATCATTGATCAATTCAATTCTCTCATGATCTTCTCTTTGTGACATCGATTATTACTGATATCTAATATCCTGACAGACAGGAGTAGGAAACCGAAGGTCCGTGAGCCAGTCCACTTTGGCCGGGGGGGGGGGGGGGGGGGGGGGAGGGGTGGAAGAGAAATCAGAGGTGGACAGGGTTCAGGGACTTTAAATTCCTCAGTGCTATCATTTCAGAGGATCTGTCTTGGGCCCAGCAAGTAAGAGCCATTACGAAGAAAGCACGGTTGTGCCTCTACTTTCTTAGAAGTTTGCGAAAATTCGACATGTCATTTAAAACTCTGACAAATTTCTATAAGTGTGTGGTCAGGCATTGCGGCCTGGTATGGAAGCATAAAGTAGTGGATATGACTTAGTCCATCATAGATAAACCCTCCCCAACATTGAGCACATCTACAAGGAGAGCTGTCACTGGAAAGCGGCATCCATCATCAAGGGTCCTTGCCACCCACGTCATGCTCTCATCTCACTGCTGCCATCAGGAAGCTGATACAGGAGCCTGAGGACCCACACCACCAGTTTCAGGAACAGTTATTACCCCTGAACCATCAGGCCCTTTAATCTGAGAGGTTAACTTCACTCGCTCCATCACTGAACTGTTTCCCAACCTATGGACTCACTTTCAAAGGCTCTGATGCACCATCAATAACTCACTCTGAGACGTAAAAGCGAGGTATCGGCTTTTATTGACTGGAAGAAGGAAAGAGCAGTGAGTGACCACCACACTACATCCTGGAGACTGAGAGGCCGGGTTCAGACCTCCATCACCTTTATACAAGGGTCTGTGGGAGGAGCCACAGGAGCAGTCATCAGGGGACGTGTCCAGACAGGTATATGTAGTTCACCACAGGCTCATCATTTCATGTTCTCCATAATTATTGCTTTCCCCCCCCCCCTCTTTTGTATTTGCAGTTTGTTGTCCTTTGCACATTGGCTGTTTGTCCTGTTGGGTGCGGTCTTCCATTGAATCTATTGTGTTCCTTAGATCTACTGTGTTTATTCGCAAGGCGGCAAATTTCAGGGTTGCAGATGGTGACATCTATTTACTTGGAAAATAAATAGACTTTGAACTTGGACTGCCTCCCAAAACTGTCTCTTCCACATCATGTAAAGTACCACATTTTGCTTATGTTCAAAATTCTTGAGATCATTGTAAACATTTTTATTTATCATCTTTTGTGACAGGCCATAAAGGAAAAATAATTGAGCATGGAAGATCAGAGTGTGGTAACCAGATGCTTTTTGTTGGGCTTTGGTTGTAGTTGTCAAATTAATTCTCCTCAGTGAATTGATGTGATTTTGATCATCTTATTTCATGTTACTGTTTCATTTCAAAAGCCACAATTCATGAAAAAAGGTCATCAAGCCATTCATTGCAGATGACCAACTTTTACCCCCACTTGTGCCAACCTTCCAATCAGCTGAAAACTTTTATCAACAAAGTGCAGTGGTTAATAATCTTGCATGTATATAGCCTATCAAAGTTCAATGTTCAAAGGTCAAAGGAAATTTAATATTGATGTATATGTTACCATATTGTTACCAGGCATTGTTACCAATATGTTACCATATTTTCTTGCAGGCATTCATAGTAGATACAAATAAACACCATAGAATCAATAGACAATAGGTGCAGGAGTAGGCCATTCAGCCCTTCTAGCCAGCACCACCATTCACTGTGATCATGGCCGATCATACACAATCAGTACCCCGTTCCTGCCCTCTCCCCATATCCCTTGACCCCGCTATCTACAAGAGCTCTATCTAACTCTCTCAAATGCATCCAGAGACTTGGCCTCCACTGCCTTCCGGGGCAGAGCATTCCACATATCCACCACTCTCTGGGTGAAAAAGTTTTTCTGCATCTCTGTTCTAAATGGCCTACCCCTTATTCTTAAACTGTGGCCTCTAGTTCTGAACTCACCCATCAGCAGGAACATGCTTCAAATCAAAGCTACACACAAAAACAAACTGTACAATAAATAATACTGAGAACACAAGTGGTAGAGTTCTTGAAAGTGAGTGCATAGGTTGTAGAATGAGTTCAATGTGAGGTGAGTGAAGTTACTCACTCAGATTCAGGAGCCTGATAGGTGAAGTGTAATAACTGTTCCTGAACCTGGTGGTGTGGAACCAAATACTTCGTATCTTCTTCCTGATAGCAGCAGTGAGAAAAGAGCATGGCGTGGATAGTGAGGATCCTTGATAATTGATGCTGCTGTGCTCCTTGTAGATATGCTGAATGGTAGGGCTGGGTTGGGCTGCATCCACTACTTTTTGTAAGTATTTCCATTCATGAGGTACCAGGTCGTGAAGCAACTAGTCAGGATACTCTCCATTCTGCATAAATAGAAGTTAGTCAAAATTTTAGATAACGTGCTGAATCTGCACAAATTTCTAAGAAAGTAGATGCCTTTTTTGGAATGACACTTTCTCTACCCCTCACGATAAAGTAGTTGCCAAATTTTGAATTTACTGAAGGCCCAGTTGTGCAATATTAAACTGTGTATGGGATTGCCAAACTACCAGGACTCCTGGAATCATAGGGAATCTAAGCTTAATTTGCAGACACAGCTGTAAGACATGTGAGGCAAAAATCAGTAAGACATTCATGATGAGCTTTATTCACTTTCCGCAAACCATTTTCTTTTAGTAAGATTATTGCCAGCCTGCGACATAACCTCTTTTTCCCAATTGCTCTCCCCAGGAGTGCATGCAGCCATTGATAAGTCAATTAAGTTAGTGAACAAATATTCAAAGTCCTGGACTACTGATCCATAGACATGGATTCCAACTATGGATGTTAGTAAATTGAAACTCCAACTACCAAATAAAACAGATTAAAAGCTGATGTCTTTAATTATGTTTAAGAAGGGACAAGGTGACAAAAACTGATTGTGTTGACAAAATTGTTAGCCAGTCCAGATTATTTACAACTTTGGTTCAATTATAGGTGGTTAATTCTCAGCTTCCCTCTAGGCATAATGGGGAGATAGTGATGGATAGTAAATATTGGCTGGGCCAAACATTTTCAAATCCTGATGTGGTAAATGAAATGATCCAGTTATGGCCTGCATCTGACAAGGGGCCTTTGAACCGAAATGTTCACTGCTTCTCTTTCTACAGATGTTGTCTGATCTACCCTTTCTAGTATTTTATTACAATGTACAATACTTCATTCCTTTCAAATCTATTCAATTCTCTCTTGCTCTTCTTTGGACTGACCTGGCTAGAAGACAGTATTTTAGGAAGAACATGCATTTGGCAGATAAACCAAGTGCACCATGGATATAAATATCACAAGGAAGACCACTTATGATTTGCCAATAACCTGCTCCGGGCAAATGAGGCCGTCAACCTGATGCAACAATTGATATGAAATTGACTGTTTATACTTGGGAACAGAACTTTGATAATTCCCAAGTGAAAGATGATTGTAATAGTTGTCCATTTTTGTAAAACGATTTTCTAAACAAAATGGCTAAATTGACTGCAATTGTTTTGCAGATCACTATGATAATGATGCAATTCAGAAGTCCTGCAGGAAACAATGCAAGTAAACATATAATAATACAAGTAAGGAGGTGTTGCATTGACATTTTTCATAAGAGAAACCTTGAACATTTGATTGTGCTTGAACACTTACATCAAATGCATCAGAGTGCATGAATGATCAGAATTTAATTGCTAGAAGCACAAATCTGTCCTGGTGTAGGTAAACACAAAAAAATAGAATTAGGAATGGGCTATTTCTGCTCCATGAATCATGCCTTCTACATCATTCAATAAGATCACAGTTGATCTTTTACTTTAGTGCCATTTGCTTATACTGACTACATCTCTATTGATTCCTATAATATCCCAAAATCTTTCTATCTACAAATCCATAGCTCCCTGTAAGTAGCAACACTAGAGGATAAGCTGGCACAGGTGGCATACAGCATACTTGCTTTCTTAAATACATTGGGTATATAAGTTGGGAAATATGATGTTTAAGACCTCAGTTGAGCCACATTTTGACCACTGTGCTAAGCAGTTGCCACAGGTAGGAAAGACATGGTGACTTTAGACAGCCTACAGAAAGGGGTCACCAGGATGTCACTTAGATTGGAATATATTAGCTTTGATGGAAGCCTGGACAAACTTGGATTGCTTTCTCTCTAGTGTTGGAGGCTGAGAGGCAACTCTGTGAAATGAGCAACATAAATAGGGAAGATAGGAACTTTCCTTCCCACCAACAAACCGCCCACACCCAGGTGGAAATGTTAAGTACAAGAGGGTAAAATGTTCAAGATGAGGTGGGAAAGACTGAAGGAAATTTATGCTGTTACAGGAAGCAGAGAGGATTGCAACTTTTAAGAGGCACGTAAATGGAGGGGTACAGAGCATATACAGACAGATGGGATTAGCTTAGACTGGCATCTTGATGGGCCAAAGAGCTTGCTCCTGTCCTGAATTGCTCCAGGTTCTATGTTCCAAAGATACTGGGCAATTGAGCCTCCAATACCATGCTGGGAAGAGAACTGCCTGGATTCGCTATTGTCCAAGTAGAGAAATTTCTTCTCATCTCTGTTCTGAATGGCCATTCACATAATTTGAGGTGGTGGCTCCTGGTCCAAGATAATCAGACGAGCATAAACATCAGCCTTGCATTTTTCTTGATAAGCCCAATATGTGTTTCAATAGAGATGTCTCATTCTTCCAAACAACAGAAGTTTACAAGTCACAAACCCACCCATCTAGTAAACAACAGCAACTCAATGTAGTGAAGGCACATTATTATTCCAATGGCTAGACAGTGCAATTGACTAGTTTTCTGAATTACCATATATTCCATCTTGGAATCAACCAAAATAGCAGCTTCCACTGCATCACAATCTGGAAACTGCCCAGCTCCCAAGTGTAGCCGTGCCAGCTTAAACTACTGCTCTCGCTAATGTGCATAAACAGCATTCCAAAGGGGGTTTTAGACTAAGTGGTGCAGCAATCTATCTTTCTGATTATTGCAACTGATGTGACACTGGTCCAGAGTGGCAGCAACTCAGAAGATATGGCTTGGAATGCTTATGAGATATTAAATAGACATTGAGCAATGATTGGCAATAGCAACAATGAGAAAGCAAAGTGGCCTTCTCTTTATTTTTAATTCACTGTCTGAAGATTGGCTTTGTTGGTGAGTTAGGCTTAATATGGTGGCAAGAAATTCGCTTTCTTGTCCTGCTGCAGTGTTTTTGTAGCACAAGGTATCTTTTATTAAAAAAATGCACTCAGTTTTTAGGACCATGGCATTGAAGGCAAGAGCAGTAATTGCAGGTTTTATGGAATATGCCCATTATGATTCTGCCAGTGGACTTCAAACAATTGATACAGTACATTCAGGGACTGAAAGCCCTTTGTTCCTGAGGATAGGGTTCATGTGTGGAGCCCTTGCCATGTGGGCCCTGTATTACACCATGAATCAATGGGAAGCGTACCATCTCTGAACACTGGCACACCCAATCCACTTGCTACTATTTATCAACAGGAAAATGAATTTTCTACTGTATCCAAATTCTCCTTAAGATCTTTATGCAGGAAATGGGAAACTGGAGGACTGGGAAGCTTTTAAAGAGCTACAGAAAATAACAAAAAAGGCAAAACGCCAAGAAAAAATGAGGTACGAAGGTAAACTAGCCAAGAATATAAAGGAGGATAGTAAAAGCTTCTTTAGGTATGTGAATAGCAAAAAAATAGTTAAGACCAAAATTGGGCCATTGAAGACAGAAACGGGTGAATTTATTATGGGGCACAAGGAAATGGCAGATGAGTAGAACAGGTACTTTGGATCTGTCTTCACTAGGGAAGACACAAACAATCTCCCAGATGTAATAGTGGCCAAAGGAACTAGGGTAAAGGATGAACTGAAGGAAATTTATATTAGGCAAGAAACGGTGTTGGATAGACTGTTGAGTCTGAAGGCTGATAAGTCCCCGGGACCTGATGGTCTGCATCCCAGGGTACTTAAAGAGGTGGCTCTAGAAATCATGGATGCATTGGTAATCATTTTCCAATGTTCTATAGATTCAGGAACAGTTCCTGCTGATTGGAGGGTGGCTAATGTTGTCCCACTTTTCAAGAAAGGAGCGAGAGAGAAAACAGGGTTATAGACCGGTTAGCCTGGTGGGAAAGATGCTGGAGTCAATTATAAAAGAGGAAATTACGACACATGTGGATAGCAGTAGAAGGATCAGTCCGAGTCAGCATGGATTTATGAAGGGAAAATCATGCTTGACTAATCTTCTGGAGTTTTTTGAGGATGTAACTATGAAAATGGACAAGGGAGAGCCAGTGGATGTAGTGTACCTGGACTTCCAGAAAGCTTTTGATAAAGTCCCACATAGGAGATTAGTGGGCAAAATTAGGGCACATGGTATTGGGAGCAGAGTACTGGCATGGATTGAAAATTGGCTGGCTGACAGGAAACAAAGAGTAGCGATTAACGGGTCCCTTTCGGAATGGCAGGCTGTAACCAGTGGGTTACCACAAGGTTCGGTGCTGGGACCGCAGCTGTTTACAATATACATTAATGATTTAGATGAAGGGATTAAAAGTAACTTTAGCAAATTTGCTGATGTCACAAAGCTGGGTGGCAGTGTGAAATGTCAGGAGGATATTATGAGAATGCAGGGTGACTTGGACAGGTTGGGCAAGTGGGCAAACGTATGGCAGATGCAGTTTAATGTGGATAAATGTGAGGTTATCCACTTTGGTGGCAAGAACAGGATGGCAGATTACTATCTAAATGGAGTCAAGTTAGGAAAAGGGGAAGTACAACGAGATCTAGGTGTTCTTGTACATCAGTCAATGAAAGCAAGCATGCAGGTACAGCAGGCAGTGAAGAAAGCTAATGGCATGCTGGCTTTTATAACAAGAGGAATTGAGTATAGGAGTAAAGAGGTCCTTCTGCAGCTGTACAGGGCCCTGGTGAGACCCCACCTAGAGTATTATGTGCAGTTTTGGTCTCCAAATTTGAGGAAGGACATTCTTGCTATTGAGGGAGTGCAGCATAGGTTCACAAGGTTAATTCCCGGAATGGCGGGACTGTCATATGTTGAAAGATTGGAGCGACTGGGCTTGTATACACAGGAATTTAGAAGGATGAGAGGGGATCTGATTGAAACATAAGATTATTAAGGGATTAGACACACTAGAGGCAGGAAGCATGTTTCCGCTGATGGGTGAGTCCAGAACTAGAGGCCACATTTTAAGAATAAGGGGTAGGCCATTTAGAACAGAGATGCGGAAAAACTTTTCCACCCAGAGAGTGGTGGATATGTTGAATGCTCTGCCCCAGAAGGCAGTGGAGGCCAAGTCTCTGCATGCATTTGAGAGAGTTAGATAGAGCTCTTATAGATAGCGGGGTCAAGGGATATGGGGAGAGGGCAGGAACGGGGTACTGATTGTGTATGATCAGCCATGATCACAGTGAATGGCGGTGCTGGCTAGAAGGGCCAAATGGCCTACTCCTACTGTCTATTGTCAATAGTGGGTCGAAAACTAGGACACGTAGCAGTTATCTACAACGACTGCTTTATTGACTTAGTGGCCTCTTGATAAGCACTATGAAATCCTCTGGCAAGAAGGGATATATTCAAGTTATGGCTGTGTGACTGGAGCTAGATTTGTAACAGGCTGAGACCCACAAAGAATGTAAGTAGCCAAATGCAATATCTCAAGACAAGAGTCTTATAGCACAAGCTCCATTGGCCTAAGCCCTTTCAGCCTGACGAGAAGCCACTTAAGAGTTAGAGCACTAAGGCAAAGAATTAGACCCTTCAGTGTATCTAGTCCCTGCCACCCTGGTCTTGTGTCAAGCCCCATCTACCTGCATCCAGAGAACAGCCCTCCATGTGCCTATGCAAACTTCTCTTAAAAGTTAAAATTGACCTTGCATGTAACATTTCCACTGGATGTTTATTTAATATCTTCATCATCTGAGTGAAGTCATTTCCCCTCAAAAACTTTACCTTTCAGTGTAAAATTATGACCTCTAGTTCTGGTCTCACTCAACCCAAAGGGTAAAAAAGCCTGCATGCATGCACACAATCTTTACCCCTCAATTGTGTGTATCTCTATAATATGCTCTTGCATTCCAGGGAATTAAGTCCTAACCTGTTCAATCTTTTCCTGTAACTCAGGTCTTTATGTCCTATCAACATCACTGTAAGTTGTTTTTTTTTGTCTGCACTCTTTCAAGATGACCAGAAAGCCCATAATACTCCTAATTTGGCCTCACTGACATCTTATACAACTTAAACATAACATCACCACTAATGTATTCAATGCCCTGATTTATAAAGGCCAGTGTGCCAGAAACTCTCTTTACAACCCTGTCTACCCGTGAAGCCACTTTCAAACACTTTTGGATCTGTATTCCCAGGTCCCTTTGTTCTGCCACACACTGTGCAAGTCTTAACCTGGTTTGTCCTACAAAAGTGCAGTGCCTTACACTTGCCTATTATCTAACTGCAATTTTTCATTCCATTTTCCCAGCTGGTCCTAAGGTTTGATAGCCTTCCTCACTATCCATTACACTCCCAATCTTGGTGTCAGCCACAAATTTGCTGATCCAATTTACCACAGGTAGATGACCAACAACAATAGATGAAGGACTGATCCCTAAGGCATAACACTAGTCACAGGCTTCCAATCAGTGAGTCAATGATTGACTACCACTCGCTGACCTCGCCCACTAAGCCAATGTCAAATCCAGTTATATATAGTTTAAAGGCCATAAGACATAGGAGCTGAAGTGGGCCATTTGGCCATTGAGTCTGCTCCTGCATTCCATCATGGCTATTTTATTACTCCTCTCAATTCCATCCTCCTGCCTTCACCCTGTAACCTTTGACACCCCTACTAATGAAGAACCTATCAACTTCCACTTTAAGTAGACCCAATGACTTGGCCTCCATAGCCATCTGTGGCAACAAATTTCACAGATTCATGATTCTCTTGCTAAAGCAATTTCTCCTCATCTCTTTTCTAATGGAACATCCTTCTATTCTGAGGCTATGTCCATCCTTGCCCTAGACTGCCCAGTTATAGGCCACATCCATCCTATCTAGGCATTTCAGTATTCAGTAGTCTTAATGAGATATTACTTTGTACTTCTCATGAACCACCTCTAGACCCTCTTGTAATGGCATTTGGTTTGCTGATCACAATGTTCTAAATTCAAACAAAGATCTTAAGCATTACATCTCTAGGGGATCAGCTATTCTGGAATGGGAGTTGTGCAATTAACTAGACCCCTGTGACTAGTGGTGTTTCCCGGAGTCTGTGTTGGGAACGTTTCTTTTTACGTTACATGTCAATGATTTGGATGTTGGACTTGATGGTTTCGTTGCAATATTTGCAGACAATATGATAGGTGGAGAGGCAGATAGTTTTGAGGAAGTAGAGGCAACAGAAGGACTTAGATTAGGAGAATGGGCAAAGAAATGGCAGATGGACATCAGTGTCAAGAAGTGTATGGTCATGCACTTTGGCAGAAGAAATGACAGTTGACTATTTTCTAAATGGAGAGAAAATACAAAAAACTAAGTAGTAAAGGAACTTGGGAGTCTCTGCGCAGACTAAAGGTTACTTTGTGGGTTGATTCTGTGGTAAGGAAGATAATGTGATGTTAGCATTCAGTTCAAGAGGACTTGAATATAAAAACATGTATGTAATTTTGAGACTTTATAAAGCACTGGTGAGGTCTCAGTTGGAGGATTGTGAGCCCCTTATCTTAGAAAAGATGTACTGCAACTGGAGAGTGTTCAAAGGAGGTTCACATAAATGATTCCAGGATTGAATAGCATGGCATAGGAAGAGTGTTTGATTGCTCTGGGCCTGTATTCACTAGAATTCAGAAGAAAGAGGGATGATCTCATTGAAACCTTTTGACTGGTGAAAGGCCTTGAAAGAGTGGATGTGGACAGTCTAAGACCAGAGGACACAGCCTCAGAATGGAGGGGAATCCTTTTAGAGTGGAGATGAGGAAGGAATTTCTTTAGCCAGTGAGAGGGGAAACTGTGGAATTCTTTGCCACAGACAGGTGTGGAAGCCAAATCTTTGGGTACACTTAAGGCAGAGGTTGATAGTTAGGGCATGAAAAGATACAGGGAGATGGCAGGAGATTGGGGCCGAGAGGAAAATTAGATCAATCATGATGAAATGGCTGAGCAGATTCGATGGGGCAAACAGCCTAATTCTGTTCCTATAACTTATGGTCTTATCTGAAATAAATAGCCATGAAGACACACACACTAAATGATGGTTATACTGTAGTTACCCAACATTCAAAGACTAGTTTACTTCCCTCTTTATTCTCCAGTGTGTTTAGCTGCAAATACCCACTATTCATACATTGAGTCCCTCCAAGATACTTTCAGCTAACAATGTAGTTTAAAACACAGATCAATTATTTTCAGTGGTACACATTTAAATCCAAACATTCTTAAAACATATTTAAACAGAGGATTTGTATCTTAAACAGTTCCAAATTACAAACCATCTCTAAAACAAAGGGTTTCCAAAACACAGGTAGTTTCTATAAACTAAGGCATACCACGATGCAGACAAACAAATCAAAGCCAGCGGAAAAGATTCCTGTTCACCTCATTTTACCTTCATGCTTGTTGATGTTCCTTACCCCTTTCCTAATAAGCTTAACCTGTTCTCTACAGTTACCCTTTCTTTGTTGTTTGGATGCCTTTACACATACATTTTCTCAGCTACTCTTTTTACACAAGAGATCTCAAAGGCTCTTATAAACACAATTCCCAGCTTTATACAATTAATGCTGTGAAAATAACTTCTGAGTATATAAACCTTCCAACTACAAACATATCAGTTATTGATACTATCCATCTGGGCAAGCTTTCTTGAACTAAAACAACTTAGCTAGTGTGCTTATTTTAAAATAGACTGAATTAAATAACCCATCATCTAATACTGCACCTCTTGAGCAGCAATAAACCAGATGTAGTGACCAACAACTGACTTTCTACAGTGCTTGCTATATACAGAACTGTGCTATAGAGTGTTTTGTTTTAACATCAAACTGATTACCGCTTGCCTTTTGCATTTTAAGAACAAAAGACCGATTTCTGTTAATGACCAAAAAGTAAACAATTAATTAAACTGGAAGTTTAACTTACACTATTTGATTTTACAAGTGGCCGCTGCTGTGTTTAGAAGTCTGATCCTGGCAAAAACACGAGGACCCTTGGCCCGGGAAGCGAATATCCATCACACTCTCCAACATCAGCACATCCTTTCTGAGAAAAGGGGGCTAAACCTGCTCACAATATACCAAGTGCATTCTGACCAATGCCTTCTGAAGCCTCAGCATTACACTCGTTTCTAATAGTCTAGTTATTTTGAAATAAAGGCCAACATTACGTTTGCCTTCCTTACCACCTACTAAAACCTGCAAGCTAACTTTTGCAGGGGTTCCCAACCTGGTTGCTTAATGGTATTGGTCCATGTATATAAAAGGTTGGCAACCCTTGTTTTAGGGTATCTTTGTGCAGGATTCCCAAGTCCCTTTGTACCTCCGATGTCTGAATTTGCTCCCCATTTATATAATAGTCTACAACATTACTCCTTCCATCCAGTTGACTACTTCATCCAGAATGTTAAGCAACCTGACCTAATCTAACCTTTTGGAGCTGTTTCCTACATGGGACTTTGACAAAGCCCTTGCTAAAGTCTACATTGATAACATTACTAGCCTTTCCTTCATAAAACTTCCTCATAATCTCCTCAACAAACTCTAAGGTTTGTTGCACATGACATGACATGACATGGTTACTGTCCCCAATCAGAACCTGTCTATCCAAATACTTATTAATCCTGCCTCTTAAAATACCTTCCAATAATTTACCCAGGACTGACATCAGGGTCATTGGCCTATTATATCCTAGCTTAGTTTTCAAGCTTTTCGAGCAGCATAGTTAATGGAACAGTATTAACTATGTTGAGCTATGCCTCTAGAATCGCAACCACAGGTAAGGTCATTTAAAATAATTTATATTAAATTTTTATTAGCTATTTAGTACAATATAAATGACTTATGGGGGGCATAATTTTAAAGTAACTGGGGAAAGTACAGAGGCAAGTTTTTTAAAAAAAAACACAAAGTGGTGGGTGCCTATATGGATTGCTGGGGTGTGGGTAAAGACAGATACTTTATGGACTTTTAAGATACACGGATGGTTATGTGCTATGTAGGAGAGAAGGGTCAGATTAATTGTGAAGTATGTTAAAAGGTCAGCACATTATGGGGTAATGTGCCTCTACTATGCTATAATGTTCTACATTAAATATCTTTGCCAGGGTCCCTGAAATTTCTGCATCTGCCTCCACAAAGTCCATTGTGAAAACCTCATCATGACCCTAATTTGTCTCAAGACAGCATGTTCCTCTTCCATAATCCAGACACAGTCCAGACCTCACTACACTTGTGCCTCCATTCTATAGTCTGTGTCTGCCTCCCAAATAAATAGATGCAAAAAAATTAATTTAAGATTTCATCCATCTTTTTCAGCTCCTTGCATAGATGACCATTCTGAACTGCCAGAGGACCAGCTTTGCCTCATGCTATTCATTTGCTCTTAATACAGCTACAGAGGCTTGGGATTATCTTTCACCTTAACCCTTACCCTAAAGCAAACTCAACTCCACTTTCAGCTCTCCTGATTTCTCTCTTAAAATGTTCTCTTGCATTTCTTATACTCATTTGATCTTAACGGCTTTTTCCTGATCCAGCAGTCTCATTCCCCTGTCCATCTCTCCTCTTGCAATAACAGAGTCTGAGATTTCAAAGCTCTCATGTTTGGTGTCTGAGTAGAACTGATCATCTTAGACTTACCAAATAGATTGAGATAAACATTCTGCAGCATCATGCTCTGGAACCAATTCATTTCCCATTAAATATCCAGTGAATTTACACCTAATTGTGTAAGCCTTTAGGCTGCGCAGGAGAGAGGCAGAGTTTGGGAAGGTGCATGGGTATCAATAAGGTTCTTTCTGTGCACAACACATGCACAATGATAGACATACTTATAGAGGCCCATCATCAGATCAGTGGTAGGAGGACTGTCCCAACTTCCACAGCAATTCAATTTCACAACACCCAAAGCATGCCCAAAACATTGCAGTCTTGTTGTGGTAAAAGCAACTTCGGAGATAGCAAGACACTCGGCACCATTTATAGAACACAGTTTTTGAATAGACACAGCAGTACTTTATTTTGTCAAAACCAAATGGCTTGGGAGATTGTGGAATGCCATAATCATGTTTTCAGTTTGAGGTAAAGATAATGAGTACGAGGTAGATACCCCACCCAGTAAAATGATAAGTGACAGCTGCCAGAACAAAGTTATAGAATAGTTACTGTGCAGAAACCCATAAAACCCATGAGTTTATACTGGCTTCTTGAGGATAAATCTAGGAATGTTTTTCTTCTGCTCTTTTCCTTGGCCCTGAATAATTCTCTCGTAGATCTATACAACTTACTTCTGAAAAATCACTGACCGTTTCCAACATTCCAATGTAGTAGGTTCCAGTAATTAAATTCAAATTATAAATTGCCATTGTTTAGCAATAGGTTTGCAGCTGGTTTTCACTATAGAACTCCATAATCTCCAACATTCTAGACACAAATCTGCTAAAATGCCATCTACAAAGTAATTTACAAAAATATCAGTAGAGGCTTTGAATTTTACTCAAGCAGAACACAGCATATGAAAGTGATGAGATTTCATTGTAAGGCAATTATTTTAAGACACTCTTCAATAATTTGTTTGCAAGACTAAACAAAAACAATTTCAGTATCAGCAATTGCGAAGCATGCGTCTCAATTCCCACTCAAGTTTGGCCACTGAATAACTGGAGGGAAAAGAAACCTAACACAGCCAGTATTTTTTTTTCTAAATTAATTTGTAAATATAAAAGAATTACCCCTTTAATAACAGAAAAGCATAGAGATTTTTTCCAGCCATAAAGTGAAAGCAAACCAATTTTTAAAATATACAGACGTGCTACAAAATGCTTCATTTTAATTACAATAAGACTCATCATTAAGAGTTTAACACTTCACCAGTTTCCTTGCAGCTACACTTTATTCATGATATTTCAGTACTGGCCAATTATTGCACAGATCCATTGAAAGTGCTGCCTGAGGTATCTGACATTGGCTATCAATTGAAAGGAATTACCCATCATATCCATAAAGCAGTAAAAAAAGTTAAGAAAAATAATTGGTTATTCTTAACTGATACATTATGATACAATGAAGTGAGGAAGTGGAGGTCCGAAACAAAGTGAACAATTGCGTATAATGCATTTCAAGCTTCTGATTTGTGAAGCTTATTTTTAAATCATTTCACTAGAATGATCATGATGTCCTAATGACTATAGACCTGGTGAACTAAGGCATGGCTCAATACCAAATCTAAATACACGCGAATGAAAAAGCTAGCATAGCTGTCGGCAGCTTCACTGAAGAAACAAATGGACCATGACAAGTGAAAGAGTTTTACTACCTCCTAAGAAATACTTACCAGATTGATTATTCCCAAAATGTTTTGCTGCCATGTGTACTGGCAAAATATTGACCTTTAAATGAAGTGATTCCCACCACACCCCCCCCCCACCCAAACACAATAGACCCATTTAGAAAAATTGCCCCAGGATCAGTTTGCACTTCAGCTTAACCTGCAAATATCACATTATCGACAACATATAACAAAATCAAAACCTGGACTGTATTTCCCAGCCAGTTAAAATAGATGATAGATGCACTAGCAGACAGGACACACACACACACACACACACTGCTTAGATAAAGCAGCTAATTTCTCTCACCCTATTGTCACAAAAACGAAGTTTGAAAATGAACAAGGCAATGTGCTTCAAAGAGCAAGTCCAGCAAATGTTACCTCCTACATTGTCTTTTCCAATTAAGTTATTCATTAAGAACAACACACAAGCACATGACCTAGCACTGACAGGCTAACAGAACCTGCCCAACATAAATAAAACCAATCAAAATGGAAATTAATGTAACCTCTAGGTTCTGGATTAGCCTGCAGCAATAACCATACTTGAGTGTGGGTACTTCTACATTACAGCAGAAGCTTCCGTTTTGGCCTTGCGCTAGCCCTAAACAAATTTATGGCAAAGCATTTTGATTTAACATGCCATCACCATCAATATCAAGTTGTAGATGGCTGTTAATGAAGGCTTCATGAATAAATTATATACATTCAGAATGCACACAGAGGTACAATTTAATTTCCCTCTATCTAAACAGATAAATCATCCAAGAGGACCACAATCTTGTCATGGTTTGCAGGCTTGTGTGCCTTAATGACCTGATGAGCTATGCTGGCTGGAGTCAGGTATTTAGGCTTTGGCTTTTGGTAGGGTCTCCCATGTCAAACAGGTCAAAGGGTAGAGAACATACTAAGAGTGGTCCACTGGTTCAAGTGTTGAGGTCAGGGCTGATAACTGTCTGGCAAAACAAAATTATTACGGAAACAATGAAGATTTCTTCTACGTTTGAACACACCCAGAGATGAAGGACCTTCACTGTGGCCCTAAACACCAGTGGCATGAAAGGCAGTGGAAAAAAAAACACACACACACACACAGATATATGAGGCAATTTATTTGTCCATACTGGAACACTGGTGAAACCAGTCTCAACTTGGTAATATCCCACTGGGAATGTTGCCCCTTAACCAACCAGCTGATAACTGATATCAGCATGCAGGTTGTGAACATCTGGCTTAATGCACAGCCCATATATATGGATGAGCTTTGGGGAGATTAGCAAGATGGATTTCCAGGCTCCGGGTGGGAGCTCTGATCATGGCTACATTTCTGACCTGCGAACTGTTTGGGTTACGAATTGTTCACAGGAACTGCAGTAACTGGGGAGGACCTGTGCTGCCTATATTGTTTCAAGAAACCACTACCATTGATAAACACCTCATTTACAAACACTGAAATAGAGGAGACGAATCCTTTCCAGCACTGAATCACTGCTGGAACTTCCACTACAGTGGCAAATGCAACCAAGAATTTAAATCTACACTATGATCAAAACATTAAAATACATTTCAAAAACTTTCAAGCCCAGGAATATTGGAAGTTGCTCTTTGTCCTTTTTATGTTCGTAGCAATTCAGCTCTTGAATCAAGTCACTGGTTTAAATGGGTGAACCAAGAACAAAAGGACATGTTGTATTGGAAAAGGAAAATTACCAAATTAAACAAATTTGGTTCTCTTTCCCCTCCAATTTAGGTTTCTGTGCATCATTTTGCCATTTTGATAGAAGTGTCCAAGACACTTATCTTCAGCTATCCTTACACGCTGCTTCCAAGCTTATTTCTCTTTTCACTTTCATTATTTACTATCTTTCATATCTCTCCAGTGTCAATCCCACTTCTGTTGTACACAAAGTGCAAATCATCACCATTGAAGTGATTCATTACTATAAAATGCATTATTGTATATCCTAGCTCAAGGCTTAATAGGGAACAGCTCTACTGAAAGAATTTCAAAGAATATGCAGGACAAAATAGCAAAATCTTTGAGGTACAGTATAGCATACAAGCTACACCACTGAACTGTAAACATGCCATCATACTTAATACAGGGATTGACATTAATTGGCCAGAATTCAAATTGGAAACACGTAATTGTGCTCATGAAGTCATTTAACATGGGATTCCTTGTTCATCATTGTACCAAAGGATTCAAAGCAGCATGCCTTCACCTTCTCCAATGGATTTGTCAGAACTACATGTGTAAATGATTCTAAATCTCCCATTTCAAACCATGTGTTTTTCAGATTATGCTATCTCTAAGCACACAGACAAACAAGTACTATCCAGAGCTTTCATAAACATAATTTTCCATTGTCCTGTATTATAATCCAAATATACAGGCAAAGCCCCTGAGTTTACAGGCATAGACGCTATCATTCGTGCCCACTGTTCCTTACAGATAGAGGCCAAATATAAAAAGGCAATGCTTATAAATTATTTGTACACATTCAAAGTGTTGAAACTATTCTTAGATTCTCAATTGCTTAAAGATCTCCAGCTGATATTAATACATAGTACTGTATTTCAAACCTTATTATTTTTAGAAATGTTGCTTTCAATGGCCAGCATGTTACAGCCCCAGTTTTGGTTAGTATGAACTGCTTTTGCTTTTAAGTAGATCAGTTTAATTCATAGAATGCTCATACGGAGTTTCCCTGATTTGACAGCAGAGCAACCCAGGACAAAGGCAGATATCTTTCAGGCTCTATTGCTGTCAAATCCAATGCCATGTAGGTTTTTGTGCGGGTGACAGAACAACACTTTTGAAAACAAACCAAAAGCTGCCAAACTGCATAAATGGAAAATTTAAAAAGGGAAAACTTCCTTCCCTGAAAGAACATTGGGAAACAGTTCCATTCTGATAAGTATAGAATGTTTCATGATTTCTGTAAACTCATCATTTAATTCACATCACTTGATAAGACTGCAAGCAAATATCAGTCTACTATTTGTCAATCAAAGCAATATCCACAACGTACTAACATCAGTGTGAAGCAGCCTTTGAATGATTCCCCTAGAAACTGGATGTACTAAGAAGTGTTAAGCAGCCGCATTGTCAAACCACCTTTTAAAAAAATTATTTAGATTCAAAAATGGATTTACCACTTAAATATCCTTTCACAATTCTGCGTAGAAAACCAGAAACATAAAACTTCAACAACTATTAATGCAATTAGCACCACAGACTGTTCATATTCACAATGCCAAACAAATATTATGAAATTAGTGAAAATATTTTGGAAGTACAAAAGTGACCAGTGAGTGCACATTTATGGAGGGATTCTGTTAAAACTGCTGGAATCAAAATATGGAAGACAAACACACAAATCCGCACCCATCTTCTTCATTCACAAAAACTTCCTTAAAGTTAAAATCTTAGGAAGTGCTCCCCTGAAATAGCAGAATGCACACACAACTGCATTACAAAACCAAAACAAAAATTATTTTATGACTGAATGAATTCCTTGACAAGTTTTATGCAAAAAGTATGTCTTTCATCATTCCACACTAGCTTATAGAGAAAACAATAGAATCTTGACAGGAGCAGCCTGCTATCATGAAATGTGAGAATTTTTGGGATTCTCAAAAATTCACCCACAAGTCTAGCAGTGAACCAGGATTACAGGAATTTCAGTAACTTGTAAGGTAGTCACCACTTGTAATTTTATTTTTACGATGAAACAGTCAACAAATCTTCACATTGTGAATACACACAACTTAATAATCTTGATAAATTGCTTGTCACTGGCCACATTACTGCAGTCCTCTGTGCATCAGCTCTTTGAAGCAGTTACTGGAAACACAGATCATCTCCATCACCAGAGCTACCAGTGAACGACAAGAATTTCCGATTTACAGTCAATCTGATCACAAGGAGTTCACTGAGCTCCCAACCAGAAGCCCACAGAAATCAAGGGGATAAACATGTAAATCTTCAATGAACATTTCACCCAGTTTTAATTCACATTTATCTTTCACCAAACAATAAAGAGGCAAAACGTAAAAACCTACTTTGCACTGAATGACTGACAACCTCCAAACACCCAGATTGAATTAGAATGGGCTCCCACATTTTATTCACAACAGGTGAAACAAAAACTGTGGTTTATTGGCATGTACAAATATTAGAGTCCATGAAACTTAATGTTGGTACACAATAATTGTTAATCTGCAATAAAGGTGTTTACATCCTTTCTGAAAAGCTGAATGCCTTCTGGAATTACCACAATACAATTCTTATTAGTTATATTATTGTGGCATGTCTTCACAATACAAAGGAGAGCTGGAAGATAACTTTTAAAGAGCAATGAATCTATAAACTTGTTGGTAAGGAAAACCAACAGGAGTTCAAAAGCTCTGAACTCAGTAACCAGCAGAATAGAGAATCCATAAACCAGCATAACAATCTGCAGTGCCCAGTAGCATGTAACATGGAACAACGGGATACTTAGAGAATTAGCACTGGAGAGTAAGACATCTGCACTATAGTGTTTGCTGTGCAACAGCATTGCTTGTTAACAAGGGATGAAGAAATGTTCAAACCAGACAGGATACAGAATACATAAATGTACAATTTGGTATGGGAGGTTTTTTTTCCATGATGTATATGGTAAGAAGAACATTTTAGAAAAAATGTTCAAAGTAAATTATTTAAGTACGTATATACTACCCTGAAATTCATTGTCTTCACAATGAATATACTCTAAATCCAAAAAACATAATATCATTAAAACAGTCCACCCAACAGGATGGGCAGACAACCAATGTGCAAAAGACAAAAATTGTGCAGATACAAAAGGAAATGATAATAAATAAATACATGAATACGTAGTACAAAGGGTGATTGATAAGTTCATTGCCTAAGGTAGAAGGAGTCAATTTTAGAAAACTAGCACATTTATTTTTCAACATACTTACACACTTAGTCCAGCGGTCATGGAGTATATGGATCTTGGACCTCCAGAAAGTGTCCACAGATGGGTGATTGATAACTCCTTCTACCTTAGGCCATGAACTTAAGTTATGCAGTTCCAATTACATGCATATGCTGGTCAACCCTTTGAATGATAATGCAGAAAGTTTGAAGTTAATAACTCATCTCCTACCATAGGCCACGAACTTATCAATCACATGAGAAGAAGTCCTTCAAAGTCCTTATCTGTGATGCATTGGGTCATATCCACAATGTTTTGCAGGATTTTCCATTCAAGGGATTTGCTGCTTCCATACTAGGCCATGATGCAAAGTGTCAATACACTCTCCACCACACATCTATGAAAATTTGTCCAAGTTTTAGATGCTATGCCTAGGCTTTGCAAGCTCCTAAGCAAATATAGCTGCTGCTGTGCCTTTATTTGTAAATGCACTTACATGTCGGGCTCAGGACAGATCCTCCGAAATTTTAATATCAAGGTATTTAAAGTTGCTTGAAGAAGTTGCTCTTCACCTCTGATCTCCCCATGAGGACCGGATCAAACCTCCAGTTTCTTCCTCCTGAAGTCAATAATCAACTCCTTGGCTTTGCTGATATTGAGTGAAAGTTTGTTACCGTGGCACTGCTCAGCTAGATTTTCAATTCCTCCCCCCCCACCACCTTTGATTCCGCCAATGACAGCAAACTTGAATGTGGCATTGGAGCTGTGCTTAGCCACACAGGCATAAGTATAAAGTAAGTAGAGCACGGGGCTAAGCACACAGCCTTGAGGTGTATCTGCACTGACAGAGATTGGGGAGGAGATGTTGTTGCCAATACAAACTGACTGGCGTCTGCAAGTGACAAAACAAGGTTCCAATTACACAGGGAGGTATTGTTGCCAATGACTTGAAGCTTAATGATTAGTTTTGAGGGGATGATGGTATTGAATACTGAGCTGTAGTCAACAAGGAGTGACCTGATCTGTGCACCTTTGCTGTCCGGTGTTCCAAGGTTGAGTGAAGAGCCAATGAAATTGCATCTGCTGTGGACCTATAGTGCCAGCAGGCAAAATGGATCAGATCCAAGTTGCTTCTTGTGCAGGAGTTTATACGCTTCATCACCAACCTCTCAAACCAATCTGACACTTTGGATGCAAGTGCTACTGGATGATTGTCACTGAGGCAGATTACCACATTCTTCTTCAGCACAGGTATAATTGAAGCATGTGTGTACCTCAAACTGCCGAAGTGAGAGGTTGAAGATCTCAGTGAACACTCCAGCCAGTTGATCCCCACAGGTCTTCAGTGCTCAGCCAGGGACTCCATCTGGGCTAGATGCTTTCTATGGGTTCACCCTCCTGAGGACGCTGTCACGTCAGCCACAAACTGAAATCACACGGTCATTGGGGGCTATGGGAGTTCCTGAAGGTTACTCCATGTTTTGATAAGCAACATGAGTACAGAAGGTATTGAGTTCATCTGGAACCGAAGCCCTATTATCATCTATGTCGCCGGTTTACTTTATAGGAGGTGACACCGTTAAAGCCCTACCATTAAAGCCCACCATTAAAGTTTAATCCAGAACTGACACTCCGCCTGCGAGATGGCTTTCCGGAGATCATACCTGGACTCTTGCATGTTACTTGGTCAGCAGAAATAAGTCCTCAGCAGACTGCAGATCTCAGGGTTCATCCAGGGCGTCTGGTTGGGGAAGACTGAATGATTTTGTGGAGACGCATTTGCCTATGACTGTTTTTATAATGTCTATGACAACTGTAGTGCATTCATTCAGATCATCTGACAAGTCCTTGAAAACAGCCCAGTCTACAAACTTGATGCAATCCTATTTTCCAGTTTAACATGATGAAAATGCAAAGATATTGACTACTCATAATACATGTTAACCATCCCTTATCTGAAATGCTTGTTTCAGACTTTATAAATATATAATGAGATAGCCATTAGTTCCGATTCTGAATTTATGTGCGACCGATAAGCAGTCTCTGTTAATCACACTCGTTCACAGTTACTTGTTCATTACACATATGTACTTCACAGTAAAAAATGAGTACATACTATTAATATAATGAACATATAATGTGAGCAGGGTAACAAAAAACAGCTCAGCAGCATTGGGAGAATACCTGAATCAGCTGTTGAACAACAAACTGCGGCAGGCTCTCACTCTCCACTTACTAGGCCATGCTTCAATTAAAAGGTTACAGTTCTCTGTATCTACTTCTATGTTTTTATGCAAGATGTAAAAACAATCAGCATTGTACCCTTGTTCTGAAGTTTAATTTTCATTATCGACAATATTAGCAAACTCAAATGATTTTCTCTGCCTTTGCGTGACTTTAAAAATGTATTGCTTTGCCTTTTCTTAAGTTTCTGCAACCAGGCTGCTGAACTTTCACACACAAAATGCTGGAGGGACTCAGCAGGCCAGGCAGCATCTAGGAAAAGAGTACAGCCGCTGTTTCGGGCCAAAACCCTTCGGCAGGTCTAGAGAAAAAATGCTGAGGAGTAGATTTAAAAGGTGGGGGGGAAGGGGGAGAGAAACACCAGGTGATAGGTGAAACCTGGAGGGGAAGGGATGAAGTAAAGAGCTGGGAAGTTGATTGGTGAAAGAGACAGAAGGTCATGGAAGAAAAGTGGGGAGGAGCACCAGAGGGAGGCAATGAGCAGGCAACGAGATAAGGTGAGAGAGGGAAAAGGGGATGGGAAATGGTGAATGGGGAGGGAAGGGGTTGAGAGCCTTTACCAGAAGTTTGAGAAATTGATGTTCATACCATCAGGTTGGAGACTACCCAGATGGAAAATAAGGTGTTGTTACTCCAACCTAAGTGTGGCCTCATCATGACAGTGGAGGAAGCCATGGATAGACATATTGGAATGGGAATGGGAAGTGGAATAAAATGGGTGGCCACTGGGAGATCCCACTTGTTCTGGTGAACAGAGCTTGGTGAAGCAGTCTCCCAATCTTCATTGGGTCTCACCAATATACAGGAGGCCACACCAGGATGACTGGGCACAATATATGACCCCAAACAGACTCACAGGTGAAGAGTCACCTCAGCTGGAAGGACTGTTTGGGGCCCTGAATGGTAGTGAGGGAGGATTGTGTAGGGGCAGGTGTAGCATTTGTTCCACTTGCAAGAATATGTGCCAAGAGTCAGATCAGCAGGGACAGACAAATGAACAAGGGAGCTGTGTAGGGAGCAATCCCTGCGAAAAGTGGGAAGTGGGATGGGGGGGGCGAGTGAAAGATGTGCTTAGTGGTGGGATCCCGTTGGAGGTAATAGTTTCCCACACAGTTACCTTCAAATTTCAGTTCATCATGATAGATCTTCACTTGTTTCATGATCATCATATCATTAAGTGACATATGTTCACTCCAATGTCGACGAATCAACTCTTTCAATACATGATCAAGATATTCATTTTTTGTTTTAGACAATTTTTTCTATTTTGAATGAATTTCTGGTCATTGCATATGTGAGGTTACTTGTGAGAATTATCTGTGGTGCATAGAGACCCACGCATTGCTTGGGAGCTTTCCCAGCACCTTGTGGATTTTCCATTTCAGACTTCATGTCAGTGCTCAAAACAGAAGTAGATTGCAGATGTTTTGAGATTTTGGAATTTCAGTTAAGGGGTACTTAACCTGTAATAAGGTGATGGTTTTATTAATGGAGATAGGTCTTGGAGTTTATTCTCATGCTTACTAATCCGGCAGTTTTACAGAAAGCCAGAGATTTTGTTTTTTACCAAGATAGTGCAGATACTGGTAGGAGGATTACTTCAATCCACAGACATTTGAAATGGACAAGCATTAAAAGTTTGGCACAATGAATCAAAAAGCTGAATTCACTGTTGGTGAATCACTCCTGTTGCATTAAAGGATTTATCAAGGCACTGCAACTTCGGTGAATTCTTAAACAGTGCACTGTGGGATGGATTGGATGTTTCTGAATAACAAGCGGATCAAGCCCAAATTGTTAAGTATAAAGAGTGTTATGTTGCACATCATTTGCAGAATTTAATGGAAATTGCTTTGAAATTTAACCAACATCTCTGTCCAGCACTTACAGTCAGCAGCGAAGTCACAACTTCCCAGGCAAGCTTTGCATTACATTCACTCAGACAGAAAAATGTCTTTGCTCCTGATGCACAGGCCCCATTGACTGCCTACCTGCTTATTTAAAAGACAGCAAAGTACCTTGAACATCAGCAGATAGACAAAGCAAAAGGCACACAAAGCCAAGGCTGTGAAAACAAGGTAAACAAAGCAAGCCCATCACAGAGGGAAAGCTTTTCCAGAAGGAAAACAGAAATAGAACCTACCCAAGATTAATTGAAACAGTCAATGCAAGGCTTAGAATGTCTGTGCCATGTGTTCAAACAGCAGGAAATTTTAAAAAAACAGATTTTAAAGTCATTGTGAAGATCAACAAATTAAAAGAAATGCCTCTAACATCAGATTGTTCTGTCAAAGATCGAGTTCTATGACAGAGGACACATTTGGTCTCAACATATTCTGGCAAAATACTAAACATGATGCTAGGTCAAACAAAAACACCTTGTAATAAATGGTTAATTGGAACAACCAACAGTAGGAACCAGCAAGCAGCAAGGATTGGCTGAAGAACTAAAGATCAATTGGAGGGCTAAACATTTAACTGAATACGAACAGTTCCCAGTACTGGCATCAACATCCTTTCCAAAGGATTAATGAAAGCCAATTTGTTCAATGCAAGACTTGTCACATGTTTGGAATCATTTAAATATGGAGGATGAAATTAAACATTACCTCATAATAAATACACACAAGGCTCTGGAATCTCTTGTACTACATTGCAGTGCAGCACCAATTACCAAAAATGTTCCATTCAACAGAGGCAAAAAGCTTCAAGGCACAAAATGTTGTAAATGGTGAAGACTATTAACCTTACATCATTATAAAACTCAGTTAAAAATACTTCTGTTTAGTGAGAAATTGTCAATCACGGATTGGTGGTTGACAATAATAGCACACAATATGTCAAGGTCAAAGCTGAAGCCATTGTACAAGACAAGAAAATGCACAATATTCAGATATTTGTTGGGGGAATTCTGTTCTATATAACTCATGATTCTTACCAAGTCTGGCGACTGTGCTCAAATCACTGCGACAGCAGCACAAGATGAGAAAAAACAGATGGTGGATCAGAGAGCATGTGACTTTATGCAAATGCATCGTCCTTCAAACATTACAACACATTGGGATATTAAAGTTTGTGTGTGACATTTCAAACTGCAAAGTGAGCACTGTTATCAGTCACATCAAGGGTTCTGACTAGAAGAAAGTTAGGATTTGCCTCTCACACTTCAGAAGTGAATCAGACCTGTCTATTGGGGGGGAAAAAAGCTTTTGTGAACAAAATAAAGAATGATCATCTCTTATCACTTTTTTTTAAAAAGGAAAGACCTTGCAGTCTAGTCACAGATCAATCACAACTACCACAGTGCCAAGATGGGCGATTTTCTTCAAATATAACAACATTCCGCAATGCTCTTCAAGCAAGACACAATTGCTAGTACCATATCCAGATTGTCACACAAGATTGAGGTGTGTAGTGAAAATAAAACTTAAACCTGACAGGTTATTCCAAGCACAACTACATGAATTCTGAGAAACAACGTATTAGTAAACATAATGGCAATGTTCACTAAGTGACTGCAGAAGAAGAAACTAGAATAGAATGGAGAATCTCATGAACTAGGTACAGAAGTAACCACAGAAAGAAGAACAAGCTGACAACATTGAATAAAGATGTCACAAGATTTGCTAAGTAAAGAAATAACTGTCAGATATCCAACACAAAATCTAAATGTTTATGAAAAGTTAACAACCTGAATTTATAGTTGCTGTGTTTGAGCAAATGGGAAGACTATTTCAAAGTTCAAATTTCAAAGACTAATTCAAATAAATAAAATGTTGACATGTAAACATCTTTCAGCAGAATATGAGAATTAGCAGAGATCAACAACATCTGCAATATGAAGTCATCCCAAGTCACTCTGAAAAGTCCAAATTTATTCCTGACATTATTTTTTTATTTTTTTTTAAATATGGAACGCTTCACGAATTTGCGTGTCATCCTTGAGCAGGGGCCATGCTAATCTTCTCTGTATCGTTCCAATTTTAGTATATGTGCTGCTGAAGCGAGCACATCCTGACATAATTTATGACAAGTTTATTCCAGGACTTGATACAGAACTGACCATTTCGCAGAGTAACAAGTGAATTGAATTCAGGTATCACATTCCCTTCAGGACTAGAGACTACCACAACACAACAAACAGCCAAATACTTTAGGAATATACAAACACTTAAATAATTAACAGGATAACTTGGTAACTTTTGTATTTAAGGAAGAATATTAGTTTTTCAAAGAATATTAGTCTACAAGTAAATCACTATAAGCCGTTGTTTGCTCTTAGTCAGCATCATCTGAAGAGCCCCATATTTCAGCAGGTTTTCAAGTTCAACTGTTGAATCATTCACAATAAAGCATTTACCTCTGGATGATTCCTTGTACACAATCACTATTTTACAAGTGCCCTCCAAGTTTATTTCCTCCTTTTACTTTGGGATCAACTGAAGAAAGATGCAAAATATTAAGTGTTATGCTTCAGTTGATCAGCATTCACAATATTACTCAGACAACCAAAGAACCCAAACCAACCCTTTTTTTTGGGTTGGTTCCCAAGGAAATCGAAATCCTTTGAATTGTGGAATCAAGTTCTTCATCAGCAAAAATCCCAAAGTAATTGGAAAAGGAAATCTACAGCTTGTGTTGATCACTGATAAACAATCAGCTTGCATGATCTCTGCATTTGGTTTCTGACAATGGCCAGCTGCAATATAAACCAAAACATCACAAAACAGAAGATCGACAAGGATGAAAGAGAGCACCAGCACCATAAAATGTCACATAATAACAATGTTATCCAGTCATTTATATTTAGCTTGATAAAATGAAACATATCAAACAAACTGCATTTCAACGTAATTACACAGAATGTCAAATTCACAGTTATTTTACATATTAGTTAGAATTAGTTCCAATCCCACAGTTATGAGAGAATAAATGTGCCCACAATATTGGTAAATTAAAGATTTTGTTACAGTACCAGCCCAAATTTGTCATAAATTTTCTCTTTAAGATTTTCTTCATATTATTGTTAGCACATCACAAATCTGCAGTTGTAAAAGCTCACCTTCAACACCCCAAAGAGGAAAAAATCCATCTTTCTTCCATAGCTTTGAACAAACATATGAACAGCTCCCATCTGCTGCCTTAACGATAAAGTTGACACTATAAACCCATCACATTTAGTGACTTTACAATTTCACACCACTTATCTCATGGCTTTATAGGCAAGAAGTCAGCAAATATCCTTTGCAATTTGAAATTATGTAACAATGATGTAAAAAAATGTCTTCATTTGTTCTGTTACATTTTCCTTTATGACATTGGAGATCTATTGGGATTTCTAGCTACTTAAAGCAGCACTGACCTGAACTTTTACACTTCCCTTTAAATTCCAGGAAGGGTGAAGAATGCCATTATGAAAGTTCAATTAATCATAAAGCTAACAACCTAGATACACATTTGAATAAAGATCTTCTTTCATATCTCCAAATCATTACCAAACTTTAAGTAGAGTGGCTCATATAGAAATTATGTTCAACACAGCTGAAAAGAAGCTTGGTGACACTTCCTATTGTATCTGACAACCTACATAGCTTAAAGTAACCCAAAAACATGGGGGATGGCAAAGGCTTACTTCAGCAAAAGAAGAAAATCAACAATTACATGTTGATTGTTGATCAACATGTAATCAACAATTACATCAAATCAACAATCATGTTCAATTACATTGTATGGTCAAGCTCAAAACAATTGTTTGGAAACATTTCATTCTTTCTTTAAATAAATCAGAGGGAGAGTAGAGATTGCAATGAATCTACTCTGTACTTGAAAACAAATTGCAGGATTCACATCTAGCAGGCATTCAGCAGCTCAGGTTCCAACGTCATTGAAGTAGTGCAAGAAGTTACTTAGTAACAGCAAGTGAAAAATTCGGCTACAGTACAGAGAATGAAATAGGGAGCTTTGTGACCATCTCTCGTTAAAAGTCTCCAAAGTTCACAAAAATATGTAACTAGAATCATTACAAATTCTCAAAATTCTCCAAGGTATGTGTTTCTCTAAATCAAGTTTCTAGAACAGTTCTAATTATAATCCACCATCATATGCTCATGGATATAAAACAGCATTGTCCTCCATACCTCTTCACCACAGTGTCCTCTAATGCATGACTGAAAATAAAACTTACTTATTTAACAAAGACATTCTTGTGTGGTGCATCGGGAAATTTAATTCGTTAAGCATCTTTAAATAGCCTTTAATGTACATTATTCTCCTATCAACTTTCTAAAAACACTCCTGGATGCATGGTAAAACTCCTTCCGGCTGCTATCCTCTCTCCAGTCACTCATCCCCACAGCATAATGATTAAAGCTTACCACGGCTTTTCTTTTGGTCATTTCTGCTGCCTTCTGGGTCTCCCACTGGGAAAGGCTGCCCGTTCAAAAGTCAACATTATAACTAAAATACATTTGCAATGACAAGGCTTAGTCTCATTTCAATAAAACCTCTTGTGTTTTACAGAGAGCACATTTCAGGCAAGCTGGAGAACACAGAAAAGAGAAAAAAAATGTCAGAAGGGAATCAGGCAGTGACCCATGTAAATTTGAACTTGCTCAGCAAGTGGCTCCTACCCAAAGAGGGGAGAAATAAAAAGATTAAAAATTCCCATTAGTTATTATGGTACATTATTAACTATACAAGAAATAAATGCTTGGATATCTGTTTTTTTTTTAAAAAACAGTTTGATCCATCAGGTAATACATTTCGCTGACTCAAAACATGAAGATAGTAATATATGCTCATGGACTTGTAAATTGGATTTAGGGTGGACTTCTGCAGCAAGTTTATTCAGATACACAGAGCACTAAGTGCACTGGAAGAGCAACAAAATTTAAAGAATCCTGTTGAGATTTTTCCAATCGTATTTTCACCTATTTGAAGTTCAGTTTTGCTGAAACTAGCACAATCCCAATGGAAATGCACCACAAAACAATGCGCCACATTGTTACACAATGATAAACACATGGGCCACAGAAATATGGAGACCTATGTGGGAGGGAAAGGTTAGACTGATTTTAGAGTAGGTTAAAAGGTTGGCAAAACATTGTGGGCCGAAGAGCCTGTACATTGCTGTAAAATTCTATGTAAACAGACCCATCACTCATATTATCCTTGAGCTTTGCTAGGAGTGAAGCAAAAAAACAATTTGAGATACATTAGGCTTCATTTCACAAACAAATTGATTGATTGCTTTGCTTTCCAGTCAGTTCATTGAAATAAAACTGAAATTATTTGACCTACAGATCTTTGTAACCATGAATATATTTTAAGCATTCATAAAATGCTTTCTTTAAAATCATAAATATTTCATTCTCTTCATCAAGTCATAAAATTGCCCACAACCATCTGGAGCCAGCTGGATAAACCACTAAATCTCTCCTATCTAGTTATGTTCATATATTTGTAGGCCTGCATCAGTAATAAAAAAGTTAAAAGAAAAATCCATACAAGGCTTTGGTTGTCATTGGCCGGGCCAACACAAACTGCTGCAGAGAAGTGGCAAAGCCAAAAGTTTGGGCAAGTGCAGTAGTTATGCAGTAAAGAGTGTGTTGGTGGGGAGTTCTAGGATACACTGATACATTTCCAAGGAGTTAAAGGAAAGGAATTGCATGTGGCAATGTTCCCTCGTGCCTGCTGCACAGAAGAGGTTATAGGTTTGGGGAGATGCCGGTAACAGTGCTTTGGTGAGTTACTGTAGTGCATCCTATAATTTCATTTAGAAAACATGGACATTCTGCAGTGTGAACTGAATGGAAGCATCTGACAGATTTTTAAAAAATTTATACACACCCCTAAAGCACTCTCAGACCATGCTTGGTGTATTTTCACATACAGTACACTGCTCACTTTGATAATGTTTCCCACTGCAAAAGAACAAGCCTCCAGTTCCCAGCAAAAAAAAGTCTTTTTGGCTCCTCAAATAGGTTGCTGCATTAATTAGCAGCAGATGTGACAGTTCTATGCCATGACTGTCATCCAATAGGAAGCAAGACTGAAATGCTGCAACCAATTTTTAAGACTCAAATAAATATTTTCCATCTGTAATTTTACCATTAAATGATAAATTTAATGAAACAGGCCTTTTAGCCCAACTTAAATTTCAATCTAAGATACTACGAGGGGTGATTGATAAGTTTGTGGCCGAAGGTAGAAGGAGTCAATTTCAGAAAACCTAGCACATTTATTTTTCCTACATTTACACACTTAGTCCAGCGGTCATGGAGCATACTGATGCCTTCTTTGTAGAAGTTGGCGTCTTGGACTTCCAGAAGTGGTCCACAGCATAGGGTGGTTGGTAAGTTCGTGGCCTAAGGTAGAAGGTTATTAACCATCTCCTTCTACCTTAGGCCACAAACTTATCAATCACCCCTGCTGTGTGCCACTTCACCCCTGCTGTGGGCCACTTCCACAAAGAAGGGATCTGTATGCTTCATGACCACTGGACTAAGTGTGTACATGTAGGAGGGGACTATGTTGAAAAATAAATGTGCTAGGTTTTCTAAAATTGACTCCTTCTACCTTAGGCCACAAACATCAATCAACCCTCCTATTTGCTGGTGTTTAGCCAATATCACTCCAAAATGTCCATGTCCATGCATCTGTTAAGATTTATTAAAATTCTTAATATACATAGCCCCCTGGAAACTCAGTCCACATATGGACCATCTTCTGGGTAAAAAATATTGTCCCTTGGGGCCTGATTAAATCTCTCCAATATCAGCCTAATGATATGTCACGTAGTTCTTGATTTCCTTACCCCAGGATAATATGTGCATTCACACACCATCTATGGCCCTCATGATTTTATACACTTTTGTAATATCACCCCTCATTCTTCTGCACTCCAATGAGTAATGTTCCAAACTGCTTAAGCCTTCACCATAGCTCAGGCCCAACCTCAAATCTTCTCAGCACTCTTTTCCCCTTAACAGCAAGGTGTGCATGTTTCAAGTTAAAGTTGTTGGTGTCTCAAAGAATGGTGTAACAAAGTGTAGATCTTTGAATGGAATGAGGTAAAGGTTTATATTACAAAATTTCTAGGAATCAGACACTTTAGTATTAATTTAAATGTAACGTAGACAGCCTGAAGCAGATGCAAGCAAGAATGATGGTAGAAGTTGAAAACAAGTACCACCAACAGATACGTCAAAATGAAATTCCCAGGTTTCTCTGACACCTGGTCATTGATGAGAAATAGGAAATTATTAAGAACAAATTTTAGGGCGAAAAGTGGAAAGAATCAGGTAATTAAAATTGCCACATACAGCACAGCACCCAGAATCACCAAATAAAAGATGTTACATTTCAATTCAGGCAAGTACATAAACCACTCTGCAAAAAAAATGCCCGAGAGCTGGAAATACAACCACCACCTCAGGCTTTAGCTTTCAAATCCATCCTCAGCAGGCTCAAGATTTCTTCTTCTAGCTGATATACGCACAAAGAGCAAGTAAAAATGTACAAAAGAAAGGAACTTCAGCCCTCAGAAGGTTTATAAGCCTTCCATATATGAAAGCATTAAGTATAGATTGTTAGGGGCTGAATAGGACATTTTCTTAAAGCTGTGAGATGCAGATTTAAACCCCCAACTTTGTAGAGACTTACTTCTTTATTAAATGTAAAACTCTAGCCTATATAAAGCAATGAAACCCACTGGGGAGATCCTACCACTGATGATCACATTCTGCAACCAGTAAGAATTACAAATCATATTCTATTGAATTTATTATTCCAATTCAACAGAGTGTGTGTAGACTAACATTCAAACACAGGCTTAAATGAGACAAAACTAATGGATTTATTTAAAATGTGAACTGCACTGATTCTGTAATCCTTACCTCTGCAGTATCTATAGCATAACTTAAAAGGAAGATGTAACACTGAAGAATTAGTATGAGCAAAATCCCAAGGCATCAATTACGTCAAGAACCTTAGAAATCATATAACTTGCTCTTAAGTGGCTATATGTTGTGAACTGCTCTGTTTGATAAAATGAAGAAAAATGTTGCCTAATTAACAGATTAACTATGCCACTGAGACAAAAGAACATAAAATTTTCAAACAGTGCAAACTATTGACTATATTTCCTCACCACTTCTTTTTTTGTTGCATACTACAGTGTAATCAGGTAATTGTGCAGATGAGGTTACAGTTCAAGTTTCTGCTAAAAATAATTTACATAATTAAAAACTCTTCCATGTGCCAGCAAAATAGGAATAATTGCATGTAATTATTTTGTTCACATTAGAAATATCGGGCTGGAGAACTCTGCACCGCCTAGAGTTAATACTGATTGCCCACACCCATTTATACTGACTTTACCCATAGCAAGCTAGCCTCACTCTGGCCCCCTCTGAAAAAAGTTTTCTAAATGAATTGATGGCTAGCAATTTTAAAATATCTTATCTATACAACAGTATCTGAAAATGTAAATATTCTCAAAATGACCACGTTGAAGTACCAATTAAAACATATGGAAACTGAAGAAAAAATGTAAATATTTTCCCAGATTCTAGTGACCCTATTCAAAAGAATAGGACAGTCGTTAATGAAACAGTCCTCCATGCAGAAAAGCTAAGGAATCGATATAAAGTACATCTCACCCCTGCACTTAGTGAGTCACTATCCTGCCATTCAGCTAAATGGCAAACCCAACTGTGGTGTAAGTAGTCAGATGTGCTGTCATTTCATCTTTAGAAAGTATCAGACTCGTGCACGTTACTGTGCACAACTGTAGATTTGACATTTCCTGAGGAACAAACAGTGCCTTCCCATTACTCTGCTGTATTTAAGAATGGCAAGATGGTAAAGGTTCTGTGATGATGTTGAAAGCAGATTTATTATCAAAATGCATTTTCAGCGAGGATGCCCTGTTTTCCATCTACTAGGAACTAGATATGCCAAAGTCTTTAAACTGCTGAGCCAATTATTTCCATTGGTAAACAGATTTAGTGAATTAAATACTTAATATGAAAAAAACTTTTAAGATGATAGTTGCAGAAGCACTAGTAAACACACCCAAACCCTTGGCCTCTGTACCTCAATCTGCAACTGGATCCTTGACTTACTCACCAGGAGACCACAATCCGTACAGATTGGAAATAACATCTCCTCCTCCTCCTCCTCACTGATAATCAATATCACTGCACATCAAGGATGTGGAAAGAAAACTGCAGAAAGTTATAAAATTTTCCAGTTCCAACATGGGCACAGGCCTCCTCAGCATCTAGGACATCGTCAAGAAAAAAAGGTGGCATCCATCATTATGAACCTACATCACCCAGGACATGCCCTCTTCTCATTGCTACCATCAATGAGGTACAGGAACCTGAAGACATACACTCAGTGTTTCAGGAACAGCTACTTCCCCTCCGCCATCAGAGGGGAAGAACACTACCTCACTATCATTTCCTCTCTTTTAATAACTAACACTATAATTTAATTTTCTTTCTTATATATACTTATTGAAATTTATAGTTTATTATAAATTGCAATGTACCACTGCTGCAAAGCAACAAATTTCACAAATGCCAGTAATATTAAATCTGATTCTGATATCAGAAAAAAAGAATGCAACTTGAAGACCCTTCCTCAACCAATGAGAAATTGGTGGAAGCTCAGTTTAGACAAAAGAATTGGACTGGCTAAGGATGCAATTTGATGTCGACAAACAGAATTTCTGGCCCCTCCTGCAGTATAAATGAGATTAGAAAATACATACAGGTGTTTTGGTTTATAGCTTGTTAATCCAACAGATATCTTACATAATACATTTTAAGCAAAATAATTTCAATTATTGATAAAGTATTACAAAGCTACATTCAGAGATAACAAATGGAAATTCATGAGCTCTGAGTATTGATGATCTCATCTTAGAAATAGTGAGACATTTTAACATGGGTTTCTTTTAATTAAAATCCTTGCAATGATTTAAGTGACAAAAAACAATTGTTGTTTTAAATTATCTAGTCTGCATGCATGAATAATGTTGAAGCTGTATTTGCACATACACAGACCATCTGTGACCAATATATTTCAGTAACAAATCAAATGCATGGTTCATGAAACAAGGATTAAAGAAAAACCTCATCTTTGAATAGAGTGATTTAAAAAAAGAAAAGCAATCCGAAAGCATCCGCTTAGGTGTCAATAGGTTTCAGGAACAGCAATGAGTATTTATTTTTGTTAATATTCCAATTCTTTCATGCAAATATTCCTTTTTAGCTCAATTCCATAAATCCCATTTATCAGTGTATCAATTACTGGTCTCTATTAGCTGATGTCAACTTCTCACTTCCCTTGACATTTCACACCTATGCAATACTCCAGTAAAGTCAAGATGCTGCTAGCTACCGTGTACCAGCAATGTCATACACTCTTCACTGGGCACACCTCACTCAGGCGATGCTGAAAAACATGCTAGGGATTAAGTGGATCAATGATCAGAATCAGAATTAATATCCACCAGCATATGTCGTGATGTTTGTTGTTGTGCAGCAGCAGTACATTGCTGCTGCACAATGATGGAACCATCTGCTAAAATTATCAATTCAAATTGGTTTCCACTCAATAAATGTTATTTTTCTTAACTTCTTTCATCTTCAACATAGGTGATAGCAGCTGAATAAAGGAGAGGTTTAAAATTAAGTCTATTTAGTTAATAAGTTAAAAGTTAGACTTAATTGGATTTAATTACAGCAAGTTAAGAATTTCAAACTGCAAAAACAAGATAAGAGAATGCAAAGAAATAAAGTCAAAGGGGGCAAGCCTTTTTTTTTTAATTTAAATTTATCCTAAAGATCATAATTAAATAAATTTTAGTCAGAAAATTGTGCTACTGTAACTTGTCATGGGAATGAGTCTGTAATTAGTGAGTACTTTAGTATTAGGGGCTACAAAATTGTTAACCGCAATATTGACTAGTTTTAGTAATTCGGTTGAAATTCTTAAGGTCAAAAATGTGGATTTGTTCATCTGCAAGGAACTTCAATTATTTGGTAAAGTTGAAATAGATAACACAAGAACAGCTATAGCAGCAGTGCAAACCTACTAATACTTCAGATGTTGTGCAATTATATTGGATGCCAACAAACAAGTTACATACTTTAGTCACACCCTAACCACCACTGATCACTAAACAAACTGCATTTCAACATCTATGTAAAATATAGAATTCTAGTTTACTGCCTTACATATTCTTCTGATACTTGAACATGTTTCTTGTATGATATAAAACTAAATAACTTATTTTTGTTTCATTCCTTCATCCGGTAAATACATGTAGTTTCACACTGCTGAAGCTTTAAGAACATCTGGTATGAATATTTACTGTATATTACACAGCAATGTATAGTCCAAGTTCTAGCATATCAATTTAAAATATGCATTCAGTTTCCTGAAAAAAAATTATGCCATTAAAATTTTAATGTCAACTACATTGGAAAGCAAAAGGGGCATGTTCTGTTTCGGTCTTACAGTCTAAATCTCCAGCACTGAAACGGGCTGCAGAATTAATTGATTAGTTTATTACTGCGATACCATGCAATTGACTCCAATAGTATTATACCATACAAATATTTTGAAACATTAATTTACATCTCACAAAATTTGTACCTTCTTCTGAAACATATTCGATTTTAGACAAAATTTTCAATGTATCTATTGGTAGAGAACTTTTAACAGACTACACTGCATTCCATACAAAACTGCTTAGAATGTTACTCCACTGGTGCGTTTTCAAACGTATTTTCCCCACTATCCCTCCATCACTCCATCCATAGTAAAGAAAAACGCCGGCTTGTTTTTGTCAACGTAACAGTACCATTCCAAAAGGATTCCCCCCCCCCCCTCTAAAATAACTAGTATGCCCGGGATTCATCAAAACAGTATTCTTTCAAAGTATCCGCCTTTTCTGAAAGGATACTATCATCTACGTAGAGAAAATGCCTGTTCGAGTCATTCACACTGCAGCCATAATTAAAAACCATCAATAACTCCTTCAATAATTCTCCTCCTGGAACCAAGTCTACCCCCGTTGGACTACGAAACTGCAATGGGCAGAGTTAGCCAGGCGAGACCTGGCTAGCTTATTTCCGATCCATCTCCTAAATCATTATCAGAAATGTCGTATTTCCTTACACGTTGCTCTAATTGATGACCAAAAAAAGATCAAAGTTAAAATAAAGTCACAAAATGTAATAAACGCGTTCTATGGTTTCACTACTCAGAAATGCAGGCACGTGTAATAAAAATTTCAACCCTTATCCACCGTTTCAATCCGCAATGGCTTCCCCATTGTAATTACAAATCCTCCCAGCACCAAACAAAATATCGGGAGGAATTCCAGTGATACAAGGTAGTGGGCAAGCAATTAATTTGGACGCATGCGGTATAATAGTACCAACCCAGCTCTTAGCACATCCCTTCACAACAGCCATCTCTCTCCCACATCACTGCACAAATACTTGTCAGGTTTCAAAGTTTGAAGGGTGTAAACTGTGACACCACATTCACACAAGGACGCAGACTGGGGACTAAGCGAAATTTCTTTAAACAATGAATTCTTCCATTCAATGTCATTGGACAGCTTTCAAACTCACTTAGAACCACAGTCCGGGAAAGGGGCGGAGGGTGTAAACCGAAATATACCAGAACCATTAAATTCATCCACGAACAAGAAGAAATAACTAGCGGTCCTACAAGGCAGGAGTCGGTTCCGCAGATCTCCGGTCAGTATCGGACTGGTAGGGTAGATAGACCTTATTTGCAGTATTTTGGATCAGTCCAAACACAAACCCACACCATCTCCCCAGAAACTAAAAGTAGACAATGAAAGTTTTATTACAGCTAATGAGTCGCACGGGATGATGGTGAGGAGTTAATGTTCCCAATGATCAGGGTAATTGCGGTTCCTCCAATCTCCCCACCAAAGTCAGGAGGGATGAATGTTTCCTCCTCCGTGCAGGGCGCAGCTTGCCTGGAGATAGAGGATCCCGTTGGAGCATCTCACTGTTCTTACCTTTAAGGAAACTCTGGCCTTCAGAAATACTCCTGGAAATAATCGCTGCATATACATCTTCGGAAAATCCAGTTTTACAGGAGGATATTCCTCGTTCAGCATCCACCGCTGTTGCCTGAGATGATCAAGCACAAAATACCCCATTCAAACTTATTGCTGGTTAAAACTATTCGGACCAAGGGCAGGTTTTTAAAAAATGAAAGGGGAGAAAACGAGCATAGAACATAATGTAAAAAAAAATCGGGAAGACTGCAATGTAAACTAACATGCAGAAAAAGAAATACGTCCGATGAAGCAGTGCTTTAACGATAACTGCGGTTCGCGAGCTCCATACAACCAAATACATTTATCACAAGCAATTAACAAGAATTATTTCCTCACCCGATCAGAGCAAATAAGCAGCGCGATCGGAAGGATGGCAGCGGAGACTAGCATTTTGTTCAGTGTAAACCCCCTCCCCCTACATTAAAAAAAAGTCGGGCAAAGTTTAAATTAAAATAAAAGCCCTCTTTGGTGCTGGTGTCAGCTCCTCATCCAGCAGCGGTTGCGAGCTGAGTCGGCGCCGCTGGCTCCCTCTCCCTGTCTCTCTGCACTGGGCTCTTCTCTTGTGTCTGTGTCAATTTCACGCTGCAGGTGCGCGGCGCGCTCCACCACCACCTCCTCCTCCCGGCCGTCGGCGCGTCAGCAGTCCCGCCCATCGAGGGTAAGGGGGGGGGGGAGCGGTACTGGTGGGGTTATGACAAAGCGAAGATTAGCCCCCCGAAGGATTTACATGACAATGCAGCTATCAGCCACCCACAATACGGCCGTTTGAAATCACTGCATTCCCCAGTATTCCGACAACAGAAGTGATCCCACATCAGAAGCCTCTCGCTAATACCACCACTCTTTAATATTGAATCATTTCTACAGTACTGCATATTGCTACAGAATGCCTAAAACATGTTTGTGTGATTTATAATATGATATGAACTACGTACTGTATATTGATACATTCTATTCTGAAGGGCAAATGTTTTAAGGTGAGAGTGGAAAGATTTAAAAGCGGCCCTAGGGGCAACTCATTCACACAGAAGTGGTGAGTGTGTGGAATGAACTGCCAGAGGAAATAGTAGAGGTGGTTTAAAACTCATTGATGTGCATAGGTAGGAAACGTTTGAGATATGGACCAAAGAGAGGCAAATGAGCTTAGATAGACACTAGAAAGACTACAGATGCTGGAAATCTGAAGTAACAATAAAATAAATGAACAGTTGATGTTTTGGACCCAGACCCTTCATCAGCTTTAAATGAAGAGGACAGAAACCAAAAGGTAAGTGAGTCCAGGAGAGAGGAGTAGGTTTAAATAATGTAAATTATGCAAATTACACAAGAATGGAAAAAAAATGCTAATTGGTTAAAATGGCCATAGTGTTGCTCTACTGAGGTAGTGATGAAGGTTGTGCAGATTGGTTCAATAACCAAAGCTATTTTTGAACCTGATGATGTGTATCTTCATGCTTCTGCTCCGTCTGCCCCATGGTGGCTGCAAGGAGATGGCAGAGCCCAGATGGTGAGGATCTTTGATATGCACCTCCTGTAGATAAATTTGATGCTGGGGAGGGATGTGCCTCTGATCTGCTGGGCTGTGTAGATTATTCCTTAAGCTTCCTACTTCCCAGTGCATTCACTTTGCTGCACAGGACCATGATGCAGCTGGCCAGAATACTTTCAATAGTACATCTGTATAAGTTTGTAGCTATTCAATGACACGCTGAACCTCCTTAACCTTCTAAGAAAGTAAAGACGCGGGCACACTTTTCTTGGGGTGACATACATTGCGGTGTCCGGGATGGGTCATAAGCATCAGAATCAGGTTTATTATCACTGCGTTGTTAAGTACTGCCAGTATAATGCAGACATACAGTAAGATTACTATGAATTATAAAATTAAATAGAAACATAGAAACCCTACAGCACAATACAGGCCCTTCGGCCCACAAAGTTGTGCCGAACATGTCCCTACCTTAGAAATTACTAGGCTTACCTATAGCCCTCTATTTTACTAAGCTCCATGTACCTATCTAAAAGTCTCTTAAAAGACCCAATCGTATCTGCCTCCACCACCATTGCTGACAGCCCATTCTATGCACTCACCACTCTCTGAGTAAAAAAACTTAGCCCTGACATCGCCTCTGTACCTACTCCCCAGCACCTTAAACCTGTGTCTTCTTGTGGCAACCATTTCAGCCCTGGGAAAATGCCTCTGACTATCCACACGATCAATGCCTCTCATCATCTTATACACCTCTATCAGGTCACCTCTCATCCTCTGATGCTCCAAGGAAAAAAGGCCGAGTTCACTCAACCTGTTTTCATCCAGGCAACATCCTCGTAAATCTCCTCTGCACCCTTTCTATGGCTTCCACATCCTTCCTGTAGTGAGGTGACCAGAACTGAGCACAGTACTCCAAGTGGGATCTGACCGGGGTCCTATATAGCTGCAACATTACTCTCGGCTCCTAAATTCAATCCCACGATTGATGAAGGCCAATACACCATACACCTTCTTAACCACAGAGTCAACCTGCGCAGATGCTTTGAGTGTCCTATGGACTCGGACCCCAAGATCCCTCTGATCCTCCACACTGTCAAGAGGCTTACCATTAATACTATATTCTGCTGTCATATTTGACCTACCAAAATGAACCACTTCACACTTATCTGGGTTGAACTCCATCTTTCACTTCTCAGCCCAGTTTTGCATCCTATCAATGTCCCGCTGTAACCTCTGACAGCCCTCCACACTATCCACAATACCTCCAAACTTACTAACCCATCCCTCCACTTCCTCATCTAGGTCATTTATAAAAATCATGAAGAATAAAGGTCCTAGAACAGATCCCTGAGGCACTCCACTGGTGACTGACTTCCATGCAGAATGTGACCCTTCTACAACCACTCTTTGCCTTCAGAAGGCAAGCCAGTTCTGGATCCACAAAGCAATGTCTCCTTGGATCCCATGCCTCTTTACTTTCTCAATGAGCCTTGCATGGGGTACTTTATCAAATGCCTTGCTGAAATCCATATACACTACATCTACTGCTCTTCCTTCATCAATGTGTTTAGTCACATCTTCAAAAAATTAGATCAGGCTCGTAAGGCATGACTTGCCCTTGACAAAGCCATGCTGACTACTCCTAATCATATTATACCTCTCCAAAAATTCATAACTCCTGCCTCTCAGGATCTTCTCCATCAACTTACCAACCACTGAGGTAAGACTCACTGGTCTATAATTTCCTGGGCTATCTCTACTCCCTTTCTTGAATAAAGGAACAACAGTCGCAACCCTCCAATCCTCCAGAACTTCTCCCGTCCCCATTGTTAATGCAAAAATCATCGCCAGAGGCTCAGCAATCTCCTTCCTCATCTCCCACAGTAGCCTGGGGTACATCAAGGGGGTACTACAAGGAGCTAGATAGGTATCTTATGGATAGGGGAATCAAGGGATATGGGGACAAGGCAGGAACCAGGTATTGATAGTAGATAATCAGCCATGATCTCAAAATGGTGGTGCAGGCTCGAAGGGCTGAATGGTCTACTTCTGCACCTATTGTCTATTGTATCTCATCCAGTCCTGGCGATCTATCCAACTTGATGCATTCCAAAAGCTCTAGCACATCCTCTTTCTTAATATCTACATGCTCAAGCATGGCAGTCTGCTGCAAGTCATCACTACAATCACCAAGATCCTTTTCCATAGTGAATACTGAAGTAAAGTATTCATTAAGTACCTCTGCTATTTCCTCCAGTTCCACACACACTTTCCCACTATCACACTTGATAGGTCCGATTCTTTCACGTCTTATCCTCTTGCTCTTCACATACTTGTAGAATGCCTTGGGGTTTTCCTTAATCCTGCTCACCAAGGCCTTCTCATGGTCCCTTCTGGCTCTCCTAATTTCCTTCTTAAGCTCCTTTCTATTAGCCTTATAAACTTCTAGATCTCTAACATTACCTAGCTCTGTAAACCTTTTGTAAGCTTTTCTTCTTGACTAGATTTATTACAACCTTTGTGCACCATGGTACCTGAACCCTACCATAACTTCCCTGTCTCATTGGAACATACCTATACAGAACTCCACACATAGATCTACTGAATATTTGCCACATTTCTTCCGTATTTTTCCCTGAGAACATTTGTTTCCAATTTAAGCCTCCAATTTCCTGCCTGATAACCTCATAATTCCCCTTACTCCAATTAAATGCTTTTCGAACTTGTCTGTTTTTATCTCTTTCCAATGCTACTGTAAAGGAGACAGAATTATGATAACTATCTCCAGAATGCTCTCGCACTGAGAGATCTGACACCTGACCAAGTTCATTTCCCAATACCAGATCAAGTACAGCCTCTCCTCTTGTAGGCTTATCTACATATTGTGTCAAGAAACCTTCCTGAACACACCTAACTAACTTCACCACATCTAAACCCCTTGCTCTCTGGAGATGCCAATCGATATTTGGGAAAATAAAATCTCCCATCACGGCAACTCTGTTATTATTACACCTTTCCTGGATCTGTTTCCCTATCTGCTCCTCAATATCCCTGTTACTCTTGGGTGGCCTATAAAAAATACCCAGTAAAGTTATTGACCCCTTTCTGTTCCTAACCTCCACCCACAGAGACTCCGTAGACAATGGCGTCCACCTTTTCTGCAGCCGTGACACTATCTCTGAACAACAATGCCACACCCCCACCTCTTTTGCCTCCCTCCCTTGTCCTTTCTGAAACATCTAAAACCCGGCACTTGAAGTAACCATTCCTGTCCCTGAGCCATCCAAGTCTCTGTAATGGCCACCACATCATACCTCCAAGTACTGATCCACGCTCTAAGCTCATCTGCTTTGTTCACAACACTCCTTGCGTTAAAATAGACATATCTCAAACCTTCGATCTGAGTGTGTCCCTTCTCTATCACCTGCCTATCCTCGCTGTTGCACTGTCTACAAGCTTTCTCTATTTGTGAGCCAACCTCCTCTTCCCCAGTCTCTTCAGTTTGGTTCCCAACCGCCAACAACACTCTGCAGCTTGCTGTGATCCTATTCATTGGAGCCTCCTTACCAGACAATGATGCAACCAGTCAGATTACTCCCCACTGTACATCTATAGAAGTTTACAAGAGTGCTTAAAGACATATCAAATCTCCTCAAATTCATAATGAAATAGAATATCTGGCATGCCTTCTTCATGATTGATGATTGCATCAATGTGCTGGGCCTAGGACAGATCCATTGAGATGCGGACACCCAGGACCTTGAAGCCACTCACCCTTTCCACTGCTGACTCCTCAATGAAGAATTGTGTGTTTTCCTGACTTCCCTCTACTGACGCCCACAATCAATCCTTTGGTCTTGCAGACATTGAGTGCAAGGTTGTTGTTGCAATCTCACTTTTGCATGACTCATCATCACCATCTGAGATCCTACCAACCACCCGTGAATTATAGATGGCATCAAATTTATGCCCAGCTATGCAGTCATAAGTGCAGAGAGAGTAGAGCAGTGGGCTAAGCATGCATTGGATTATCAGTGAGGAGGAGGTGAGATCAATGATCTGTCCTGACTGTAGTCTCCCATTGAAGGTCCAGTGAGGGATCCAGTTGCAGAGGGAAACGCAGAGGCCCAAGTTTAGAAATATGGTGATTCATACTGAAGGTATAATGGTTTTGAATGCCAAGCTATAATCAATAAACAACAGACTAACATATTTTGCTGTTGTTTAGGTGCTTCAAAGCAGAGTGAAAATCCAGTTAAGATGCATCCACCTGTTTTGGCAGTAGATGAGTTACTGCAGGTCGAGATCATCGCTTAGGTAGCAGTTAATTCAAAGATTCCAAACATTCAAAGTACATTTATTATCAAAGAATGTATCAATTATACACCTTGAGATTTGTTTGCTTAGAGACAGTTACAAAGCAAGAAACCCAAAGAACCCAATTAAAAAAAAAGAAAAATAATAACCACTGCACAGAGAAAGAGGAGAAAAGGCACACACACGTACATTATGCAAACAATAGAATAAACAACAACATTTCAAACTAGATTGATTCCCTAGATCCACTCCCCAGAGTAGCTGGAGTAGGCCCAAGCCTGAATTTCAGTTCAATTCTAGCCATATACAAACTTTCAAAGCACTTCAGAATGGTAGCTGTTCATGCTACTGCGCAATGGTTGTTGAGACATGTAACACCATGGGAACGGTTTCACTGTTAATGTAATGGTTTTTCTGTAGAAGCAGTGTTTGGGTTACGGCTAGAGATAACAGGGGTTTTGGAGTATGCTCCTTCCAATGAAGGGAGTGTTTTTTTCATGTTGTGTGCCTGTGAACAAGATGATCTGGGTCTGTTGTTCGGCAGAAGATGAAGAGAGAAAGGAGAAGGAGAAGTCGTAGACACCGGAAAGGAGTGGACTTGGAGTGGGGCTGCGAGTCGATGAAGCCTGGGGAAATCGATGGAGGATCAGCGAAAGAGAAGCCGTGAGCAACAAATGTGCACATTAAAATGGGCCCTTTTCTTTTTGTTTTACTTTACTAAACATTTAGTCAAATTAACAATTATAAAGCTAAATCGTTTAATTTGCATATGGTGTACTTTCTGTTATTTTGTGGTACTGATTTGTAACAGGGTAACACATCATGCAACATCCACACAAACAGGAAATTTTGCACCTCAGTCTCATACATTTGATGGGGCCAGAGATTGCCCTTCCTAGACTTAAAGAACAGACAGAACCTGAGTGTTACAGACAGCACACCTACTTCTATTTCTATCGCAAATTCTTCTGCAAGAACCAGCCTGTTGGATGAAATGAACTAAAATCAGACTGCTGATTCAACCAATGTTGACGGCTGAAGGTCACCTAAACCTTTGAAGCTGCAAGGTTACTAAATGTACAGATTACAAAGGCAACAATTAGGCAGAAACATCCTATTTGTACTCGTGGATGGATGATCTCAGAACCATGTGAATATCAGAAGGAGCATTCAACAGTCATTTTCGAAGACACAAAGAAACATATATATACAGTATATATAAAACGGAAAATCAGGGACAGAAACAGCAATAACTCAACATCAGTTGTTGCAAAATGAGAATCATGAGCTTAGAGTTCAAAGAAGAGCAGTTGCTCTCAGAATGAAAGTAGTTTTTGTTTCAGTTCCTCAGCTCAATTAATAGCTACAGTGATTCTAGAAAGTTTGTGAACTCTGCAGAATTTTCTTTATTTCTGCATAAGTATGACCAAAAATGTGATCAGATTTTCACTTAAGTCCTAAAACTAGATAAAGAGAACTCATTTAAAAAAATAATGCAAAAACATTATACTTGTTCATTTATTTTTTGAGAAAACGTATCCAATATTACATGTATGTGTTTGAAAAAGTATGTGTATCTTTGCTTTCAATAACTTGTGTGACCTCCTCGTACAGCAATAACTTCAATTAAACTTTTCCAGTAACTGTTAATCAGTCCTGCACATCAGATTGAAGGAATTTTAGGCTATTCCTAAAATTGCAGCAGAGAAGCCAGAGAAGCCCCAAAGCATGATGCTCCTTCGACCATGCTTCACAATTGGGATGAGGTTTTGGTGCTGGTGTGCCCTTTATCCTTCAAATATAACAATGTGCATTTCAGCCAAGAAGGTTAGCCTTGGTCTCATCTGTCCATAGACCATTGTTGCAGAAAAGTTGTAGAACATCCAGGCAGCCTTTTGCAAACTTGAAATGTGCAGCAATGTTTTTATTGGAGAATACTGGTTTCCTCCATGGAGTCCTTCCATGAACACCATTCTTGTTCATTGTTTTTCTTATAGTGGACAGATGAACAGAGACTTTAGCAAATTCAAGAGATTTCTGCAGCTCTTTTGCTGTTACCCTTGGGTTCTTTTTCAACTCCTTCAGCATTGCTCATTGTGCTTTTGGTGTAATCTTTGGAGGATGCCCACTCCTAGGAAGAGTAGCAATGGTAATGAGTTTCCTGCATTTGTAGACAATTCCTCTTTTTGTGGAATGATGAACACTCAGGTCTTTAGAAATACTTTTGTAGCCTTTTCTAGCTTCATGCATCTCTACAAATCTTCTTCTAAGCTTCGCTGAAAGTTGTTTTGATCGATGCATGGTGCACATGGTGCTCTTCTTGAGAAGAGCAGGCCCTGCCAGTAATCTGAATTTGAGTGTCTTTTTATAGAGTAGGGCATCTCTACTACCCACACCTCCAGATTCATTGCATTGATGGGAACTCCTGACTCCAAATAGCTTTTGAGGAAGGCATTATCCCAGAGGTTCACATACTTTTTCCAACAGGTACATGTAATAATGGATCATTTTTCTCAATAAAAATATGAACAAGTGTAATGCTTTTTGTGTTATTTGGTTTCTCTTTAATTGGTTTTAGGACTTGCTTGAAGATCTGATCACATTTTAAGCCATATTTATGCAGAAGTAGAGAAAATTCTACAGGGTTCACAAACTTTCAAACTTTTTAAATGTCTAAAGGCATCTTCTAAAAATGCTTCTAGGTTGTGAAAGTGTAATATGGTAGCATGACAGCGTTGCAGTTAATGTAATACTGCATAGTGCCAGCAATTAGCAATCAGGATTCATTCCCACTGCTGTCTGTAAGGAGTTTGTATGTTTGTACTCACCAACTACTCTATTTAAATTAAAGGAGAAAAGTGCACTACCCAGGGGAAACTCCATCTTGGTCTCTGCCCTGTCACAAACATCCCTTCCACACTTTACTATTCTCTGCAAATTTAAACGTGTTAGATTTTAAAATTTTCCTCATCCTGATGAATAGTCATCCATTTGAACATTAGCTTTGTTTCTCCCTATGCAGCTGCCCTGTGATATACTGATTATTTCCAGCTCTTTATGTCCTTACTGCTGACTCCAACATCTGCACTTTTTTGGTCTTTAGGCATGAATTTCAAGACTACTTTGTATATATTCAGTTCTTTGAAAAATCAATGGATTGGAGGGTGTCATGATTTTTTAATGATGTGATAGCAATATAGAGAATCTTGAAGAACTACAGGCAAATTGAACAGAAAATCAAGAAAATATGTGATAATTCAACTGCAGTTAAGTATGTGGTATTGACAATGACATTCCTTTGGCTCAGTGTTGGGACTTCTGTTGACTGTGTATTATATACAGTAAATGATTTGGATGATAATGTAACAAGACTGATCAATATGTTTGCAAATGACACAACTTTTTTCAGAGATTTGGATAGTGAGGACAGATCCAGCAGGATACAGACCAGCTGGACATGTGTGCAGAGAAATAAGACTTGGGGTTTAACCTAGACAAGTATGAGGTGTTTCACTTTGGAAGGTCAAGTTCAAAAGGAAAGTATACAGTAATTGCTAGGACTATCAGGAGCATTGATATAGAGAGGAATCATTGGGTTCAGCTACTCTCTGAAAGTGGCTGTACAATATGATAGGACGATAAAGAAAGTTTATGGAACACCTGCCTTCATTGGCCAGGATGTTGAACATAATAGAGAGAATTCATGTTGTAGAAATAGAAAACTTCCATGAAGCCACATTTGCAGTGCTGTATACAGATCTGGTTGTCACATTATAGGCAAAATGTGGAGGTTTTGGACAGGGTACAGAAAAGATTCATCAGAAGGTAGCCTGTATTGGAGAATATTAGTTGTAAGGAGAGGTCTGGCAAACTTGGATGGTTTCCTCTGGAGCATAGAAGATTGAGGGGACCTGATAGAAGTATAAAATTATTGGAAGTATAGATAGGTTAGATAGTAGGAATTCCTCTCCCAGGGTCAAAGATGTCAAATGCAAGAGTGCATAGTTTTAAGGTGGGAGGTGGAAAGTTTAGGGATTTATGAGGCAATTTTTTTACACTGAGAGTGATCGGTGCCTGGAACATCCTGCCAGACATGGTGGAAGTAGGTACAATAACAATGTTTAAGAGGCATTTTGACAAGCACACGAATGAACAGGCAGGGAATAGAGAGATATAGTTCATGTGCAGGCAGATGCGATCAGATTGGACTGGCATCATGATAAGTACAGATATCAGAATCAGAATCAGGTTTAACATCACGGGCATCTATCATTAAATTTGTTAATTTTGCGGCAGTGGTACAATGCAATATATGATAGAAAAAACTCAATTACAGTAGATATATATATGTATATAAATAAGTAGTGCAAAAACAGAAATGAAAATGTAGTGAGGTAGTGTTCATGGTTTCAATGTCCATTCAGAAATTGGATGGCAGAGGGAAAGAAGCTGTTCCTGAATTACTGATTGTGTGCCTTCAGGCTTCTGTACCTCCTTCCTAATGGTAGCAAGAGAAGAGGGCATGTCCTGGGTGGTGGGGGTCTTTAATGATGGACATCACCATTTTGAGGCACTGCTCCTTGAAGATGTCTTGGATGCTATAGAGGCTAATGCCCACGATGGAGCTGACTAATTTTACAGCTCTCTGCAGCTTACTACAATCCCGTGCAGTAACAGAACCGACTTGCCCCCCCACCCCCCCCCCACCCCGCCATGCCAGACAGTGATGCAGCCGGTCAGAATGCTCTCCACGGTACATCCGTAGACATTTTCGAGTGTTTTAGATGACATTCCAAATCTCCTCAAACTTTTAATGAAATATAGCCTTCTTTATAGCTGCATCTTGGATTGATCAGGTTGCCAATCTAAGATAATCTATCATCCATGTTAACGATACTTACAGAATATCCTTCAAAGGATTTCTTAATATTGTTAGACCTTAAGGGCATTCACTTTGGAATCCAATGAAGTTTATCATGAAAACCCTGAAATTGATTTAAATAAGTAGGTTAAATATAATCAGATGTGAAAGGACAGGTACAGGCCAGTGCAGGATATCAGTACGAAGTAAACTGGTGGAACCAGTGCAAATAGTTTATATTGGCAATGTTAGCAAAGCAAATTCACTAATAAGAACTTTAAGTAAGTGTAATCCCCAAATATAATACAAAGCATTTCACTACAAATATTGCTGTTTTCAATCTTCCTATTCATTTCACAACTTTCACATTCAAGTTTCCTAATATAGAGTTTAAGTCCGCATTGAGAACAGGAGAGCATCAATCACTCTTTCTAGCAAAGGCATGGAATAGAGGCAGGGTAAATCTCTGGCTGCTCTGCACAAACAATCAACCTTAACTATTCACCCTTGAACGCAGAGCCCTTATAAAACAATGTGAATTTTCTCATTTTCCATGCTATCCATCTTCATAACATTTCTGAGAATGGCTGAAAATTTTTATGACAAATTTTTGGCAACTGTAGTCAGTTTTGTTCTTTGGATTTATACCCATGCAACTAGATCAATACTTCCCAACATCACTTGAAATAAAACTAATGTGGGTCATCAGGCTTCTCTTCCAAAAGAGGCTCACATCCCAACTCCAAAATTAAAGTGAAACTCCAGTAGAAGAGTGATATATATTTTAGCTATGGTAACATATTGCCTGCAGCAGTGTCATTGTAAAATTGTACATCAGTGCATCTTACAATGGGAAATATAATACCAAGCTGTAAGTAAAAACTTAGGAAGCAACATGGAAGAGAGAGATTTGGAAATAGTCTGTGATATTCAAAAAGAAATCCAGGGAAAATATTGAAACAACTGGAAGTTCAGCCTTTGATAAGTAGATTTCATAAAAATGAATTTAGGATGAATGTGGAAATAAGAATATCTTGGAAAATAATGAATTGCAGATACTGAAAAACAGAAATAAAGCTAGAAAATACTGGGAAACACTCACTAAGTGAGGTGGCATTTATGGAGAGAGCAAAGAAAGGAGGTGTGCACACCATGGTAGAGTAGAAGGCAGCATGACACTATTACAGTTCAGGGCGTCAGAATTTGGAGTTCAAATCCAGCACGATCTGTAAGGAGTTTGTACGTTCTGCCCATGACCACATGGGTTTCCTCCAGGTGCTCCAGTTTCCTACACATTCCAGAGACGTACAGTTAGTAGGTTAATTAGCCACTGTAGATTGTCCAATAGGTGGCTTGAAGCGGTGTGGCTTGTTGGACAAATGGGCCTTCTCCACACTGTGACTCTAAATAAACAAATAGAATTAATGGCCCTTCAGCGGCACTAATGAGTAGTTTGAAACCAATTGTGCTTGGCACAGGATATTGATGGGGCTGAACTGGGTAACTTCCCATGAAAACTACATTAGGTCATAGAATTCTTAATTAGCTAAATTTTATGTTGGTGAGGATGACATGTGATTTAAAAAAATCCTTACATAAAGGGGTTCTAAAATAAGAGGACAGATTATAAAAAGAATAAAATATTAAGCTATCGATGTTCCTGCTGATGACAGTGTCTCAAAAAAAGGGGGACGGTAAAGGACTGAATGTTAATGGTTTATTGAGGGGAAACGACTGAATGTAAACTAAATATAAAACATCATGGTATAATGTCTATGAAGGAAATTAAAATCATCTGTAATAGCTTTATTGTTTGGGGCTGTTTTCAGTTTTTCCTACACTCTGCTGTTGTACTCTTCATCTAAGTTCAAGAAGCCAGAATATTGTAAGTGAAGCAATGGTACTGAAGTTGATTTATTAGGTCTGACCTCATTACAAAACCTTCAAGCCTAGCACCAGTTCTCCTTTTGAAATTGGACTCCTTAATATATTATACCCATAATTATTTAATCATCAGTGCTTTTTGACTATTTTGACTATTCCAATGAAAATCTGCACACTTTTTGACAAGTTCCAGTCACTTTTCAAGGGTTTCTACAGATTTCCTGCCCTGTAATTGTAGTTTTGTAGCTTGTGCACAATCTATGACCTATTTGCTTATGCATGATCTTATCTCCAAGAACAAAGAAAAGGAGGGACTATGTTTAAGTCCCCAGATCTCATGATTTGCACTTCCATTACAAGAGTAATTTAGAAACCAATCAAATTGGCTTACCCACTTTCATTAGCAGCTACTACTCAAAGAATTTCCTTATATTGGAATGTACAGACTGAAGAAGCTTTCAAGAGATATTGCTGGAGATCCAGGAGAGTTTTTGAAGCAATTTTTCTTTTGGTTTTGCATGCATTAAACTGGGCTTGCATTTGACAGCCTGAGGGCTTCTAATACCACTGGAATTATTTTCCCTCTACTCACAAAAAGTGACTTGGACCGCAGGGAATGTGATTCACAGTAAGGGTTTCCTTGTATGTAACCTTAATGGAGAATGATGTAGACTAGTGCAGTATGGAGCAAAGGAAAGTGATACACCAAAGAAGGAGCCTGTGCCCTCAATAAATTGTTCCCATCCCCATACAAATTCAATGATACCAGTGAAAATTTCTGTGTTAGAGTGAACAAAGGGGCTTTACCATTACTACTTGAAGATCTGTATATCTGCAACAGTGCTTGTGGGTGTGAAATTGATGACCCCACTCAGCTTTTCTGCCAGAGGTTCATTTTAAATCAAGCAGCAGATTCGTGCAATACCAGTCAGAATAATGCCCAAGAATTCATCCAGGTTAACATTCAAAATCTAGCCATGTGATCAAATCACTTTACATCATTCCAAACTTAACATTTTGTGGAATAGTTTTAAATTGTAGCTATTAAATCTACTACTATATTCTGTCCATTACTAAGTTTCGTTCTCCTACCACCATTGTGCCTGATATATACGGTACATAACATTATCAATCCCAGTGATTCAATTTACAGTATGAATATTTGTGTCCAAACCATGAAAATGTTAATAGATCTAAACCTCCTTATGCCTGTAATCTTTCCCAAGACATTTTATAAGTATATGAGGAGAAAGAGAATATACTGGAAGCATCTGTAGGAGGAAAGGAAATTTCTATGTTGCAGATTGAAACCTTGCACCAGTCCTGATGCAGGGGTTTGATCTGAAATTTCAACAATGACATGACTTTGACTTGAAAGGATATTGTATCCTTTTAATTCTATTGTGTTTCTCCTCAGTCCATTGTTGGCAACAACGCCTTGAGCTGTGTAGATTCCAGTTTCTGGAATTCCTTGTCCGACCCTTTCAATCTTTCAAATTCAGCGATTAAAACAATCTCTTTAATGGATTTCAGTCTTCCTTTATGATATCTCCTTTGGTTTGCAATCCATTCTTGGTCGATTATGCTTCTGTGAAGTGCCTCTATATTTTTTCCTAAGTTAAAGGTACTACTTAATTGTGGCCATGGGAAAGGTTGAGCAAAGTCAATGCAAATGCTCCGAAGTAAGTAGAAAGTCAATACAGGCTGAGAGTGTTATTTAGTCTGCTTAAAGATGATTAAGAGAGGGAGGAACTTAAGGACTATAAGTCTAAGAGTTGCTTTGTAATTTCTCAAACTTTTTCCAATATTTCATTGGATTATGAATGAATAGTACTTCCATTATTTTCAAGTTTCACTACATTTTCACTACTTAGTTTGATTACCTTATTAAACAGATAGCTTTTCACTTTATTTATTTTATCAAAAACATGTAGTTTCTTTCCACAGTCCAAAGACGTACCAGTTGGTAGGTTAATTGGTCATTTTGACTTGTCCCATGATTAAACTGGGATTAAATCAGGGCAATGCTGGGCAGCATTGCTTAATGGGCTGGAAGAGCCAGCCTATTAAATAGATAGATAAATAAATTAATAGATAAATAGGTGGATAGATAGATAATATCAAGAGCAGTAAATAAATAATAAATAATAGACAGGCAGATAAATAAATAAAAATACGTAGATATATAGATGGATAGAGAGATAGATAGATTACTGCTGAGACATTTCATTGGAATCATCCTTCATTTCTAATTTAGAGGAAGAACTTGCGCTTAGAGCCATAAAGAAGAAGAATAAAAGCTGCAATCAATAATTTGGGATCAGAAGCAGGAATGGTATTTAAAGGAGCAGTTTGGAAATACTGGTGTTTAAATACCTAAGGATCAAGCTGAAAGAGATATAGGGGTGCTAGTAGATCTGATGCAAAACATGTCAAGATAATGCAGAGTAGCAAACAATAAGCTCAATAGGAGGTTGAGTTACACAGTCAAAACAGTTTGAAAGAAAAACTTCCATCAGGGCATCCCAAAATGTCTTACAGATGATTTCTTTTGAATAGTGTAGTCTAGGAAATGCAACAGCAAATTTGTAAACATGACCTTCCCCTAAACAGTAGACCGATATATCAGGAAAATACATTCTTTTGTGTAATGCCAATGAGGTACTAAGTAGCAGCTAGGACACCAGAAATAGCTGCAGTCTTCTTCAAAAGAACTCCCTGCGATCTTACCTTTCTACATGAGATCGTGGATATCTTGTCAGTTGAACACCTCATGTAGAAAGCACTCTCTGAAGGTGAGACCAGACTGTCAGCCTGGGTGTTTGTTGAGTAGCTGTACTGAAAGTAATGATCAAATCTCATTGTTGTCTGGTTAGGCTGCTCCATGATTACAGCATGCTCTGCTCTCATTCATCTCTTACTATTTATATCTCTTCCAGCCAAATCAGCTGCAATTAGTAAGCTTGCACCACGTCTCTCAGCAGCACCATCTCCACCTCTTCTGTCATTCAGACTTTCTTGGACTACACCCTACTCCAAAAATTCCCTTTGCTCTCTCTACCCTTCCACTTGCTCTGCAACCTAAAGCATGTTTGATTTCTAACCACCTCTTGCTTTGAGGAATGGCTACTGACCTTAAATATTAACTCCATTTTTCATCATAGTTGTTGCCTGCTGTGTTGAGTATTTCTAAGCTCCTGTCTTTATTTCAGAATTGCAGTATCTGCTTAATGTTTTGGTTTACAATTATAGCATTCCAAATCCCCCCCACCCCCACACCCACCCCCCAGCTGCCGAGCAACAGAGATGGACAGAAATGTGGAACAATGCAGAAAAGACTCACAAGATCACCAGTGGATAGGCACTTGAAGTTTAATCCCGAACAACAAACAATCTGTTGGAGGAATTCAGCAGGTTGAGCTGCATCTGTGTGGGAAGAGGAATTTTTTGACATTATGCCCTCCTTTCACAGATGTAACTCAGACTGCCAGATTACTCCAGCAGATTGTTGCTCCAGATTCTAGCAAATGCAGTCAGATTGGAGGATCAGAGGTGGAGAAGATGAGCAAATTTAAATCCCTAGATGTCATTAATTTGGAGGACCTGTCCTCGGACCAGCACATAAGTGCAATTATGGAAAAGTATGACAGCGTCTCTACCTCCTTAGGAGTTTTCAGAGATTCAGCATGACATTTAAAAATTTGACTAAGTGCCTTAGGTGTATAGTGAAGAGTATATTGACTGGCTTCATCAAGCCTGCTGCAGTAACCTTGAACAGAAAATCTTACAAAAAGTGGTGGATACAGCCCAGACGATCAAGGGTCAAACCCTCCCAACCATTGAGTACATCTGTATGAAACGTTGTTGCAGGAAAGCAGCATCCATCATCAGGGACCTCCATCACCCACAACATGCTCTCTTCTTACTGCTGCCATCAGGAAGAAGGTACAAGAGCCTCAGGACTTGCACCACCAGGTTCAGGAACAGTTACTACCCCTTAACCATGAGGCTCTGAACCAAAGGGGATAACTTTACTTAACTTCACTTGCTCCATCATTGAAATGTTCCTGCAACCAATAGACTCACTTTCAAGGACTCTTCATTTCATGTTCTTGATATTTATTATTTAGTTATTTATTATTATTTCTTCTTTTCCATTTGTACAGTTTGTTGTCTTCTGCAAGCTAGTTGGGCAGTCTTTCATTGATTCTGTTATTATTCTATAGATTTATTGATTATACCCACAGGAAAATAAATGGCAGGGTTGTATATGGTGCTATATATATATATATATATATATATATATATATATACATATATACTTCAATAATAAAATTGACCTTGAACTTTGTGCCTCCTGAAGTAAACTCCTAAATGGTTAAACAAATTTATAAAAGTCAACTGCCAAACATTATTTCAGTGGACAGCATTAGAATTTGATGAACTTGTAGTATGAACCAGTAAATAGTTAGTTGTTTTAACATTGATGACTGCAGATTTCTCTAGGAAAAGCCAACAATGCATGAACCGAGGAGGTAAAATATTCTGGAAACTTAAAAGGCAATTGGATTTCACATTTCTGAGATGGTTGCATTGTGATACATGAAGTAACATGGACTGAGTGGCTTTTCCAGCTGGAATCATGTTGTGGTCTTGTGAAAAATAATGTACATTATTGTGTAGTAATAGAATAACACACTTAGAGATTCGAAAATGCTTTTTTCTCTTCTTTTCTGAACCCCAGAGCACAGCTATGCGTTTTCTCTGGTTTGTAAGGAATAACGAAAGTATTAACTAACTTACCCCTACTAAATTAACCATATTCATTGTTACGCCTGTGCCCCAACTCTGAGGGGCCGAAGGGTCCAAAGCAGCCCCCTCCTTTTTGAGAATCGCAAGATCACTATTAATTCGGGTCAGGAGACCCAGGAAATGAGAGAAAGACACGCAGAATCCACAAAGGGGTTTGGAATGTCCTGGCCCCTCAGCGATACAAAGCCACGGGAAACGGCCATTGTCTCTTGGAGACGGAATTGTGTATTGAGTACTATGCTATTTATTTGAAGACCTCAGGGAATGACCAAAAGTGGGCTGGTTGAGGGGTGGCATCCTCCCAACCTGATTGACATCTGAGACCCTGTGAGTCAGGATAAAAGAGGGTCTGGGGAACAGCCCCTTTAGACGCACCAGAAGAAACACTAGAAATCCCGTAATAGCGTAATAGCGACAGCCGGTGGAAAGCCCACGTGCGTCCTTTTCCATTTGCCTCGGAATTGGTGGGCCTTACCACAGAAGAACGGCTTTAGCTAAAACAAAGGAGAAATCAGCCCCAACGACTCTCGAAGGATTGACATCATAAAAGGAATGGGCAAGTTTTAAACTCTCTCTCTTGACTCCAACCAAAGGCTGCAGCCTGCATGAACTTGAGTGACTTTTATATTTCTATCAGACAATACATTATCCCCTAGACAACGATAGAGCTTATTTCTTAGTGATTATTATTATACCCGCGCTTTTAGACTTAGTAGTGACGACGTATATTATCTGTATGTTTGCATTGATATTTTTTTTGTATTTTTATCAATAAATACTGTTAAAAATAGTACCATCAGACTTCAACGGACCTCTCTATCTTTGCTGGTAAGTGACCCAGTTACGGGGTACGTAACATCATGAATAAACATGGTATTTACTAAGGGTACTATGGATGCTCAGCTATTCAAGAAATTGCATATAAAAGGTTTGTTTAATCATACCTTAAGTTTGATAAAGATATATCAAAATACAAAACAATTACACCAAATATAGTGAGATCGCAAATGATTTGGAAGATATTGCCAACATACTATTGGTATTAGGTAGTGGGGTATATAGGTGGAAGGAGCAATACAGTTACCATTAGTAATCAGAGCCTACCCCACCATCCTTTTAAATTTGACCATCCAACCATAGCGTTCTCAAACAGCATCAACCTGGCAAGTAGACCTGACAGCCTCTAAATATGAAGTGTATCAGGTGCAGTGGAGAGTGCAATTATCATGGCAGCCCAAATGTACACCCACAGCATCAGAAAGCCTATAATTTACAATGTACTTCAGTGAGTATGCACATTGCTAATAAGTGATGGACCAATGTTGCTAAGCTGTTAGCTTTAAAATACACCTTGAAAATACAATATCAATCAAATTTTACAGCACACTAATTTTCATGCAGTGTAATTATTATTGATGCCTGAACTGTGGCCTTGTCATTTATTTATCTAACAAAAACACTTCATTCATAAGCGTAAGAAACTGGCAACCTTCTCTATCAAGTGCTTGTGTGTGCTCATCAACTCAAAATTGATCGAGTCATGTTATGGTTAACTATTAAGAGTTGTGATTGATATTTTGGGGCTATATGAATGAATCTGTCACAATTTCATACATAACTTGTTACTGATAATGTTAAGACAGATAGCATGCATTTTGTTAACAGCTGGCAGGGGAATTTATTTGTCTTACACTTATTGTTGAAATTAATAAAATGATTTTCACAAGGTGGTTAAAGGACAAAATCATAGGTCAGATCTTTGCAACAAGTAAATTACTGCAGATTAGGATCTAACATTTCATAATGATCTATTAATTAGACACACACTTAAAGATAAAGATCTTGTAATATTTGATCCTACCTTATTGTGTATTTTCTCAGATTTACGCTGCAAGTTCAAAAAAATATATTAGCTGAAGTTTCTTGTGCAACTGAATCTTAAAGTGGTTCTACTTCCAGTGCAGTGTTCTGTTTGCTGGGAGTATAGATTGGAGAGTCACATAAGGTCTGCATTTCAGATCAATAAGGCTAATACTTCCCATCCTTCCTTCTGCCTGCAACTGGTAAACTTCTCTCCTAATTGAAAGGACTAGGTCCATCACTTCCATTCTCTGATGTGCTCCCATTGCCGATCTTGATCTGCCCCAGTACCTACTACATGCATCCTGTTTTTGATTTTCCCTTCCCAGCAAATTGAAGGCTCCATTTCTTTCCAGCTGAGTTCTAATTGTGTCTGTAGCTATAGGTCACCTGAGAAAGGCCTTGGGAAAAGAATTCTTGGTGACAGCAACATGAGTAACACCACCATACTGTTGCAGGACTCATCTTCGAGAGCTTTTGGTTGCATGTCATTTTAATTCTTCTTTCCAATCCCCCACTGACCTGTCTTTCCTTAACTTTCCAAACCTAAAGCCACCATGTGCAAGATGATAAAGGTTCCAATGATCAGGATATTTTACGATTATCATACCATGATTCAAAAGCATTCTAGATAGCATATGGAGAATCAGAATTACTATCACTGATGTGCATCATGGAATTTGTTGTTTAATGGCACAATAGAGTGCAATACATAAAAATATTTTAACTAATAATAATAATAATTATTATTATTATTTGATCTAATATCTGGTCAAACATGGTAATGCACAATCAAGAAGCAAGCTGGATTAAGGAGGTAAAAGAACACACACACACACACACATACAATTGAAGAAATGCAAATACCTGAAGTTACAATGGATATGCTGAAAGAGGTTATAAAAATACCCAAAACTGGAAAAGTACCAGTAGTGATAACATTCATAATTATTGGCATAAAAAATACTTGCCTTCATCTGTACCTATTGACAATTTTCTTCAAAAAAATCAACAATTTTCTTAAAAATCCTGAAAAAGTGACTGAATTTTTGACAGAAGGTAGAACATATCTTTTACCTAAAGGGGAAAATCACAAAAGGTCCATCAAAATATCATCCTATTACTTGTTTACAAATGATATATATACAATTGTAATATCATGTATCACCAAATTAATCACCACTCACTTAGATAGCCAAAATATACTTACAGAAGAACAGAAAGGATGCCCTAAGGGTATGAAAGGATGTAAAGAACAATTGATAATAAATTTCCGTAATTCTAAATCAAACCTGGTGGAAAAGTATAAATCTTTCTAATTGCTATATTGACTATAACAAGGCATTTGACTCTATCCCATGCTCATTGTTAGTAGAAGTTTTTAATATATATAAACTACACCCAATACTTGTGAAATTCCTTCAGCATCTGATGAAGCACTGGCATACTATAATTACCTTATCTATTATAAAACCAAGAAAGAGCAACGACTATTATTTAAATAAACCAAGACATTTTCCAAGGCTACTCTTCATGCCCACGATGGTTCCATCTAGCTTTAAACCCACTCTCTAATTTACTGAATGAGACGAAAATTGGATGTCAAATCAGAAACAACAAAATTAGTTATACCTTAGCATACCTTCTATACATGGATGATGTGAAATTATATGCTCCTTCATCAGTAAAGCTAAAGCAATTAATTCAAAAAGTAGAACTACTGTATTTTTAAAGATATGAACATGAACTTTAGACTGAATAAATGCAGAACATTAAACACGAAGAAAGGTGCAATAGAGCTAATAGAATACAAAGCAGAGAGATAGGATACAATACGATCAATAGATGTATCAAAACATACAAGTATCTGGAATATCAACAAGCAAAGAAAATAGATCATAGGAAAATAGATAAAGGAAAAATATTTGACAGAATTTACTTCAAGGCTTAAGAAAAACAGAGCTCAACAGCAAAAATATAACAAAAGCAATTAACATTTTCAGTATATCTATACTAACATATTCTTTTGGCATAATATCTTGGTCCGAAACCAATCTGGAAATTTACAAAGAAAAATAGGAAACTATACGACAAATTTCAGAAAACATTATGTAAATTATGTATACTAAGATTAACAGTACCAAGGACAAGATGGGAAAGAGGAATAACAGAGATTAAAAGTCAGATAAAACTTCCGAGGATATACTTTCATCAATGTAAACAGGATTAAGCACTCCATACAAGCATATGCAAGTCTGATAAGAAGTACACATCACTAAACTTAAATAAGAGCACAACCCAGAAAAAATGAAGAAATTATCACTACTGAAGAAAAAAATTAACCGATGTATTTCCCTCCATGAAAGACATTCTCATGATTTGAGCAGACTAGATGTTGTCAAGGAAGCGCAGAATGCCTGGTTCAGAGTTGGGGACCACTTCCCAGAAACAGAGGGGTTCCTTGTGGCAATACAGGACCAGCTGGTTAACACAAAAAATATCAAAAATACATAATAAGTGACCAACAAATTCAAGATGATAAATGTAAAAAATGCCAAGGAAAACCAGAAACAATTTAACACATTATGGGTTCCTGTAGCAGTTAACACAATCTAATTACTTGCACAAGCACAATTAAGTGGTAAACATCCTTCACCAAAATCTTGCTTTAAAATACAAACTTATAAAAGGAATCACACCTTACTATAAGTACAAACCTGATCCAGTTTTCGAGTCAGAGTCGCACAAATTATATCATAACCAATCCATTATTACAGTTGGGATTATCTATAATCATCATCCAGATATAATAGTACAGGATAAACAAGCAAGAACAGTTTACTTAATAGATATAGCCATTTCAAACACATAATGTACAGAAATAAATACGTAAAAAAACATCTGAAATATGCTGAATTAAAAGAGGAAATTGAAAGACTATGGAATATGAATTGGGTATTAATTGTCCCAATAGTATTATCTACAACTGGCATAAAACCTAAAGGCACTACACAATAGCATTAAACAATTAGGCCTACACAACAATATCTATGTAAATCTTCAGAAAACCGAATACTAAGCATCACTAGAATAGTCCGAGGGTTCCAGCAATTGACAAATGAGCGTGCTTGACTATGCTTGCACCTCAGGTTTTACCAGCTTGAGCTGAGAAAAGTTGTTTTAATAATAATAATAACCATAGCTTACCATAAGTACAAGCCTGATCCAGCTTTAGAGTCAGAGTCACACAAATTATGTAACAACCGATCTGTTATTACAGATGGGATGTTGCATAATAACCATTCAGCTATAATAATTCATGATGATCTAGGAAGAACAACTTACTTAATAGATATAGCCCTTCCAAACACACTTAACATACAGAAATCAATAACTGAAAAACACTACAAATATGCTGACTTAATAGCAGAAATTGAATATCTATGGAACAGGAAATACATTATCCCAATTGTAATATATACAACTGGTGTCATCCCACAGATATTGCACAATAACTTTAAATAATTAGGCCTACACAGCAATATTTATGTAAATCTTTGGAAAGCCACAATACTAAACACCACTGGAATAATCCAAAAGTTCTTGGCAATTGAGAAGTGAGTGTGCTTGGCTAAGCCTGTATCTCTGGTTTTACCAGCTTGAGCTGAGAAAAATAAAATGCAATAATAAATAGTGTAAAAAGAGAGCAAAGTAGTGAGAAAAATAGTTCATGGATCATTCAGAAATCTGATGGTGCAAGGCAAGAAAAGCAATTCCTAAATTCCTAAAGCAATTCCGAGTGAGCACCTTTGGGTTCCTATACCTCCTCCCTGTCCTGGATTCTGGGAGTTCTTCATGGTGGAATGCCGCCTTTTTAGTGCATCACATTTTGAAGATGCCCTTGATTATGGAGCATCTAGTCCCCATGATGGAGTTGTCTGTATTTACAAGTCTCTGCAGTTTTTCCAATTCTGTGCACTTGCGCCTCCATACTAGAAGACGATGGTTAGAATGCTTTCCATGGTACATCTGTAGAAATTTGTTAGAGTCTTTGGTGACATACAAAATTTCTGCAAACTTCTAATGAAATATAGCCACTGGTGTGCCTTCTTTGTAATTTCATGAGTATGTTGGGCCCAAGAAAGAAAGGACATAAAAATCACACAGTGTCCACTTTAACTTTCTCAAGGCAAGTCAAGAGATGCTAAGTGTTTAAATATTGAAGGTTAAGATCAACAGATAACACATCTGGAGTACAAGAAGCTTAGTGGTAGATGAAAATACACTTCAGACACTTGAACAGAAGACCTGTTAATATGTTCTCTATACTCTACCTGCTATTATGTATAGTGCCTCTGTTTATTATGTTTTTATGTTCTTATAATACACAACCGAGCGCATGAGGAGAGACTCAAAACATTCAAGAGGTTTTCTGCTGGAAGGCTGAAGGCTATGGAAAAATTAACTGAGAATTTTAAAATCAGGAAGGGTTTGATCAGATGTAAAATAAGAATAATTCTTTAACACAGGAGATTCTGTGGATGCTGGAAATCTTGAACAACACACAAAAACTGCTGGAGGAACTCAAGTGAGGCAGCTTCTATGGAGAGGAATAAACAGTCAACATTTTGGTCCAAGTCCTTTTGAATAAAGACCCCTTCTTTTAATAATTTGTTTACTTGGGAAGTTGGTCTCTTCAAACAGAGAACTGTGAGAGTAGGAGAAAAAGGTTTGAGACAGTGGTCTTGCATCTTTTAAAGGAAAGGGGTTAAGTATTCAATATAGGCACAGGTATTTCCCATGGAATTTTTTATGATTCTTTTTTGAAAGATCTGGTATAATTAACAGGCAAAGTATCCTCTAGTGCAATAGACATTCCATGTAATGTAACTGAATCCATTTGGTGTACATTGTTGAAATTCTGAAATCTGTATTGTAAACTGTTTATTACATCAGTGTTGCTGATTATATGGAACAAACCAAATGAAATAATTGATGGTAATGCTTTCTTGTGACCTGTCAACCTTTCAGTATTCTGAGAAAAGAGATAAATGATACCAGATTTGCCCTGCTTTGCTGATAATAATTGAGAAGTGGTTTAATCAATGTAATTGGGAGTAGTTTCTGAAAGGTGACTCGAGCTTCATGCAGAATATGCTAAAAATAGAGTTTTGGGAACTTGTTTTCTGCCTGAACTCGCATGTATGCAAATTTTCAGATTAATTGCAAGACTATTTTTCTTCAACCTAATAACTTCTGAGAGCACACAGGATGCATGAGAGGGATCTCTAATCACTTTTGTCTGGTTTAAGTTCTTGCTGCTCTTGAGAGCATAAAAAAATCACATTGAAGAATAAGACAATCACATCAACCATGTCTCTCATGTTGCATAGGTTGCATTTTGCCAGCTGTTCCAATGACTATCAATTCTGATGTTCAGTCGTAGCTCAATGACAAGTACAGAAGAACATGCCAGGAGCATTAACAGGTATACCTAAAGCAGAGGTGCCAGCTGAATGAAGCTGTGCATTAAACAGGGAAAGACAGAGCCAAACTGTCTCATGATAATGATATCAAAGTTCAATTGTACCGGTACCCCCATCCTCCCAAGTTTTGAATGGTAATGGACAGTTCAACTAACAAAAGGAGGGGACCTTGATTGAAATCATCTCTGTGTGGTTACAGCTCTAGAGTGCCATGATACCATGCTTGGTCAAAGGATGCCATAACATCCAGGGCAACAGAATCAAGTTTAATATCACTGGCATAGAGCCTGCTACCTGCCGGCATGAACATCCAACTCACAGACCTCCATTGATACTCCTGCCCCCCCTGTACCCCCATCCCTATCTATTATTTCAGTCTGGTTCTCTTTCTCTCTCTTTTATCCCCCCTCACTATAATCTCCCCCAGCCCTACCCTTCTTTCTCTTTTATTTCCCATAATTCTCCACCTTCCCCCTAGCCCATTTCCCTCCAACCTATCACTTCCTAGCTCTCTACTTTATCCCTCCCCCCAGTTCTTATCCCCCCTTGACTTATCCCCCCCCCCATGTTACTTCACTCCTGATGAAGGGTTTCGGCCCGAAACGTCGTCACTACCTCCTCCCATAGATGCTGTCTGGCCTCTGAGTTCTGCCAGCATTTTGTGTTTTTATTTATTTCCAGCATCTGCAGATTCACTCATGTTATGAAATTCGTTGTTTTGCATCAGAAGTACATTGCAATACATAATTTTAAAAAACTACAAATTACACTATGTATGTACAAAAAATTGAATTAAATTAAATATATAGTGCAAAATGAGAGGAACAATAGTGATGTAATGCTTATGGGCTTACTGTCCATTCAGAAATCTGATGATGGAGGGGAAGAAACTGTTCCTGAAAAGTTAAATGTGTGTCTTCAGGTTCCTCTATCTCCTCCTTGATGGTAGTGATCAGGAGAGGACACGTCCTGGATGATAGTTGTTCTTATGATGGATGCAATCATATTGAGGCATTGCCTTTTGGAGGTGTCCTCTAAGCTGGGAGGCTAGTGTCCATGATGGAGCTGGCTGAGTTTACAACCTGCAGTTGTCCTGACTCTATGCAGTTGTCCCTCCATACCAGACAGTGACAACCAGTTAGTGATTTGGTGATATACCAATTCTCCTCAAACTCCTAATGAATTATAGCCACTGTCATACCTTCTTTGCAATTTCATCAATATGTTGGACCTAGGATAGATCGTCAGAAATGTTGACACCCAGGGACTTGAAACTGCTCACCCTTTCCACTGCTGATCCCTCAATGAGGACTGGTATGTGTTTCCTCAACTTCCTCTTCCAGAAGCCCACAATCAATTCCTTGGTCATAATGACATTGAGAGCAAGATTGTTGTTGTGATATTACTCAACCAGCTGATCTATCTTGCTCTTTACATCTCCTCGTCACCATCTGAAATTATACCAACAATACTAGTGTTGTCGGCAAATTTATAGATGGCGTTTGAGCAGTGTCTAGCCACATAATTGTGGGTGTAGAGAGAGTACAGCAGTGGGCTAACTACGCTTCATTGAGGTGTGCCAGTGCTGGATGTCAGCAAGGAGAAGATGTTATTTCCAATAGCACAGACTATGGTCTCCCAGTGAGGAAGTCAGGATCCAGTTGCAGAGTAAGGTGCAGATGCTCAGGTTTTGGATTAAAACTGTGCGTATGATGGTGTTTAATGCTGAGCTGTAATCAATAAACAACAGTCTGACATACATAGGTATTACTATTGTCCAGGTGATCCAAGGCTGAGTGGAGAGGCCTATTGTGGTTACAGGTAAATTGCAGTGTGTCCAGGTCTTTGCTGAGACAGGAATTGATTCTAGACATGACCAAACTCTCAAATCACTCTATCACAGTAGATGTGAGTGCCAAAGGGTGACAGTTGTTGTGGTAGTACACCCTGCTCTTCTTAGGCACTGACATGATTTGTTCTGCTTTTTAAGAACATAAGATATCTGGGCAATTTTCCACATAGTTGGGTAGATCTGTGATATAACTGCACTGGAACTGTTCTGGCCAGATGTCACTTCCTTCTGTTAGCTTTTTTCGCATGTCTACTACCTTTTATAACAGGGTATACTAGGATTTCAGAGCTTTGGACTGAGCCATTGGTTATGAGACTGTCTAGCTTGGTCCATTCCTTCTCATGACTGTAGTCCAGTGTTGCCACTTCATTATGTTGCTGCCTCGGATCCTGGCAGAACAATTCTACAGTCCTTATTGAGGCACAGAATATATTCAAGGCTGAGGAATGATATTCAGTCCCTTGCGAGGGAGGACATAAAATCTGGGGATGTAGAGTCAGTATGGATAGAACTGCGAAATTCTAAGGGTAGAAAGACCCTAATGGGAGTTATCTACAGGCCCCCAAACAGCAGTCTGGATGTAGGGTGTAAGTCGAATGAAGAGTTAAAATTGGCATGTCACAAAGGTAAAGATACAGTTGTCATGGGGGATTTCAACATGCAGGTAGACTGAGAGAATCAGAATGGTACTGGACCCCAAGAAAGGGAGTTTGTGGAGTGCCACCAAGATGGATTCTTAGAACAGCTTGTACTGGAGCCTACCAGGGAGAAGGCAATTCTAGATTTAGTGTTGTGCAATGAACTGGATTTGATCAGGGACCTCGAGGTAAAGGAACCATTAGGAGGTTGTGACCATAATATGATATATTTTAACCTACAATTTGAGAAGGAGAAGGGAAAATCGGCTGTGTCAGTATTACAGTTGAACAAAGGAAACTATGGAACTATGAGAGAGGAGCTGGCCAAAATTCAATGGAACAATACCCTAGCAGGGAAGACAGTGGAACAAAAATGGCAGGTATTTCTGGGAATAATGCAGAAGGTGCAGGATCGGTTCATTCCAAAGAGGAAGAAAGATCCTAAGGGGAGTAAGGGGCGGCCGTGGCTGATGAGGGAAGTAAAGGGCAGTATAAAAATAAAAGAGAAGAAGTATAACATAGCAAAGATGAGCGGGAAACCGGTGGACTGGGAAGCTTTTAAAGAGCAACAGAAGATAACAAAAAAAGCAATACGCCAAGAAAAAACGAGGTACGAAGGTAAACTAGCCAAGAATATAAAGGAGGATAGTAAAAGCTTCTTTAGGTATGTGAATAGCAAAAAAATAGTTAAGACCAAAATTGGGCCATTGAAGACAGAAACGGGTGAATTTATTATGGGGAACAAGGAAATGGCAGACGAGTTGAACAGGTACTTTGGATCTGTCTTCACTAGGGAAGACACAAACAATCTCCCAGATGTAATAGTGGCCAAAGGAACTAGGGTAAAGGATGAACTGAAGGAGATTTATATTTGGCAAGAAACAGTGTTGGATAGACTGTTGAGTCTGAAGGCTGATAAGTCCCCGGGACCTGATGGTCTGCAACCCAGGGTACTTAAAGAGGTGGCTCTAGAAATCATGGACGCATTGGTAATCATTTTCCAATATTCTATAGATTCAGGAACAGTTCCTGCTGATTGGAGGGTGGCTAATGTTGTCCCACTTTTCAAGAAAGGAGGGAGAGAGAAAACAGGGAATTATAGACCGGTTAGCCTGACGTCAGTGGTGGGAAAGATGCTGGAGTCAATTATAAAAGAGGAAATTACGACACATTTGGATAGCAGTAGAAGGATCAGCCTGAGTCAGCATGGATTTATGAAGGGAAAATCATGCTTGACTAATCTTCTGGAGTTTTTTGAGGATGTAACTATGAAAATGGACAAGGCAGAGCCGTGGATGTAGTGTACCTGGACTTCCAGAAAGCTTCTGATAAAGTCCCACATAGGAGATTAGTGGGCAAAATTAGGGCACATGGTATTGGGGGCAGAGTACCGGCATAGATTGAAAATTGGCTGGCTGACAGGAAACAAAGAGTAGCGATTAACGGGTCCCTTTCGGAATGGCAGGCTGTGACCAATGGGGTACCGCAAGGTTCGGTGCTGGGACCGCAGCTGTTTACAATATACATTAATGACTTAGATGATGGGATTAAAAGTAACATTAGCAAATTTGCTGATGACACAAAGCTTGGTGGCCGTGTGAAATGTCAGGAGGATGTTATGAGAATGCAGGGTGACTTGGACAGGTTGGGTGAGTGGGCAAATGTATGGCAGATGCAGTTTAATGTGGATAAATGTGAGGTTATCCACTTTGGTGGCAAGAACAGGATGGCAGATTACTATCTAAATGGAGTCAAGTTAGGAAAAGGGGAAGTACAACGAGATCTAGGTGTTCTTGTACATCAGTCAATGAAAGCAAGCATGCAGGTACAGCAGGCAGTGAAGAAAGCTAATGGCATGCTGGCTTTTATAACAAGAGGAATTGAGTATAGGAGTAAAGAGGTCCTTCTGCAGCTGTACAGGGCCCTGGTGAGACCCCACCTGGAGCATTGTGTGCAGTTTTGGTCTCCAAATTTGAGGAAGGACATTCTTGCTATTGAGGGAGTGCAGCATAGGTTCACAAGGTTAATTCCTGGAATGGCGGGACTGTCATATGTTGAAAGATTCGAGCGACTGGGCTTGTATACACTGGAATTTAGAAGGGGGGGGATCTGATTGAAACATATAAGATTATTAAGGGATTGGACACACTGGAGGCAAGAAGCATCTTCCTGCTGATGGATGAGTCCAGAACTAGAGGCCACAGTTTAAGAATAAGGGGTTGGCCATTTAGAACAGAGGTGCGGAAAAACTTTTTCACCCAGAGAGTGGTGGATATGTGGAATGCTCTGCCCCAGAAGGCAGTGGAGGCCAAGTCTCTGGATGCATTCAAGAGAGAGTTAGATAGAGCTCTTATAGATAGCGGGGTCAAGGGATATGGGGAGAGGGCAGGAATAGGGTACTGATTGTGTATGATCAGCCATGATCACAGTGAATGGCTGTGCTGGCTAGAAGGGCCAAATGGCCTACTCCTGTACCTACTGTCTATTGTCTGTTGAAGTAGACAAATCTGGAATCTGCAGAAAAGTCAAAATTTAGGGGGAGCAGAGAAGAGAATGGAGCTGGCCAAATCAGATCACATTTTGCAGAGTAGTGGAACAGGCATGAATGGCTATGTGGCCTTCTTCTTCCACTTCTTATCTTTGGTTATGAGGAATGATCAGTTAAGGTGGATTTTGGCTGCATTGTAAAATTAATTTACTACAATGAAATTGAAAGATTAGAGAATATGTTGATAAATCCATCTTTGTTATTATAGCCAACTACTGCAATAATGTGGCTGCATTAAAAGGTTGAAAGATAAAGGATGAAAAGAGCATTGGATTAATGCTCATATTATTTAACAGCAGTTAGTTCTTAACTTGGTGTCATGTTGTTTTGTTCCCAGACTAGAATGTAGATGCTGCTGAGCTTTGAGAGGATCTGAAAAGGCTCTTTATATGATGGTACTCTGGACTGGGGAGGTGGGGGGGGGGGGGAGAGATCTCTTATATAATGCCTTCAAGAGAGTATTTAGAGAGTTTTTGAATGATTAAACAGCATGGAAATAGTTGCTATCACACAGGTCCAGCAAAAAGATGGTCTAGAAGTGCAGTCTGCTCTGCAAACCAATTGCATAATGGTAAACCAGAGTATTATTGTCATATGTAACTCAGTATAGTGAGGAACTGTTTTAGAGCCATCCGCAGAGAATATTTGTCAACAACAGTACATCAAAGTAGTAGAAGTAAAAAGCTGAAATATAATGCGGAACATAGTGTTACAGTTACAGAGAAAGTGCAGTGCAGGAAGACCATACGATGAATGGTTACAATGAGGTAGATTGTGAGGTCAAGAATTCAACTTACCATAGATGAGGTTCCATTCAGTAGTCTTATAACAGCAAGGCAGAAGCTGTCATTGAATACTAGCGCACCTCAGGGGTGTGAGCTTAGCCCACTGATCTACTCTCTGTATACACATGACAGCGTGGCTAGGCATAGCTCATACCATCTATAAATTTGCTGATGATACAACCATTGTTGGTAGAATCTCAGGTGGTGACGAAAGGGTGAACAGGAGTGAGATATGCCAACTAGTGGAGTGGTGCCGTAGCAACAACCTGGCACTCAATGTCTGTAAGACAAAAGAACTGATTGTGAACTTCAGGAAGGGTAAGACAAAGGAACACATGCCAATCCTCATATCTCTGAGGATCTAACATATCAATGTAGTTATAAAGAAGGTAAGACAGCGGCTATACTTTATTAGGAGTTTGGAGAGATTTGGCATGTCAACAAATACACTCAAAAACTTCTATAGATATACCATGGAGAGCATTCTGACAGGCTGCATCACTGTCTGGTATGAAGGGGCTACTGCACAGGTCCTAAAGAAGCTGCAGAAGGTTTTAAGTCTAGACAGCTCCATCTTAGGTACTAGCCTACAAAGTACCCAGGACATCTTTAGGGAGCAGTGTCTCAGAAAGGCAACGTTCATTATTAAGGACCTCCAGCACCCAGGGCATGCCCTTTTCTCACTGTTACCATCAGGTAGGAGGTACTAAAGCATGAAGGCAGACACTCAGCAAATCAGGAACAGCTTCTTCCCCTCTGCCATCCAAATCCTCAATGGACATTGAATCTTTGGTCACAAACTCACTTAAAAAAAAACAATATTTTTATTTTTGCACATTTTTAAATTTATTCAATATACACAATTGATTTACTTGTTTATTATTATATATTTTTTCTCTGCTAGATTATTTATTACATTGATCTGCTGCTGCTAAGTTAACAAATTTCATGTCACATGACAGTGATAATAAACCTGATTCTGATTCTGACTGATGGGAGGGAGAGAAAATAAAATGTCTGGACTGGGAGGGGTCTTTAATTGCATAAGATGTAAAGATGGACATTTTCAAATTGTAAAGTTTTATCAGAGGACTGAGAAAGATGCATGATTTCCTGTGACAGACACTGATATGGCAATATGGACTTGAATTTTTGATTTTGGTCACAAGGAGCTACAGGATGAAATGGTATAGTAAGAATTTCACTTCTTTTTGAAAAGGCTATCTATTAGTTGGACTCTGCTGTGCTTTGTCCATAGATTTGTATTTTATCTTATTTATTTTTAGATACAGTATAACCAGAATTTCCCTCCTTTATTTCACATTTGCAGTATTTCCCATTTGTACCATTGTGTAGAAATGGCTCCCCATATTTCACCATTGCCCCCCCCCCCAGTTCACTTACTAACAATCTAGTTATTCTTCCAAGTTTTCAATCACCTCCAAATTTTGATATCGTTCTCTGATGCTTTTATTTAAAATTCATCTAGTTTCTTTCAAATATCCTGTTGTGCTTTGCTCATAATCAATGACCCCATAACTCAGAAAGTAAGTCCAGTTTCCTTGGGTTGCAGGAAGTGTTGCAAAGACGTGGCTGGAGATGAACCCAAGTGCAGGACACAGGCGCTGAGGCAGAGTCATTAGGCATTAGCACCACTGCAAATGGAGAGCCGGTATCTCGGAGAGTCTTTACACAGAGACAAGGTTCACTTGGAGAATCCAGGAGACAATGCAGAACTTAGAACTGACAGGCCTAAATAACCATGAAACAAGGTTACTCATACAAGAGTTGACCAATGAACTGGCAGCTCCTTGTTGTGATGACAGGGTTTTTATCCTGCATTTACAGATTGAAGGCAGGTGTGTGTAATTAATGGCACTGGGAATGACTGGAAATTAGATGAGGGGATTGAAGCCCAATTACTGAGGCAATAGCAAGGTGGGGAATTGCCAGACTGGACCATGACAGGAAGCTTCTTTTGCATGAACATTGGACATGGCTTGAAGATTAAAGATGATTCTGGTCTCCGGGAAGAATCAACAAAGCTGTTTAAGAAAAATTCATCTATGGAGATAGGAAGAATACTGACTAGAGAATCGAACCACCTTTGTAATTCAAATATGGAAGAACTGTTTAAGTATCTGCATGAAAGTGATTTTCACAGTTCAGTTGCATGGGTAAAAACAAATGCCTGATATTAATTTGAGAACATGAACTAGATGGACACTGTAACAAATGGAAGACCAGAAGTAAACACATTTTGTATGTAAGTAGCTTTTTCATTTTACCATTATCAATTTAGATCACAATCTGCATGACATAGCCTCAGCTAATGTATCTAAAGGTGTATGCAGGCTGAAGCAGTTAAAGTTACCATGAGGAGACCAAATCATAATTCAATGGAATGGACAAAGGCAAAGACTGTAGAGATACCGGAAGGAGATGCTGATCGTTAGATCTGAGAGGACAATTCTGCTTCAGACAGAAAAAAACATGTGTTTGGAGATTGTCAATAAGTTCATCTTTGGAAATCCAATGGCATGACTGCAGATACAATGCAGCAGGGTAAAAAAAATGAGGGGGATAAGCCATTGCCCATGTCTTGATGTACATATCACACCATCCCTTCACTATTTCTCCATATACTACAAGACAAGGTCAATCGTGACCCAACATTAATTTATAGACGTAGCCATTATCAATGGCTCATGACCCCACCTATCCATTATTAACAAGCAACATTGCCTTATGTAATATCAAACCTTCAAGAAGTACACTCTATTTGTGACACATATGTGAATATGCATGAACTCAGTGCAAATATCTGTGCACTTGTAATGCTACTGTGACACTCTAATTTCCTTTGGAATCAATAAAGTATCTATCTATTTATCTACCTATCTACTCATATGCAAAGTTGTCTCTTTTACATTCATCCAAAAGTGAGCACAAAACACAAGAGACTATCCAGCTCTCTTTTAATTGATATCTGCAGAGGATTGAATACTGACTGAGCAGATGTTTGGATATTGAAGATGGGAAAATAGAACCTCCCAGTTACTTGATGAAAGAATTAAATATTTTAAGTACCAACATGAATTTTGACATTCATGCTGAACTAATGACAACTTAGAATGAAAAGTAATCATTTGCAATGTAAGTTCAATATTCTTTGTTTCGATTAATTATTTTATCTCTTGTCATCACTGTGAAGTTGTCATGTCAACCACATTAGATGGATGCAGTCCAAGCACCAGAACATGTGGTCATGTTAGAAAGATGATTGTGGTTATAGATGACTCACATTCTGAATGGGAGACAGATAGTTTTCTCATCATCTGGAGACAGGCAGGGTAGTCCATTCTCTACTGTTGTGCATGTGTGCTGCACAGAAATTCATCAGGAAGGGAAGAAGTATAAGAGAGTTGATGTTGGCATGCAATGGAGGCACATAAGTCAAAACCTCCCTGTACATGGATGTTTTTATCATCTTCACTTGGGTCAGTGGTCAGTTTGCATTTGATCATCATCTCCAACCAGTTTGGATTGTCATTGGAGGCCAGAGTAAATCATAGGAAAAGTAAGGCCATGCTGTTTGACTACAGGACCCTTCACCATCAGGTCTGACAACTTGAAGGTGCTGGGATCGGGTTTGGAGAGACTGAGCTGTGTAACAAGAATTGGCTGGAATGGATTGTGATGGTAAAACAAAAAATAGATCAGTGAGAACAGCACGCTCTGTTAATAACTGGGACGAACTGATGAACTTGGTTATCAGGTGCAGTATGCTCTCTGGTCTACTGCACTTGGCACAGGTGTGGCCTCTTTCCCACTCCACTGCCTTGTTAATCAACCTGGACCACTTTCAGTTTCTAAAGGGATCCAAGATGAAGTGAGTCCAATGGGTCATGCTGAACAAGTCCTCAGAGAATGGGTGAAAAATATATCCTCTATTGCCTTCATCCTGATGACCACTTTTGTGTATGGCTGTGTCAGGTGCTGTGTGGACCCAAAATATGTGGGCACCAATTGTCAAGGTTTACCTGTCCCTGGTGATGCTGAAGATAGACCTATCCCCATTACCACACGATATCCCTCTCAGCTAGATGATGTTCTATCACTTGTCCTATGTGGAAGAGTACTTCCAAGTAAATACATTTGACCACAGTCCATCAGGCAGTGTTCAGCATGGAACACACTGAAGTCACGATGGGACAGGAACACCCTGGATATGGGGGCCAGGTTCCTTAGCAGACTATCCAAACCATCCAGTGAATGCCTCATCACCAGATCTCACCCACAATAACACTTTGCTCTGCTGGCAATGACAGGGGCCCTCCCTCAACAGCTGAGTTATCCCCAGGATCTGTGTAACAGAGGACTCTCTAACTGTCAGCCTGTTCCCAGGGGCACGCACTGAGACAGACATCAGATATTACTGGAAGGTCATCAACTCAGTGAATGACAAACTTTGGTTGGCCTGAAACATTTTGGTCTTCCAGCACAGCAAAATGTCGGTAAGGCAACGGTATTTTCCAGTCTGCAGGAGTACGTATTGAGGGATGCACTGATGCACCAATGATAGGTCTCTGCGGGGAAGGAGCATAGTCTAACCTCACACGAAGGGTCAGAATTAGGTGCAGAAGCCCCTAGAACAATGTAAAGTGTGCATCGGGCCCAGGAAGCCATGTGAGTGGCATAGTGCTATATTTAATATTGAATGTATCAACCATGAATGCATAAGTTTTTGCACTATTTCTTTCTTTCTTTGTATCTAATATTATTTGAATAAAGTAACACACACAAAATGCTGGAAGAACTCAGCAGGCCAGGCAGAATCAATGGAAATGAGTAAGCAGTCAACATTTTGGGCCGAGACCTGTCATCAGGACTGGAAAAAAAGAGATGAGGTCAGATTAAGAGGGAAGGAGGAAATACAAGGTGGTAGGTAATAAGTGAAACCAGGAGAGGAGGGGGGGCTGAAGTAAAGAGCTGGGAAGTTGATTGGTGAAAGTGATAAAGGGTTGGAGCAGGGGGAATAGGATTGGAGAGGACAGGGCATGGAAGAAAGGGAAGGGGAGGAGCACCAGAGGGAGGTGATGGGCAGATAAGGAGATAAGGTAAGAGAGGGAAATGGGACTGGGAAATGGTGAAGTGGGGACAATTACCAGAAGTTTGAGAAATCAGTGTTCATGCCATCAAGCTGGAGGCTACCCAAGTGAAATATAAGGTGTTGCTGCTCCAACCTGAGTGAGATACATTGCAGCAGTAGAGGTGACCGTGAACTGAAATGTCGGAATGGAAATGAGAAGTAGAATTGAAATGGGTGGTGTTACGTTCCCAGTAACCGGGTGACTTACCAGCAAAGATAGAGAGGTCCGCTGAAGCCTGATGATACTATTTTCAAACGTTTTATTTATAAAGGGGCACAAACGTATGGTTAATACAAAACATTCAGATCATATACATCGTCAAAACTCAATCTAAAGCACAGGTATAGTAATAATCAATCAAAAATAAGCTCTATCGTTGTCTAGGGGATACTGAGTCCAATGGAATATAAGAGTCACTCAAAGTCTGCAGGCTTCCCCGTTTCGGGAACCGCTGGCATTTCACGTGTTGGAGAGAGAGAGAAGGAACACTTGCCCGTCGTCTTTGCGAAGCAAATCCCTGTTGTTAGTTAAAACAATTTTTCCTTTTGGTTTCAGCCACAGACTCCCGGTCCGGAATCTAACGCACGTGGCTTCCTTCAGAATGGCTTCCCGCTCCGACGGGAAGCACTATCGTGTCTTCTTCGTGTGTCTCCTTGGTGTGTCTGAGGCCCCGCCTCGGAAGCCCCCCTTTTATCTGGACTGGCAGGGTTGTAGATGTCAATCAGGGTGGGGGTGAGGCAATCTTTCCCCCATCACCCAGCCCAAGTTGCCCTGAGGGTTTGCACATAGTCCAGTCCCTTATTCCACAAAGGTGTCTCCCAAGACAATGGCTATGTCCAAGGCTTTTGTCTGGCTGAGCGGCCAGCCCACATTCCAAACCGTAAGGCTGCTCTCTCTCTCTCTTGCGATTCTCACAAAGGAGGGGGCTGGGGTCATGACAGTGGCCACTCGGAGATCCCACTTTTTCTGGCAGGTGGAATGTAGGTGCTTGGTGAAGTGGTCTCCCAATCTACGCTAGGTCTCACCAATATAAAAGAGGTCACACCGAGAGCACCGGATACAGTAGATCACCTCAATAGACTCATAGGTGAAGTGTCGCCTCACCTGGAAGGACTGTTTGAGGCCCTGAATGGTATTGAGGGAGGAGCTTTTCCACTTGATTTCCAGCATTTGTAGATTTTCTCTTGTTTACTATGAATAAAGTCTATTATTGAAATATATAGGCGGCTCATGTTTCATGACTGTGCAAGACTGGAATCTGGAATCAATGGTGCGTCCTTATCAGAGAAAACAGGATTCTTAAAATCTATTCAGTTGGACACAGAGATATTGATGCATGGAATGGATCTTCATGTGTAATGCCTTGGCAACCAAGCTCAGCACATAGGGAGCTACTGAAGCGGACAATTTCAAGGCCCTTGGAATGATGTTCTCACACAAGGAAGAGATGGCCAGTTGCCTGGATCATCAAATGAAGCAACTATTTTAGTGCATGGAACTTGAAACCTTCAAAGGTAGCTTGCATCGTAAATATGTTGAAAAATACCATAGTGATCTTATTCAATGCATTGAAGCTTATGACTCATAGTTCTCCATATTAAATACAGCATTGCCAGCTTTATGAAATGATTCATCTATTTCATGAACCTGTTCATGATGGCTCAGAGTCAATTTCCGTCTTCAACATAGTCCGTTTATTTAGTTGATGCTGGTGGATTAGAAGAAAATCCTAACATCATAAAGCACTGAAGATATGCAGGCACTGTAGTTTGGATGCTGGAAGCCTGAAATAAAAACATCAAGATGCAGGAGACACCAAGGCAGAACCTGAGGAGAGATAACCAATTTTTTGTCCTCAAATATTAATAGACTGCATGTGGAATTTCTGATATTCTCAAACTGCATTCTTACCCACTTCCAACCTAGGAACTCAATGGGGTGGATGAGAGGTGACAAAATGTCTCTCATGAGGTATCTAACCACAAGTGGGCAAGGCACAGGAAAGCTGGACGTTCATAGGTGATTACAGACATGGATGTCACTTTCTGAAGCTGCCTCTGGGCCTTAAGGTGTTGCAATGTTTCTTTAGATATTCTCAATGTTGCCTTCTTTTCAAGGAATAATTGGTGATATCTTTTACCACATTTCTGGAGTTGCAATCGGAGTCTTCATTAGAGACAAGAATCCTTCATCAATAGGTTATTGAACCACAATATTATGCTCTTGGCAATGGTTATAACTGTCATTCCTGTGGCTGTGTCATAGTGTTATAGAATCAGACAACACAGAAGCAGGCCTTAGTAAGCATCCATGTTGACTAAACTCATCCATTTGCACATATTTGGCCCATATCCCTCTAAACCTTTCCTATCCTTGTCTTGCCCTAATGTATTCAAATATTATTCATGTATCTACCTCAATTACTTCATCTGTTTGCTCATTCCATATATAGACCACCTTCTGAGTGAAAAAGTTGCCCAAGTGTTTCCTATTAAATCTCTTCCTCACCGTAAACTGTTCCCTTCAGTTCTTGATTCACCAAATCTGGTTAAAAGGCTATATGCATTCACCCTATCCATGCCCTGTAATGATCTTACCTCTCCCTTGATGTCCAAAAAACAGAAGAGCTGATTGTGAGTTACAGGCTCACCCCAATCAAAATCAATAGGCCTGCAGTTGAGAGTGTGAGTAGTTTCAAGTTTCTCCATATACACATCACTGATGATCTCACCAGGACTATACTCAACGGCTTTGTGGCAAAAATAGCACAACAGTATCTCTTCCACCTCAGGCGACTGAAGAAGTTCAGCATGGGCCACCAGATCCTCAACACTTTCTACAGAGGCACCAGTGAGAGCATCCTGACTGGCTGTGTCACTGCCTGGTATGGGAACTGCACCAACCTTCATCGCTGAGCACTGCAGAGAGTGGTAAGGGCAGCCCAGTGCATCTGAGGATGTGAACTTTCCTCCATTGAGGACACTTATAACAGCAGGGGCAGAAAGAAGGCCTGGAAGATAATTAGGGACACCAGTCACCCCAACCATAAACTGTTGCAGCTGCTTCCGTCTGGCAAATGGTACCGCAGCATTAAAGCCATGACCCATAGACTGCAGGACAGTTTCTTTCTACGAACCATTAAACTTTTAAATTCACATGTCTGTACGTTGTGATGGAGTCATAATGCAAAGATTTTTACTGCCTCACGTTGTGGGATGGATGTAAAATTTAAATAAATTCTAATTTATATACTTCTATAAGGTCATCACTAATTCTCTTATGCTTCAATGAATAAAGCCCCAACTTTCTCAACATCTCCCCATACCTCAGTGTCTCCAGTCCTGGCAACAACATTCTCATAAATCTCCTCTATACTCTTTCTAGCTTAGTGACACTTATCCTATAGCAGAGTAACCAATGCTGAACACAATATTCCAAATACAGCTTCACCAATGTCTTTTTCATACAATTGCAACATAACATCCCAACTTCTGTACCCAGTAACATACACAAAATGCTGGAGGAACTTAGCAGTTCAGTCACAGGCCTCCAGTATGAGAAGTAATCTTCCACTATCACTCTCTGCTTGCTACCATCAAGCCAATCCAATTGTCAGCTTTCCCTGCATCCCATACAGTCTAACTTCCCATAGCAGCCTACCATACAGAACCTGATCAAAGGACTAACTGAAGTCCATATTACTTCTTCAAAAAGCTCATTCAAATACATAAACCATGATCTCTTACACATAATGGCAAGCTGACTATCCCTAATCAACTCCTGTCTTTCCAAATGAATGTATATCTTTTCCCTTAGAATGCCACCAATAAATCAGCTACCTCAGATGTTAGGTTAACTGATCTATAATTTCTAATAACCTGAGCAAGTGTAACGAATACACCTTCCTAACGATAAGCCAAGCCTGCCTATTAGGCTGGCTTCCAGATATAGTAGCAGGGTGCGAGCTGCAAGCAGGGACAGCATACACTGAACAGCATGGCCAAGTTGCAGGAATTGTGTACAGGAACACTTATGCAGAGTAAGGATTGGACACTCCCAAGTCCAAATGGGAAGCACCCAAGAAGGCAGTGGAGAATGACAGAGCGAAGATCCTGTGGAACTTCCAAATACCGACTGATAAGCAGGTACTGGCCAACCAACCAGACATAGTAATACTGGACAAGGAACAGAAGAAAGCAATAGTAATAGATGTGGCAATCCCGAATGACAGTAACATCAGGAAGAAAGAATACGAGAAGCTGGAGAAATGTCAGGGTTTGAAAGAGCAAATAAAATGGATGTGGAAGTTTAAAGTCAGAGTAATCCCGGTGGTGATCAAAGTACTTGGAGCTGTGACATCTGGACTAGGAGAGTGGTTCCAACAAATCCCAAGAACAACATCTGAGATCTGGGTCCAGAAGATCACATTACTAGGAACAGCAAGGATACTACACTGAACCCTCAATCTCCAAGGCCCCTGGTAGAGGATCCAAGATTGAGGGAAAAATATACATGCACACCACCCATAAGGATGAATAAAAAATTATATATAATTTTGCCTTTCTCTCTCAAGATAGTCACTGACCATTTGAGTACATGAAGGTGAAATACTGAAGATACATCGCGAAACAGGCAGCACCATGGACAAAAAAGCGGTCAAGCAGCTTCAGGTCAAAGACCATTTCTCAGAAATGGAAAAGTGAAAAATCAAGCATGTTATAAGTTTCAGAAAGGGGAAGATTTGAAGAGAAAGTCAGTGATAAAATCTGTGACAGGGTGTCTAGCTGACACAATTGCATTTGGAGTCACCTGAGTAAGGGAAATGAATGCTTGTTAATCATCACTGATCTGTCTGAATGCACACAGGCAGAGGAAGATGAATGAGGGCATTGGGAAAGTTAGAAAACCAAAATGTACAGCCATTCCTGGAAATCTGAAATCGAATGCCAAAAATGCTCAGTGGATCAGGTTGCATCTGCAGTTCTCTGCTTTGCAACATCAGTCAAAAACAGACAGGATGAAGAATCAGCTAACTTTTTTGATGACTAATCAGCTGTGCATTTTCTTACTTTACTTGTTTAGATTTCCTATGCAAGAATTGTATCATTGTGTTATTTTCTTTCTATTATCAATTTTGCCTCTGTGAACTACAGCTGCTTTTGAATTTAATGTTTCCATTCTGTAAACTTTGCAAACATTAATTTGTTGCATCTCAAACATTATCACCAGCCAGAATGTAATAGAACATGTAAAGTGCCACATTTTCATTCATTATTTTGCAAAACTCAAGTAAATTATGGCATATACCAGTAACTTTCCCTTCCTAAAATTTAAAGGTGACTACTTTGCTTAAAAAGCACCTTATTACCCATATAAAAAATGTGCGTGGTGTCATAAAAACTATGAAATCAAGTTGTTTGTTCACTGAGGTAAATTGACAGAGTTTGGAGATTGAATGCTAAACCATGTTAGACTACACAAAGTCATTGAATAAACCCAGAAACAAGAGAAAACCTGAGATGCTGGAAATCCAAACACACACAAAATGCTGGAGGATCTCCACAGGCCAGACAGCGTCTATGGAAAAGAGTACAGTTGATGTTTTGGGCTGAGACTCTTCATCAGGACTAGAGAGAAAGAAATGAGGAGTCAGATTTAGAAGGTGGGAGAAAGGGGGTGGAAGAACCACAAGGTGATAGGTGAAACTGGGAGGGGCGGAGGAGGGAAGTAAAGAAGTGAGAAGTTGATTGGTGAAACAGGTACAGGGCTGGTGAAGGGGGAATCTGATAGGAGAGGACAGACAACCATGGAAGAAAGAAAATGGGGAGGAGCACCAGAGGGAAGTGATGGGCAGGTAGGGAGATAAGTGAGAGAGAGAAAAGGGAATGGGGATTGGTGAAGGTGGGGGTGTTAACAGAAGTTCGAGAAATCAATATTCATGCCATCAAATTGAAGGCTACCCAGATGGAATATAGGGTGTTGCTCCTCTAACCTAAGTGTGGCCTCATTGCGACAGTAGATGAGTCCATGGATTGACATGTCAGAATGGAAATGGGAATGGGAAGTGGAATTAAAAAGGGTGGCCATTGGGAGATCCTGCTTTTTCTGGCGGATGGAGCGTAGGTGCTTGACGAAGTGGTCTCCCAGACTGTGTTGGGTCTTTCCTATATATAGGAGGCCACACCGGGAATACTGGATACAGTAGATGACTCCAGCTGACTCACAGGTCATCTCATCTGAAAGGACTGTTTGTGGCCCTGAATGGTAGTGAAGGTGGAGGTTTAGGGGCAGGTGTCGCACTTGTTCTGCTTGCAAGGATCAGTGCCAGGAGGGAAAGGAGTGGGGAGGGACAATTTGTCAAGGGAGTCACTTAGGGAGCGATCCCTGGTGGAAATTGGAAAGTGGGACGGGAGGGAAAACTGTGAAAGAATGAGATAGGATAAACTTAGTGTGCTATTGGTTGACATAGATAGGTATTTTTCTGTAATAATCTGCATTTTACCTATTTTGTTTGTCAGCTGGAGATTACATATCTTTAAAAAAATGGGAAACTAATCCTATCCTTACCAAAAACTCCAAAATAGTCTGGTTACATCACTACCAACTGTGCTGCACCAACTCCTTAACACGCTTAGTGACAAATCAATTAGACAGGCAAGTTCGCAATTTATCTTAGTAACAACTTCCTGTACTAAGCCTGAAGAGAGTGTTTGACGCTTATGCAAAACAATGTTCCCATGTCCAACAGAACGTGTGAGGTGTTTTGTTCTGGTCCACAGACCAGAACCAGACACCTCAGAAACCTGCTGGTAGTGACATATGTTTTAAATGCACCTTGTTTTATTAATCTGAGGGAAAACTCTCGCAGTATGATGCCATGATCTGAATTTAGTTTACTAGCCAAGTGTAAACCGCCTTCTGTTATTCGTTGGCTAATGTGCTCTCAGTCAGTGTTTTCTGTCATTTGTAAATATTAAGGAATTAAGTGGGTGTAAGAGCAGAGCATTGTTGGGACCTTTGATTAAAAAACTTCACCAACTAAGAGACTGAATGAAAGATGGGATCACACAAGAGATTTGTTTCACCACCTTTAACATGCTTACATTTTCTTACAGGATTTTCTACATTCATTTGACTATTATTTTTACTCAGCAACTGCAAAAGAAACTATCTGTGTTGTACTTTTGGCATGGAGGCAAGTTTAGAGAAATTCTTCAACACATTTTTTCAGTATTTTGTGTTTATTTTGGGGAAGAAGGCACCGTGACAGTCAGTATCAGAGGAATCTGGTAATGGAGATTTTCCTGAACGTTTTCCATCGCTATTATCTTCTCCTAAGGTCTTCTCCCTCCATGATCCCTGCTCCATCAGTTTGCCTCAATCCGTGTGCCACTCTCAATTCTACTAGCCAGGGCTATTGCAAGAGAAATGCACCAGTGTGAGGAGTCAGTATGGTTGTGGAGGCAAATATGATAGGGTCTTTCAAGAGACTCCTGGATAGGTACATGGAGCTTAGAAAAATAGAAGGCTATGGGAAACCCTAGGTAATTTCTAAAGTAAGTACATGTTCAGCACAGCATTGTGGACTGAAGGGCCTGTATTGAGCCATAGGTTTTCTATGTTTCTATCTGAACATCATTACCTGAGGATGTCTCCAACTTGAACCCACATTGAAAGCACCAAATATTTGTAAAACTGCAAAGACATCAATAAGGAATCAACAAGCAATGGACATATAATTAGTTATTGATCCTTTTGAAGAGTGCTGGTGGGGTTTCCTTCTAACTGTTAACCTTTGTTCATCTGTACATGATTAAAGGAGTAAATTAGCCAGACAGTGTGTTTTAAATTGGCAGTACTGGCGTCAGATCAGCCATAATCTTTGTCCCCAGGCTCACTAGTAGTTCTTTAGCCTTGCCTAGCCATGGTGCATGGTATCAGGTGAAGTTATTGCAGGACATTTAAAAAAAAAGTTGGAAGATTTGAGCCTCTGTTCGGCAGAGTTCTTATCAATCCCCAATCACTTCCCATCACAAGCTCTGCTCTCTTCATGTCCACGGATTTCTCGCTCTTCATACAGACTTACCTTGCCCTAGCTACCCCCACTTGATGCCAAAGATTGCCTGAGAGCTTGCCATTCTGTATCTTTCTCCTCCTCTGGCCAGCTACTGAGACTGGCAGGCAGATGACTTCCTGCTTTGAAATGAAGTGCCCAAGGCTATTCATCCATCTATTCAGAATATTACTTCCATTTTAAATTATTTTCATCCAGCTGATTTCCTTGTTCCAAATTTTCCTGCTTAAAGCATAAAACAGGTATTTGCAGGTGGATTACCTCTTGCCTCTAAGATGCCTGAGTGAATGTCAAGCCTCAGATGTGGGTCCCACACCAGTGCACCGAACTGGCTATCAGTTGGTGCCGTTTACTGAGTGGCACCCATCTCACTAATTCATACCAACACTAGAGTAAATATGGTGTTGGATGACCTTGTGCCAGTTTCAGACTGCAACTGCCCTACTTAAACTAAAATCAACACCCCTGTACAGATTTTGAATCTAAATATTGCAGTCCACCTACTGTTGTGCTGGCTATACTCTTGCTTTGCTCTCTCTGTGGTTTCAGTTTGCACACTTTCAGCTCGGGCAGCCTTTCCATTTAGAATCATTGTCAAATGAAAGCTTCCACGGTCTTCTGAAAGGCAATAATATGTCACCCTGAGAAATGATTCATATTATCAGTAAACTTACTCTAAAAATACACTATTTTCTTTGCTTAATTACTTCTTTTAATCTCTTAGCTTCTTCTGCTGCTCAAAGTGTGTTGTTTTAGCACACATGATACTCCTCTGCAGAACCATTATAGAGGTATATATTTTTGGCTAACTTTAAGCAGGGATCATTGGATAATACTCAAGAACTCAAAAAGACCCTGATAATGATATTCAGATATTAGGATACTCAGAACAACTGGAGTAACTGAATTCATTTAACTCCTGATCCAATCTTATCATTGTTATGAGTCAGCTACTGAGTGAGCTACTCGGGATTCTGAATTACAATGTTTTTTTTTAAAAAAACAAATAATTAGGCTAAAGTGGAATTAACAGAATACTCACTGGGGAAACATCTGAATGCAAAATTTATTCCAGTAATCACAAACATCTTAATGACTTATTTACAATTTTGTCAGGCACTCTTCCTAAATTGCTGAATAAAATCCATGTTCTGTCATTCCCCATGGAATTTTCTGCATACACTTGTGCACAACAGCAACGCTTGCTTCAGGTTCTTTACTAATCAATTCACAGAAAACTTGCATTTCATAAAATATCAGTTGTGACTGACCAAATCTTAAACTTCAGTGTTAATCATTGAGCTATGAAGTATTAAGCACAAATTCAAGCATTGTAGCATTATACAAATTTTCCTTCTGAATTGTAACATTTTACCACACTTACCATTTTCTGTTAACTACAATTATTTAATCAAACGTGTTCTTAAGCATGTTAACCCAAGTTACAGTAGTGAGGTTCAGAGTACATTGATGCAGCAGCAAGCCCCTACATGGCAGAAATTTACACTGCATCATTGCAAGTCATTCGCAGGACCACAAGTGAACAGCTAGAGATGCAGCACATCCTGTCAGGCCTACACATGCAAATACCTCCCAGCATCTACCCAGTAAACAGGAGTTACATGCCACTCAGTTCCAACTCATCACCTGCAGCCTCTTTAAACTCAACTCTCAATCCCCGAATGTGTTCACTCATATGAACCAGCTAGCCTCAACCAGTTGCTCCAAGCCTTCTGCTACCTTGTTGCCTTGTCGTGTTCAGTACAGTTCTCTCTTCTTTTGTGGTTCCTTGTGGTTTGTTACTTTGGAGTTTATTATTAAATTTATCGCTCCCTGCTCTGTGCTTGGATCAAGCCTCCTCTGCAGTTTCTGAGCCCAAACTTAAAACAAAAAGCAATTTGGTAATAACCATTCACTAAACATGGAAGTGTTATGTGACCACTGTTTCATACTGTGGGTGTCACTTTAAAAACACCTGAATGAGGCAGGACTATGATGTCAGTGTAACAAGCTGTGACAGACCACTGAGACTTTCAGAAGGTGAGAGGGAGAGGGAGAGGGAGAGAGAGAGAGAGAGAGAGAGAGAGAGAGAGAGAGAGAGAGAAGAGAGAGAGAGAGTGTGTGTGTGTGTGTGTGTGTGTGTGTGTGTGTGTGTGTGTGTGTGTGTGTGTGTGTTTGGACTGCAAACCGCTGGAAGTACTTTGCTGCAACAATGGGTAAAGTCTGATACTTTCCCATGCCCAAGATTGGGTTGATTAAAGGCACATGGTGCACATTGGATGTGTGACTGTCACTTCGTATGATCCATACGTGGATTTTGTTTGAGTATCCTGTGGCAACCATTTTTGTTAACCCTTACCTGGATTTGGGTGTGCTATGTGGTAACCACTTGTGTGAAGGGATATTCTGTGACTGTCACCTTGTGATGTTTACACGTGGATTTCAGAACGACTCGACAGATAAGATCTTCGGTGACTGTAACTTCATTTACCCAGTGTGGAACTTGTGGAATTCTTTGTAATTGCCTCGTCTCTACATTTTAAAGTGGATTTACAAATCTCTCCCTTCATTTATTCTGTGGATTACTGGACATTTTCTAGTTTACCATCTTAAGACTTTAAGAACTGTTCCTAAGCTTGACTGTTTGGGAGACACACACACACACATATATATCTATACACACACACACACACAAAAAATTAACTTCTGTTCATTTTATTTAATTTTCTATATTATGAGTAGATACTAATAAAGATAGAGGTTTTAACATCAAAACCCGATTCATTTTCAGATCTATTGCTGCTGGTACATAACAGAAGCACCAGGAAAAACTAAATCATTTATTTCCTATGATAATAATTGTTATTCTTTTCTGTAATGTATGTGTGGAGCAGACTTGACCTCTTCCATTTAAAATATTTATGCAAATATTTTCTCATTTTCACATCGTTTTATTCAAAGTGACACACAAAATGCTGGAAGAACTCATTAGGATAGGCAGTATCCATGGAAAAAAATGACAATCGACATTTCGGACTGAGATCTTTTTAAGCAAAATTGCACTCAGAGGATGGGCCATGAAATTGGACCAAGTAGCATTAGTTTCACACTTCCAGCAGCAATTTAATTGCCTGCAATTTCATTAATTAATTGCAAACTTATTTTTAACACCATACAGTAGGAAAGACAGTTATACTGAGTGTAGAAAGGTTTAACATGGATGTTGCCTGGAATGGAGGACTGAGTTATCAGGAGATATTGGATAGGCCGGGTTTATTTGCCTGGATAGCAGGAGACTGAGAGGTGATGTGACAGGAGTATGTAATGTTATGAGAATGATAGATAGGAAAGATGGGCAGCATTTGTTTCCAGTGGTAGGGGTGCATAAAACTAGAAGGCATAGGTTTATGGTAAAAGGAAAAAGGTTTAGAGAGGCTGTGAGGGGTAAAATTTTCAGACAAAGAATAGATGGTATCTCAAATGAGTTGCTTGAAAAGGTAACAACCTTTAAGAGGCATACAGACAAGTGTATAAATGAGCAGGGCATAGAAAATATGCAGGCAGGTGAGATTAGAGCAGATGGATATGATATTTGGCAATGTCATAGGGGCTGAAGTGTCTGATTCTATGTTGTACAACTTACTGACAATGGCAGGTTCCACTCAACAAAGTCACTAGCATGGTGAAATTAGCTCAGTGAAAGAATTTATCTTTATTAGTTACACCTGTACACTTCTTTGTTAATGCAAATATCTAATTAGCCAATCATGTGGCAGCAAATCAATGCATAAAAAAGCATGCAGACATGGCCAAGAGGTTCAGTTGCTGTTCAGAGCAGACTTCAGATTGGGGAAGAAATGTGCTCACAGTGAGTTTGACCATTGGTGCCAGTTGGGGTGGTTTGAGTATCTCAGAAACTGATGATCTCCTGGGACACAACTGTCTCTAGAGTTTACAGATCATGGTGAGGAAACAAAAGAAAACATCAGGTGACCAGCAGTTCTGTGTTTAAAACACATTGTCAATGAGAAAGGTCAGAGGAAAATGGACAGACTGGTTCGAGGTGACAAGAAGGTGGCAGTAACTCGAATAACCATGCATTACAACAGTTAAAAAGAAATAACGAGATAAGGTTGAGAATTAAGTGGAAGTATCATAGAATATAAAACTGTCCAGCTTTGGAACAGGCCTTCATGCCTGGCACATCTCCCTTAAACTTTCACCATTTCCTTAAATGCATGTCCTCTAGTACTTGACACTTCTTCCCTGGAATCCAGAAGAATCAGGGGAGACCTCATTGAAACCTATGGAATGGTGAAAGAACTTGACCTTGTGGAGAAGATGTTTCCTATGGTGAGAGAGTCTAAGAACAGAGGACACAGCCTGAGAATAGAGAGGTGTCCTTTTAGAATGGAGACGAGGAGGCATTGCTTTAGCCAGAGAGTGGTGAATCTAAGGAATTTGTTGCCACAGACAGCTGATGAATCCAACTTTTTATGTACAGCATATTTAAGGCAGAGGTTGATAGATTCTTTTTTTGTCAGGGCTTGAAGAGATATGGGGAAAAGACAGGAGTTTGAGGCTGAGAGGAAAAGTGGATCAGCCATGATGAAATGGTGGAGCAGACTCAATGGGCTAAATGGCCTAATTCTGCTCCTATGTCCTATGGTCTTAAAATGATTTTGGCTGTCTCTCCCACCTAAGACTTCCAGAATCTTATAAACTTCAATTAGATCTCCCCTTTGCCTCCAACACTCCAGAGAAAACAAACTGAGTTTGTCTATCTTCTAAGAGCTCATAGCCTCTAATCCAGGCAGTACCTGGTAAAATGTTTCTGCCCCTTTCTAAAGCTTCCAGATCCTTCTGTAATGGAGTAAGCATACAATAGTCCAAATACAATCTAACAAAGATTTTAGACAACTGCAAGATGACTTCCTTAGTCTTCTCATCACTGGAATCCATTTCAGCAGAGATCTAGGGGATTTGGAGGTCATTCTTCCAGTTCTTTATCAGGGAAAGGAGAAGGACTAGAAGATGATCTAGATATGTCAGGAAGGACAGGATATTGGGTGGGGCGGGGGTGTGGAGGAGTGAGTGTCTCTGACAACGAGAGTCAATTTTGTCATCATATTCAAGGAAAACTTCTACATTTTACAGCAGTAGAGTTTTCTGTTTTCCAAAGAGGACTTCAGGCTTATTTGTCACATAGATGGGGCAAAGGTGGTCAAAGGAACGGTGCCACTGAACTTCCATGCCCCACCCATTCCATATTATAAGATAATCTGACTAATGGGAGATTTTAGTGGCTTTCTACTGAGGGGGTGCAGAAATCACATCCTTATCAATGGAAAATGGATAACAAGTAAGGTGACTACAGGGTTTCTCCGGGAGGGCTGGATTTTCTGTGGTCCAAAACATCGATGTTCTCACCCTTATTGCACTGAGCAACATTTGGAGATGTTCTAGTGCAGCAAGTGATATCACATCTCCACCCTGGTGAGAATGTACTGCTGCCAATACCCAGCCAATGGGGGGGGGGGGTGGATTTGCAATAATGAAATAATTATTTGATCATTGGCTTAGCTCATTGCTTTCCAGACACCTCGCCTGACCAAAGTGTGGCTATTTGGGGACAATGGCTCTCCACTTAATACTCAGAGACATTGGAAGCTTTAGACAAAAGGCAGACAACATAGAGATGCCACACTATCATCAGCACAGTGGTGAATGGAAATGGATGTTTGATCTCTTGATCATCCATTCTGTTGTGGTCTTTGCACTGTATCTGACTACCTGTATTATATTTTTCTCTCTGAGTGCAACACTATATTCTGCATTCTGTTTTCTCTTCATAAACTCAATGTAATTAAGTGTTCCATGGTCTATCTGGATGGCACACAAAATAAAAAATTATTTTTACTGTATCATGGTACATGTGACAATATTAACCTAATACCAATACGAGGATTCACGAGCGCTTCCATTCAGAGAGAAGGTGATCATTCAAATTTTGAAGCAAATCAGGTCTACAGGGGTGTCAAAGAAAAGTACGGATTTAGTATCAAATCTGGAGTCTGCTGCTGTATCATCTACTAACTAGTGTTTATGTAGGTTCAGGACTTGCCAGCACTTAAGTTAAGGAGGAATATGAAGGGGAGAGAGGTTATGGAGAAAAAGGAGGAGAAATGGAAAGAGGTGATATGGAGGGCCATGCAGTAAGGAACAAACTCAATATATTAAGACACCAAGACTGGGACAAATTCCATTTGTAGGTTGATTACAAATTTCACATCACATGCCGGTGATAATAAACCTGATTCTGATGAGGAATATACCAATGAGTCTATACAAATCCAGGCATTGACCACCACCAATAAGAAAGACAGTAAACTTTTTGTCTTCATGTTTGCTTTGCCAAATCCCCCATGGGCATGTGCATTGTTCATATCCTTACCTGAAATAACTTACAGTCACCATGGCTACAAACCAGGTGAGAGTTCTGGCATGCAGTGATAGGGGATGAAACTGAAGATTCCCATCTACATGATAGCAGTATATTCCCATTTGCCCCAATGAGTGCAGTTCTGTTGGTGCTTACGAAGCTTTATATTATGTGGGAGAATGCAGGCAATTTGACTGTAATCCCATTTGTCACCCTGTGCACACCCTCTGCCAGTTGATCTTCGCACTTTACTACTGGTGATTGTGGATGTGGTTTGTACCATCTGCAAAACATCCCACAGTAATTTACCAAGGTGTTTTTTTTTTGACTGCCCTTTGCAAACTCAGGTGCTTGATCACTTCAGAAGATAAGAGCAATAAATGCTTGGGACAATCTGACATCTCCTGCAACTTTGACGAGTATCACAGAAGTATATATGTCCCCTTTTCTTCATGGCAGGAGTCAAACCTTGCAAGCCAATAACAATAAAGGGACAGTGACATTCTTCCACATGAGGATATTTTTAATTTGGCCAGGAAACCAGAGCTGTAGGCATACCCATGCACATACTGCTCTTGCCTCTGTAGGTGGTAGCACTTGTAAGTTTTAGGGTGTTGTCAGGGTAACCTAAACAATACACCTGCAGTGCCTTTTGTACATGTTACATAGTGTATCTGTCTTGTTTCTGTTCAGGCAAGGCTTCCCAAAGGTTTACAGTGAACTCTCGAAAATGAGGAAGAGATATGCACTAGACATTTACAACCCACAAAATTGCATGTCATGCACAAGGTCTAATGCAATCAGTGGTGCAGTATGATATTCATGTGCAACTACAACAGATCTAAAGAACTCAAGACAATCATGCCTTGCTGTTGCAGTGGGAATTTTTCAATGCCATGCAACTTCTCTATCTTGGTGTTTCCTAAACTGACCTCATATACTTGATGTCAAATAACAAGACTCCACCAACTTATCAGCATACAGCACAACATTAAATTGACAACATCCCTAGGTATGTCCTTAATTACTCCACTGTCTGCAGTGAAAAAAAAATCCACAACAAAACCTAAAGCAAGTGCAGTTGCTATAATATTGTTTATGAACAATAACTGAAGTTTTAAGGTTGCTATTTCCTTAAGGATCTAGGAGTGAAATAATGTTTATGAAAGTTCAGGGAGAAGCCACTGAATCCTCAGAGAGCATACCATATATATTCCTTACAGGTAATGAAGGTAGTATGGTAAAAAAAAAAGCCACAGTAATCAGAAAAGACAAGATCCCTGTCTCTCAGTGGTGTCAGTCGAGGAAACTCGCAATCGATTCTAATGAGTTAAGATGTAGCCCAAAGAATGAAGGTGAAATATAGTCTGTGCAAAATGATCATGGGAAAGATCACGCTCTTAATTGTGTGAGCAGCAGAGAGCAAAAGGTCTAACCAAATTTTAACTGGGTTTGTTGGAAATTTCAGAGCTACAACAAAGTGGGGAAGCCCTTCAGTCATCCATTGAAAGGACTGAGATGCTTTCTCAAGTGAATAATGTTATTAAAACACAGGGCAAGGGCAAACGTGATAAAGGCTATAAGAGAACACAATAGAGTTAATCTTGATATTTCAGTGATATTTGGGAATATCCTTGAACAATTAATATCCCATTTTTGCAAAGTGATGACAAAGTTCAAAGCCACATTGACCAACACTATAGGAGAGGGATGAGTTGCGGGTCCACAGTCTGAAGTTATAAAGGTAATTGTCACATTATTAATGTGATCACATAGTAGTTCTGAAATGACTGTTGGGGCATTGTAACACTGTGCATTTCTGGATTATATACTGAGAGATAGGTCTGTGTATAGACTTCAAGATATAAAAACTGTCTTAATTACTGAAGTTGCAATATCCAACCTTTAGATGGGAATGCAGAGTATCATTTAAAATGCAAAGAAGCTTTGGCCAATGCAGGTAGCTTGGAGCATTCATTCATTATGTGCCATGTCATATGACGTGAGCGATCATTATTCTTGGCAAATGAATTGACAGAAGTGGTTTGCCATTGCCTTCTTCTGGGCAGTGTCTTTACAAGACGGGTGACCTCAACCATTATCAATACTCTTCAGAGATTGTCTGCTTGGCGTTAGTCGTCACATAGCCAGAACTTGTGAAATGCACCAGCTGTTCATCCTACCGACTGCCACCTGCTTTCATGGCTTCATGATTGGAGGGTTAAGTAGGTGCTATACTTTGTCCAAGGGTGACCTGCAGGCTAGTGGGGGGAAAGAGACGTAGCTCCACCCCTCCACCCAAAGACATGGACCAATGGCAGGAACAAAAATGGGAGGCTTCAACATCGTCTGAGTCTTGTGAACACAAATGACAAAAGAAAATACAGCTCTTATGGGAAATCTTCTGGAGTTGCTATGGGAACCATTCAGTTCAAACCTGTTGGTTTTAGAGCTGCAAAATACTCTAATTGTCAGATCCAAGGGTACTCAGCCTCTGTGTGGAAGGCTGGGAAGAATACAGTGAAGATGACAATGATAAGAAAAAAATAGGAAGGAGGTTTACATAACATTAATGAGCAATATAAAGGACACTGTTTGAATGTAATCTATATTGATGGCAGTGATAATGAAAATAACAGTAATAGCTTGAAAATTAAAGTAATAATTATTAATCATGAATATTGACACAGGTAGACTGTAATATAACGAAAAGGGATATTTATAGCAAGTCAGAAGTGAGAAGCTATAATCAGAAGATAAATTCAGGAAGCTCTTTAAAATTAACAACATTAGACCCTGAGAAGATTAGGACAGATGGAATGAGCATGGTTTAATAAAGGGCAGAATGCAAGATTTTTGATTTTTGATTCTCATGCCTGATTATGTTAAACTTGCTAGACAGAGATTGCTGGAAGAGTCAACGGTAGATGAGGAAAACATTCAGTGTAAATACATAATAACCACTTGTGGGCAGGCGACAGCAAAAAAAAATATATTTAAGCATTCAGACATGGGCATTGAGAGATGTAAAGTTCATATCCAATAAAACCAGATGTCAGGCCAATTTATAATAAACCCCAATCTTTGCCCTGGGGACTGAAAATGCAGGAAAGTATGAAATATTGGTGAAAGAGACACAGAGTAAGTGGACAATGCTCATTCTAATATCCTGGACACAGATGAAGCTTTATCACACAGCTCTGCAGAGCTGAATGCGACAAGCAATAATCTTTGTCTACGCTCCAAGATTTATCCATCAAGTTGGATGGAGTAAAGACCTGCATACAACTTTACCTGAATTCAGCTGAATGAAATGAGAAAGATCAAGCATTTCTTGACCATTAATATTGAGAAGTGATTGCATTTCCTATTTAAAATTAACCTCTAGGGTAACTTTTTATTTATTTAGAGATACAGTGTGTAACAGGCCCTTGCAGCCCAATGAGACGCTCCATCCAGCAGCCTACTTACTGATCACTACCCTAATCACAGGACAATTTACAATGACCAATTAACTTACGAAACGGTAAGATTTTGGAACATGGGAGGAAATGGAGCACCTGGAGTAAACCCATATGGTCATGGAGAGAATACCACAAGCTCCTTATAGACAGCTGCAGAATTGAACTCCAAACTTCGGAACACTGCGAGTTGTAATAGCTTCACGATAACAACTACAATTCCATGGCTGGGCACCAAAATTATTCCAAGTGTCTGTCAATATAATTCTGCACATAGGTGTCCAGTAATATTTATGCAACCAATGTAATTTCTGTTGCATCAGCTAAAGAGGACGCAAACATTCAAATAATCCATGAAGTACTTAGAAGTATAATGTCAAGCTGAAACAATGCAATTATACTTCCATTCTGCTGGAGGCAATTTGCTCTAGCCTGCAAGTAGAAGAAAGGGGCTGCAGTCAGTGGAAGAAAACATTGAGATTATCATCATAAACTGGAAATTGGAAAATGTTTTTAGATACTTTACCAGTTTCCTGCCAAATAAAGCTACAGTGTTGACGTCACTTCACCAACTACTAAAGGAGTGGTCATTCATAAGACCATAAGAGAATAAGACTATTTAATGATATACACCATGATTAATAAATCTGATTCTGATCCTGATTCTTATGATATCCAGAATGCTTTCTAATCATAAGACTGTAAGATATAGAAGCCAAATTAGGCCATTTGGCCCATCGAGTCTGCTCCATCATTTCATTGTTGATGATCCAATTTTCCTCTCAGCCTGAGTCCCCAGCCTTTTCCCTGTATCTTTTCATACCCTGACCAGTCAAGAATCTATCAACCTTTGCCTTAAATATACATAAAGGCTTGGCCTTGACAGCTGCCTGTGGCAAAGAATTCCATAGACTTACCACTCTGGCTAAAGAAATTCCTTCTCGTCTCCGTTCTACAAGGATGCCCCTCTACTCCTCTATTCTGAGGCTGTGTCCTCTGGTTTTAGACTCTCCCACCATAGGAATCATCCTCTCCACATCCACTCCATCAAAGCCTTCACCAGTTGACAGGTTTCAATGAGGTTACTGCTCATTGTTCTGAATTCCAGTGAATACAGGCCCAGAGCCATCTAACGGTCTTCATATGATAAACTGTTCAATCCTGGAATCATTTTGTGAACATCCTTTGAACCCTCTCCAGTTTCAGCACATCCTTTCTTAGAAAAGGGGCCCAAGACTTCTCACAGTACTCCAAGTGAGGCCTCACCATTGCTTTATAAACTCTCACTGTTATATACTTGCTTTGATATATTAGTCCTCTAGAAATGAATGCTAACTTTGCATTTGCCTTCTTTACCACAGACCCAGCCTGCAAATTAACCTCTAGGGAATCCTTCCCAAGGACACCCAAGTTTATGCCTCATATTTTTTTTGTATTTACCGTAGATTCCGGACTACAGAGCGCACCTGATTAAAAGCCACTGGCTCTAATTTTAGAAATAAAATCAATTTTTTAATTGTAAAGGCCGCACCGGATTTTAGGCCGCACCGGATTTTCGGCCGCAGGTGTCCCACGTTGTAATATGAGATATTTACACAGAAAGATATTACACGTGAGGATTTTTTAACTTTTAATTAAATCCATATGGTAACAAAAACAAATACATATTGCAAATGCTTTTTTTCGAACCGTGCCCGTAACGTGGCTACTTTTAAATATACGTTGCGTATACTTCTTTACTGAACAACATTCCAATATCTCCTAACGACTGGTAAAAAATATATATACTGCAGCCTACCAGGAAAAGTTATTGATTGCCTTTAACTTAAAAGCAGCGTTTCGCTCCGCCGCTCGACCCCCACCTTTCCGTTTATTCGCAAACGGCGTTTTCCCACAAGACACCGCGAAACCGGGTGTGACGTCATAGCATCCCGCAATGTAGTACAGAAAACAAATATAGTTAAAACTCTTCTAACTTTAACTAGAAAATGAATTACTAAGCGAAAATATTATAAACTAAATAACTGCCATAAGGCAGCACAATGCTTCGAGTGTTTTCCATGTTGATGAGGGTGAGTACAAATGACTGATTTACAATAATTTAATTGTGAAAGTGCGCTTGATTTATCGTACAATTTCATTGGACCTCTGTGAACTACTCATCAATTTTATTGGTCTACTGTTATGAGGCAAAATGTTTACGAGGCGGCATGAAAAAAATCATGTATTAGCCGCTCCGTTTTAAAGGCCGCAAAGTTCAAAGCTGTTCAAAATGTGGGAAAAAAGTAGCGGCTTAAAATCCGGAATCTATGGTACTCTCCATTTAGAAAATACTCTTTTATTTTTTTGACCCAAGGGCATGGCCAAACACTTCCCAACACTATATTCCATTTGCCACTTCGTTGTCCAATCTGCTAATCTGTCTAAGTCCTTCTTTAGCCTCATTACTTCTTCAAAACTACCTGTCCCTCCACCTGTGTTTCTATCATCTGCAAACATTGCAACAAAGCCATCAATTCCATCATCCAAATCATTGACATATAACGTAAAAAGAATCAGTCCAAACACAGGTTATGTGGAAAACCATTAGCCACTGGACACAACAAGAAAAGGCTCACTTTATTCCCACGGTATGCCTCCTGCCAATCAACCACAGTCTTATCCATGCGAGTAATATCATGGGCTCATAGCTTATTAAGCAGGCTCATGTGTGGCACCTTGCCTTAGGCCTTCTGAAAATCCAAGTACACAACATTCACTGATTCTTTTGTCTATCCTGCTTATTAATTCTTCAAATAATTCCAAAAGATTTATCAGGCAAGATTTTCCCTTGTAGAAACCATGCTGACTATGCCCTGTTTTATCATGTGCCTCAAGTACCTTGAGACCTCATCCTTAATAATCAACTCAAATATCTTCCCAACCACTGAGGTCAGACTAACAGGCCTATAGTTTACTTTCTTCTGCCTCTATTCCTTCCTGAAGACTAAAGAGTTTGCTATTTTCCAGTCTTGTGGAACCATTCCAGAATCTAGTGATTCTTGAAAGATCATTACTAATGCCTCCACAATCTCTTTCAGGACCTTGGGTGTACACCATCTGTTCCTGGTGATTTATCTACCTTCAGACCATTCAGTTTGGCCACAAACCTTCTAGAAACTTAGAAATCCTACAACACAATACAGGCCCTTCCACCCAAAATGCTGTGCCAAACATGTCCTTACCTTAGAAATTACCTAGGGTTACCCATAGTTCTCTATTTTTCTAAGCTCCATGTACCTGTCCAGGAGTCTCTTAAAAGACCATATTGTATGTACTTCCACCACAGGTATCACTCTGGCTCCCATCCCCCCGCAACTCTAGTTTAAACTGTACCATGCAGCATTAACAAACCTTCCTGCTAGGGTATTAGTCCCTTTCTAGTTCAGGTTCCATCTTCTGTGGAAGACAGCTAAATGATCCAAAAATCTCCTACACCAACTCTTTAGCCACACATTAAATTATATAATCTTCCTAGTTCTGGTGCTAGGGTCCACAATATCTCAGATCAAGTTATCGATATTCTCAGCAAATGACAATCCCACTGTACTATTCGTACAATTTAATTGAAAATGTGGTATACTCCTTTCTCAGATTTAAAAAAAATCAGTATTTTAATATAGTTACTTCAGGCATCACCATTCAAAATCTTACATTGGAGAATGCATACATAATGTCAGTATTTATTAAGAGTTTGATACCATTTGGTAATCATGAGAAAATAAATTAACATCAATCTTGGAACTGCAGGTCAAGTCCATATACATTCATGCAGACTAAATATATGTATATTGTATAGCTACTGTAATGTATATTGACCTACTGTATGCAAACGTAGAGGAGGCATATAGTGCATCCCCACTGCCTTCATTGGGGAAAGCTGATCACAACCTGGTTTTGTTACAGCCCAGATATAAATCAATTGTGATGAGGCATCCCACTACCACACGCTCTTTTAGGAAGTGGACTCCTGAAGCTGAACAGGCCCTGAGAGACTGCTTCGGTACTACTAACTGGGATGTACTGCAAGGGGGGCTCTGTGGGGGCGTTGAGGAGGTCACTGAATGCACAATGGACTATATTAACTTTTGTGTGGATGCAGTTGTCCCTGTTAGAACTGTTCGCTGCTATCCCAATAATAAGCCCTGGATCACTAGTCACATCAAAGGCCTCCTAAACCAGAAGAAGAGGGCCTTTAAAGATGGTGATCGGTTGGAGCTTAAAAGAGTTCAGAAGGAACTCAGAGTACAGATGAGGGGGGCAAAGGTGCAGTATAGAAGGAAGCTAGAACAAAAGCTGCAGAAAAAAAGCATGAAGGAGGTGTGGGATGGGATGAAGATCATCACCGGATGCGGTGTAAAGCGGAGGGCGAACATAAGTGGAGATGTGGAGAAAGCGAACCAGCTGAACAACTTCTTCAACAGGTTTGACAGCTCAATCTCATCCTCACCGCAGAAATCCACACCAGGCTTACTTCCCTCACAGGAAAATAGCCACTCACAGGAGACCTTGCCCACACCCAGAATTACGGCTGCACAGGTGGAAGGTCAACTGAGGAAGATCTGTACCAGCAAGGCGGCTGGACCGGATGGAGTTTCCCCACGATTACTGAGGGCCTGTGCTACTGAGCTGGGAGAACCACTACAGCGCATCTTCAACATGAGCCTGGAGCAGAGAAGAGTACCCAGACAGTGGAAGACATCCTGTATTGTCCCGGTACCGAAGAAACCACAACCAAAGGAGTTGAATGACTTCAGACCTGTTGCCTTGACGTCGCACGTGATGAAGACCATGGAGCGGCTGATAATACAGAATCTGAGGCCACAAACCAGGCACGCCCAGGATCCTCTTCAGTTTGCATATAAGGAGAAGGTGGGAGTGGAGGATGCTATCACGTATTTGCTGCACAAATCACTCTCTCACCTGGATGGGGTCAGTTGTGCTGTGAGGATTACATTCCTTGACTTCTCTAGTGCCTTTAACACCATCCAGCCCAAGATCTTAAGGCACAAACTAACGGAGATGGGAGTAGACTCTCACATGGTGGATTGGATAGTGGACTACTTGACAGATAGACCTCAGTATGTGCAGTTGGGAGACTGTAGGTCTGACACGGTGGTCAGCAGCACAGGGGCACCACAGGGAACCATACTCTCTCCGGTCCTGTTCACCCTGTACACATCAGACTTCCAATATAACTCAGAGTCCTGCCATGTGCAGAAGTTCGCTGATGACATGGCCATAGTGGGGTGTGTCAGGAATGGACAGGAGGAGGAGTATAGGAAACTGATACAGGACTTTGTGATATGGTGCAACTCAAACTACCTGCGTCTCAATATCACCAAGACCAAGGAGATGGTGGTGGACTTTAGGAGATCTAGGCCTCATATGGAGCCAGTGATCATTAATGGAGAATGTGTGGAGCAGGTTAAGACCTACAAGTATCTGGGAGTACAGTTAGACGAGAAGCTTGACTGGACTGCCAACACAGATGCCTTGTGCAGGAAGGCACAGAGTCGAATGTACTTCCTAAGAAGGTTGGCGTCATTCAATGTCTGTAGTGAGATGCTGAAGATGTTCTATAGGTCAGTTGTGGAGAGCGCCCTCTTCTTTGTGGTGGCGTGTTGGGGAGGAAGCATTAAGAAGAGGGACGCCTCACGTCTTAATAAGCTGGTAAGGAAGGCGGGCTCTGTCGTGGGCAAAGTACTGGAGAGTTTAACATCGGTAGCTGAGCGAAGGGCGCTGAGTAGGCTACGGTCAATTATGGATAACTCTGAACATCCTCTACATAGTACCATCCAGAGACAGAGAAGCAGTTTCAGTGACAGGTTACTATCGATGCAATTCTCCTCAGACAGGATGAAGAGGTCAATACTCCCCAATGCCATCAGGCTTTACAATTCTACCGCCAGGACTTAAGAACTTTTTAAAAGCTATTATTAATGCTTTTTGAGATGGTGATTTAGATGCATATCATATTTTTTTACTGAGTTAAGTATTGTATGTAAGTAGTTTTGCTACAACAAGTGTATGGGACATTGGAAAAAAAGTTGAATTTCCCCATGGGGATGAATAAAGTATCTATCTATCTATCTATCTATCTATCTATCTATCTATCTAGCTTTGATTGTTTTCAGCATAAGGAAAAGAGCAGGGGTGAGCAAAATGGTCGCCTGATCCTGCTCGTGTTCAACACAATCACATCTGAATTTTGACTTCAGCTTGGCTTTTCTGCCCAATGCCTGATTCCACAGGATTCCAAAATTCTGTCACTCAACTTGAAGAAATTTTACAATAAAGCATCCATCTATGATCACCTCAGGTAGAAAATGTTAAAGGTTCATATAATTTTACTCAAGAAGATCTCCTGAACTTTATTTTAAATATCTGACCATTTATCATGAGGTGATGCCCACTCTGTGTAGACTTCACAGCCAAAAGAAACCAACCTGCTCAGCATTCACCTTGTCCACCCCTTTGGAACTGTATTTGTTTCAGTGAAATCATATTTCAGTTGTGTAAATAAAGAGAATCTAAACTCAGTCTATTCAGCAGCTTTATTGTTGTCCAGATTAAAATTTGATTTCGACCAATGTTCTGGGAAATTTGGACTGATCTTTAAACGATTTATGATCATTGAAAGATATTATGAAAATTGTTTTGTGATGGCAGTACAGAGTGAGATATAAAAATTACTATAAGTTTCAATAAATAAATAAATACTTCAAAGGACCCTCGCTCCTCCTCCTGCTGCGACAGTCCCGTGATCTACCGGCTTGATCCTTTATATATTTATCATAACATTTTGGTCATTTAGGCACTGCCTTCATATTGATCATATCCAAATCTTGTCTGTGGTGTTTTTACATTACCCTAGTCTCAATTTTTAGGCACTACAATGTGCCCCCATTTTATTTAGTAGAAGTAATTAATTCAAACGTTTTATGATGAAACACCTTTATGCTTTCAGGTAGAACTATAGGTCCATTCATCACATTGCTTTCATACATTTACTTCAAATTTGGGAAATTTTGTGTAGGTCTGGGCCATGGCGGTGATAGATAGGATATAAAGAGGTATAGTTACATACAAGGTGCAGGACACAGGAAACTGGGTGACAGTTGAGAAAGGGAACTAGGTTAAGGAGCCAGTGCAGAGTACCCGTGTGGCCACCCCCTCAACAACAGGTATATCACTTTGGATACTGTCAGGGGATGGGGTGGGGGGGGGGGGAATGACCGAACAGGGGAAAGTCACAGTGGTCAGGTCTCTGGCACTAAATCTGCCTCTGACTCACAGGAGGCATACTGTGGTGGTAGGGGATTTGTATAGACAGAAATCAAAAGTTTGTATGTGATAGAAATGTTCTCAGGTGCATCTATTTCAATGCAAGGAATGTTGTAGGTAAGGCAGATGAGCTTAGGGTGTGGATTGCCACGTGGGATTATGACATTATTGCTATTAGTGAGACTTGGTTGCAGGAGGGGCAGGACTGGCAGCTTAATGTTCTGGGGTTCCGTTGTTTCAGATGTGATAGAGGGGGGAGGGATGAAAGAGGAAGGAGTGGCATTATTAGTCAAGGAAAATATCACAGCTGTGTGTAGACAGAACAGCCCGGAGGGCTTGTCTACAGAAGCCATATGGGTGGAACTGAGGAACGGGAAAGGTGTGATCAGACTAATAGGGTTGTATTTTAGTCCGCCCAATAGTCAGAGAGAATTGGAGGAGAAAATCTGTAGGGAGATAGCAGACTGATGTAATAAACAGGAAGTTGTAATAGTAGGGGATTTTAACTTTCCACATATTCACTGGGACTCCCACACTGTGAAAGGGCTAGATGGCGTGGAGTTTGTCAAATGTGTTCAGCAAAGTTTTCTAAATCAATGTATAGAGGTACCTATGAGAGAGGAGGCAATACTTGATCTCCTATTAGGGAACCAGACAGGTCAGGTGACGGAAGTATGTGTAGGCAAACATTTTGGGTTCAGTGACTGTAATGTATTTAGTTTCAAGTTAATTATGGATAAGATAGATAGATAGATAGATAGATAGATAGATAGATAGATAGATAGATAGATAGATAGATAGATAGATAGATAGATACTTTATTCATCCCCATGGGGAAATTCAACTTTTTTCCAATGTCCCATACACCTGTTGTAGCAAAACTAATTACATACAATACTTAACTCAGTAAAAAAATATGATATGCATCTAAATCACTATCTCAAAAAGCATTAATAATAGCTTTTAAAAAGTTCTTAAGTCCTGGCGGTAGAATTGTAAAGCCTAATGGCATTGGGGAGTATAGTTCTGGTCCTTGAGTTGAGGTTCTAAATTGGAGAAGGGCTAATTTTGTGGAAATCAGAAAGGATCTAGGAAGAGTGGATTGGGATAAGTTGTTTTTTGGCAAGGATGTGTTCAGTAAGGGGAAGGCCTTCAAAGGTAAAATTTTGAGAATGCAGAATTTGCATGTTCCTGTCAGGATTAAAGGCAAAGTTAACAGGCATGGGGAACCTTGGTTTTCAAGGGATATTGGTGATCTGGTTAAGAAAAAGAGAGAGGTGGATAGCAGGTGTAGGGAACAAGGAGCAAATGAGGTACTTGAAGAGTATAGGAAATGTAAGAAAGTTCTAAAACAAGAAACCAGGAAGGCAAGAAGAAGACATGAGGTTCCTTTGACAGATAATGTGAAGGTAAACCCGAAGGGCTTCTACAAGTATATTAAGGATTATAAAGGACAAAATTGGTCGTCTATGTGTGGAGCCTCACGAGATGGGGGAGATCATAAACAGTTTTTTTGCATCAGTATTTACTCAAGGAACTGGCATTGTGTACATGGTAGGAAGGGGAATAAGCAGTAGTGTCATAGAACATACAGAGATTAAAGAGGAGGTGCTTGCTGCCTTACAGCGAATAAAGGGAAATAAATCCCCTGGGCCTGACATGATATTTCCTTGGACCTTGAGAGAGACTAGTGTAGAAATTCCAGGGGCCCTGGCAGAAATATTTAAAATGTCCTTAGCCACGGGTGCGGTGCTGGAGGAATGGAGGGTAGCTCATGTTGTTCCATTGTTTAAAAAAGGCTCTAAAAGTAATCTAGGTAATTACAGGCCAGTGAGCCTGACATCAGTAGTAGGTAAATTATTGGAAGGTGTTCTGAGAGATCAGATATACAAGTATTTGGACAGCCAAGGGCTGATTAAGAATAGTCAGCATGGCTTTGTGCGTGTAGATCGTGTTTAACGAATCTTGTAGAGTTTTTTGAGGAGGTTACCAAGAAAGTAGATGAAGGAAAGGCTGGGATGTTGTCTACATGGACTTTAGTAAGGCCTTTGACAAGGTCCCACATGGGAGGTTAGTTCAGAAGGTTCAGACACTAGGTATCCATGGAGAGGTTGTAAACTGGATTCAGAACTGGCTGTGTGGGAGAAGACAGAAAGTGGTAATGGATGATTGCTTCTCAGACTGGAGGCCAGCGACAGGTGGTGTGCCTCAGGGATCTGTGTTGTGACCATTGTTGTTTGTTGTCTATATCAATGATCTAGATAATAATGTGGTAAATTGGATCAGCAAGTTTGCTGATGACACTAAGATTGGAGGCGTTGTGGACAGCGAGGAAGGCTTTCACAGCTTGCAGAGAAATCTGGACCAACTGGAAAAATGGGCCAGAAAATGGCAGATGGAATTTAATACAGACAAGTGTGAGGTATTGCATTTTGGAAGGACAAATCAAGGTAGGACAAGCACAGTAAAATGGTAGGGCACTGAGGAGTGCAGAGGAACAAAGGGATCTGGGATTTCAAATACATAATTCCCTGAAAGTGGCGTCACAGGTAGACAGGGTTGTAAGGAAGGCTTTTGGCATCCTGGCATTCATAAATCAAAGTATTGGGTATAGGAGTTGGGATGTTATGGTGAGGTTGTATAAGACATTGGTGAGGTCAAATTTGGAGTATTGTGTACAGTTCTGGTCACCAAACTATGACAGACAGACAGACATACTTTATTGATCCCGAGGGAAACTGGGTTTCGTTACAGCTGCACCAACCAAGAATAGTGTAGAAATGCAGCTATATAAAACCATAAATAATTAAATAATATTAAGTCAATCATGCCAAGTGGAAGTAAGTCCAGGACCAGACTATTGGTTCAGGGTGTCTGACACTCCGAGGGAGGAGTTGTAAAGTTTGATGGCCACAGGCAGGAACGACTTCCTATGACACTCAGTGTTACATCTCGGTGGAATGAGTCTCTGGCTGAATGTACTCCTGTGCCTAACTAGTACATTATGGAGTGGATGGGAGTCATTGTCCAAGATGGCATGTAACTTGGACAGTATCCTCTTTCCAGACACCACCGTCAGAGAGTCCAGTTCTACCCCAACAACATCACTGGCCTTACGAATGAGTTAGTTGATTCTGTTGGTGTCTGCTACCCTCAGCCTGCTGCCCCAGCACACAACAGCAAACATGATAGCACTGGCCACCACAGACTTGTAGAACATCCTCAGCATTGTCCGGCAGATGTTAAAGGACCTCAGTCTCCTCAGGAAATAGAGATGGCTCTGACCCTTCTTGTAGACAGCCTCAGTGTTCTTTGACCAGTCCAGTTTATTGCCAATTCATATCCCCAGGTATCTGTAATCCTCCACCATGTCAACAGTGACCCCTTGGATGGAAACAGGGGTCACCGGTGCCTTAGCCCTCCTCAGGTCCACCACCAGCTCCTTAGTCTTTTTCACATTAAGCTGCAGATGATTCTGCTCGCACCATGTGACAAAGTTTCCCACCGTAGCCCTGTACTCAGCCTCATCTCCCTTGCTGATGCATCCAACTATGGCAGAGTCATCAGAAAACCTCTGAAGATGGCAAAACTCTGTGTAGTAGTTGAAGTCTGAGGTGTAGATGGTGAAGCGAAAGGGAGACAGGACAGTCCCCTGTGGAGCCCCAGTGCTGCTGACCACTGTCTGACACACAGTATAGGAAGGATATTAGTAAGATTGAAAGAGTGCAGAGTAGATTTACTAGGATGTTGCTGGGTCTTCAGGAGTTGAGCTACAGGGAAAGGTTGAACTGGTTAGGACTTTTTTCCTTGGCGTGTAGAAGAATGAGGGGGGATTTGATATAAGTTTACAAAATTATGAGGCGTATCGACAGAGTAAATGAAAGTAGGCTCTCTCCACTTAAATGAAGAGGGATAAATACGAGAGAACATGGCTTTAGGGTGAAAGGGGCAAGGTTTAGGGGGAACTTCTTCACTCAGAGAGTGGTGGGAGTGTGGAACGAGCTGCCATCTGATGTGGTAAATGTGGGCTTACTCTTAAGTTTAAAGAATAAATTGTATAGATACATGGATGGGAGAGGTCTGGAGGGTTATGGACTGGGTGCAGGTCAATGGGACTAGTGGAATAAAGTTTTGGCACAGACTAGAAGGGCAGAATGGCCTGTTTTCTGTGCTGTACTGTTCTATGGTTCTATATAAAGGAAATGTGGACACAATCAACATTAGTAATAAAGTGGCCAGCAAAGCTGTTCCAACAAAACAGGCTTGTTGTTCAATCAACCATTGTGAAAGGAATGGCCCATGTTTTTGGTATGAATTTCACATCATTTGAAGAGGCTCAAAGTAAAATGTGTAGTTGCATTTGCTCCTATAAATTGTATTCCCTGGAGTTCAGGAGAATAAGGGGAGATCTCATAGAAACATGTTGAATGTTAAAAGGCCTGAACAGATTAGATATGGCAAAGTTACGTTCCATGGTAGGGGGTTCTAGGACAAGAGGGCATGACTTCAGGATTGAAGGACGTCCATTTAGAACTGAGATGCAGAGAAGTTTCTTTAGTCCGAGGTTGGTAAATCTGTCAAATTTGTTGCCACGAGCGGCTGTGGAGGCCAAGTCATTGGGCGCATTTAAGGCAAAGATAGTTAGGTTCTTGATTAGCCAGGGCATCAAAGGATATGGGGAGAGGCAGGGGAGTGAGGATGACTGGAAGAATTGGATCAGCCCATGACTGAATGGCGGAGAAGACTCGATGGGCCGAAAGGCCTACTTCTGCTCCTATATCTGATGTTCTTATGGTCTTAAATTTTGTAATTCAGGGATGAAGGTCCATCTTTGCCATACGCAGTCTGATTTCAGCTGAGATAATTGCTTGCAGTTCAGCCTATCATTTCAAGCCATATTTGGATGAAATAAATTAGATTCATTTCTCCATTTCTCCTTGCTACTCAACTTCCAAAATGGATGTGGAGAGGTCAGTGTGCACATCTAAGGAAGTGCAGACGGAATTGATTATGGACAGTCAATCAAATGTAATGAAAACATCAATATATAACATTCTTTCAGAGCTCTAGAACCACGTTCACTCAACAGCAGGATATCCTCCTGCTGAAATTTTAATGAACAGGATAATCAAAACAACATTGAATCTTGTTACTCTAATTTAGAGCAGAACCGGAGACCAGGAAATGGAAAAAGTAAATTAAGTTGCAAAGAAAATCTGTACTAGAACTCACATACATAAAGACATGTGAAACAGGAGGAGAACTAGAACAAAGAGCCCCTTAATTCTGCTCTGCCATTACTTTCTAGTTTAAATGTGTACTACCATAAATATATTCAATAATTCAGTCTCTTAGAAAACATGAATTTCAGGACGTTGAGCATAGAGTGTCCCTCTCATCTACATCTTAAAGGCGAGAACCATTGTCTTAAAACTATGCCTCTGGTTCCAAGTTCTCAGCACAAATCTGTCAATTCCACTCAAGATCACTTTTCATTCTTTAAAATTCTGTTGAGTATAAGCATATAAGATATTGCGGCCATTACAGAGACGGCTGAGATAGGGACAGGAATGGGTGCTCAAAGTTCCAGTTTTTCAACATTTCAGAAATGATAGAGGGAGCTAAAAGTGTGTGTGTAAGGGTGGTGGGGGGGGGTGGATTTCAATACTAATCAGGGACAATATCTTAGCTCCACTTAGAGAGACATGATGGAGGGCTCATCTATTGAGTTTAGATGAATAGAAATCAAAAATATGTAAGGGTTCAGTCATTCTGATGGAATTGTACTACAGAACCCCCACCCCCACCCCAATAACCACCAGGATATTAAGGGACAGATAAGCAGGCAGATTAAGGAAAAGTGTGAAAAAATAAGGTTGTTATTGTCATGTACCATTTAGCTAGGTCTTCTAATTAGAAGAGACAAAAAAAAACAACCAACTTGGAGTGGATCAAATTATATGTATGTTTATTACTTGCAAGGGATGACTACCTCTGTACATAAAGCTATCAGTAAATAGCTTCAATCTTACAGCTCAAAACAGATCACTTTTATAAATTTACAGTGTCTAGTAATTCATCAATGTCATGTCTTTGAGGTCATTCCATCCCTTTATTGCATTCCTGTCTTACCTTGCATCCATCTTGAATGAGTTACATTTGTATTTGAGGCTTCTACCCCGGCATCTGTGTCCTGTTTTTCTCAGCTTTCAATCATATAATAATAAAACATCCCCTGCTATAAATCACATACCTTTTTATGCTTCACATCAAATCATATCAGCAAACCAGCAAAGCACTCTTGAATCACACAGGTTCCATTTTGTCACATTACATTTTCAAAAGTTATAAATTCATATAGACTTCAGGGCTAGAGATTTATTTCTACATTCTCTCCTTTCTGTCATTTCATGACAACACCATAATCTTAAAAAAACACAACTGTTAAGGAAAGAATACAGTAATCAAAGTGATTTCAGACATTCATGTAGTGATATAGTCTCAGAGCTTTTGTCAAACAAAATCCTCTTTTCCTAGTCTGCACCAACAGGTACCCATTTTCAATATAATTTACTTCTTCATCCTACTACACTACACAAAAATAGCAAAAGAATAACAGCTATATCTATGATACCAATGGCTATTCTGTAATGTAGAATATTCGCCCACCATCCTCTCAGCATCCCAGATGGCCACCATCCTCTTAGAGTGTTATAATTGTGTAACTGATCTCCCACTTTCTTAATCTTTTCAGTGGCTTCTTGGGTATGATCCTCCAAATGAGTTGTGCCTTCTGATTCATCTGGTATGTAAGTGCCACATTCTTGTCCAATCAGGGCACACGTGCCTCCTTTCTTAGATAAAACGAAGTCCAAAGCCATTCGGTTTGCAATGTCACTGTACAGACCGCAATCAATTCTGCTGACGATTTAGATATTGCATATTGGGTTTGATCAAGAGCATATGAGGTTTCATTTGCTAACTTTTCCAATGCTGATACCATGTTTAATCAGTCCCATGTCATTTTACCAGTTCTGTAGGTGTGGAATGCTATCATCCAGAATCTTTCAGCTTCTGTAATACCTTGTTTCTTCTTTCTCATCCAATATTCCTCATGTTTCAAATCATACACATGATGCATGATGTACGTATCCTAAGTATCAACATCCCAATCATTTAACTGGGAGTTAACTGGAAGGTTGAACAAGTTAGGTCTTTATTCTTTGGAGCGTAGAAGGTTGAGGGGGAGCTTGATAGAGGTACTTAAAATTATAAGGGGGATAGATAGAGTTGACGTGGATAGGCTTTTTCCATTGAGAGTAGGGGAGATTCAAACAAGAGGACATGTTGAGAATTAAGGGGCAAAAGTTTAGGGGTAACACGAGGGGGAACTTCTTTACTCAGAGAGTGGTAGCTGTGTGGAACGAGCTTCCAGTAGAAGTGGTAGAGGCAGGTTTGATATTGTCATTTAAAAAAAAAATTGGAAAGGTATATGGACAGGAAAGGAATGGAGGGTTATGGGCTGAGTGCAGGTCGGTGGGACTAGGTGAGAATAAGCATTCGGCATGGACCAGAAGGGCTGAGATGGCCTGTTTCTGTGCTGTAGTTGTTATATGGAACCAAGAGCATGCCTGGTCACCACAGATCCCATAGTGCCCATCTGATATATTGTGGACCTAAGCATTTCCCTGCATTTGATCTTGATTGGTCTTACATTTACTCTTTCCCATCCTTGGGACACACCCATTTCTACATTTGCCAGGACAGTCATCCAGCAGTTGGAGACATTAGTCCTGTTTGTATCTTTGTAAGTCATTTATAAGAAAGCATTCAAGGCAGGTACACCTGTCAGAGAAAGGACAAGGGCTAATCCAACTGCTATCACTGGGACTCTCGGTGGTTTTATTTTTCTGCTCCATTAGGCACCCTCTTACACTGAGAGGTGTGAATCCATGATGGCTTTTCTCCAACCTTGATGGCTTATATGATTGACAGCAATAATAATACCTGAAATAGTCCTTCAAATTGAGGTTCCAAACAGTTCCTTCTTTTAAATGTCTGTACTAACACATAATCTCCAGGCTTGATGTCATGGCACTTAGTGTTTGCTGCAGGTTGCTGGGCTTTCTTTACCTGTTGATGATATTTCTAGTGCTTTTTGTTAGGGCAATACAATAGTTCACCTTACCCCCATCCAGGTTATGTATGTCCTTCTGTTTAACTCCCAGTGGCACATCAAATAGCAAGCACAAAGGCCATCCTATTAAGATTTCAAGTCAGGACAGGCCAGTGATTCTATTAGCAGTGGCTCAAATAGTCATCAGAACCAAAAGCAGCACCTGTTTCCACTTTAGACCAGTTTTCTCACATATTTTGCTAAGTTATTTCTTAATTGTCGTGTTTATCCTTCCCACTAGTCCTGCAGACTGAGAATGGTAGCTTCTTCCACCTTCTACGGACTCTACCCCAGGTTTTCCAGTATTCTTCTTCAAAGCTTTCAAAGGTACATTTAATGTCAGAAATGTATACAATGTACATCCTGGAATACTTTTTTTCACAATCATCCATGAAAACAGAGGAGTGCCCCAAAGAATGAATGACAGTTAAATGATAGAACCCCAAATTCCCCTCAGCTCCTCCCCCCATGTGTAAGCAGCAGCAAAACAAATATCCCTCCCTCTGCCACCAGCAAAAAAAGTGCATCAGCACCCACCACTGAGCACTCAAGCGTGCAGCAAAGCAACAGCAAAGACACAGACTTGCAGTACCCCAAAGACAACTCATTCACCCAGTATTCGACATACCACAGGTTCTCTCTCTCCCTAATAAGGGAGAAAGAGATGTCTCCATTTCACAGTAAGAGGGGAGACATAACAAACAACTTGCTGATTTACAGTGTTAAAAGTCCATTACATCGCTTTTCCGAGCTCTGTGCCCAAAGAACATGGATCTCTGGGCACACAGCTAGCAGCCAGCTTGCTGCTTTCGATCTTCCACCTCTCACGACACACCGATTTCCTGACAGGATACTCACTTTCAGTCAGGCCGTCTCCAGAGCTACAAGATCCCAGAACTCCGAGGGTGAGCTAATCTCTTAGGCCGATCCTTGGCACATTGAATAACGGCCAGTCATGAAACCCTGATAGCGGGACCCATTCCCACAAAGAACCAAAGTCAGCGTGTAACTCCAGGTTAGGGTATTCAAAAGAACCCTGAAAGGGAAAAATAGAGATATTAAAGATGGAAGTAGAGCTGTTTCCGAAGATGCAAGCAAAGGAGTATTGTCTCCTCCTAAGCTCCTCCTTCTTGACATGTTCTAAAGTTCTTTGACCATTGATTTCAGACTTTTTATCTCCTTTCTTTTGATAACCACCACGGTAAGGTGGGGTGCTCAGTGGTCTTGATCCTGGACCATCCATTAGTCGTCGGGTGGTAGCAATGTTTCTGACACTACTCCTGAATCCGCATCATAAATCTTGGAGGTACTTACTTCCTTTCCTACAAAGGGGCTCAGTTTCCTCCCTATTTGCTGGTTGCTCTTGTCTGAGTTGGAACATGCTGTACAGTGCAAGTTATAGTGCCATATATTTTAACAGATATCAGAAAAATATTGCAGTAACTCCCCTGCAATTGCAGATGCTGCTTTGTAAAAGTATTGTAAACTATGGGATAAATGAGTAGCTGTTATTTGCCACTTAGGCAGCAGAGGCTTTCTTGATGAAAACTAATAATATAGCCACAATGGCCCTCTGGCATTCATACATTTAGCCCCTCTGATGTGCATTTTGCACAGCAAATCTCAATGGGAAATTATGGCAGCATTGGGCAAGAAATAGGGGAGTTAATTGGGAACAGGTGTTTTTGAGTAAGTCCACATCCAACGTGTGGAGGGTGTCTAAAGTCAAATTACACAGAGTACAGGACAGGTATGTTCCAGTCAGTAGGAAGGACAGGGATGACAAGGTAAGGGAAACTTGGATGATGAGGGAAGTGATGAATTTAGTCAAGAAGGAAAAGGAAATGTATGTAAAGCTTAGGAGGCTAGAATCAAACAGAGTACCGTAGATTCCGGATTTTAAGCCGCTACTTTTTTCCCACATTTTGAACAGCTTTGAACTTTGCGGCCTTTAATCCGGAGCGGCTAATACATGATTTTTTTCATGCCGCCTCGTAAACATTTTGCCTCATAACAGTAGACCAATAAAATTGATGAGTAGTTCACAGAGGTCCAATGAAATTGTACGATAAATCAAGCGCACTTTCACAATTAAATTATTGTAAATCAGTCATTTGTACTCACCCTCATCAACATGGAAAACACTCGAAGCATTGTGCTGCCTTATGGCAGTTATTTAGTTTATAATATTTTCGCTTAGTAATTCATTTTCTAGTTAAAGTTAGAAGAGTTTTAACTATATTTGTTTTCTGTACTACATTGCGGGATGCTATGACGTCACACCCGGTTTCGCGGTGTCTTGTGGGAAAACGCCGTTTGCGAATAAACGGAAAGGTGGGGGTCGAGCGGCGGAGCGAAACGCTGCTTTTAAGTTAAAGGCAATCAATAACTTTTCCTGGTAGGCTGCAGTATATATATTTTTTACCAGTCGTTAGGAGATATTGGAATGTTGTTCAGTAAAGAAGTATACGCAACGTATATTTAAAAGTAGCCGCGTTACGGGCACGGTTCGAAAAAAAGCATTTGCAATATGTATTTGTTTTTGTTACCATATGGATTTAATTAAAAGTTAAAAAAATCCTCACGTGTAATATCTTTCTGTGTAAATATCTCATATTACAACGTGGGACACCTGCGGCCGAAAATCCGGTGCGGCCTAAAATCCGGTGCGGCCTTTACAATTAAAAAATTGATTTTATTTCTAAAATTAGAGCCAGCGGCTTTTAATCAGGTGCGCTCTGTAGTCCGGAATCTACGGTAATTAAGAATTACAATGAAGCTAGAAAAGAAATCAAAAGGAAATTAGAAAAGCCAGGAGGGGCCATGAAAAGTAGGATTAACGAGAATCCCAAGGCATTCTATACATACAAGAGAATGACTAGGGAGAGGGTGGGACCACTCAAGGATAAAGGGGAGAACATTTGCCTAGATGTGAAGGATGTGGGTGATATTCTTAATGAGTACTTTAAATTAATATTTACCAAAGAGCAGAATGTGGAGGACAGGGAGATCTGAGCCAAGAGTATTATTACTAGAGGGCATTTTGAAGTAGAGGAGGAAGTAGTGTTGTGTCTCTTAAAGAACATTAAGGTGGATAAGTCTCCAGGACCTGATGGGATATACCCCAGGTTATTGAGAGAGGCAAGTGAAGAGACCAATATCTGTGTCCTCTATAGCCATACGCAAAGTCCCAGAGGACTGGCAAGTAGCTAATTTTGTTCCATTGTTCAAGAAGGGATCTAGGGATAATCCTGGAAACTAAAGACAAGTGTGTCTTGTGTCAGTGGTAGGGAAGTTACTGAAGAGAATTCTTAAGGATAGATTGATGATCATTGGGAAAAGCATGGCCTAATTAGGGAGAGCCAGCATAGCATTGTGTGGGCCAAGCTGTGCCTTGCTAACTTGATTGAGTTTTTTGATGAGGTGACAAGGGTGATTGATGAAGGTAATGCTGTGGATGTTGTCTACATAGAGTTTAGTAAGGGGTTTCACAAGGTTCCTCATAGGAGGCTCATCCAGAAGATTAAGATGTCTAGGGTCACTGGTGAATTGGCCATTTGAATTCAGAAATGGCTTGTCCATAGAAGAAAAAGGCAAGTGGTTGAAGGGACTTGTGCTATCTGAGATCTGTGATTAGTGGTGTTCTGCAGGGATATGTACTGCTGTCTGTGATGTATACAGTGGGTACAATAGTTGCCTAGTGGTTAGCACAATGTTATAACAGCTTGGGGCATCAGAGTTCAGAGTTCAATTGCAGTGTCCTCTGTAAGAAAGTTTGATTGTGCTTACCATGTGTGTGTGGGTTTCCTCCGGGTGCTGTGCTTTCCTCACACAATCCAAAGATGTGCCAGTTTGTATTTAATTGGTCATTATAAATTGTGCAGTGATGAGGCTAGGGTTGAACAGGTGTGTTGCTGGGTTGGAAGGGCCTGTTCTGCACCTAGTTCCCAAATAAATAAATATATAAATGACCTGAATAAAAATGGAGATGGATAGGTTAGTAAGTTTGCAGATGATATGGAGATTGGTGGTGTTTATAAATAGCATAAATGACTGCCGAACAATACAACAGGATCGGCAGTTGAAATGGGCAGGGAAATGGCAGATGGAGTTTAACCCTGCCAAGTGTGAAGTGTTGCAACCATTAACAGTGTTGATGAGCAGAGAGGTCTTGGGGTCCAAGTTCATAGCTCTTTGAAAGTTGCTACACTGGTTGATAGGATGGTTAAGAAGGAATATGGCTTCCTTTTATTAGTCAAGACACTGAGTTTGAAGATCAGGAAGTTATGTTGCAGCTTTATAAAACTCTGGTTAGGTCACTTCTGGATTAGTCCATGCAGTTCTGGTTGCTCCATTATAGGAAGGACTTCAAGGCTTTGAAGAGGGTGCAGAAGAGGTTTACCAGGATGTTGCCTGGATTAGAAGGCATGTGCTATGAAAAGTTGGAGAAACTTGGGTTGTTTTCTGTGGAGTGGCAGAGGCTGAGAGGAGATCTGCTGGAGGTTTATAAGATTATGAGTGGCATGGACAGAGTGGACAGGAAAATCTTTTTGCTAGGGTTGAAATGTCTGACACCAAAGGGCATGCATTTAAGGGGAGGGGGATAATTTGAAAGGAGATGGGGAAGTTTTTTAATTACACAGAATTGTGGGTGCTTGGAATGCACTATCTGGGGTGATAGCAGAGGCAGATACGTTAGGGACTTTTACCAGGCATTTAGACAGCACATGAATGTGAGGAAAATTGAAAGATATGGACATTGTATAGGCATAAGGGATTAGTTTAGTTGGCCATTTGATTATTAATTTATTTGGTTCCTCACAACATTGTGGGCCAAAGCCCCTGTACCTATACTGCACTGTTCTATGTTCTATGTTCTAACACTAAGGCTATAAGACCCTAAGATATAGAAGCAGAATTAGGCCAGTTGGCCCATTGACTCTGCTTTGCTATTCAATCATGGCTGATTATTTTTCAACCCCTTTGTTCCACCTTCTACCCATAAACCTTAACCCCTCTTACCTATCAGGAACCTATCAATTCCTGCCTGAAGTACAACAAAGACTCCTCCCCCCCCCCCCCCCCCACAAATCTCTGTGGCAATGAATTCTACACATTCACTACCTCGAATATTATTCAAGTTGTCCTGAGGAATCAACAAAATGAAACTACTCTGTAAGTATATCCTTTGTCAAATAAGGACAGTAAAATGGTATGCTGGACTCCAAATGCAGATCTCCTGCTTTCCCATAAAACTAAAGCAAAACTTCCTAGTTTTATAATCCAAATCTTTTGCAATAAAACCTGTATGCGATGTTGTTGTGCTTCATTAACCAGAATCCTCAGATCTTTTTGTACTGAAACATTTTGTAGTCTCACTCCATTTAAATCGTAATTTGCTTCATCATCCTTCAGAAATATGAGTTTCTCATCTTGGTACTCCATCTGCCAATTGCTTACCTATTCATTTAACCCGGTTCTTTCCATCCTTTGCACAAATTGCAAGCTACTTACTTTTGTATCATCAACAAATCTGGCTGTGGATGAGTTTCTTGAACCAAGTCACTAATATACACCCAGTAGCTACTTTATTAGGTACATCAGTACACCTGCTCATTAATACAAATATCTAATCATGTGACAGCAACTCAATGCATAAAACTATGCAGACATGGTTTAAAGAGATTCACTTGTTATTCAGACCAAACATTAGAATGGGGAAGAAATGTGATCTAAGTGACTTTGACCATGGAATGATTGTTGGTACCAGATGGAGTGGTTTGAATATCTCCAGAATTGCTGATCACCTGGGATTTTCATGCAAAACGATCTCTAGTGTTTACAGAGAATGGTGTGAAAAACAAAATTCATCCACAGGGGTGGCAGTTCTGTCGGCAAAAATACCTTGCTAATGAGAGAGGTCAAGGGAGAATGGCCGGACTGGTTCAAGCTAACAGGAAGGCGACAGTAACACAATAAAACGTGTTATAACATTGGTGTGCAGAAGAGCATCTCTAAACACTCAACGGCAGAAGATCACAGGTATACACTTTATTAGGTACAGGAGGTAGCTAATAAAGTGGACACTGAGTGTAAATTGCAAATAGTTGAGGCCACAGGACTGACCCCTATCACAATCCATGAATTACTGATTGTCAATCTGAACATGATCTGTTTAACCTGAGTCTCTGTTCTCTGTTAGTTACCCAATACCCTATCCGTGCCAAATGTTAGCTGTACTGCCTGTATCTTATGCAAAAGCCTTACACAAGTTCTGATGAAGGGTATCAGTCTAAAAGGTCAACTGATACCCCCCCCCCCCCATAGATGCTGCCTAACCTATGGAATTCCTCCAGCAATTCGTGTCTTGTTTTGGATTTCCAGCATCTGCCAAATGTCTTGTGTTTATACCTTATAAAAATGCTGTGTTGAAATCCAAATGCATCATGTCTACTGGTTCTCCTTAATGAATCTTAGTTGTTAAATACTCAAAACCTTCCTTTCATAAAATATACAGGGACCTCCAGGCACATCAAGAGTACAGTGATTAGACAGTTGAGAAATTAGGACATTTATCAAATGAAAATTAACAACAGTTTCTGCAAGGTCAGCATTGACTAATTACCCTGAAAGCATGGGATCTAAGATGCTTAGGTGCAAATCTACAATTAGTCAAGAAGACTTGACTTTTGATATTGCAGGTGAAAACTAAGGTAAGTTGGGCGATACTCCAACAACATCTTGGGAACCCATGAAATCAACAACATTGTCACTGTCAGCAAAGCAATATTCACCATTGCACAGGCAAACAGTGTCTATTTATTGTCTGATAGTCCCTGATGTCCCTAATGTGCACCAGAGGCACCAGTAAGTATATAACTGGGTTGTCCAGATGGCTGCATGCTTACGGGCATGAAGTACACTGCTATCTACTTACCTGGTATGATAAATGAAATGGTTATACAAAAAATGGTTTGATAAAAAGTTTGGAATTTCAAGAGATTGAAATATATTTCAGTTAAATACTTCACAGCCAAAAACTGATTAATTATGAATGAATTAGCATTTAAATTTCCAATTTAAAATTAGTAAGGTGCAAAAAAATTCACTCTGTACTAATTAATGTTAACATGACACATATTTCTGTCTACTCATAGCAATTGCAGACTTCTACTAAGCTACATCATTACATTATCCAGAAATGTATACCTTAAATTTGAATCAAAGGTACTTATCTTCAACTGTCTGCACTGCTTTCTTGTGTTCTTCATACAATTGTTCTTCAAACTTCATGACAGCAGGCGTGGGAATTCAAACTTTGCACACATGATTGTCAGTGACATCACTGCAGATGTCCCTGTACTCATGCAAACAGCTAGAGTTCTGTCAAATGTAAAAGAGATCATTAAGAAACATGAAAGAAGATGCAAATAATTGAAAATGCAGAGGAGATAATAGAATCAATGGGAATGTTGCAATTATTCAGCAGCACAATAACAAATAATTATATTTGTGGGATGTCAGCTGATTCATTAATTGCTTTTAAAAGATGCTACTCATAACAACCATTTAATTTACTTAAAAGTTGCAGAATTGTGAATACTGCTGTCAAACATTCTTATTATTGGAAGATTTAGTCTGAAGACAGTCTTATACAGTAGGTAAACATAGAAACATAGAAAATAGGTGCAGGAGTAGGCCATTTGGCCCTTCGAGCCTGCACCGCCATTCAGTATGATCATGGCTGATCATCCAACTCAGAACCCTGTACCTGCTTTCTCTCCATACCCCCTGATCCCTTTAGCCACAAGGGCCATATCTAACTTCCTCTTAAATATAGCTAATGAACCGGCCTCAACTGTTTCCTGTGGCAGAGAATTCCACAGATTCACCACTCTCTGTGTGAAGAAGTTTTTCCTCATCTTGGTCCTAAAAGGCTTCCCCTTTATCCTTAAACTGTGACCCCTTGTTCTGGACTTCCCCAACATCAGAAACAATCTTCCTGCATCTAGCCTGTCCAATCCCTTTAGAATTTTATACATTTCAATAAGATCCCCCCTCAATCTTCTAAATTCCAGTGAGTATAAGCCTAGTCGATCCAGTCTTTCTTCATATGAAAGTCCTGCCATCCCAGGAATCAATCTGGTGAACCTTCTCTGTACTCCCTCTATGGCAAGAATGTCTTTCCTCAGATTAGGGTACCAAAACTGCACACAATATTCTAGGTGCGGTCTCACCAAGGCCTTGTACAACTGCAGTAGAACCTCCCTGCTCCTGTACTCAAATCCTTTTGCTATGAATGCCAACATACCATTTGCCTTTTTCACCGCCTGCTATACCTGCATGCCCACCTTCAATGACTGGTGTACAATGACACCCAGGTCTTGTTGCATCTCCCCTTTTCCTAATCGGCCACCGTTCAGATAATAATCTGTTTTCCTGTTCTTGCAACCAAAGTGGATAACCTCACATTTATCCACATTAAATTGCATCTGCCATGAATTTGCCCATTCACCTAACCTATCCAAGTCACCCTGCATCCTCTTAGCATCCTCCTCACAGCTAACACCGCTGCCCAGCTTCATGTCATCCACAAACTTGGAGATGCTGCATTTAATTCCCTCGTCAAAATCATTAATATATATTGTAAACAACTGGGGTCCCAGCACTGAGCCTTGCGGTACCCCACTAGTCACTGCCTGCCATTCTGAAAAGGTCCCGTTTACTCCCACTCTTTGCTTCCTGTCTGCCAACCAATTTTCTATCCACATCAATACCATACCCCCAATACTGTGTGCTTTAAGTTTGCACACTAATCTCCTGTGTGGGACCTTGTCAAAAGCCTTTTGAAAATCTAAATATACCACATCTACTGGCTCTCCCCTATCCACTCTACTAGTTACATCTTCAAAAAATTCTATAAGATTCGTCAGACATGATTTTCCTTTCACAAATCCATGCTGACTTTGTCCGATGATCTCACCTCTTTCCAAATGTGCTGTTATCACATCTTTGATAACTGACTCTAGCATTTTCCCCACCACTGATGTCAGACTAACCGGTCTATAATTCCCCGGTTTCTCTCTCCCTCATTTTTTAAAAAGTGGGGTTACATTAGCCACCCTCCAATCCTCAGGAACTAATCCAGAATCTAAGGAGTTTTGAAAAATTATCACTAATGCATCCACTATTTCTTGGGTTACTTCCTTAAGCACTCTGGGATGCAGACCATCTGGCCCTGGGGATTTATCTGCCTTTAATCCCTTCAATTTACCTAACACCACTTCCCTACTAACATGTATTTCCCTCAGTTCCTCCATCTCACTAGACCCTCGGTCCCTTACTATTTCCGGAAGATTATTTATGTCCTCCATAGTGAAGACAGAACCAAAGTAGTTATTAAGGTAGATTGGTGTAACATCTTGAGGGCATGTTCGACTATCCATCAAGGGAACAGCTTTGTAATTAATATCAATTCACATCTATCACCCTGTCTGGCACCAACAATCATTCCATGGTCAAAATCACTTCAATCACATTTCTCCCCTCATTTTGATGTTTGGTCTGAACAACTAAACTTCTTGGCCATCTCTGTATGTTTCTTTGCATTGAGTTGTTGCCACATAATTGACTGTTTAGATATTTACATTGATAAGCAGGTAAACAGCTCTACCTAATTTAGTAGCCACGGAATGTATACTGTATCATGCTAAATGCCGCTAAATAAAATCTTGCCAGTTTGTTTCATATATTTTCAATTTTTTGAAGGTCAAATCCCATCTTAATGTAAATATTTAATCTTTTTATTCAGTTTCTGAAACAAGGAGACTTCATAGTTTTTAGCAGTTTTGTTCTGAGATTGAAGATAATAGCCCAAAATGTATGTTACTGGCTTGGTTGCTTGTTAAACACATCACCCAATGAAAAAGGATCTTGAAGCTTCCTTGGCATATATGACAAATAAACTCTTCTCTGGCTTCCTGCCAGGTAACAGTGTCAATTTTAACCGACGTTTTGATGACAAACCCTGACAAGTTCATCAGGGATAATGCCTCTGCATATCTAGTCTGGTGGTATTTATATTCCTGTCGTCCATCCCTCCTGATTGGTCAGTCCTCATGCAATCAGATTTCCGCTTTCCCACCTTGTTTACAATTGAATTCCAGTTCTTACTTAGAGTGAGACCATTGTGTTTGTTAAAATTCTTTTCTTTTAGTTGTATTTCAATGTCTTCCTTCACCATCAGCATGGCACAGTAGTTTTGTGCCATCAATGTCAATCCTATGGCCATGGTGAATGCAATGTTCTGCTGCTACTGATTTCTCCAGGTAACCACCTCCTGTGCTTTTTGATGCGGGTTTCCAACCATGCATCCTGTCAGAATGTGTTATTGAAATGTCAGTTAAAATCAATACCTGTACCTGGCTGGAAACCCAAGAACAGTTTATGTATCACCCAATATACATATCCTTTTATATCACGCAGAGAAAAGGCTATTGTAGGTCTGTGTTACTTCTTGAGCTAATTTCTGTCCAACCCATCATAACTCCTTAGTAGGGATAAGCTAAATTTTTGCTTATCCTTCCAAGAAATGACCAACTTTTTTATTATTTTGACTGGGTTGTGCAATCAGCTGAGGCCACTTGTATCCATAAAAGATAAATTATTAACAAATGGAAATATGTTGAAAATCCAATTTATGATATACATGTAAATTTTATTCACCCGAATTTATTCTTTGAAATGGAATAGAGTGAAAATATCAGTGCATTTGTTGTTTATAGTCGCTTTAAATTGTAACATCACACTTTGCTATGAAATTTAACAAGCCTGTTTCTCTGCACAAATGCATTGTTTATTTGGCAGAGGAATGACATGTGAGATATGAATTTTGAATTAGTTCTTTTCATTGTCAATTCACAAATGCTTGCATCTATGATTTTAAGACATATATAGATGGTGGCACCTTCACTCATATCCAAAATTATAAGTTGAGACACACAAACAAAGCATGAGTATGGATGGGAGATGTGCATAAAATCCACCCCACACTGCCTTTTAATTTTAAATCAATTAAAACTAGGAAGCAGACATTCAGAACCAGAAGAAAGGCTCTCAATAAAATACTTTCACCCTCTAATTTATGCTATCCTTAACACTAGGAAGCAGGATTTCCCAGGATTTGGGAAAAATAGCAGTTGCAGAGATATAATGGGGATTATTGGGATTGTATAGGTAAGTTCTTTTCCATCATTCATGCGTTCGGAAGTACTACTGCATTCAGATCCCAGCCCTCTAAAATGTTTCCCTCCCCTATATCAGCTAAACTGGGGCACTTTTGTGATTTCAATAACCTCCCTTGTTTGAAATTCCCTTTACCTAATATCCCTTCAGCCAAGTAGATAAACTAAACCTGCAGGCATTCTTAGATACCTAATTAATTTCACTGCATTGAACTGAAATTCCATTCGTCATCCATTGATCTGAAACACCAACTTGATACTCTTCAAGGACAAACTTTCTTCCACATTGTCAACTATCCCCCTTCTGCCACATCCCTGATGTCTTCAACATAACTTTAATATCTCTCTAATATCTACATCACCCCTAATATCTGATTAGATATTTGCATTTTCCAACAGATGTGAGGTATACTTAATAAAGTGGCCACAGTGTGCACATCCAAGGAGAATAAACTAAATAAAAAGAATACTCCGTTCTAAATCTGATGAGCAGCAGCTGTGATTCCATGGAAATTATAATTTGCATCATCTTCAGTGATAACTGTGGTGAACTAGATATACCTGTCTGACTGCTCCTGTGGCTCCTCCCAAGACCCTGCTGACTACCCCTGTGGCTCCTCCCACAGACCCCTGTATAAAGGCGACTGTGGCCTGCTGCTCTCCCTCATTTTCCCCAGGATGTAGTGTTGTCCTTCAGTCAATAAAAGCCGATAATCTCACTTCCTAAGTCTCGGCGTGAGTTATTGATGGTGCATCAATAACATTTTCACTCTACAGCACTTCTACTCATTCTCACTGCTCCTTCAAGTATCCTGCCTCCCGAAACAAGCACACACAAACACACGTGTATGCAAGACACTTTAAGCCTTATTGCTATTGTTGGAAAAATCAGTATGGAATTCTTCCTTATTCATACAGATAGTATAGGCTCAGTGGCCACTTTATTTGGTACCTCCTGATTATATGTTATGGTCTTCTGCTGCTGTAGCCCATCCGCATCAAGCTTTGTGTGTTTGCATTTAGAGATGGTCTACTTCACACCACTGTTGTAACATGGGGTTATTTGAGTTACTGTCATCTTCCTGTCAGCTTGAACCAATTTAGCCATTCTCCTCTGACCGCTGTCATTCACAAACCATTTTCACTCACAGAACTGTGGCTCACTCACTGGATTTTTTTTGGCTTTTGCATCATTCTATGTAACCTCTAGGACTGTTGTGTGAGAAAACCGTGGCCAATCATAGATAGGGATCCATTAGCAAGTGAAAAATAAAAAATAAGGCAGGAGCAAGTGGAGTAGCCATGGTTGGGGTGGACAGATTTAGAGTGGGGATTTTAAAGCTTCAGTAAGGAGAGGCTTGATTGAGAGAAGTTGAAAACCCGCAGGTAGATTTTTTTTCAATTTGTTGTTTCCTTCCTGATAATTACACAGATAGAGCAACAGGGATGCCAGGCAGAACAGTTGAAAGCTCCTCTTGCGGGATGTCGAAAGGCAGAAAGACCTCAGACATGAGAAATTTTGCAGAAGCAAGAAATCCAAAGCAACACACACACAAAATTCTGGAGGAACTCAGCAGGCCAGGCAGCATCAATGGAAAAGTGTAAATAGTTGACTTATCAGGCTGGGACCCATCATCTGGACTGGAAAGGAAGGGGGACAAAGTCAGAATAAGGTGTGTGAGGGGAGGAAGAGGTAAAAGGTGACAGATTAGAAGTGAAACTGGGAGAAGGGAAGGGGGTGAAGTAAAGAGCTGGGAAATTAATTGGTGAAAGATAAATGGCTGGAGAAGGTGGGGACTAATAGGTGGGGACTGAAGAGCATGGAAGAAAGGGAAGGAGGGAGGAGCACCAAAGGGAGGTGATGGACAGGTAAGAAGAGAAAGTGTGAGATGGAAAGAAGAAAGGGGAATAATGAAGGAGAGGAGGGAGGTGCAATTACTGGAAATTTGTGAAATTGATGTTCATGCTAACAGGTTGAAGGCTACCCAGATGGAATATAAGGTGCTGCTCCTCCAACCTGAGTATGACCTCATTGTGGCAGTAGAGGAGGCCATGGGCTAAATGAGATTGGGAAGTAGAATGGAAATGGGTGGCTACTGAGATATCTTGCTTTTTGTTGTGGACGGAGCAAAGATGAGACGGTCTCCCAATCTACAACGTTTGTAATTCAGTTCTCACTAACATAAATTAGGCCACACTGGGAACTCTGGATACAGTAGATGACCTCCACAGACTCGCAGCTGAAAAGTCACCTCACCTGGAAGGAATGTTTGAGGCCCTGAATGGTAGTGCAGGAGAAGGTGTAGGGTCAAGTGTGGCACTTGTTCCATTTGCAAGGATAAGTGCCAGGAAGAAGATCAGCAAGGAGGGATGAGTGGACAAGGGAGTCGTGTAGGGAGTGATCGCTGTGGAAACTGGAAAGTAGGAGGGAGGGGAAGATGTGCTTGGTGGTGGGAATACATTGGAGATGGTGGAAGGTATGAAGAATTATGTGCTGGATGCAGAGGCTTGTGGGGTGGTAGGTAAGGACAAGAAGAACCCTATCCCTGGTGTGCAGGCGGAAGGATGGGTGGGTGAGGGCAGATGTGTGCGAAAAGGAAGAGATGTGGGTGAGGGCAGTGTTGATGGTGGGGCTCTCAGGATGAGGCTTTTCATTCCGGAACAACTGAGATATCCTCCTTCAAAGTAAGGGGCTTCCCTTTCTCCACCATCAACATTGTCCTGCTCCTCCTTACTTTCCAGTCCTGCTGAAGTTCTTGGCCTGAAACATCGACTATTCACATTTTTCTGTAGATGCTGCCTGGTCTGCTGAGTTCAGCCCGAAAGACGTTCAGAGTCCCTGATGACTTCGCCTGTGAGAAGGACATCCAGGTGCAGCTTCTAACACTCCACGTTAAGAGTCGTATTGTATGAACTCTAATGAACTCTGGATTATTAACGCCGAGTCCCTTCATCAGAACTGTAAAGGAGAAGAAGGCTGAGTTGATGGTGAAGGAAGGGAAGCTACTTTCTTTGAAGAAGGAGGACATCTCAGTTGATATACAAGAGATATGGAAAGGAAGACACACCCAAGGTGCAGGACACGGGAAAATGGGTGACAGTCAGGAGGGTGAAAGTTGTTAAACAGCCAATGCAGAGTATCCCTGTGGATATACACATCAATAACAGTTGTACCACTTTGAATACTGTTGGGGGGGGGTGGAATTAACTAGCAGAATAAAGGTCTCTGACACTGAGTCAGGCTCTGTGGTTCAGAAAGAAAGGGAGGAGAAGAGGCGAGCTGTGGTGATAGGGGATTCACTAGTTAGGGGAACAGAAAGGAGGTTCTGTGGATGAGAACGAGATTCCTGGATGATTTGTTGCCTATTGGGTCCCAGTGTCCAGGGAGGGCCTCATATTTTTGGATTGTTGGGCTCTCTTCCAGGGAAGGTAGGACCTGCACGGTAAAGAGAGTTTGTACCTAAGCTGGGGGGGGGGTCGGGGTGGGAGCTAATATCCTAGTAAGAAATTTTGCAATACTGCACATGGTGGGGGTGCGAAGGGCATTTAACCTATGTTTGGAGAGGGATGGGAACCAGAATGCCAGAACAGATAATGGAGTTTTTGTGAAGACAGATGGTGTTAAGATCTCAAAATCATGAAGCAAAAGGTTGAGCATAGTAGGACTAATGTTCTGTGTTGCTTATATTTCAATGCAAGAAGTCTTGTAGGAAAAGCAGATGAGCTCAGGGCATGGATGAACACATGGAATTATGATATTACAGCCATTAGTGAGACTTGATTGCAAGTGGAGCAGAACTGCCAGCTCAAAATTCTGGGGTCCTGTTGTTTTAAACATGATAGAATGGGGCGTATTAAAGGGTGGCATAACTAGTCAGAGAAAATTCCTGGCGGTGCTCAGTCAGAACAGGCTGGAGAACTCATCTAGTGAGGTTTTACAAATGGAGCTGAGGAATAAGAAATGTACGATCATGGTAATGTGGCTAACACCCTGTAGTCCATGGGATTTAGAGGAACAAATTTATAGGTAGATCACAGACTATTGCAAGAAATATAAGTTTATTATAGTAAGTGATTTTAACATTCCACACATTCACTGGGACTCTCATACTGTAAAAGGACTAGATGGGATAGAGTTTGTCAAATGTATTCAGGAAAGTTTCCTTAATCAATACATGAAAGTCCCAATGAGAGAGTGTCTGGGGAGTGAGACAAGCAGGTGACAGAAGTTTGTGTAGAAGAACACTGTGCACCTAATGATCATAATGAGGCTCAAAGTAATCATGGAAAAGGATAGGTCTGCCCTCAGTTGAGATTCTAAATTGGGAAAGGCCAATTTTGATGGTATCAGAAAGAAACTGGCAAGTGTGGATTGGGACAAGTTGTTTTCTGACAAATTTGTACTTAGAAAGTGGGAGGCCTTCAAAAGTGACATTTCTGAGAGTACAAAGCTTGTATTGGCCTATCAGAATAAAAGGCAAGAATAGCAGGCTTAGGGAACCATGGTTTTCAAGAGAAATTCTGGCTGGTTAAGGACAAAAAGGAGCTGCATAGCAGGTACATATAGGTAGGTAGGAACAAATGGGGTGTGTATGGAGTATAAGAAATGCAAGGGAACACTTAAGAAAGAAATCAGGAGGACTAAAAGAAGGCATGAGGTTGCTTCAGCAGACCAAATGAAGGTGGATCTGCAGATACGTTAGCAGCAAATGGATCACAAGGAACAAAATTGGTCCTTTGGAAAATCAGAATGGTAATCCATGCATGGCGCCAAAAGAAATGGGGGAGATCTTAAATGGATGTTTTTCAACTGTAATTCCTTGGACAGACATAGAGACTATAGAAGTGAGGCAAAGCAGCAGCGAGGTCATAGACTCTTTACAGTTTACAGAGGAAGAGGTGTTTGAGTCCTGAGGCAGATCAGAGTGGAGAAATCCCTAGAGCCTGACAAGGTGTTCCCTCAGATGCTAGAGGAGACAAGTGCAGAGATTGCAGGGGCTCTAGCTGAGATATTTAAGTCATTCTTAGTGACAGATGAGATATTGGAGGGTTGGTGGATAGCAAATGATGTTCTGCTGTTTAAGAAAGGCTCTAAAAATAAACATGCAAGTTATAGGCTGATGAGCCTGACATCAGTAGTTGGAAAGTTATTGGAAGTTATTCTAAGAGATTGGATATATGAGTATTTGAATAGATATGGATTGACTAGGGGTAGTCAGTGAGGTTTCATGAATGGTAGGTTGTGTCTAACCAATAGTTTTTCAGGAAAGTCACAGAAAAGTTGATGCAGGCAAGGCAATGGATGTTGTCTGCATGAACTTCAGCAAGGCATTTGACAAGGTTATGCATGGGAGATTCTTCAGGAAGCTTCAGTCGCTTGGCGTTCGAGATGAGATAGAAAATTAGATTAGACATTAGCTTTGCTGGAGAAGCCAAAAAGTGGTTATAGTCACAAGCTGTCTGACTGGAGTCCTGTGACTAGTGGAGCGCCACCAAAATCGGTGCTGTGTCTGTTGTTGTTGGTCATGTATATCAAGGATTTGGATGATAATGTGATTAGCTGGATCAGCAAATCTGTGGATGACACTAAGATTGGCGGTATAGTGGACAGCAAGGAAGGTTGTTGCGGCTTGCAGTGGGATCTGGACCAGCTGGAAAAATGGGCTGAAAAATGGCAGATGGAATTTAATGCAGTTAAGTGTGAGATGTTGTATTTTGGAAGTGCCAGCCAGGGTAGGTCTTTCACAGTGAGTGGAAGGACACTGAAGAGAGCAGCAGAACAAAAGGGATCTGGAATATCGGTCCTTAATTCATTGAAAGTGGTGGCACAGATAGATAGGGTTGTTAAGAAAGCTTTTGGCACATTGGCCTTCATTGATCAAAATATTCAGTACAGGAGATGGGATGTTATGTTGAAGTTATATAAAATGTTGGTATAAAACATGTGCAGTTTTGGTCACCTAACTGCAGGAAATATGTCAACAGGATTAAAAGAGTACAGACAAAATTTGTTGCCATGACTGGAGGGCCTGAATTATAAGGAAAGATTGACTAGCTTACAATTTTATTTCCTAGAATGTAGAAGATTGAAGGGAGATTTGATAGAAGAATACAAAATTATTAGGGGTCCAGATAAGATAAATGCAAGCAGGCTTTTTCCACTGAGTTGGGTGGGACTATAACAAGAAGTCATGGGTTAAGGGTGACAGGTGAAAAGTTTAAGGTGAACATAGGGGAAACTTTTACACTTAGAGGGTGGTGAGAGCATGGAATGAGCTATCAGCACAAGTAGTCAATGTATTTTTGATTTCAACATTTAAAAGAAGTTTGTACAGGTACATAAAAGACAGTGGTATGGAGGGCTATGGTCCGGGTGCAGGTCAATGGGGCTAGGCAGTTTAAATGGTTTGGCACAGAGGGCTGGAGGGCCTGATTCTGGGTAGTTTTCTGTGACTCTGACTCTAAAACTCCAAGAGATCAGCAGTTTCTGAGATACTCAAACCACCCTATCTGGCACCATCATTCATTCTTCAGTCAAAGTCACTTAGATCACTTTTCTCCCATATTCCGATGCTTGGTCTGAAAGACAACTGTATCCCTTGACCACGTCTGCATGATTTCATGCATTGAGTTGCTACCACGTGATAGCTTGATTAGACAATTGCATTAACAAGCAGATGTATAGATGTACCTAAGAAAGTGGCCACTGAGTTTGTATCCAAGGAGGATAAACTAAATGCAAAATAAATACTCCAGAAAGCCAATAAATTGTCATGTAAGGGTTAGATATAAGGTTTAATCCAGCACTACATGTATTAAATATGTAGTAAGATGGGATGGAGGTGACAGCATGACATTTACAATATTCAACTATATTTGCATCAATTAGGTGAAACATAAGGGAGGAAATTAACATTAATTAAAAACAAAACTAAAAAGCAACATCATAATTATTGCTTACACTTTGACTAATACAGTAGTTTTGAAAGACTGAGTGTGTGCTCAGAACAGAATCACAGGGGAATAGATGTCAAATGATCCAGGAGAAAGCATGTCATTGTGTATTTCAAAGCATTCCCAAGAAGCCATAAAAAACGCATTCTGGTCTATTTACAAGTTTCATCTGACATTTCCTGTATAACTTTCACATGAGTTAAAAAAAGTTAATCCTGATCAAATTAAACAGTTCTAGATTGCCTTCCATTTTCATAATAAATTAAGTGTTGGAGACAAGTTAAGCCTGAACTGAAATGCTTGTGGATGCCACAGTTAAATCATTGCTCCCTTAAGGTGCTGTGCAAGAAATTCAGCCTTCTCACAGTAGACACCAATTATATACCTTCATTGGTTTGGATTTTAAAATGATAACTATCTAATATGCAGTATATGAAATACTTTCAAAATGAACCATTTTATACTTGAATAAAATAGCTTTAAGTTTATTGGAATACTGTAGGAATGGCTGCAACAACAAAAATCCTTCGTTAAATTAAGTTTGATTTTCTAATGTTCTCCAAATCTGATAATCTGAATGCTGCATCCTATTTAAGTGAATAAGAGACAACTTAAGCATATTAATTTCAAGAAAAGTATTGGGAAATAAGAAATGTGAAGGGTTTCACAGTAGATCTGCTGCCTTATGCCTCCAGCAAAGCTGGTTCAGTTTTAACTTCCATGTGTCTGTATGGACTTTGCACATTTTCCTAGTGACTGCTTCAGATTCCCAGGGGTGCTTTGCTTTCCTCCTAGATCCTAAAATGTGCATATTGATAAGTTAATTAATCACTGTGAATTGCCCATTGCCTGTACATGAGTGACAGAATCTGGTAGAGTTGATGAGTTGTAGACTCACCCAGCTCCATCATGGTCTCAACCCTCCCCACCATTGAGGATATCTTCAAGAGATGGTGCTGCAGGAAATATCCAGAACATGCTCTATCCAAATTACAAAATAAAACAAGGAGAATGTATAGGAGCCTGAAGACTCACACTCAACTATTCAGAAACAGCTTTTCTCCTCTGCCTTCAGACTGCTGAATGGTTCATAAATTCATGGATACAACCTTGTTATTTTTTTTAGTTAATCAGAGAAGCTTTGTTCAGAGTTTGGTGAGGGCTGTGTTACGTCTGAGCAGTTTAGAGGAAGATCATGAGGTTTTAGGATGTGGGTTGCTCTAAGAGTGAGGAAGATGGTCTGATAGGGATGAGTGGTAGTCTTAATGAAATATTTAAGATACTGAGGAGCTTGAATGGGTAAATGCTGGAAGAGATTTCTCCTCATGAGGAAATCTCAAAATAGGGGATATACTGTCGTTGTAAAATAAAGAAATGGGTTTTTTAGAAAGGAAAGTGTGTGCGTGTGTGTGTATGTGTGCGAGTTTATGCCAGAAAGAGGAGCACAGATTGAACTTCTCTTTGAAAGCAAGTGACATTTTGGAAATTTCTATCCCAGAAAGCAGAATCATTGAATGTATTAGAGACCAAGATGGATGAGAATTATGCTTGAATCAAGTTTTATAGAAAATATGAATGTGGAGCTGAGAGGATTAGATCAGCAGCAACAATCCTGAATGGCAGAGGAGTATGGTCTACTCCTGTTCTTTTCTGTACTTTGGTGAGACTTCATTTGAAGTCTGCGTGCAGTTTTGGTTTTTCTACCTACAAAGGAATATACAATATTGGTTTTGAAGTTGGGGCAACATCAATTCACTGGATGGATTCATGGACAGAGAGGATGCCCTACAAACAGAAATTGATTAAAATAGAGCTATATACACTGAACCTTGGATGTAATCTCATAGAATCATAGAGACATACAGCAAAGAATTAGGCCCTTCAGCCCATCAAGTCCATACTGGCCATCTACCAACCCCTTACTCTAAACCTACATTAATCTGTGCATGTTTTATTCTTCCTGCATTAAAATCATCATCTCCTCCTGGATTTTACCACTCACCTGTTCAATTATGGTTATTGAATATTTTCAGTATGGCCACAAAGAAATGAATCTCAGGGTTGTATATGGTGCCATATATGTAATTTGATTATAAATTTACTTTGAACTTTGAACCTACATACCAGGGGCAATATACGGCAGTTATTTGGTCTATAAACTCACAGGTCTTTGGGATGTGAGAGGAAAGCAGTGCACCTGGAGAAAACTCATTGCAAAGTCAGAGAGGACCAAAACACTGAAGATACAGGGCATCAAAAATAAAAAAAATAGCAACACTCAGCAGGTCAGGCAGCATCTGATGGGAGAGAAACAGATTTGACACTTCAGACTCTTTCACTAGAAAGGACTAATTCTTTTCTGTATTTCCTGCATTTCCTGATTTGATTTAAGGTTCTGTGAGAAATTGACAAGTGTCAGAAACCAATAGGCTGCCATGTCTTGCATCATGAGAGGACATGTTTTTAGGATATCATTTATTTCATTTAGAAGCTAAAACAGTTTTTTAATGCAGAATTATAAATCTGTGGAATTCCCCACCTCAGCAGGTTGTGGATATTCAGTCATTATGCACATTAAAGGCAGAAATTGATAGATTTTTGGCATAAAGGGAAAGGATTGGATGGGAAGTGGTCATGAAGACATGGAGTCTGCCACAGTGTAAGATCAATGAGCCATATGTTAGAAATTTGCTTTTCTTTTTTTTTGAATTTTCATCTTGTTTTTAGATGAGACAGCATTTGTGGAGAACCAAAGTTAAAGTCAGTGACATTTTATTTTCAGTATCCACACTCCTTTGTTTTTCTGTGGCATAAATATTGGATTCTATGCTATTGCAAAAATATTGCTTCCTTGAATTATTACACATCTTTACAGAGCTGACTTTACAGCATAAACAGATCTCAAAATACCACATGAGAGAAAGATGTCAACTTTTAACCACATTGTGGTATATTAACTCATGATTTGTAACAGTCATCAGTCAAAGTCTTTCTGTAAATGTTACAGTCCAGTTTCCAAATGATTTTACAAAATAGGGTAACATCCAATTTATACCTATTGTGTTTCAATTTATTCAATAGGACAAATTTGTCCTAGTTACATTTGTGGATCAGATGAAATATTGCCTACTCTTATTAATGATGTTATGTATCACTGCAAATGGGGGGAAACTAGTAGTATCAGAAACAACAGACAATTCATTCACTTTTTTATGTTATTCATCTTCAGAGATGCCCCAGCAAGCCACATGTATTTTTGAGAAAGGGAGCTTTTCTTGCTTCTTCTGTAAGCATAACCTCAAATGAAATTCAAGACAAAATAATGTATTTCTTCTTCCAATAGGCACAGTGCAAAGTCTGTAATAGAACACAAAGTACAAAGCATTTTCTCCATCTGCAGATGCTGAGTTCAAATTCCACGTAAAGCAGCCTAACAGCTGTGCTCAATTAGATATCAATATCAACTCATTCTAATGATAATGACATTCTGATGCGTCTGCAGTAGTGATTGAAGTGGACTTGCCATTTAAGGCATTGTGTACAATCTAGAATGAATAAACAGTCGAAAGAAATTCAGCAAGTAATAATGTTAGGCAGTTGAATTTTATTTTAAAAATGATGTTGAAATAGTAAATAATCTCTTCATGCTGGAAGTATAATATTTTTAAAAATAAAGATAAGGCAATATTTACTTGTTTATGTGAGGTTTGCAGGTCAGAAAACGGTGAATCTAATGGACCATTGCAGTACACACTATTCACTGATGCAAACCAAATTTGGTTTTGTATTGGAGCATAATACAGAATAAATTGCAAGAGAATCAGACAGAGAGACATTATTTCAAGAAAACACATTACAGTGAATACAGTTTAACAACTAAAAAGTTTACAGAAAGTTCTACTTTTAAACTTAAATTTCATGAATTTAAAGCTATTTTTAATAAAAATTTCAGGCAGTTTCATCAGATACTTGACAGTTAAAATTCTAATCAAATTCCATAGATTGAGAAGAATTCATGCTGAGTGTGCTCATGCCTATATATAGTGCTCTAATTTGTCCAGTTGGAGAGGCAATGATATAATCTTGGTCTGCCAGCTGTAGACCATTCTAACCAGTTACTAGAGACAAATATTTCACAACAAAAAAGTTAATGTACTGTAAGCTATTAGATTCCTCATTCTGCATTTTTAGTTTTCTGCTAAATTAGATATACTTTGAAAACAATTATTTCAATCACCATTCAAATTAGATATAATTTATATACAATGTTTACATTTATGGAGCTGTTGTAGCCATATGTACCTAATTATTTAGATAATGTTTTGTCATTCAGTCTTTAATCACCTTATTAGGAGCATATGACATGAAAATAAAGGTTGAAAGACATTAATGCAACAAATCTTGTATCTGATGATGACATATTACGACAGTATTTATCTTCAGTAAAATTAAGTTTCGAATAACTACAAAGTGACATGTTTAGTGGTGTTTTCTCAATAGCATATAGAAACAGGCTGGAATTTGATGGGAAATGCTATTATTTCCACAGAAGCATCAGCAGTTCTTTATGTGAATTGTCACTAACTTCAGGATTTCTTGGAAAGTACAGAAGTCTCATATCGTTGGGTAGCTCTTCACAAGCAGGACTCTTTGGAGACAGTTCAGTATCAAAGCATATGTATAATTAAATTAAATAAGTACTGCAAAAATGAGCAAAATAGAAAAAAAAAGTAGCTAGATAGTGTACATGGATTCATTGTTCATTCGGAAATCTGATGGTGGAGGGGAAGAAGTAGTTCCTAAAATGTTGAGTATATCTCTTCAGACTCCTGTACTTCCTCTTTGAAATGAATATAGCAATGAAAAGAGGTAATGGGGATCCTTAATGATGGACATAGCCTTTTTGAGGAATTGCATTTTGAAGATGTCCTGGATGCTGGGGAGGCTAGTGCCCAAGATGGAGCTGAGTGTGCAAACTTCTGAAGCTTTTTCCAATCTTCTGCAGTGGCCTGTCTAGAATGCTCTCCATGGTACATGTGTAGAAGTTTGCTGGAGTCTTAGGAGACATACTATGTGTCCTCAAACTCCTAATGAAATTTAGTCACTGCTATGCCTTCAGTGTAACTGCATCAATATGTTGGGCCCAGGCTTGGTCTTTAGAGATGCTGATAGCTAGGAATGTTAAACTTCTCACCCTTTCTACTGCTCATCCCTCAATAATGACTGGTGTGTGTTCCCTCAACTTCCCTTTCCTGAAGTCCACAATCAATTCCTTGGTCTTACTAATGTTAAGTGAAGGTTGTTATTGTAACACTATGCAACCAACTGATCTATCTCACTCCTGTGAGCCTCCTTATCACCATCTAAAATTATGGCAACAATAGCTGGGTCAACAGCAAATTTATAGATGGTGTTTGAGATGTGCCCGGCAACAAGCTCATGGGTAGTGAGAGAGTAGAGCACTAGGCTAAGCTCGATTCTTTGAGGTGCACCAGTGTTGATTGTCGGCGAGGAGGAGAGGGTATTTCTGATCCACGGTAACTGTGGTCTCCCGATGAGGAAGTCAAGGATCCAGATGCAAAGGGAGGTACAGAGGTTTTTGGAGCTTGTTGATTAGCACTGAGGGTATGATGGTATTGAATGCTGAGCTGTAATCAATAAACAGTAGCCTGACATACATTGGTATTGCTATTGTCCAGGTGATCCAAGTCTGAATGGAGAGCCAGTGAGATTGTATCTGCTGTAGACTTATTGTGTCAATAGGCAAATTGCAGTGGGCCCAGGTGTTTGCTTAGGCAGAAGTTGATTCTGGCCAAGACCAACCTCTCAAAGTACTTCACCACAGTAGACGTGTGTGCCACTGGGTGATAGCCATTGAGGCAGCTCATCCTGTTCTTCCTGGGCACTGGTATGATTGTTGCCCTTTTGAAGCAGGTGAGAACCTCTGACTGCAACAGTGCGAGAATGAAAACGTCCTTGGACACTCTCACTAGTTAGCTGGCTCCGGTTTTTAGTGTCCTACCAGGTACACCATTGGGGTCTAACATCATGTTCTGAGGTTGGCCTCTGAGATAGAGTAAACAGATGCTGCAGAAATTTGCACAGATGTAGTTTTATTCTCCCTTTCAAACTGAGCATAGAAGACATTGAGCTCACCTGGGAGTGAAGAATCACAGCCATTCATGATGTTAGGTTTCACCTTATAGGAAGTAATGGCCTGCAAACCTTGCCAGAGCTACAGTGATGAAGTACTTTACCAGGCTGGTCATGGACAGAATGAACTCCTATCTAAGCTAGCACCTGGTCCTCACCATTGGTGCTGTAGTCTTTATTCTCTGCCTGTACGTTGTTATTAGAAGTACAGCCAGATGATCAGACTTTCCAAAGTGTGGGTGTTGGATACAATAGCAAATGTTCTTGATGGTAGTATAACCAAATGAATGGAGAGAACTGGTTGGGAGTACCCAAGATAAAAATTATTTAAATTTCTCTTGAATTCAAGTGTTTATAAGTATTTGAATGTTTTAATAATTTTTTAAAAATGTTTAATTTATGTTTAACCATTTTTTGAAAGTTTCTATCAGAAGTATTCAATTTCTGATGGGTTTTACTGCAGGGTAAGTCATGAGGATTAATTATCTGGCTGCCAATGTTATTTCAATTGCTTCATTTGCAGAAAGTTTTCTACTCGCAACAACCATTCACTCTGGAAAGAAATACAATCATCAGCCACTGTTTGCCAAGTTCTGCATAAATGCTTGGGCTTGCGAAAGGGTATGAGATGATGGGGTATATGGTGACCTCTCAATGTCTGTAGATCATTCAAAAGCTGGTGTCGAACAGAAGGCTGATATTCCAAGTGAGATGTAGATCCAATGAACATTAATATGAGGGTTCAATCGAAAGGCCTGACATGGATATCTAAACAATAAATTTTGGGCAGTCCAAGTGGAGATGCTTGTCAGTGTATCTTCTTGCATTGCATAGAAGGCCATTTAGCCCTACTCTGCATAAGATGTATAAAATTTGGTGCCTGCTTTTTCCCCATTTCTCAGAATTTTCCTTTCTTTTGAAGTACATGTCCAAATACATTTCAAAAGCTACCAGGGAACCTGGTTCAACTGACCTTTTGATGACTCCTTGAAAACATACCTTCCTACTCAGCTGAGAAGAGGAGGGGAAAAAAGGGGCAATATGAGTCTTGCAAAAGCTTTAAATCCCTTAAAAGTAAGAGCCATAATCTATTATTCCTTTGTTTCAGTCCTTCATATATTCATATTCAATGCCACTCACTACATGGAACTAAAAGCTCTTCTGTGAATTCTGAATATAACTCAGCATAATCATACTAGAACAGCGGAAGTATGCAATTAACTTCAAATATGAAAGCATATGTTAACCTGATAGACATTTGATACTTTAAAAGTAGACAAAATGATTTCTTAAAACATCCTCAATAGGTAAGATAGTTCTTCAATCTCTGTTTTTATGACAGCTATCATTTCAATCTGACATAATACTGTGAAAATTGATACTTGCAGTCTTAATGATAATAAGTGAGTAATCTGTCTTGTTTCAAGTTTAGAAAATTCTGGACAAGATATTGAACAAATGATATGTAAACACGTCAAAGAACAAATCTTAATCCACTCATTTTTACACATTCGGCTGATCAATGACTTGTTCGTGATAGAAATGACAAATAGATCCATCAACCCATGACATATACTTTCATTTTCTTTTAACCTGACTGTGCAACATTAGTAACGAATGACCTTGCATGGAAACAAAACTAAAATTCATTGCATTGTGTTGAGTTGTGGTTGCTATGCTGTTGATTTACCAGCAGTTAACCAGCAGGGCAGGCAGGAAGAAAATAATAGTGGTAGTTGCATCCAGCTGAACATCAAATGGCTAAGATTCCATCTCTGAATTATTTTTGATAAAGGCCTCAACAAATGCAATGAAGTAAAATTGAAATTCAAAAGTAGAATTGGTTATTTCAAATGTTCTGGACATTGTTTTGGAAAGTGTGAGGTGAAAAATATTTTATCATTACAATTAAACTCCACAGATAGTTTAAAAAACAGCAGAACAAAAACCCAAGTAGTGGACAATACTATGAGGGATCAACAGGAATGTTTGATCATTATTTAGAATGTTTTGGATGGTGGTTAGTCCCAAATGTTTTTGAGGATGAGACAAGCTAATGTATTCATTTCCATTCTGGGCCCTACAAATTTTAGACTATCTAATTCTAGTTGCACCAAAGAAATTAGTGGAATTGTTTTACACAGAAGTTACTGAACCAACGTCAAAGCATTTCAAGAAAAAGATTCACTTCATAACCTTTCATATTTCACTTTCAGCATTGGGTGGAAGGAAAATTTCCTGCTTATGAAATCATTGCATTGAATCAATTGGCATTCCTAGATGATGTCCTCTGAGACTAACATAGAAACATAGAAAACATACAGTACAATACAGGCCCTTGGGCCCACAAAGCAGTGCCGAACATTTCCCTACCTTAGAACTACCTAGGCTTTATCCATAGCCATCTATTTTTCTAAGCTCCATGTAGCCATCCAGGAGTCTCTTAAAAGATCCTATCGTTTCTGTCTCCACCACTGCCACCGGTAGCCCATTCCATGCACTCACCACACTCTGCGTAAAAAAAACTTACCTCTGACATCTCCTCTTGTACCTACTTCCAAGCACCTTAAATCTATGCCCTCTCATGCTAGCTGATTCAGCCCTGGGGAGAAGCCTTTGACTATCCACATGATCAATGCCTCTCATTATCTTATATACCTCTCTCAAGTCACCTCTTATCCTCCGTTGCTCCAAGGAGAAAAGGCCGAGTTCACTCAACCTATTCTCATAAGGCATGCTCCCCAATCCAGGCAACATCCTTGTAAATCTACTTTGCACCCTTTTTATGGTTTCTATGTCGTTCCTATAGTGAGCCGAACAGAATTGAGCACAGTACTCCAAGTGGGGTCTGACCAGGGTCCTATATAGCTGCAACATTACTTCTTGGCTCTTAAACTCAATCCCACGATTGACAAAGGCCAATGCACTGTATGTCTTCTTAACCACAGAGTCAACCTGCGTAGCAGCTTTGTGTGTCCTATGGACTTGGACCCCAAGATCCCTCTGATCCTCCATACTGCCAAGAGTCTTAACATTAATACTATTTTCTGCCTTCATATTTGACCTACCAAAATGAACCACCTCACACTTATCTGGGTTGAACTCCATCTGCCACTTCTCAGCCCAGTTTTGTATCCTATCAATGTCATGTTGTAACCTCTGACAGCCCTCCACACCATACACAACACACCCAACCTTTGTGTCATCAGCAAATCTACTAACCCAACCTTCCACTTCCTCATCCAGGTCATTTATAAAAATCACAAAGAGAAGGGGTCCCAGAACAGATCCCTGAGGCACACCACTGGTGACTGACCTCCATGCAGAATATGACCTATTTACAACTACTCTTTGCCTTCCGTGGGCAAGCCAGTTCTGGATCCACAAAGCAACGTCCCCTTGGACCCATGCCTCCTTACTTTCTCACTAAGCCTTGCATGGGGTACCTTATCAAATGCCTTGCTGAAATCCATATACACTACATCTACGGCTCTACCTTCATCAATGTGCTTAGTCACACTACTTTATCTATGGCTTTTGAAGAAAGCTTGGTTGTTGTTAATAAAGAATTTCATTTTTATTTCAGCCTGGGTTATTGCACTGGCATTGTAACTTTTCTGTAAGAATAGGGAGAAGTTAGTATGCCATTCTGGCCCAAGCAGAGGTGCTTTTGAAGAGTCTACACAGCACTCAAAAGCAAAACAAGTGCCAAAACACGAAGTGGACCTCCATTATGCATCAGCAAACTTTGAAACATCAAAAGGATATTTCCCTACAATTGCCATATGACACAAATGTGTTTCTGTTGTTATGGAAACTGTCAACAAAGTTCCTGTAGGCTTTTTGTCAGGAATGTTGGAAAACTAAGTCGCTTGCAGAGAGTATGCAAATTTACAAAGCACACTGCTCATGCACAGTGTGTGATTGACACCAAAGAGGATACTGAACCAGAGGAAGAACAATTTGGAATATTAACTATCTACTCAAGAAAGTGGAGACAGAACCTACCTCCAGCTAGATCTGGCAGGAAAGTCAGTCAATATGCAACTGGAGACTCGGGCCTCTGAGTAACTTGTGACAGACCACATCACCAAAAGGACACTTTTGACGTGGCACTTGCAGCCATCACACATTCACTTCTGTTCATATCCAGGAGACTGAAGAGTGAGTGTGTGTGTGTGTGTGTGTGTGTGTGTGTGTGTGTGTGTGTGTGTGTGTGTGTGTGTGTGTGTGTGTGTGTGTGTGTGTGTGTGTGTGTGTGTGTGTGTGTGTGTGTGTGTGTGTGTGTGTGTGTGAGAGAGAGAGAGTCCATTTCTGGGAAGTACAGAGGCAGTAATTAATTCCTGCTCCTGGTAGTGGTGAAGGGTTGCTGGGGGAGGGGGGGGGTTGTTATTGGCAAGCATCCTAACACTATTGGCATGAAACTGGCTGGAACAGATCAAATTGAACTGGGTAAATATCTTCAGTTTAAAAATCAAAATGAATATTTCACAAGATTATTTCAGAGACAACATGTTTGGACCTTCAAGGAAAGAGAACAGATATTAGAACAAAGATTTATATGGAAACAGAACACTCCTGTTTCTCCTAAGCCTTCAACTGTTGCCAAGGCATTGAATAAAGTGCTTGAGGAAGACCTGTATGGTCTATAGACATGGCATGGTGCCACTTTTGAAGAGGAATGGCTGGCTAACTCCTTTTGTAGCCACACCGTTGCAAAACAAGGCAATGAGCCGACATGAATTCCTTTATAACACCTGAATCTTATCCAAAACAGAAGATTAGTTTGCTACTTCAGAGGGGAAAGTAAACTGGAGATATCTGTCCATACCAGCAGCTGGAGCTGGATCCAGATGTGAACATTTACCTCACCTTTAACACCCACAAAGGGCTGTTTTGATATCATCCATCGTGTGCTATGGAATGAATTTTACATCGGTGCTCCAGTTTTCTCCCACATCCTGAAGATGTGTGTGTTCTGAGGTTACTCTGCCGCTGTAAATTGCCTGTATTGTGTTAGATGAGTGGTAAGATCAGTGGGATCCAATGGGAATGGGTGGAGAACAAAATGGGAGCAGTACAGGATTAGTGTAAGGAACATTTAGTGTGGACCCGATGGCCTTCCTATATGATTCTACAATTTTCTCTTTGATTGTAATTCAAGATTGAATGTAAGTGGTTCTGTTTTCTGTTTTCCCTTTTTAGGGGATTTGTTTCCAGACAATTACACGCTATAAATATCACTTACTATTTTTCAGCCCAAGCCTGAAAGTCCTTCAAACCCTGTTGGTGATTCATTAACTGAGGACTTGCAAATGGAACAGAGCATTGTGCAATCATCAGCATATGCTCCTTATTGGATGAAAATAGAAATATAAATGGAGAAGTTCAAGTTCAGATTTATTTATCACATGTACTGTACATGGAAAAATTGAGTGAAATGTCTGATTCGCGTTAGAAATCTACACACATAGCGATGTGTTGGGGGCAGCTTATAAGTGTCACCACACATTCTGGTGCCAACAGAGCATGCCCACAACGCTTGGCAGAACAGCGCAGAACACGACAAGCAACAACACCACCAAAACAAGCCCTTTTCCTCCCTCCCACTCACACACACACACACACACACACACACACACACACACACACACAGAGTTAGGGGTAGTCAGGCTGAGAAAAATTTATTCTACAAACTTCTCTGAACATGTAATGGCAACCACTGTTATCGTTCGCAGGTGTGGCTTCAGCTTCTAGTTAATTTCTATAGATGTTACTGGTATATTAGCTTCTTGGTGCCAACTTCCGTTGAATACCTGATGCTGAGAATGAGATATGATTATCCTTTCACTACAATTCAGCTTACAGTTGAATAGTGTAGAAGGATGGCATTTGCAGAACTTATCAGGTTTGCTATATCATGATCTGAAAATTATAGTGCTTTCTTTGTATCTTGTTATGCCAGAAGCTACATCTACGGTATTGTTAAATAAAATCACATGAACACTTCTCCACAGTAAAAACTATCAGTTAGACATAAGATATGTCTGCAGTGATTTTTACAGTGTGAACTTCTATGTAAAATATATTGTTTCAAGTGATCCTTGCTTCCTTGCCTAACACAATGCACTCAATCACTTTGCCATTTGGGAAATTATCTAACCATTCTCTTTCAATGAAGTGATAATTGATCATCTTATATTCTAAGAATGCAGCTTTTGAGACAGGCAGTAGCCTCGGTGATGGTTCTCAAAAACCTCTAGTTAACTCATTTGCCAGCACTTGTTTCCACATAGAACATGGGACACTTCACCACAGTAAAGGCCCTTTGGCCCACAAACTTTTACTGAGGACTCTAATCAGTACAAATAGGCACTAAGAGTTTACATTCCATTAACCTCGTGTTGATGAATGGTGTTCAACTTTATTGCTTGTTTTCAATCCCAGATGACAATCAGGGTTTATAAATCTGAGCAGTTTATGTAGGGAGCAGTGTAGGATTTTATTTTTCAAGCTTGGATGCTCCGAGTAAAAGAATACAATGCATTGTGAAGGGTGGCGAGGTCGAGCTGAAGGAATATAAATTCAATCAGGAATCTTGGATAAAATCCCAAGCAGGTGATTGTGGACCAGATTGTGGAGCCTCTATTTCTAACAGGTTTAACAAATTCTTTGCACGCTTCGAAGCATCAAACACTACAGCAAGGGGGAGAGCCAGTCCCTTCTTACCATCTGACCAGCCGGCTCAAATCACTGATTCAGAGCAAACACGGAGGACCCTTGCCAGGGTTAACCCACGAAAAGCGGGAGGTCCCGACAACATCCCTGGACATGTGCTCAAGGAATGTGCTGGTGTATTAGCAGATGTCCTGACAGACATTTTCAACATCTCCCTTAGTCAAGCCATTGTCCCCAGATACTTCAAAACCTCCATAATCATCCCTGTAGCAAAGAAATCAGTTGTAGCCTGTCTGAATGATTACCGTCCCGTTGCCCTGACCCCCATTGTGATGAAATGTTTTGAACAGCTTGACAAGCCTCATATCACAGCCAGCATCCCCTCATCGCTGGATCCTCTACAGTTTGCTTATCATCCAAATCGCTCTACGGAGGACGCAATACCCACCACACTGCACACAGTTCTCTCTCACTTGGACAACAAAGACACTTATGCCAGAATCCTGTACATTGATTTCAGTTCAGCATTCAATACCATCATCCCGCAGAGACTAGTGGAGAAACTGTCGCTGCTTGGCCTTAACACTGCCATGTGACGCTGGATTCTGGATTTCTTGATAGAGAGACCACAGTCAGTCCGTGTTGGCAGGAATATCTCTGACTCCATCACACTGAGCACTGGATCCCCACAAGGCTGTGTGCTTAGCCCATTGCTGTTTACACTCCTAACACATGACTGTGCAGCCAGATTCAAGGAGAACCTGATCATTAAATTTGCTGATGATACCACAGTGGTGGGGCTCATCAGCAAAAATGATGAAACAATGTACAGGGAGGAGGTCAAACACCTAGAGAGCTGGTGCAGTGACAACAACTTGATGCTTAATGTCACCAAAACCAAGGAGATGATCGTCGATTTCAGACGGTCTCAGCCTGAGCACACACCCCTCAGCATCAGCGGCTCCACAGTAGAGAGAGTGGAAAACATCAAGTTCCTTGGGGTGCAGATCTCGGACAATCTCACTTGGTCTAGGAACACCACTGGGATTGTGAAATGGGACCAGCAGAGATTGCACTTTCTGAGGAAACTTAAACAAGCATCACTCCCCACTAACATCTTAACTACATTCTACAGAGGCATGGTTGAGAGTGTGCTGACCTTTTGCATCACAACCTGGTACTCCAGCTGCAGTGCTGCCGACAAAAAAGCCTTGCTGAGGGTGGTTGGGGAGCATAGAAGGTTATTGGGGTCTTCCTACCTTCTGTCCAAGACCTCTTTCAGAGTCGATGCCTCCAGAAGACACAGTACATCATTAAAGACCCCTCACACCCTCTCCATTAACTGTTTGTTCTTCTGCCATCAGGTAAACGTTACAGGACCATCAAAACTAAAACCACAAGGCTACTAAACAGCTTCCTGCCACAGGCAGTCAGACTGCTAAATAGCTGCTCTACCTGACTCTGCTTTGGACACTTTTAACTTGCACTGGACACTTGTAACTTGTTTTTAACTGACATGTGGCTGTTGTGTTTTACTATTTATTGTTATGTTTATTATTTAGTGTTGCGTTTGTTATGTTATGATTGCACTGCTCCTGGGAAACGCTGTCTCATTCTGCCCTGCAGAGCTGATGTACAGTTAGAATGACAATAAAGTTTTTGAATCTTGAATCTTGACTAAGTTCCTGTGTGAACTTCTATTATGGGTAAATCTCTGTTATCTTAACGGAATTAATGGCTGTAGTGCTTCGATAGTGTCTCTCTGATGCATTCAGACATGGAGTACAGTGAAGAGAACAAACTGTGAATGTATCTGTGGAAGGAAATGATAAGTTTAGCTTATGACAATTTACAGGGTTCTAGACCTGGAACCATGTTTGAAAGTTGTGCTGAGAGCAATGGGATTTGTTAGGAGGCTGATGAGAGGCATTATCTGTCCCTCATGGATGATCTATCCTACTCAGGCAATTCCCTTTTTCCTGCCAGCTTTTTAATCTTTCAGTAATTGGTCCTCCTGGGATCTTACCTTTGACAATTCAGAATCTTTAGATGTCAACCCTCTGAGAACTCTTAATAACTATGGAGCTCATTTTATATTTTCAATGCCAGTACAAAGCTGAATCCGAGTATGTAAATATGTACATGTTTGTTTAAATAGTCAACAGAGCTGGTACTTTATAAACATATGTACAACACTTACAAAAGAGGATTTAGGGGATTTTCTGTTTTCATGTTCTTCATTTTCAAATTGCATTTATAAAATAGATAGACAGTCCAGCATACAATTGTAACATGTTTCAACTATTTAATCATTTCCCTTGCTCTTCCCCATATGAGTCATTCAATCTACTTCAATGATTATGCTCTTATTGTTGCTCAACAGACCCTTTTCATTTTCTTCCCTTCAAGCATCTAACCATTTTCCTTCCACTTAGATACGAGACACCAACTGAGATTTGTATAAAGCATTATTGTTCAGAGATTATATGAAAGATTGCCTGAAGTTATGACCTTGATGGGCTCCAACTTGAATGGGGGTTTATATGCTTGTTACCTTACAACATTGGCATCTATCAAGTCCAGTGGAAATTTGGCTGGGGATGTGTGGCTCACAAACAGCAGGACAAATCCAGTCTGACTAATTAATACCCGGACATACAATGTACTCTCAATCATCAGCAAAGTAATGAAAGGTCTGTATAACAAACACATTTATGGCAGACTCCTGCTTCATGACTACAGCTCCACCTTAAATGCCATAATTCCAAACAAATTCATTCCAAACCCCTAGATCTCCATTTATTATTGGATCCATGTCTTCCTGATCAAATGACCCCAGTCACTAAGGATAGGCAGAAAAATTACCATCATGATTGTGCTAAACAGTGGTGCCCCACAAGGCTGCATCCTCGGTCTCTTATTTTATTCACTATGAAACCACAAAGGTCTGGCCAGATTCTGCTTTAACTCCTTCTGCAAGGTCACAGATGATGCTAATCACCTTAAGTAATGACGAGACAGAGCACTGGATGGTGAAAGCCAAGTGACATGATGCCTATTCAACATTTCCCTTAAAGTATGCAATACAAAAGATCTGGCCATTGACTTCAGGAAGCAGGGCTGAGTATTACCCATAGGGCTGAGATTGAGAACTTTGATTGCCCAAGTACAAATATTACCACAAATTTGTCCTGGTTCATTTACTCAACAATATTGCCAAGAAAGCATAATAGTGTATTTACTTCCCAAGAAGACTAAGGATAGTTGGCATATCCCCAAGTGGCCCTCATCTATATGTACAGATGCACCATAGGAAGCAAGCAATCCAGACGCATCACCACATAGTGTGCTGACTGCTGCGCCCACAGCACAAGAAATTCGAGAATTGTGAACTCTCCCTGGCCTGTTACAGAAACCATTGAATGACTCACTTCCTACCGTCTTGGGAAATCAACCAAAATAATGAAAAGACCCCTCCCACTCTGGTCATTCTTTTTCCTTCTCCTTTCCTTTGGAGAGAAGATAGAAAAGTTACACAACACATGCCACCATAATCAAGGACAATTTCTAGCCTGCTGTTGTAATGTGCATTAGCAGATCTCTTGTGCAATAACATGCACTCTTGATCTCTTCACAATGGCTCTTGCATTTTATTTGTCTACCTACTCTGCACTTTCTCTGTAATTGTATATGCTACGTTCTGTTTTTTCTTTTGTACTCGCTTGATATACCTACATTTGGAATAACCTGTCTGGATGGCATACAAAACAAAGTTTTTCACTGTACCTCAGTACCTGTGACAATGATAACCAATTACCATTTACCATTGCTAAATCTCCCAAGTGGCATCTATTCATCAATAAACTGCTCATCAAAATCCAGTTTGGGTTTCACCAGTCCTACTCTACATCAGACCTCAATACAACTTCGGACGTAGCAGTGAACCAAAATGCTGAGCAGCGGAGGTGAGGTATTTGACATGAAGGCAGCATTGAGTGTGGAATCAAGGAGCCTTGGTGAAACTGAAGTCAATACTTCAAGGAGAAGCTCTCAAAAGGTTGAAGTCACATCACACAGAAAGAAAACGGTATTGTTTGTTGGAGTCAATCTTTCCAGGCTGAGAGTGTAACTGGAGGTGTTCCTCAAGGGAGTGAGCAAGGCCTAACCATTTCAGCTCTTTCATCAAATGACGTCCTTCCAACAGAAGGATGGGGTTGGTGATGTCGGTTGATGATTACGTAGTGCTCAACTCCATTTGTAGTCCCTTGGCAAATCAAGCAGTCCACCATTCAGTCATAGGCTGGTAAGTGGCAAATAAAGTTTATGCGATGAAAGTCACAGGTAATGACCAATTCCAGCTGGAAGGAACTGGCTACCTGACTACCAATTCTTGACACTTGATGTCATTACCATTATCAGGTGTCCCACTATCAACCATCAGGCTTCCTTGTCACTTAGTTGGAACAACTACACTAATTCAGTGGCCACAGAACAGATCAGAATCAACACATAACTCACTTCCAGAAACACAAAGCCATTCCTTTGTTTACAAAGCATAATGCTTTCTTTCTGTTTCAGTGGTGTTCCAAACAACAGTAAAGAAATTTAACACAAAGTACACTGCAGATGCTGTAGTCAAAGCAACATGTACAACAAGCTGGAGGAACTCAGCAGGTCGGACAGCATCCATGGAAACAGGCAGTCAATGTTTCAGGCTGAGACCCTGGAGGGGAGGGGGCAGGGGCCCTATAAAGAAGGTGGGGGAGGGTGGGAAGGAGAAGGCTGTTAGGTGCCAGGTGAAAAATCAATAAGAGGAAAGATCAAGGGGTGGGAGAGGGGAAGCAGGGAGGGGATAGGCAGGAAAGGCGAAGAAGGAATGTAAGGGGAAAGCACTATGAGTAGTAGAAGAAGGCAGAATCATGAGAGAGGTGATAGGCAGCTGGTGGAGGAGACAAAGTGAACCTGGGATGGGGGAAGGCAGAGGGAAGGAATTACCAGAAGTTAGAGAATTCAATGTTCAGGCCAAGGGGCTGCGGACTACCTAGACGGTATATGAGGTGTTGCACCTCCACCCTGAGTTTGGCCTCATCATGGCAGTACAGGAGGCCATGTATGGACATATCCAAATGGGAATGTGAAGCAGAGTTGAAGTGGGTGGCAACCGGGAGATCCTCTCTGTTGTGGCGGACGGAGCGGAGGTGCTCGACAAAGCGGTCCCCCAATCTGCATCGGGTCTCGCCGATGTAGAGGAGGCCGCACCGTAAATTTAACACCACCCACTTGATTGACTGTCCATCTACTTCCTAGACATTATTGACCTAAACCACAGACACATAGTGGTCTCAATGTACATGTTCACCAAAATTCATTGTAGTTACATGCTTAAGTCACTATGACAGCTTCTACACCCACAATCTCTTCAAATAAGGATTAGGCACATGGGAACACAAATAATTTTGTGTTCCCCTCCTATTTATACACCATCCTAATTTGGGCAAACACTGCTACAACTAATCCCAGAACCCAGGTAGCATAAGGGTTAGCATAACACTATGTCTGTGTCAGCGTCCCAAGTTCAATTCTGCCACTGTCTATAAGGAATTTTTACATTTTCCCCTGTGACTGTGTGGGTTTCCTCTGGGTGCTTCAGATTCCTCCCACATTCCAAAGGGTTAGTGGGTTAATTGGTCACATGAGTGTAAATGTGGGTGTAGGAGCATGAGCTACTGGGCCCAAAGGCCCTGTTGTATATCTAAATAAAACATAAAAGCACTGTGCGAGTATTCAGAGCAGAACAAGCATAATGCTTCAGGAAAGCAGTTTACCTTCACCATCTCAAAGTTGATTAGTGAAGGACAATAAAAGCTGAAATTGCCAGTGATATCCAAAAAAAAGATTCATTAAACAGAGAGTTGGAAATGTTATAATCATTGCTAACTTTTGTCTTATGCCTGGAATTTAGCATATTAACTGGACTGCCATTAGAGTTGCTGCACGTGGCTGATGAAAACTGTCATCAAACCTTCTGCTCAAAATGGCTGTGAAAATCTAACTGTCATGCTCAGAATAAAGAAAGGGTAAGGTGCTAAATTTAGTTATTTTTTTATCTGTTTTCACTGTGGAAGGCACAATAAACGTAGCAGGCTTACTGTAGAACCAAGCAACTGTGAAGAACTTGAAGTGATTAATATTAGTGGAGAGAATTTATTGGAGAACTTAATGGGGCTATAATCTGATACTCTGATGGTTTTAAAAAGTGGCTGCAGAGAGTGTGAATGAATCGATAATGATTTGAAACATCCTAGAACCTGGAACAGTAACTGCAAACTGAAAATTAGCAATGTAACATTGCTATTTGAGAAAAGAGGGAATTATATAATGCTTATTTTAACATTTAATTAGGGAAACTCTTCAAGGCGTAATAATGAACTTATAAAATCTCACAGTTACAGAGTAAACATGGATTTTTGTGGTAAAAATGATAGAGAGAGAATTAGAGAGCTCAGAATATGCTGTCAGAGCAGAGTCCACTCTAACCACTAAGCATCAGTTTAACTAATCCTACAGCAATCCCATCATATTCAGCCCATTTTCAGGGCTCAAATACACTCTCATGAGAAATTCACAGTAACCAATTATCGCTCACGTCTTTGGGATGCTGGAGGAAACTTTATGCAGCTGTATGAAAATCCATGTGATCACATGGGAAAAAAGGCAAACTCCACACAAACTGCATGAAATGGCATCAGAGGTCTGAACCTGGATTGCTGGAGCTCAGCAAAAGGGTTTCACATCACATAAACTATAGGCTCAGAGGGAGTAATATATGAAGTTGCATAGGGTATTGGTTAATTGACAGAGAAGAAAGGGTAAACAGGTTGCTTTCTTATTGGTGCCATAGGGATTGATGAAAGGTTCTTGGATATTTATAACCCATGTTCTACAATTATTTACTTTGACAGGAGAAACAAAAGATAAAAGTAGGGACCTAGAATTTCATCTAGATCTTTAATGGGATAGAAATGGAACATTATTGACCTTGCCAATTGTTTTGGACCTGCTGCTGCCAAGCTCCTGAAGCGTGAGTCATTGTACACAACTGCTTTCCAGTTGTGAGTTCTACTAGAAAGCATGCAAATGATAATGTGTTGAATTTTAGCCTGTGGATTCAGGGGATGAGGAGGTTGCTTAGGGAGCCTATTGGGCCATTAATTGTGGAAGAGTGAAAGGAGAGTAGAGAGAAGCGTGATACCTAAACATCCAGGGTTCAGGATGTCGAGATAGGGAGTGCAATTAGACCTGACTGGATCACTGGTGGTAGGGATAAGAATGAGTCAATGCCGTTTACAGGGAGAGAGCAGTAAGAAAATAGATAAATTAAATAAAGATATAAGGGACTTTCTTGGGTCAGAGTCCCAGCTTTGCACTAGAGTCAACAGCACCATGAACAAATCTTTGTTCTGGGAAAAAAACAAATGACACACACTCTCTGGAATGATGTGATTTATGTTGGCAAACGTCCTGATCAACAATCCAAAGAATTGATAAATAATATCATCAGATGCACAACTGTCACAGGAATTGCATCAGGTCAACAAGGATATTTCACACTGAGATACCCAGTTGAAGTTTCAGAGTGCCACGATCCCATTAGGAAACACATACAATTGTGCAAACTTTATCTCGGGTAAAATGCTATTCTCTGTTTCAGAATTCTTAAAAATAGAACATACATCTGCATTTATAGAAAATAAAACATAGGACAGAGAATATAGAACATAGAACAGTACAGCACAGCATAGACTGTGGTCCACAATGTTATGATATTGTGCCAAAGATCAATGTTACCATTCGTTTCTGCATAGCCCTCCATTTCTTCTCAAGAGTCTAAAATTTGCTCCCTCATATTAGGTGTTTCTTTCCTGGGAAAAAGTCTCTAGCTGTCCATTCTATCTTTCACTCTTTTCATCTTATACTATTCTATCAAGTCTCCTCTCATCCTTTATTGCCTAGTAGCACTCATTGCTACAGTGATGAAATGCTTTGAGAGGTTGGTCATGACTAGACTGAACTCCTGCCTCAGCAAGGACCTGGACCCACTACAATTTGCTTATCGCAATAGGTCAACGGCAGATGCAATCTCAGTGGCTCTTCACGCAGCCTTAGACGACCTGGACAATACAAACACCTATGTCAGGATGCTTTTCATTGACTATAACTCAGCACTTAACACCATCATTCCCACAATTCTGATTGAAAAGTTACAAAACCTGAGCCTCTGTACCTTCCTTTGCATTTGGATCCTCAGCTTCCTAACCAGAAGACCACAATCTGTGTGGATTGGTGATAATATCTCCTCCTCAGTGAGTGAACACTGGTGTACCTCAGGGGTGTGTGCTTAGCCCACTGCTCTACTCTCTCTATATCCATAACTGTATGGCTAGGCATTGCTCAAATACCATCTATAAATTTGCTGATGATACAACCATTATTGGTAGAATCTCGGAGGGAGATGAGAGGGCGTACAGGAGTGAGATATGCCAACTAGTGGAGTGGTGTTGCAGCAGCAACCTTGCACTCAGCGTCAGTGAGATGAAAGAGCTGATTGTGGACTTTGGGGAGGGTAAGACAAAGGAACACATACCAATCCTCATAAAGGGATCAGTTTCCAGTTCCTGGGTGTCAAGATATCTGGGGACCTAACCTGGTCCCAACATATTGATGCAGCTACAAAGAAGGCAAAACGGCATCTATACTTCATTAGGAGTTTGAAGAGATTTGGTATGTCAACATAAACACTCAAACACTTCTATAGATGTATCTTTGACTCCATTTTGGGTACTAGCCTACAAAGTACCCAGGATGTCTTCAAGGTGTGGTGTTTCAGAAAGGCAGCATCCATTATTAAGGACCCCCAGCACCTAGGACATGCCCTTTTCTCATTTTTATCATCTGGTAGGAGGTACAGAAGCCTAAAGGCACACACTCAGTGATTCAGGAACAGCTTCTTCCCCTCTGCCATCTGATTCCTAAATGGACGTTGATCCTGTGAACACTACTTCACTTTTTAAAATATATATTATTTCTGTTTTTGCATGATTTTTAATCTATTCATTATATGTATACTGGAATCTATCTATCTATCTATTTATTTATTTATGTTTCTTCTATTTTATGTATTGCATAGAACTGCTGCTGCTAAGTTAACAAATTTCATGAGATATGTTGGTTATAATAAAACTGATTCTAATTCTGATTCTGCTGTCTCTCTCTCTGTCTTGCTGCAAGGCAAATACACTAGTTAAAGCCATCTCCCATGTGTGTGCTTTTACTTAAGTTGATCTGTAGTTGCAAAGACACAACAAATGGGCGACGAGTACAAACTTAAATATCAAAGAACACCAACCACACCGGTAGTTACGGGACAATTACGGGATGAAACAGCAAGAGGAAAGAGTTAAACATTATGGAGTAGGCTGTCACGGACGCTAACACAGGACACAGTGAAAAGTACTGAACTAGCAGATTTAAAGTGAAAATTACAAGGCAACAGTCCGGTAGGTGACGAATTTGATAGCACTAATGAAGGTTAGGAGTAGTATATTGGGAAGATTGAACTGTATTGTAAAGAGAATGACGTGGTTGAGCAAAAGAAAGACCCCACACTTCTTAGCTTAATGGGTGCGAGAACGTACAGTCTGTTACACAATTTAGTAATCCCTGAGAAGCCAGCGAGCAAGATGTTCAACAAAATTGTACAATTTAACAAAATTTCTTGTGCCCTAAACCACTGCTAATAGCTGAGAGATTTAGATTTTACAAAAGGAACCAGTTAAAGACTGAAAACATTGTCAAACTCTGTAAACTGTCTTAATACTATCACTTTACAGATGGACCTTCTGTTGAATGAAGGGACAGACTTGCACGTGGCATGCATAGTCAAAACACTCAGAAGAAGCTACTGGTAGAAAGAGACCTAACCTTAGAACAAGCAATGACCATTGTGATATTACAGACTGCAGCAAAACCACAGAAAAAGAGGTTAGAATGTGAAATGTATAAAACGTCCCTGAATGGTGCAAAAAGCCAAAAACATTATCGATATGGCAAATCCTTCCATGAAAATAATTGTTGGTTCAAAGAAAAAGTTTGCAGAAAGTATCACAGACAAGGTCACATAGAGAGCGTGTGCAAGGCAGACAAAAAGCTCATCCGAATGAAAAGTTTCAAACACAAAACTAAGCAAATGCATAAAGTGACCGAATGTGAAACAGAATCAGACAACAGAAAGTCCAACAAAGGTGAGCTGTAATGTTTAGAATTGTACAGTATTATTGAAGCAGATCACATCAAATGGATCACAATAGATGTGTCTGGTGTAAAGCTGAAAATAGAACTGGACACAGGATCAGCTTTGTCTATAATTTCAGAGGCTGACTATAACAGACTGTTTGCTAAGATACCACTCAAGAAGATCTCAGTGATGCTAAAGACTTACACAGGCAAAAAAATATCTCCCAAAGGCAAACTGAAAATGAATGTGATGTACAGAGGCCAGACGCAGCAGTTAGAGATTTATGTATTGAATAGTGGAGGGCCAGTACTTATTGGTCATGAATGGTTCGGAAAGATCCAACTAGAGTGTCACACAATCAAAGCTCTCAATGTGTCACCATTAGGCAACTGCAGCCCAAAGAGTAGCAAGAGTAGCACTAATCAGAGACTGTCACAGCTGCCTAATACTAATGAGAAGGTGTTTGAAAAGTTTATTGGTAAGCTCAAAGGCATGAAGGCCAGAATTCAATTGGATGAAACAGCAACACCAAAATTCCATAAAGCATTATGAAATAGTGCTATGAAAGCACTATGCTTTATGCACTACGGTCCAAAGTTGATGCCGAACTTCAGAGCTTGGAGGTGTCTGGAATTCTCTCCAAGGTTGAGAGGAACAATTGGGCTATGCCCATTTTCCTGGTGATCAAGAAAGGGAAGGCCAGAGCTATTCACATTGTGGGGATTTCGAGATGAGCATCAATTAGAGTTGCATACTGTGCAGTATCCCTTACCACAAATAGAAGACATTTTTTGCATTTTTGGCAAGCGGGGAGAGGTTTTTAAAGATTGACTTGTCACAAGCTTATCTGCAAATGGCGATTGAGGAGTCAAGCAAGAAGTTCCTCATGATCAACATTCACAAGGGACTGTTCCAGTATAATTGTTTTATCTTTGGTGTCACATCAGCTCCAGCAGTTTGGCAAAGAGTATTGAAACAAGTGCTCCAAAATACCCCAGGAACACATTGTTACCTTGATGACATCATTATGACTGGCAAGAATAATGAAGAGCATCTCCAAAACCTAGGTAAAATGCTTACCAGGCTGAATGCATATGGTCTTCACCCAAAGAGAGAGAAATGAAAGCTTTTCAGGAATGAAATCTCATATTGTGGACATGTCATTGACAAGCACGGCTTACATAAGTCACGTTGAAGCAGTGTTGCAGGCACCCAAACCTGAAAATGTGTCACAACACAGGTCATATTTGGGCCTGGTAAACTACTACCGTGGGTTTCCCGTAAACATCCTACAGTGCTGCACCCATTGAATGCACTGTTGCAGACAGGAGCAAAGTGGGAATGGTCAGAAAGATGTGAAAGAGCATTCAAGCAAACAAAGAGACTAATAACATCTGATGAACTGCTCACCCATTAAGACCCATCTCTGCCCATCAGACTGGCATGCGATGCATCCCCTTATGACATTGGAGCTGTTTTGTCACACATTATGAAAGAGAGATCTGAATGTCTGATTGTACTTGCTTTAAGATCACTGATGAGTGCAGAATACAACTATGCACAGATCAAATGAGAAGCCTTTAGTCTAGTATGGGGAATAAAGAAGTTCCACTACTATCTCTGTGGACAAAAGTTTACTCTAGTGACAGATTACCAGCCCCTTGTGTCCATTTTCAATCCCAGGAAGGGAATTCCAGTGATGATGCCACAACATTGGCCACTGTCCCTAGCAGTCCACTCTTATGACATAGAGTTCAAGGGTACCAAATAACACAGCAATATGCTAGGCTTGTCAATTCTTTCACTATTGGCAACTGAAAAAGAGAAGTCTCTATATTGTGACCCAGCAGAAATGTTCCACGCTGCAGTGCTGGCCCAGTTGCTGTGTAGCAAATTCTGAAAGACAAAGGGAAATAAGGAATGACCAGACATTGTCAAAGCCTATAAAATCACTATGCAAGGAGAGCCAGCTCATGGTAACCCTATGCTTCCAGAGGTCTCAGTGAGATGAGACCAACTGTCTGTACGTCAAAGAAAGCTGATGTGTGGATCTTGTGGTTCCCTCTAAATTGTGCACCGGAGTGTCAGAGGATCTGCATGAAGGACACATGAGTACAGTCAAGATGAAGAGTCTCATACAGAGTGATATGTGGTGATTGGGAATAGATAAACAGTTTGAAGACTTGGCCAAAAGCTGCTTGGGATGCCAAGAAGTTCAAAATGCACCCCTACAGGCACCATTATACCCATAGGAGTGGCCGTCATCACCATGGCAAAGAGTACATATTGACTTTGTTGAGCCATTCATGGACTCCATGTTTCTGATTGCTGGGTGATGCTCATTCAAAATGGCTTGAGGTTATACCAATGAAGTCAACCACCTCAGCAAAGCCTGTTTCCGTTCTAACTTTCCTAGCCAGAAATGGCTTACCTGAACAAATTGTGAGTGACAACCGACTACAATCCACATCAGAAGAATTCAGACTATTCACAAGGAAAAATGGCATCAAGCATTTCAAGTCAGCTCCTCACCACCCAGCAATGAATGGGTTAGCTGAAAGGTTTATCCAGCCTTCAAGAAGTCTATTAAGCTGATGGACAATGAGGACATTGCTCTACAGCACAAGGTGGATAACTTGCTTTTTGTGTATTGGAATTCTGCCCATGCGACGACACATCAAACACCAACAAAGCTATTCCTGAGCAGTAATCTGAGATCTCACATAGATCTCTTGAAACCAGGTCTATCAGCTGCAAAGTAAATCAGAAAGGAGCCTTGCAATTGGACTGTAAGTCCTGGTGCATGATTCCTGAGAAGACAATTGGACACCTGGTAGGATGGCTACAAGAACTGGACCAGTGGATGTTGGAGATCATACATGGAGACAAAATGTGGACCAGATTCTGGATGCTCAGCTGAAGAACACACCTGAGTCAACTGCATCCAACAAGACTGACACATTAGAGCCCCCGGACTTACCTCTCAGTGATGATCATGTCACTAACAGCAACGTTTCACCAGCAACCGAGAACATTGTCTTAGACAAGACACCTGCCAAACCTGATGCCAGTCCACAGGTCCAGAGGTGCTGTACTGAAAGAAACACAGCACAACCCAAAAGACTGAATCTTTAGTACAGTGAAGTTAGTTATGGACCGTTATTATGAAAGCATGTTTATTTTGAATGTGGTTTCTAAAAGGCAAATTGGATGTTTTGTACATATACAGTTTTATGTTACATTAATCTAAAAGGGGGATGTGTAATGTATGGATCTATTCTTTTAGAGTAGTGGTCGCCAACCCGTCGATTGCAACCAACTGGTTGATCTTTGAGACTTTCCTAGTAGATACCAAAAGAAATGAAAAATAAATACACAAATACTGTTGAGAGATTGTTTCTGGGTTGCAGGGATTTAGTTCCGTTCTTTCTGCTCAGTGCAAATGTGTGTAGCTCCCCCACCACACACTACAGTGTACTTCAGTGGTCCCCAACTGAAGTAACTGAAGTAAGCGAGGAAACGATATGATTTGTCGATATGAGATGATCTGTGTCAGCTGCACCTTTCCTCATTCCCTGTCACACCCACTTTGAACCTGAACGCACGCGAGGTCGTTACCCACACAAGGTCATCAGTCGCCTAAACGCAGTGACACTCTCGCGCCAGGGATCACTGGTTGGCCTTGGGTGGGCGCTGCCTCTAAACCTGTTTAGCACACTGAATGTTTGTGGGGAACCCAGTGCTAAAATATTCGCAGACGACCAAATTCGGGCTCAGGGTTTCGTAAGTAGCAGAGCAGCTACCTCACTGTGATCTACTGGAAGTTATCCCTCGAACCAAACTTTTGTCGGCCAATAGATCCTACAAGGGGGGGCAGGCACGTGCCCTGTCACACACTTCGCTCGGTCGGTTGCTCTCTCCGGACTGCGACCGCCGCGGCCCCGGCACGGGGACCTCCAGCCCTGACTTTGTCCTCTCACCCCACCCATGACCAACTGCACCTGGCCAAGACGTCTGGCGGCAGCCGGGCAGGAGGCTGTCTAATGAGGCAATGAAGCACTCAAAACTGCTTCAGCACCTTGAGAAAAAGCACCCTGCACTTAAAGACATACCTGTTGAGTTTTCTGAGCGGAAAAAAACATGAGCAAGCGCGACAGAAGCTAAGTGCTGAGAGCCACGTAAACTAAATTGAGGAATAGACTGGACATAAGGAACCTGTTTCGAGTATTGCTGTATTCTGATCGTGTTTAACACCGCCCCACCCCTGTCGGCTGGTCTGCAAGAATATTGTCAACATTAAACCAGTCCACGGTGCAAAAAAGGGTTGTGACCCCTGGTACGTACATTATTTCTACTTCCGGGATGCGGGGTTTTACTTCCAGTCTTTTCTGCCCGGTGTGCATGTGTGTCACTAACCAATTTAGTAGGATTGATCTTGCCTTTCACTAAGGCCGAGGTAGGTGATCTTGGGCTTAAAAAGGTTGGTGACCACTATTTTAGAGTAATGCCTTCCCTTAGCACTATGTATGGACTGTTGTCTATGCATGCACATTGCTCTCTCTCTCTCTCTCTCTCTCTCTCTCGTTGCAATCTGAATACACCAGTTAACACCACCTCCCACTCGCGTGCTTTTATTTAATTGATATGTACTGCAAAGGCACAGTGCTCCTAAGCTCGAAAGAGAAAAGCCACAGCCCACTCAGCCTATCCTTGTAAGAAATGCTCTCTAATCTAAAGGGGTTTAGATGGGGTGGAGTTGTCAGGTGTGTTCAGGAAGCTTTCTTGACACAATATGTAGATAAGCCTACAAGAGGAGAGGGTGTACTTGATCCGGCATTGGGAAATGAATCTGGTCAGGTGTCAGGTCTCTCAGTGGGAGAGCATTTTGGAGATCGTGATCACAATTCTATCTCCTTTACCATAGCATTGGAGAGGGATAGGCACAAACAAGTTAGGAAAGCATTTAATTGGAGTAAGGGAAAATATGAGCTTATCAGGCAGGAGATTGGAAGCATAAATTGGAAACAGATGTTCTCAGTGAAAAGTACAGAAGAAATGTGACAAATGTTCTGGGGATATTTGTGTGGAGCTCTGTATAGCTACATTCCAATGAGACAGGGAAGTTACGGTAGCGTACAGGAACCATTGTGTACAAAGGCTGTAATAAATCTAGTCAAGAAGAAAAGAAAAGCTTACAAAAGGTTCAGAGATATAGGTAAAGTTAGAGATCTAGAAGATTATAAGGCTACTAGGAAGGAGCTTAAGAAGGAAACTAGGACAGCCAGAAGGGGCCATGGGAAGGCCTTGGGGGGGGGGGGGGGGAAGGGGCAAAATTAAGGAAAATAAACATAACTAAAATGCCATAAGGGAAAAGGTGAAATATGAGGGCCAACTAGCCAATAGTATTAAGCAGGATACTGAAAGTTTTTTTCAGTTATATACAGAGTAAAAGGGAGGTGAGAATTGATATTGGACCAGTGGAAAATGATGCTGGTGATGTAGCAATGGGGGACAAAGAAATGTCAGATGAATATGTGAGGAGTGTTTGACAGCTTTGGGCCTGTAGTCAGTGGAACTTAGAACAGTGCAGGGGAGAATCTAACTGAAACCTACCAAATTTTGAAAGGACTAGATAGAGTGAATGTGGAGAGGATGTTTCCTATGGTAGGTGAGTCCAGAACCAGAGGGCACAGCCTCAAAATTGAGGGGCAACCCTTTAGAACAGAGGTAAGGAAGAATCTTTTAACCAGAGTGTAATGAATCTGTGAATTGCTCTACCATAGACATCTATGGAGGCCAGATCTGTGGGTATATTTGAAGTAAATGTTGGTAGTTTCCTCATTAGTCAAGGTCTCAAAGGTCATGGTGAGAAGGCAGGTGTATGGGGTTGAGAGGGATCTAGGATCAGCCATGATGGAATGGCAGAGCACACTTGATGGGCTGAATGGCCTAGTCCTATTCCTATGTGTTATGGTCTTCTCAGCTCAGCTCTGCATCCTATAAACGTCCCATTGTAGTATATGACAACCTTCTGCACTATTCACATCACCAACCTTTGTGCCATCTGCAAAATTATTAATACACCCTTTCACTTCCTCATCCAAGTGATAAAAATCACAAAGTGCAGGGGCCCCAGAACAGATCCCTGCAGAACACCAATGGTGACTGAACTTCAGGGAGAATGTGATTCATCAACTGCACATGCTGCCTTGCGTGAGCAAGCCAATTCCAAATCCACACATCCAAGTCTCCCTGGATCCCTTGCATCCTGACTTCCTAAATGAGCCTACCACGAGCAACCTTGTCAAACGCCTTACTAAAATCTAAATACACCACACCCACTGCCCTACCTTCATCAATTTGTTTTGTCACTCCTCAAAGATTCAGTCAGGTTTAAATGGTATGAACAAAGTCATGCTGATTATCCTTAATCAGAATATGCTTCCCCAATGCTCCTAAATCCCATGTCTAAAAATCCTTTTCATTAGTTTGCTCACCATTAACATAAGATTCATTGTTCTATCATTCCCAGAATTAAAGGAATTTCTTTACTTGAACAAATAAATAAAGTTTATCACTCTCTAGTCTTCTGGTTCTACTCCTGTGACAAATGAGAATCCAAAGACACAGCAATCTCTTCTCTCACTTCCAGTAGAGAACCAGAGCATATTCCATCTTGCCTTGAGAACTTATCTATCCTATTATTTTTCAAAAGTTGTAGCACATTCCCTTGTTAATGTTGACACATTCAAGCTTCGGATCGTTTTACACTGTCCACATATTCATCCATTTACTCTCCTAAGTACCTGCCTAATAGCATCAGAATTCACCCTCTCCAATTAAATACTTTCCAATATCATCTGCTCCCATCCATGCCCGTGGCTATGTTAACAGTCAAGGAGTTGTGGTAATTGTCTTCGAAATGCTTACCCACCAAAAGATCTGTCATCCTTCCACGTTCATTGCCTAGTACCAGATCTAGTATAGACTTCTGATCGAGTCAGCATGTCTACATATTATGTCAGGAATGTTTCCCAGACACACTTAACAAATTCTGTTCCATATAAACCTTTTGCACTAAGGAGGTGCCAATCAATACTCGGAAGGCTGAAATCACCCAAGCAACAACCCTGTTATTTTTGCACCTTTCCAAAATCTGCCTTCCTATTTGTTCCTCTCTGTCCCTTTTGATACTGAATGGTCTATAGAATGTCCCAATAATGTGATTGTTTCCTTTCTGTTTTTGACTTGCACTCACACTGACATTGTAGACAATCCCTCCACAACATCCTTCTTATCTGCAGTTGAGGTACTATTCCTGATTATCTATGCAATCCATCCCCACTTCTTTTACCTCCCTCCCAGTCCCCTTTAAAGCATTTATACTTCAACCATCATTCCTGCCCTTGTGACAACTAATGGGCACCATGCTGTAGTTCTGTGTAGATGCTCTAAATTCATCACTCTTGTCCCTAATACCTTTTGTACTAAAATAGCTTCCTCTCTACAAACCCAACATATTGAAATTATGCACTATCTGTTGTCCCTCCTTCTTCACAGTCTCTAAATGCTGAATCTACCTTTACACCAAATACTCCATCCTCTGACCCATCACTCTGATTTCCATCCCCCTGCCAAATTATAGGTCAGAACATTTTTTTAAATGTAAAAAAAACTAGTATGTATTTTTCTGCAGTTTGTTGAATCACAGTATGTAGAAAATTAATAGACAGGAACAAGATGTAATTAGGAAGATGAACGTTATGTTAGGGCCTTTATTATACAGGAGACAGACATACAAGAGTAAGAAAATCTCTCTGCAGTTGTACAGAGCTATAGTGAAACCATATCTGGAGTACAGTCTATGATACAAGTTTCCATAAGGAAAAAAAATGCAGTGGATGTAGCACAATGTAGTTTCACTAATTTGTTTTTTTGCGCTCATTTGCCCTTGGTGGAGAAATGAGTAGATTCCTTTCCTCACTGGAGTTAGGAAGAAAAGTGAGAGACCATGGTGAAACATTACACTCTGAAGGGGAGGGGCAGGGCAGATGCTAGAAGACATATATTTTAAAGAGTCAAGAACAAGGAAACTTAATCTTAGCCAGAGGGTTAGCCATTTAGAACCAAGATAATGAGAAATCTCCTTACTCAGAATGTTACAAATCTTAGGAATTCTTTATTTGCTGAAGATTTGAATAGTGCGTTGTTGTGAATTTTCAATGTGGGCTTAATATGTTTTTTGATACCAAGGGAATAAGTGAACTCTGGAAATAGCCAGGAAATAAGGATGGGAGCCATCAAGATCATAATAAATGACAGAGTAGGTTTTAGGTGCAGTGTAGTCCACTCCTGCTTCTATTTCTTAAGCCATTGTGTTGCTAGATTTTGTCCAACTCAGGCAAATGGTAAAACTAAATCAAGTACAGAATCATTAAACAATCGCTAATATGACTGTATTGGTACTATTAAAATAACATCACTGGTTCAGAATTTTCTGGTTGAAGCAGATATATTATGGCCCTCTTAATCCTTGAATACAGGCACATCATGGCTACATTTAGCAACAATTTAGCCAGATTTGCCAGATATGTATCCAGGAATGAAAGTCATAAATGGTCTTTAATATTCAAGTCAATCTCCTGATTCCATTTGCACAGAACACATGCTGGAACAGATTTACACATTGTTCAACTTTCACAAAGTGTTCTAAAGAAATAAGGCTGAACTACAACACTAACATTTATTCAGCTTTTATATTTCATGTTGTTCCAGTTTATTTTGAATTCTATCCAAAGCATAAGACTGAACAATTCTCACTTACTTCTTAGAAATGTAACTGGTTCTTTTGTGATGTGCAGTACATGGTAAAATAGAAATAATGCTAAAGACATCTATATATAGAACTGAAATACATTGAATGACAATATTACTAACACTGTAGAATAATAATTTCACCTGAAGTACAGCAGGTATATCCACTTAATTATTTTGCATTTGTAAATTAGAATTATATGGAAACATAATCTCTAGAATCGACTTTCTCAGCTACTTGTTGAGATTCTGCTAATCAAATTCAATGTCAAGGAGATGATAGTTTTAGCAGTCAAGCAAATATGAAGAAGGTGATATCAAATTCAGTGGAAGTATTAAAAAAAAATAACTTAAGCACGGTAAATTATACTTGCTCAGTAAAATAACTGACAGTTTAAGCAGCCATAAAGCTATTGGTACATATATATGGATGAGCAGAACAAAGTTTCAGAATTCTTTATTGATATATCTGTAAATCAGATTCATACTTTTGATAAGGGAGAAGGAGTGAATAATGGCTTGGAAATTTATTAATGCTTTTTTGCTCTTCTGAATGAAACAAATGCCCAAAACTTTAGGATATCTGTGGATGTGTTATCATACGCAACATTTCTGACGACTTGTATCAATTGTTGGTGCAGGAACTTTGATACTTGCAGCCATCAGACTCCCCCCCCCCCGAGTTCATGGAACTCAATTTTCAAGAGAATCTGCTGCCAGGTGAGAGTCCATTGATTTCAATGGAAATCAGTGAAGGGAAGTAGAAAGTATTTTTACTTTGAAAAATAAGCTTTGTTTTGTTTAGTAATTGTGTTTTTGTGTTCTCAATTTTAAAAGAAGTATATAAAGGTGATCAATTTGTTTTTTAATATCTTTATTTAAAGAAGATATTAAATCTGAATGTATGAAACACTGATAAACATTCAAATATAACAACAAATTTGAGTTGCAGCAAAGCTGGGTACTGCGAGCTATAAAATCTGTCAGGGGAGAATTGAGGCTGAACCTTTTCCAGTGTCCCCTTCCTGCTGGGTCATTTGGCTGGAATACAAAATATTTTGGGGCAGTCAAATATTCAGGCTCAGCGAGTGATTGATTGCCCGCTATTGCTGTTGGCAGCCTCATGTAAATATTATTTGAACTATTAAATAATTTATAGGTCCTCCTGACCATTGCCCCCTGCCCGTAATCGTCTCTCTTGGACTTCAGTTGCAGAGAGCCAGCTGCACTTGCCTGGAGCTTTCTAAACTTCAGTGGCAGGGCCTAAGTGTCAGCAGAGCTTCCGCTGGTGCATTGAGCAGACACTCACTGAAACATCACTAAAGGTTTTGGCAACTGGAAAAGCTCCATCCCCAACAATGTGTTGTAAAATGTCGAAAGAGAATTTATTTTAACGCAGTTATTGAATATTCTTTCCTACTGGAACATACCTATCCTGTACTCTAAACCGGTGGTTTTAAGCATCTCCATATGTCAGTTACCGACTTGCCCAAAACAGCTAATACATGCCCATTTAACTTTCTTTAGTTCCTGCCTAAGACTCTTGTAATTTAAATAATTAGAAGGGTTTAACTTTTAAAGAGTATGTATGTTTTTACGCTTACACAATACTGCCAACATTACAAAGTTAGTTAAAATGAATCAAATTAAATTAAAAATTACATAACTAACCCTCCCCACTGTCTTTGTAACTGGCACATGACATGACAGACAATTCCAAACTTTAAAAGTTTCACTCAGTGATACAGTATTTATGCTATACACTAAGTTTGTGACATCCATATTCTTAAATGTGAATGGGAATTTTAGAAACTCTGCCATTTAAGTGTCTAACTATCAGTGATTGCATTTAATGCCGATCTGACCATATTACATGTTTCAGATCCAAAGCTCGGTACTCTTCATTTCAATGAAGCTGACATAAAAAACCCAGTGGCTATTATTTAATGCATTTATTGTGCCAACTAGGGATACAGTTCTAAGGATTGGCCTTTAATTTAATCAGAGTGTATGGAGGCTGACAGATAGGTTAAGTTGAACTAAAGACCATCTTATTGAAGGGCAGAGCAGGCACAAGAAGCTAAATCACATGATTCTGCTCTCTCTATGTTTTCAAACTAAAGGAGGGAGGTGGTGAAAATACAAATCCAGTAATCTGAAACAATTCTGATAATACAGCAAACCATCACCATCAACCATCAAGAATAGAATAGTTCCTATGAGCTTGGTTTCCTGTGGGTGATGTGGCTGAATATGGATCAGCATAAAGAAAAGGATTTTGGGGCAAATAGAAAGACACATCTGAGGGAAATAATTTGTAAGGCTGTGAATGACAATTATTGGTTAGGGTAGGGAAAGTCCTAACAAAAGGCTTCTATTATTTTGGTGATAGGTGATTGTGCACAAAAAAAACTACAGATTTTTGACTCATTAAATCCCATGTGAAATGAAGCGAGTATGCACACTTCAGCTTTTGTTGATCAAATTCGTCCTCAGTGACCCACCACAAGGATCTTGAACCGGATGATGGACATTTGCCGCTGACTCAATGATAAAACTCACTGGCAAGACATTTCATCAAAGCAATTTTTCCAGATGACAGGAATCTTAAACTTCATAGACAAGCAGCCTTAAAGTTATTGTTGCCAGATTTTCTGAAGTATCTCTACGGTGCCACCATTAATCCCAGTAGACCAAGGGATTTTGTTTCAAAATATCCCTCAGTTTAATCTTCCTTTCCCAGGAGTTAAGGCAAACAAGGAATGGTGATAACCTGAAATATTATTAGCACCAACCCAAAAATGATTATCTTGGAAAAACAAACATCTACATCTACAAAAGAAGTAAAGCTTTCCAGGTCTATAGGAACTCCAAAACCAAGTTCCCTCACTAACACCACATCTATCCTAACAGAAAAGCAATTCAATAAAAATCTCAAACAAGAGAATATCTGCAGATGCTGGAAATCCAAGCAGCACACTCAAAATGCTGGAGGAACTCAGCAGTCCAGGCAGCATCTATGGAAAAAAAAAGTACAGTTGATGTTTTGGGTTGAAACCCTTTGGTAGGACTCAGCAGGATTCAGCGGGAATCTCTTGGCCTGAAACGTTGACTGTACTTTTTTCCACAGGTGCTGCCTGGCCTGTTGAGCTCCTCCAGCATTTTGTGGGTGTTACTCAATAAAAATCTCTTCTCTAAAGTTCTCTAAAGATGGTAGAGTCAATGTCTTTGGTAATTTTAGTGGTTCCTTAAGGATGTTATAACAGGGCTGGGGGGATTGGTAGTGGAGAAAAGCTATTATTACCTATTAAATGTTCCCATTGGCGTGCATCTCCAATAGCCTCAGATAACCAAGTCCAGCTCCTTGTCTTCATTTATGGTTTAGCTACTAAGCCTGGCAGAACTATTTCTAATCACAGGAGAAGAGGCAAAGGCAGGTTACGGGCACTGTAAAACCAGTTGCTTTGGGCAGTTGGGGCTCAGGTACCATGGTTGGCAGCTCATCTAGGGGAAGGAATACTCTGATTTTAAGCCTCAGCTGCCTTGTGGCTACACCCACTCATGGGCAAGGCTTCGAGAGTAAATCCCAAGTAAAAATCCAGAGCTAAAGCCTTTAAGGCAGTCCTATACTGAAAACAATGCTGGCTGGCAATTGTATCAGTACCAAACTGTATCAGTCTCTGCCATTCCTTTTGATTCATCAGCTGCACGGAGAAGGGGAACATGCTACATGGGCAACAGCTTGCTCTCCGTATCATACTGCCTTGGCTTGCATATCACGTAGACAGCTGGGACGTAACGTCCATAATCAACCCCAACTAACGGAGGGCCTCAAGGTAATTTTAGTGAGCTCTCTCCACTGAAAATGTGCATTTCCTGGCCGGAAAGAGCAAATCAAATTAAAGGTCTTTGAGAGCCCAACAGCACAATGAAAGTTTACCAAATGTATCAGAATGAATTCTGTTTCCCAAAAGTAAGACAGAAGATAGAGAAGCCACTAGCATGACAGTTCAACATTGAAGACAGTTACTGATCAGTCTTTTACAATTCCATTTCCAATGAACTCACTGAACTGACTCAGATCAAGACCCGCTAGAAGTTTCTGTCAAAATCAGTACGTAAGAATCCTAGTGTGAGCACCCAAAATGGCTCCAGGCTGCAGATGAAAAATGCCACTGAAGTGCTTCTACAAGCATCAAAATTAGGGGCTTCCCTGCCAACTGCTCACAGCTCAGTGAACCAGACCTTGGATTTCAGTGTCATATGTGTAGCTCCAGGTAAACATGAGACAACATCAGCAGCAAGAACATTGACAAAGTGCTGAAGCAATGTTAAATTTGTTCAAAGCAAGACCATACTTAGGAGGCAGTATGCAGCAATGGGCGGCACACCAGAAGTCTGAAGACATGCAGTGACTTCAACGGATGATGTCAATGACAGGGAACATTGTAATGTCGAGGCATTTCCAATGCTGCTATACCACTGAGATGGGGTTAGGAAAGTGTTACTTATATTATGAAAAGTTTTTCTAAAATGGAAGGAGGAAGAATACTTATTCAATGATGTAAGATACTGTATGTAAAATTGCCATGAAAAATGCTGATTGCTGATGCACGGAAAATTAAGGCACAGAATATGATTCAGCCGAAGACCAAATTCAAACAGAGAACGATAGAGAATTGGGTATTTGCAATGAGAAAAGAGATCATAGCACAGGAAGGAGCTGACTCTTCATTCTATGGTGCTGTGCTGAACCGATTAACTTGGTAATTAAATGCCCTGCCACACTAACCCCTTCTATCTGTACAATGACCTTATCCTTCCATTTCCTGAACATTCTTGGGGCTATCTAAATGCCTGTTAAATAATATTTTCATATTTGCCTCCACCACTACCCCAGGCAGTACAATCCAGGCAACCACCATTTTCTTTTGAACTTACTGTCCCTTACCTTAAACGTGTTTCCTCTTGTATTAGACATTTCAACTCTAGCTATACCTCTCATAATCTTATAAACCTCTATCAAGTCTTCCCTTAGCCTCCACTGGAGTGAGAAACAGGTTTATTCAGCCTTTCCTTGTAGCACATACTCTCTAATCCAGGCAGCATCCTTCTGTACTGTATCTAGAGCCTTGCCATCCTTCACCTAATGGGGCAAGTAGAAATTAATGCAATACTACCAATATTTCCTAACTAGAGTTCTATGAAGCGGCAACATAGTTTCCTGTGTCTTGAACTCATTTCCTTGACTAATAAAGGCAAGCATGCCATATGGCTTCCTTACCATCCTATCGACTGTGGACCTATGGATCTGGACCCCAAGATCTCTCTGCTGTTAATGGTACTCTCTTTTCATTTGATCTCCCAAAAGTACAACACTTCACCTTTGGCCAGGTTAAACTCCATTGACCATTCCTCTGCCTATACCTATGTCACTGTATCCTTTGCCAGTCCTCTACTCTATTCATATTACAAATCTTTGTACTGTCTACAGACTTACTGACCCACCCAGCTACTTTTTCCATCTAACATACAGAAATGCTGGAGGAATCCAGTTTTCAACCTGATCATTTATATATACAATACTGTGGGAAAGACTTGTAGTGTGGTAGATGTGATGTTTAATCTACAAATTATCAATTCTTACACCATGGCAAAACTGAGCACATCAACAAGACACAGGGTGTCATCCTGTGTTATCCCAAAGTATTTCCCAAGCAGAAAATTTGCAGCAGAGAGGAGTTTCAAGATGTGCTGTCCAAGCTTTTCTGAAGAAGCACAAAGAAATGGTTAGCCATGGAAACCGAGTGCAGCAGATGAGAGATATATCACACAGATGTCCCTTCCAAATTGGAGGAAGTTCATGTTGTGATCAGCTCTGAACTAGCAGAAACCACTGGAGTCCAAGAACACCCCTCTACAGTCTGGAAAAGTCTTGTCAGAAGTGGTCTTCATTGAAGAGTTGCTGCCAAAAAGCCATTCCTCTGAAGAAGGAAAAAAAAGTCAAGACACTCACCTGCACACAAATACTAAACAATGGCAGCTGGTGCTCTGGACCGGCGAATCAAAATTAGAATTTTTGGCTCAAACAGGAAGTATAAAAGAGCTGGAGAGTGCAACATGGATGAATGTCTGCAATCAACAGTGAGCATGGTGGAGGTTTCCTGCATGTTTGGGGCTGCAGTTCTGCAAATGGAGCTGGTTATTTGTTCAGAATTAATGGAATTCTCAATGCTGAGAAGTGCAAGCAGATTATCATCCATCACACAGTACCATCAGGGAGGCGTCTGATTAGTCCCAGCTTCATTCTGCAGTAAGACAATGACTCCAAACATACGATTATAAAGAGCTATCTTCAGTGAAAAGAAGAACAAGGAGCAGATGGTATTGTCTCTACAGAGTCCTGATCTCAACATCATCAAGGCTGTATGTAATTACCTAGACAGACAGGAGCAAGTGAGACAGCCATAGTCTGCATATCATGATTAGAACAACCTACCAGCTGATTTTTTTAAAAAAACTGCATGATAGTGTACGTAAGAGAATTGATGGAATTTTAAAGGTAAAGGGTGGTCACATCAAGTATTGACTTGATTTATTATTTTACTGTTTACTGCTCTTTATCATAATTGTTGATATTTAATGTTTCATTTCGTTATTTTTGAAAGCATCTTTGCTTTACAGAATTTTAAAAAAATTGCTAAAGACTTTTTTATAGTATTGTATTAAAAGAAGCAGTGATCCCAGTATAGATCCCTATAAAACGCTACTAATCATAGACCTCCACTCTAAATAAGTCACACTGACCATTATACTTTGTCTTCTATGGGCAACTCTGTTCTGAATCCAAATTGCCAATTCAGCATGGATCCCATGCATCTTTATCTACTGGATACTCCTCCCATGATGAACCTTGTCAAACACCTTACTAAGATCCATGTAGACAACATCCACAACTCTACCTTTATTAGTCATCTTCATCACCTCTTCAAAAAACTCAATCAAATGAGTAAAACTGGACTTGCCCCACACAAATCCATGCTGACTGTCTCTAATTAGGCCATGGTTGTCCAAATCAACATGTCTTCTCCAGTAACTTCCCCACCACTAATGTGAGACTCACCAATCTATAGATTCTAGTATTGTCCCCAGTTCTCTTGACTAATGGGAAAACATCAGCTACTTGGCAGTCCTCCAGGATTTTGCCTGTGCTAGAGTAGATACAAAGTTATTGGTCAAGGCCCCGGAAATATCTCAATAACCTGGGTGTATCCCATCTGACCCTGGGTACTTATCCTCCATAGTGCTCTTTAAGGAACCCAACACTGCCTCCTTTTTATCTTGAAATAACCTAGAATTTTAGTAAGCTCCATACTGATCTCCTTATCCTTCATGTCCTTCTCCTTGGTAAATACTGATTTACCATTTAGGACATCTGCCTCCAGCCATGCATTCCCCCCTATTCTCTAAAGTATCCTTACACCCTACCTCGTTTTTCTTTTGCTCTTGATCTATGTATAGAATGTCTTGGGTTTCTCTTTAAACTTTCTTTAATCCTACTTACCAAGGACTTGTCAAGGCCACTACTAACTTTTCTAATTACCATCTTGAGTTATTTTCTGGCTTCTTTATAATCTTGAAGGGTTTTGTTTGACTTTTGCTTCCTAAACTTTACATATGTTTCCTTTTCCTTCTGAACTAAATTCATTACCTCTCTTAACATCCGAAGTCCCATAACCTTGCCATTCCCATCCCTCTCCTCTTACTTGAAAATACCTAACTTGTACACTGTGCAGTTGGTTTTTAAACATCCTCCATATGTCAGATGTGGATTTGCTCAAAAACAGCTGTTTCCATTTAACTCTCCCTAGTTGCTGCCTAATATTCTTGTACTTTGCCCCTACTCAATTAAATACTGTCCTGCTAGGTCCATACTTATTATCTATAGATATCTTAAAATTTAAATTACGATTGTTGTTCCCTAACTGTTCTCTCACTGAAAGGTCAGTCACCTAGCCAGGATCATTGTTTAACACCAAGACCAGTATCTTCCCTTTCGACATATTGATTTTAGAAACACTCCTGGATGTACCTAACTAGCTCCCCAGCTAAGCCCCTTGCACTAAGGACGTCTTAGCTTATAACAACTACGGCAACCTTGTTTCCCTACCTCTCCTTAATCTGCTTGCATATCTGTGCCTCAGTGTCCCAGAGGCTGTTGTGAGCCAGTAGTATAATCTCAGAGTGATTGCATCTTCCTTACTTTGGAGTTTTACCCATGTAGATCCAGTGGAAGAGACCCTCATTATGTTCCCATTGAGTATCCTTAATTAATAGTACAGCTCCAGCCTGCCTCGTCCTTTTACCTTCTTCTGGATGTTTTCTAAATCATTGAAACTATGGAACATTAAGCATCCATGGGCATCTCTCTTTCCATCATGTTTCTGTTATGGTCTCAACATCATGTTCTGATGCCTGGTCTGAACAACTGAACCTTTTGACCATGTCTGCATGCTTTTATGCATCGTGTTGCTGCCACATGATTGGCTGATTAGATATTTGCATTAATGAGCATGTGTGCAGGTAATCCAGATACTGATCCATGCTCTAAGTTCATCAATCTTGCCTATAATGCTGCTGGCATTAAAATGCACACAGTCCAACCTGCCCATCCCATTGTGTTTGTTACCTTGCCCATGCCTATTCAAGTCAAGTCACTTTTATTGTCATTTCGACCATAACTGGTAAAAATGAGACAACGTTTTTCAGGACCATGGTGTTACATGACACAGTACAAAAACTAGACTGAACTACGTAAAAAAAAAACAACAGAGAAAGCTATACTAGACTACAGACCTACACAGGACTGCATAAAGTGCACAAAAACAGTGCAGGCATTACAATAAATAATAAACAGGACAATAGGGCAAGGTGTCAGTCCAGGCTTCGGGTATTGAGGAGTCTGATAGCTTGGGGGAAGAAACTGTTACATAGTCTGGCCGAGAGAGCCCGAATGCTTTGGAGCCTTTTCCCAGACGGCAGGAGGGAGAACAGATTGTATGAGGGGTGCATGGGGACCTTCATAATGCTGTTTCCTTTGCGGATGCAGCATGTAGTGTAAATGTCCGTGATGGTGGGAAGAGAGACCCCGATGATCTTCTCAGCTGACCTCACTATAAGCTGCAGGGTCTTGTGATCCGAGATGGTGCAATTTTCAGCAAGATCCAGAGCAAGTGGAATGGCCTGACTACTGTGGTGAATACTTTTGAGATTTTATCTCATGTTGTTTGAATATAAACTTGATGTTTATCGGTAGTTTTCACAGTACAACCTCTATCAATATGGGATAGAAACCTTCATAGAATTCAAGACAGGAATATCTTGATGATGTGTTCAGTATCTAAACACATAAATAAAATCAGATATACAATCAGTGGCCACTTTATTAGGCACACTGGCACACATGCTCATTAATGCAAATATCTAATCCGCCAATCATGTGCATAAAAGCATGCAGACATGGTCAAGAGGTTCAGTTGTTCAGACCAGGGATCAGAATTGGGAAGACATATGTTCTATGTGGCTTTGACTGTGGAATGGTTGATGGAGCCAGAAGGGGTAGTTTGAGTATCACAGAAACTGCTGATCTTCTGGAATTTTAACGCATTACAGTTGCTAGAGTTTACAGTGAATGGTGCTAGAAACAAAAATAAATAAATAAATCCAGTGAGGTGAGTGGCAGTTTTGTGGTTTAAAATGCCTTGTTAATGATGAGAGGTCAAAGGAGAATGGTCAGATTGGTTCAAGCTGACAGGAAGATGTCAGTAACTCAGATAATGCGTTACAACAGTGGTGTGCAGAAAAACATCACTGAATGCACAACATGTTGAACCTTGAAGTTTATGGGCTACAGCAGCAGAAGACCATGAACATACAGTCAATAGCTAAATTTATTAGCTGCAGGAGGTACCTAATGAAGTGGCCACTGAGTGAATTTCTTGCAGGTGTTAAATATTGCATTTCATACAAGCAGATGAATAGCAATGCATGAGCAAAGTGACGGGGTTGAAATGGGATGCAGTGGGATGAAATGGTAAGCAAGGCCACAATCTTTATAATAATCCTCAAGTCACCAAAATAGAATATGCATGATATTCTGATATGGATGTATATGCAAAATTTGCTTTGCGACGTTAAGGCAAAAGGCCAGCAAATTTAAATTTCTGCAAGCAGGCAGGATGAAGCATCTGTGCCAGGGTGTTTAGAAGGCACTGGGATTAATTTCACTGCATCCACCAATGAGTGTGAAAATTGAACCCAGGTAAGTGCCCCTGGAGAGTGCAAAGGAGCTCAGGTGAGTACAAAGGAGCTTGGGAATTGGGACCCTGGTATGTCCCAGGTAACTGAGAGCCAAGGCCCCAGTGAGTGGATCAGGAGTGAAGCAAGTATCACCAGATGTTGAACCACAAAATTTCTGAATGGTGAATTAATGCGTTATTTGAGTTTTACTATATGTTCTTCCTACTTGTGTTATCAAGGCAACTCATAAGCTTTTATGTTTCAGTTAACCTTAAGTTGTTGTTCTTCATTTTCCTTTGTTCTAATATAAAATTCCTGCCTATCCAATCATTCCTCATGGCTACGAATAAATGCTCAGTTGCTTTTTCTAACATGAAGACCTAAACGTTACTCATACTCTAAAGTGTGGCTTAAAGAAGATTTTAAACTAAATTAACAAATCCACTTGACTTTTCCATTCATACAGCTCTGGAAATGACCCTTGATTCTTTCCTGTGCCTTTGTTTATTCTTTTGCAAATTCAACCATAGGCAACAACAAAAGTTAACTTGGAGGGATTGGTGCTCCATCAATCTTTGCTTGCAAACTGTCCTCCATTCCAACAAATCAATTTGTGGACATGGAAACAATAGAGGGATGTCCATCTACTTAAGCCAGCGCTATTAGTAAGTTAGATGATCACTGAACTTCTCTGTATTTGTGTTTAATTCACTCACTTTTTCCTCATAGCTTTTGTTGCCATGACTTAATTAAAATCCAACAAATTTACTTTGAAAATTCCAGCTGACAAAAGATCTACAGCCTTTTGTGGACCAGATTTTAGTTTTGCTCAAACCCTCATCTAAAGAAAACATTACTGTCCTCTTCTTGTAACTTTTTTTTGTCAGCACCTGCATTTACCTTCATGATTTACTGCTATTCTCTGGTGCTATTTCTCTTGAACTCCTTTCATCCTCTACCAAGTGTATTTTCTCATTTTAGTTTCCTTGGCCTTATTTCTTCCTCTCATCTCCCTTGATGCGTACCATTTTCCCCCCTCTTTGTGATTTCTTCCTTCCTGGTTGCCATCTTTTCATTGTCTCACTTGCTGCACACCTCCCTTCACTTCTGCTTGCTAGTTTCTGGACTCTGTTCTTCCTTGATTCCCCTTTTTCATTTCTCCCTCTAGATTCTTCATGCTTTTTGATCAGGAAGTGTTTGGGGCACTCTGCAGCTATGAAAGGTACTAAATAACTGGAAGAAAAACAAAATGTTGGAAATGTTCAGCAGGTTAGAATATAAATGGGAAAGAGCACCAGAATTAATGCTTCAGGTCAGAGACCCTCAGTCAGAACTTGGGAAAGAGAGAAAACGTGTTGCTTTGAAGTTGTTTAAGAGCGGTGGGAGAGGGCAAAGGGCAGGCCACTGAAAGTGTGAGGTGTTATTAATGTAAATTAATTTTATTCTTTCTTTTATGTGTACTGTCTTTGCCTTTTCTTGCCCTTGTAGTAAATATGTCAGGTTTTTCTTTCCAAAATTTTCTCCCTATTTTTAACTACAGACCTGTTCCCTTACATTTCCTCACACATCAGTCAGGTTCTGGCCTTTATGTCCATCATTTCTAATATCTGCAACTCATTTTTTTTTTCAATATAATGTCTCACTCAGATCATACTGATACAGCCCAGTACTCACAGGTGAAGACCTCCTCACAATTGAGCAGATCTGCATGGAGCACTGTGATAGGAAAGCAGCATCCACCGTCAAGAGCCCCCACCACCCAGGCTCTCTTCTTGCTGCAGCCATTGGGAAGGGATCCGCTCAACCATCGGGCTCTTGGACCAGAGGGGATATGGACTCCCTTTAAGGGATACTTCATGATGTATTCTTGATATTTATTGCTCTTTTTTTTCTTTTGTATTTGCACAAAGTTGTCTTTTGCACATTGGCTGTTTGTCTTTTTCTGTGTGGTCTTTCAGTGATTCTATTGTGTTTCTTGGATTAATGGTGTATGCCCACAGAAAAAAAAAACAGATCTTAGGGTTGTGTATGAAGACTTGTGTAGTTTGATAACAAATTTAATTTGAATTTTACTGCCTGATATCTGTTGCCTTCAGCATTGGCCACCTCCCCGCCCCCAATCACCCCACACCAAAGTGCTTACCATACCGGAGATGCTGAAGTAAATTAACAAAGAGCCTCCTGATAAATAAAGACACACCTTCTAAAGTAATAGAGAATGTCCCTAAAATAGGTTCAAGCTGATGGGACAGGAATACATTCTATTTGCTCTGTTAATTTTGTTTCCAGACTAGGAAAGTGCTAAGCTATTTAATATTCTGCCTGATTTCATGCCAACCATCATCAGTTTTCTTGCGTCAGGATCTGTGCATGGATCTATCATGATTCATAAACTCAACCTGAAAAAGCCTGGGGCCATTAACTGAAGTTTAGGTCTCTGTTACACTGGCAAAGAAGGTACCAAATCATTACTTGTATACAAATACAGTTTCCATTATCTCATGGACTGCATATTATGTTGATACCATTCTGTCTCTTTTGAAATATGTCACAGTATGATAAAATAACACCAAAATATAATACAGTGCAATTAAGTCTTGTTAATTATTCCCCTCTACTGTTAACAAATGCAATTAAAAATCTATGAACTTGACATATTTTGCAAATCCCCTCAAAGGCACTGTTTCCTGTTCTGTGGGAGCTGCCCAGGGCAAATTTTGTACCTCCTGATGGCAAGGTGCACTGTTCAGAAGTAAGTAAAATAGAAATTACTGTGTGAAATTTATTTGCAAGTGTGTTGCTGTTTAAAGATCAATGGCCAGGAATGAGAAGGCAAGAAGAGGATAACATGACAATTGTTCTCTGATGGAGATCTCATCTACTGGTTGCTACCAACTTGCAAACTAAAAGGCAGAATTTCCTTGAAGTTGGCATAACTTTAATATTTGGATAACCAGCATCCTGTTTAACTTGTATCCACACACAAGCAAGATTTCTACTCACCCCTGCAAAGTTGCACTAAGAAATTTCTTCAATAAATAGCATATTAATAATGCTTACTGTATGTCTAATTTTCAATGACAAATCTCAGACTGAATAAGCACAGAGTGACAGTCATTAAAAATACTGCATTAGATGCACTAGGTTACTTGACTGCTCAATGTCTTAAGAAAGCATGTAAGTAGCTACATCCTGTGCAACGATGCTGGTTATAATTCTGAAAATATCCCACTTAATCAAATAACGCTCCAGAGTATATATTTTAGTATTCTTTTGCCAAGTTATGGATGAATATCATATAATTGCAAATTAAACAAAATTGAATCTAAAAACCAAACATTCAACTGATGATATTTCAGCATTTTTTTTCCTCAACATCTCCTCAAAGAAATGATGCTCACTTGTGTTCCTGTCGTAGTTATTCTGGAGTGTATTTATTTATATCTTCCAGACGCTTTATCTTTCTATCAGATTTTGTTTGCAGACATAATTTTCAAGGAACACAGAGAAAGGAATGTAAAAGATGAGGAAAGGTAATGAAGGTCCAAATGAATTTATATATAGGAATCAAAGGCAGCCCTGTATTAGCATATTGCACATCTTCATGCCAAAGTAATCAACAAGCAATATTTTTACCCTTGCATGTCTGGATAAATGCTGTTGTGCATCAGCAAGTTGGATGTGCTCAATGTTCAGGGCAAGTACAGCCATCATTAAGTAACCCAGTGACAGTGATGCACCAATTGGATCTGCCGACTCACTGATCTAATTGCCCATGTTCAGTCCTGATCTCAGCTGTTGTGCGTGCTTCTGTTGGCCACTCTGGTTTTCTCAAAGACATGCTGTTAGATTAATCGTCTCCTGCAAGTTGGCTCTTACAGTAGATAAATGGCAAAACAGTTGAGGTGTAGTTGATGGACCTGTGAGAGACAATTTGTAGAGCTATAAGGAAATAAAAAGAAGGGACTGGGGCTGATAGAATTTCTCTGCTGGGAACTGGCATTGACTTGATGGGCTAATGATGCCCTTCTGAGTCATGATAAGTAAGAATCATTACTCTTGGATTGATTATTTTGGCATAAATATGCATTTTACAGGTATATAGAGCAGGGATTCAGATTTGTCAACATCTTCCAGCCATGAAACCTCTCCTGCCAAGAGCAACAGAATCAGAATAATAGTCAGGTTTATTATCACCATGAAATTTAGTAGCATCAGTACAGTACAATACATTAAATATACTGTAAATGATGATTACCAGAAGATGTGGCAGTAATTCAATGCATAAATGCATACAGACATGGTGTAAAAATTCAATTGTTGTTCAGACCAAACATCAGAATGGGGAAGAAATGTGATCCAAGTGAATTTGACTGTGGAATGATTGTTGTTGTCAGACTGGGTGGTTTGAACATCTCAGAAAGTGCCGATCTCCTGGGATTTTCATGTATAACCATCTCTAGAGTTTACATAAATTGGTGCGAAGAACAAAAAAACATCAAGTCAGTGGAAGTTGTTAATGAGGTAGGTCAAAGGAGAATGGCCAGACTGGTTTAAGTTGACAGGAAGGCGACTGTAACTTAAATAATGTCACATTACAACAGTGGAGTGCACACCATGTTGATCCTAGAAATGGATGGGCTACAGCAGCAGAAGACCACAGGCATACACTCGGTGCTTACTTTATTAAGTACTGGAAGTACTTAATAAAGTGGCCACTGAGTATATAGAAAATAGTAAGTAGAGTAAAAATGGTGAGGTAGTGTTCATGGTTCCATGGACCATTCAGAAATCTGATGGAAGAGCGGAAGAAGCTGCTCCTAAAATGTTGAGCGTGTGTCTTCATTCTCCTGTAGATCCTCCCTGATGGTAGTAATGAGAAGAGGGCTTGCCCTAGGTGGTGAGTACATGCAATGATGGATGCTTCCTCTTTGAAAGTGTCCTTGATGCTGAGAAGACCAGTGCCCAAAATGAAAGATGTAAAGGCTGTATCTACAGATTTTAGACATGCTTTCCTCATTGGCCAATTCACTGCCTCTTTTCTTCTGGAACTTACCATTCAGAATATGTTCTACTCCTCCTGAGGGGACCTCCTCGCCCAACTGAGTTCATTTTTGCATCTTATCTTTTGGTAAGATGTTCATAAAAAGTATTTCATAGACACACACCAATCCAATTTGTTTGTAACAGTTGTAGAGCAACTTGTTTTCGCTATTCCCTCTCTTTCCATTAGTCTTCGCAAAACAGATCATTTATGAACAAAAAGCCTTTACCATCCTCACTCAAGGGACACACCACCTCTTATGTCAATCCAGTTGTGCTGGTCTTTGCCCCATCACAGACATCTGTTCTCTGTATCCTTCTCCCTGCCTTGAAACTCAAAACAGGTTACATCTCTGACTTTCTCAGTTGTGGTGAAAAGTCATTTACATAAAGGTTAACCTCTCTCATCAGTGATGCTGCCTGACCTGCTGAGTATTTCCAGCATTTCATATTTTTATTCCAAGGTTAATATGAAAGTTGTATCCACATGCAATAAGCCCATTTGTAGTATCCCACTCCTAATATTATAATAGGGCTACCAGTTAGCACAGATGGTTTACAAAGCTGGGTAGCTACCACATTCTGCAGATACTAGGAATGGACTCGTACCTCTGTGAACATAAAGTGTCTTTATTTCTGTGAGATACTTACAGCCCAAAATAAGGGTTCTGATGTGAAAATCAATTGAGTCATACTCATCTATCTTTCTCTGAAAAACAGTGAGTGTCTTGATTTGAATTAGGGTTCTTAAAATTCAAAAACTAAAGCAGAACTTCCTGCCGTCCAGAACTAGTATGACACTTATTTCAATCTATGCCTGAATACAAACTATGGCCTAAAAGGAAGATTCTTCTGTATTGTGGCTCAATATGGGTGACTGCTTCCTAGTGAATTACCACCGATCCACCCTCTGGTTTCAGTGAGTTTTCAACTTTTGTGTCTGCACAATGCCACATGAACATACTGAAGATCAAAATCCTTCTCTTGACTACTGATAACATATACCCTTGTTTTATCTTGTTGCTGCTTCATTTATCATATCCAGCTATTTCAAAGCTTGTGAGGTATAAATTCATTTAAAAATCTGTTTCTTGGACCATATGGAGTTCTTATCACCTGTGTCCTTGTTAACTTGGATTTGCTCCCAGTCACAAAGTTCCCACAACTTTAAAATGTTTATCCTTTGCATAATATCTCTTAATCCTGTTGCTTTTCTCTATAATCTTAATCAGTCCTACAAATGACATATACTGTTCTCATTATGAAGTCCTATAGCATCTCAAAAATGCACTAAAACAGAGACTAAATTCATTTCATAGCCAGTTCCTCCACTTAATGTTGCCAATCTTCATTAAAAAGGGACGTTTTTGCCTATTCTTTTATATCTTACTATCTACAGTACACTTTGTATTGATTAACCGTAAGGTAAAATGTTTTAGTTATTTGTTTATTTAATTTTAGATACTTTCAAGTAATTTCACTATTTTAATGCATTTCTAAATGTTTCTGGTGGCAGAGCTTTCAGAAGGGCTGAAGTCAGTGTGACTTTGTGCTACGAGTCAGTGTCGGCTCAGATTGAATGTGCTCCAGCCCATGTTACATTCCGATTGTTCATCTTATGCAGTGAGGCATCATTTTTATTCTGGACACAATTTCTAATCTACACTTAATTTTCTTTGCATGCTTGTTCTTAAAAACACTGGTCAAATCCTGTAGTTTAATCTATTCGTTTGCACAGGAATTTATTTTTATAATACTAAAAGTGGTAACTTGAGTCACTTGGCGTAACTTGACATGCTTCTGCAAAAATAGGTAGTATTCTTCAGTGGAAACAGCAGTTTTGATGAATATGTCCTACTGTGATTGTATCTGAGATGAAAAGGTCAGGTCACTCAAGAGACAGAAATCAAGACAACAAAGACCGGAGGAGAATGAAACATAATCTAAGAGTGTTTTAGTGTGATTGGGATGCAGTTAGAGGTTTGAAGCTGTCCTAAACTGACCTACTAAACTCTATGTTACTGCCAGCATGGTTTCCTAAGAGGTGTCATAAGGCCTTGCTTCCAAATAATTTTCCACAATAGTAGGGGAATCATTGAATCACATGTATTTAGGGATTGGCAGGTATGACGTTGTGGGCACCACTGAGTTTTGGCTGAAAGAAAATCATAGTTGGGAGCTTAATATCCAAGGATACACCTTGTGTAGAAAGAACAAGCAGGTAAGAAGAGGGGGTGAGGTGGATCCACTGGAAACACAATGAAATCAAATCCTTAGAAAGAGGTGACAGAGGATTGGCAGAATCCTTGTCAGTAGAGTTAAGAAACTGCAAGGATACAAAGATGATGAGAGATATATATACAGGCCTCCAAATAGTAGCTAAGACATGGGATACAAATTATAATGGGATATAGAAAGGGCATATAAAAGTGGTAATATTACAATAGTAATATGGGATTTCAATATGCAGGTAAATTGGCAAAATTACGGTTGGTGCTGGATTCCGAGAGAGAATTTATAGAATGCTTTTTCAGAGCAGCTTGAGGTTGAGCCCCCAAGGGGATCAGCTATTCTAGAGTGGGTGTTGTATAATGAACTAAATTTGATTAGAGAGCTTAAGGTAAAGGAACCCTTAGTGATCATAATATGATAGAATTCAGACTGCATTTTGAGAGGGAGAAGATAAAGTCAGAAGTATCAGTATTATAATGGAGTAAAGGGAATTATAAAGGCACGAGGGAGGAGCTGGCCAAAGTTGATTGGAAGGGGACACTAGCAGAGATGATGGCAGAACAGCAATGGCTGGAGTTTCTGCGGGCAATTCAGAAGGCACAGGATAAATACATCCCAAGGGGGTATTCTAAAGGAAGGATGAGGCAACTGTGGTAAACAAGGGAAGTCAAACACAACATAAAAACAAAAGAGAGGGCATTCAATATAGTAAAAGTTGTGGTAAGTTAGAGAATTGGGAAACCAACAGAAGGTAACTAAAAAGCCATAAGGAGAGAAAAGATGACATATGAAGGGAACCTAGTCAATAATATAAAAGAGGATAACAAAAATTTTCTCAAATATATAAGTAAAAGAGAGGTGAGAGTGGATATTAGACCTCTTGAAAATGATGCTGGAGAGGTAGTAATGGGAGACAAAGAAATGGCAGAGGTACTTAAAAAGTATTTTGTGTCAGTGCTCACTATGGAAGTCACTAGCAGTATGCCAGAAATTTGAGTGTCAGAGGGCAGAAGACAGTGTGATTGATATTACTAAGAAGGTGGTGCTTGGGAAGATGAAAGTTCTGAAAGTAGATAAATCACCTGGACCAGATGGACTACACCCCAGGGTTCTAAAAGAGATAACTGAAGAGATTGTGGAGGTATTGTTATCACCAGATTCTGGAATGGTTCTGGAGGACTGAAACATTGCAAATGTCACTCCACTCTTTAAGGAGGGAGGGAAACAGTAGAAAGGAAATTATAGCAAGTTAGCTGACTTCAGTGGTTGGGAAGATGTTCTAGTCCATTGTTATGAGGTTTTAGGGTACTAGGAGGCATATGATAAAATAGGCCAAAGTCGGATTTTTCTGAAGGGTTTAATTTGCCTGACAAATCTGTGGGAATTTTTGAGGAAATAACAGTTAAGATAGACAAAGGAGAGTCAGTGGATGTTGTTTACTTGGAATTTCAGAAGGCCTTTGACAAGCACCCTTTGTTGTCTCTGCCCCTTCCTTTACTCTGCTTTCCTCACTATCAATGCTGCCTGACCTGCTAGGTACTTTCTGTTTAATATTAAGAGCTCAGGTATCTGCAGTCTTTTTTTGTTTTGTGTCTTCCTTTAGAATCCATTTCGATTCAGTGACATACTGTAAATGCCAGCAAATGTTTTGTGCGTTAATATGCCTTTTAAACAGCATTTCTACTTATATAGAAAATAAGCTTATATAGTAAACAAGCTCAGGGGTGCAGGAAACTCAATCAAACTGTAGGAGATGATACCATCATCTAAATTCATATTTATCAAACAGAACCAAGATTGCATTTGCAGGGAAGGAACTTACAATAGGTTTAACATGGTATTAATTCTTTTGAACAATTTTAATATTGTATTGGTGCAAGTGGGCAGGCAAATTTTATTGAAGGCTCCTAAAGATCTGTAAATAAATTTTCTAATATTTTACTAGAATCACCCGTGGCACTCCATTGTTCCTCAGGTAGTTTCATTTATTACATGTCTTGATGTTCTGTTGGATTATACAGGCTTAGTCCCTTTGCTCAGATTTGTTGTATAAATCCATTATGCCCACATGCATTTGTCCACAGATGCAAGATGTTTTTCATTGGCCATGGAATAAGAAGATCGAAATGGTCTGTGTGGAAACAGGACATTGAGCAGAGTAGTCAGGAGGCACCCATCTCCTTACCACAGGCAATAGCAGTAATATTAATGAAAACGTACTATAATTTATATAATAATTGGTATACTTTAGCAGCTGCCACAGCTGTTATTTGGGGCTTGATTGTCTCAATCAAGAATGTTCATTTGGCACGCCTTTCACTGTTAATAAGCATAACAAGAGAACCTATGAACACAATTTTGCAAAGGAATGGGAGGGTGCTACTGAACAGATTCTCTACATAAAGCAATGGAACTGGTAAACAGAGGATTCGATGCATATGTTGGCAAATTTAAAAAGTACAAGAGTATCTGGCCACTTGCTCTGTTCATGGAATGGGTGTAGATTCCCTGAGAGAAAAGAATTCCACTGGAAATCTGGGAAAGGGCACAGAGCAGAGAAACAGGGCTAAGTTGAAAGAGAATCCGACATGGAACTGTTCCTGGAAATGGGGTCCGAGATATACAGTCTGAGACACTAATAAGTTTATATCATCAACACCCAGGGACAAAAGCTGTCATGAGGGAGTTATAAAAATTATCTAATCCAGAGCCTTCAAAAACTTGAGACTTACAAATTTGACATATCTAACTAAAGATGAAAATAAATGATTAGTGAATGTGTTAGCAGGTTAATGACACTACAAAAAGGTGCGACTTTTTGACAGGTACAATGGGATCACCTGGTGGGCTGGCTGGCTTAAAAAGAAAACTCAAGCAAAGCCGCTTGACAAGCTGGACTTAACACTTGAAGGCGATGCAGAATAACCTCTGGTGTGGAGATGGCATTGAAAAATGTAAAAAAGTTTTGCCCAGGTCAGGATTGGAGTCACGGGTAGTAATGCCTCTAGAAATACAAATGGTAGTGTGGTCTTTGTTACATGGATGCCACAAGTGAGTTTGGCAGGAAACCAGAGGATCTTAAGGCATAATATCTACAAATCATAAGGGAGTCCAAGGCATAGACAATATGGGTGCCAGCTGTTTCAAAATAGACTGATGTTTTAATTGCCACTTAATAGAGCATATTTTATGGTAGCATAGGTCACTGAAGAAGGCAACTATGGATGAAGATGGTAGTCCCCATTTGCTTCAGCTGCAAGGTGCTGAACATGCTATAATTTTATTTACTGCACGCTTAAGGAGTGTAAATGCAATACCTCAGTGATGGTTTGGTGTTAGTAGATTTTCTGCACTTCTGGATGTTTTGAAATTGACTTTTTTCAGAAGTTACAAAGTATTACAACAAATTTCCCAGTGAAGCAGGTAATTTGAATCAGAGCTTGGGAACTGGGACCTTGGTGAATGGAAATGGACTGTGGGAACCAGGGTCCTGGAGAGTTTACATAGACTAGACCCTCAGTAAATAGAAATGGTGAGTAGGAATTGGGGCTCAGCTGAGTGGGAAAGGTATGCATAACTGTAGCTATGGTGAATGGAACGGAATGTTGTAAACATTATCTGGTGAGCCATATGCCAAATCACTGGATATCTGAAATGTCATTTAGTTGGTGATTGGAGATTTACTGTAGTCAATCAACAGAGTAATCTAATGTATATATTACATATCTTAGTTATAACTGATGGTTTGCATGGGCATGTCTTGAAGAGAACAAGCCATATGATACATACAAATATGAATGTACTTTTAAGAACCGTGTGTACCATTTGGTTTAAATTTTGTTCCACTGTTGTTTCAGACCCTGCTGTTCGATGAATGTTGACTATATTCAATAATAAATATTTTGTTGATGTCATTATTCTTTTATAGTAGACTTGGTGAATAACAACACAGAAGAGCCTAAATATCCTTTAACAGGTAGCTAAGCTGAGGCCAAGATCTGGTCTACGATCCAAGGATGCAAGCACAGGGTTTGTTTACTGCAGTTTCAATGGACAAATAACAATAATTTCAATCAAAACTATTGTTAATAGTCAGTACAATCAAGCCCATGACATTAAATTCCCAGCATCTGTGTGGACAAATCTTGAGGCGACATTCAACACGGTTGTAGGCAATCTGCGGGAAAGAGACCATGAGTCTTTAGCCGTTGTTTTAAAAGTGAATCCAAGAGATATGATGCTGGTGAAACAGCATAACTTCTATAGCATGTTAAAGGAGAACTCTAATTTTCCTCTCAATAGCAAATGAAATAGGCACAAATAATATGTTTTATCTTCTCAATTATATCTAAAAATAAAACAGATATAGATAACACAGATACTGGAGCCCTGAAAAATAGATTTCAGTGGACATACCAGCTTCCTAGTTCTCATAAACAATCAATTGAAAAGGAAATACATTTCCTTCCGACTTCCTATATAGAAGTATTTATTTCCACTACAAGTGGCTGATTGTTACCCTATCTGTGGCACTAGTTGTTCCATCAATGTTTACAGCCTGAAGAATTTTACCTTGACATAATGGATCATGTAGAAATTGTGGTGAATCGAAGATAAGAGATTTATTTCCATAGAACTGAGAAACTATGCTAAACCTCATCATTCAGAATAGTAACCACCTGAAGTGTATTTTCTGTTCATATTTCAGATATTCAACATCTGTAGCATTTTCCAACACACAGAAAAACGCCAGTTCTCCATTGTTCACCTGATCGCCGCATTAGTCCTTTCTACTACGGATGTCTAAATACAAAGGTATGTGGATTCTATCTCATCAGTGGAGTCTCAAAGAGAAATTAACTTACTGTATCTGTATTGTATGTTATAAAATCATATGCAGTGATCAAAATATCTACCAGTACAAGAGTCCTATGACCTTCTTCAGGTACAGTTCGAAGTTCAGAGTGCATTATAAAAGTATGTATACATTATACAACCTTGAGCTACATCTCCTTATAGATGGCCACAAAACAAAGAAACCCAAAAGAACCCATAAACCTAACAGCGACTCCTTTGTTTGCATCTTCAGAAACAACTCTATTTCCATCTCAAATATCTCTATTTTTCCCTTTCAGGATTCTTTTAAAGACCCTGACCTGGAGTTACACGCTGACTTTGGTTCCTTCTGGGAATGGGATCTGCTCTCGGGGTCTTATGACTGGCCATTATTCAGTCAAGAATGCAGCCTAGAAGATTTACTTGCCTTCGGAGATTCAGGGTTTCGTGGCTCTGGAGGCAGGTGGACTCGAGGTAGGTGCCTCTACAGGAAATTGGTGTGTTGTGGGAGATGGAAGATCTCTGGCTGTGTGCCTGGAGACCCGAGTTCTTTGGGCACAGAGCTTGGAAAAAGCGACGCAACAGACTTTTAACATTGCAAGTCCGTGAGTTGTTTGTTATGTCTCCCCTCTCGCTGTGAAACAGAGACACCTCTTTTTCCCTCAATAGGGAGAACCTATGGTATGTAGAAATACTGGGTGAACAATAGTCTTTGGGGTACTGCAAGTCTGAGTCTTTGCTGTTGCTTTGCTGCACACTTGAGTGCTCGGTGGGGGGCACAGAGAGTTTTTTTTCTGGTGGGGAGGGGGGATCGTTGCTTGCTGCTGCTTAAGCTTTGGAGGGGATTGCTCGGGGGGCTTTAGGGTTCTAACATTTAACTATCATTCATTCCTTTGGGCACTCCTCTGTTTTTTTGGATGGTTGCAAAGAAAAAGAATTTCAGGATGTATATTGTATACATTTCTCTGACATTAAATATACCATTGAGACCTTTGAAACCTTTGAAAACCCAACGTGCAAAGAACAAAAACCAATCATGTAAACAATAAAAGCGAGCAAATCACATTCTGAACTGAAGTCCACAGACTCTGTCCACATACCTTTAGTTCAGTGCAGAGTGGACTAAACCTTGAGAGAGCAGCGAGCTGAACTGACCCCTTCCTCGCCTTCGGCCCCTACACGTTGACCTTTTCAATCTGGCCTGGAGCCTAAATCGTAGTCCAAACATTGGCTTTGTTTGCTTTGATTTGCTCTGGGGTCTGGGCCTTGCTGCCTAGATTTGGCCTGTATTCGAACTTTTCGATTTGATCCGGTGTTTAAATCAATCGAACCTCTTGTCTTCCTTGCTCTTGCCTTGCCTTGGTTCTGTCATCTCGAATAGTCTCCAAGCCCAAAGTGAAGTTACAGGCTACTGTTTTCATGATCATTTACCACAAAAAGAGTGATTAACAAAGTATTTAGTTGCTTTCCTTGTTTCACTGGCCACCAGCCGGAAGTCGCTGAGATTCACTAACACCATCTTAAAAAATATATAAACGTACACATATAACTGTTCAGTCCTGCAGTAAATTTGCATATGACAAATTGAACATGAAGGAGGTCCATGTTTATGTTAACTAAATCTTTGTGGAAAACTTAACTCGACCAGGTGGAAGTTAATTATTGCACTGTTGACAGACCTTTTGTTCATAAAGTCTGGAATGGAGAATTGGTCCAGAGAATGTCAAAAGGTCTAACCCAAAAAACATTACTATAACCCAGCATGAGTATAGGTATTATTTTTGTAAATAGCTACTTGAATATAATTTAATAACAAATGTATAACCCCTTACATTTTTTCAGTTATTATCACTACTGCAGGATATAAAGGAGTTCAGCAATATTGGCAAATGCATTGTGCAGACACTTCCTGATGAAAGCAAATAACATCATCTTCAGAAATAGAGAGTAAAAATAAATTCCAGAGAATGGTTAATTCATCTGCTTCAACATAAACCAATGACAAATATAGCATTGATATGCTGGCTGGTGTTCTTGTGAGTAAAACAAAACTTAGAACTTGGCATCAATATGTGTTTCTTTTCACAAGACAAAAAACCTCTCTGATACCATTTTTTGCCTTTGAAGAAACAACTCATTAGTTTTGTCAAATGGAAACTAAAAGATACAAAACAGCCAAAGTTGAGATGGATGAAAAAAACCCAAAAAAAACTCTTGCCTTTTGTTGTAGTTTGTCAGTATATGTGTGTTGATCAAGGAAGATTGATTCTACCCTGATGGGTTGTGTTTGCCAAGGCAGAGAATTGCACAAGAGATCTGTGCTTGGCCTCCAAATTTCAATCTATTGGTGATGCATTGAACTTCAGAGGCAGAGCAGAACACACCGGTAGGCTTGAATTTTAAGCCAAAAATACCGTCAGTAAAAGATGAACAGGCTTGGCCTCTTTTCTCTTGAAGAACACTATGGACATTGAACCAATGGAAGTCCTTCAAAATGGTGGTTGGGATTGATAGGCTAGATCTACAGAGATATTCCCACTTACGGAAGGTAAAAATATAAACAGTTACTAAGAATTCAGGAAAAAAATATACTAAGATGAAAGAATGCAGAAAATTGAGTCATTTAAGTTAATTGTATGGATTCTATGGAAGTGAGGGAAAGAAAGGATCAGGAAATGGAGATAGTATTAGATGAATGAGGACTAGAAAAGGCTGAAGTGCAATCTAGACGCTGGTAGAATCAATAGGGTTACATATCCTGAGTGTGAAGCAGTGGTTGGATTGTCCTGAAACCAACTCATTGTGCAGAATAGTTACCTCTGCCTACCTATCTGCATTTTTTTCTGTATATGGAGGATTGAACAAGCAGACTCTTTGTATCCAGTAACATGGTGCTGGTTCCAAAAGGCAATTGGGTCTTAGGCAGTCCAGCAGAATCAGAATCAGAATCAGGTTTATTATAACTGGCATGTGATATAAAATTTGTTAACCTAGCAGCAGCAGTTCAATGCAATACATAATATAGAAGAGAAAAAAATAAATATATTACAGTATACGTATATTGGAAAAAATGTGCAAAAAGCAGAAATACAGTATATTAAAAAAGTGAGGTAATGTCCAAGGGTTCAATGTCCATTTAGGAATCGGATGACAGAGGAGAAGATGCTGTTCCTGAATCGCTGAGTGTGTGCCTTCAGGCTTCTGTGGCTCCTACTTGATGATAACAGTGAGAAAAGGGCATGCCCTGGGTGTTGGAAGTCCTTAATAATGGACGCTGCCTTTCTGAGACACCACTCTCTGAAGATGTCCTGGGTACTTCCATATATCCTGAGTAATGCTCCTTCCCCTCCCCACCTTAGAACATTTCCACAGATTCTCTTGAGCTGTTGAATTGCAAACAACTATCAACAGTTTAAAGTGTTTCTGATGGGACATTTAATAAATATTAAAATAGACTTAAATAATTTTAGATTGAAAATACATTGATATAGTAAACCATGATTGGAACATTAAAATGGTGCAAAGTAATTATGATCTTTATAAAGCCCCATTTTAATGAACAGGATCACAGTTCTTATGCCAGCACTTTGTGGCATAAGGCTGAGTTTGTATACAGGTGCTAATGACCCCTGTTTTCAGTGAGTCACTGCTGCTCCGTTGGACCCAATACTGACTCCAGTAATGGAGCAAACAGTTAGATGTGCCACATCTGATCTTCAAGACATCTTGTACTTCTGTGGTTGGTTGAGCATGCATGTAAACCTGACACTTTCTGAGGAGTGAACAGATACTATTTAACATTATTCAGCTATGATTAGAATCTACAGTGAGTGTAAATTGGGAAATTGGTATGTTTTTCTCACATGTACTGAGGTACAACGAAAAACACACAACCCAAACAGATCAATTCATTACAACAGTGCATTACAAGCTAAAACAATAACAATGCCGAACAAAGTATTACTATTCAGAGTAAGTGCAGTACAGGTAGACAATAAAGTGCAAGGGCACACCAAGGTAGATTGTAAGGTCAAGAGTCCATCTTATCAAACTAGGGAAGAATTCAATAGTCTTAAAATAGCAAGATGGAATCTGTCTTTGAATCTGGTGGTACATGCTTTCAAGCTTTTGTGCTTCTGCCCAATGGGAGAGGGATGAGAGATAACATTTGGGATGGATGGGCTCTTTGATTTTGCTGACCGCTTTACTTGAGGCAGTAAAAAGTGCAGGCAGAGTCCTTGGAGGAGAGGCAAGTTTCAATGATGTACTGAACCGTATCTACACCTTGCTGCTGTGTTTTGCAACTATGGACAGAGTAGTTACCATACCAATCCATGATGCTTCCAGATAAGATGCTTTCCGTAGTGTATTGATAAAAATAAGGGTCAAAGTGGACATGCCAAATGTACTTAGCCTCCTGAGGAAGTAGTGAACTTTCTTGTCTATGGCATCTACATGTTTGATTGGCCTGAGGCAGGTTATTGGTGATGTTCACTCCTAGGTTCTTGAAACTCTGAACCCTCTCGACCTCAGCAATGCTGATGTTAACAGAAGCACATGCACTGATGCTGTTCCTGAAATCAATGACCAACTCTTTTGTTGACATTGAGAGAAAAGTTGCACTCTGACTCATATTTACTTGAGATATGACTCAGTCTGGTGGTATCGTCTGCAAACATGTAGATTGAGTTAGAGCAGAATCTGGTAATGCAGTTGTGAGTATACAGGGAGTAGAGTAGGAGACTGAGAACACAGCTTTATGGGCACCAACGCTGAGGATAACTGTGGTAGAGCTATTGCTGCCTATGCTTATTAATTATGGTCTGTTGGTCAGGAAGTCTAGGATCCATTTACCAAGGGAGGTGTTGAGTCCTAGGTTTAGGAATCTGGTGATGAGTTTGCTTGGAATTATAGTATTGAAAACAGAGCGTAGTCTAACATAGTCTAACTTTACTGTTCCGGTGCTCTAAGAAATAAGTTTAAGACCAGGGAGATTATGTCAGCAAAAGAACTTGTATTAACTGTATTTGCTATTTTTCATAGGTCCAGAAACAAGAGAAAATTTGCAGATGCTGGAAATCTGAGCAACACATACAAAATGCTGGAGGAATTCAGCCAGCCAGGCAGTATCTATCGAAAAAAGTACTGTCGACGCTTTGGCCAAAACCCTTCAGCAGGACTGTTGAAAAAAAAACTGAGGAGTAGATTTAAAAGCTGGTGGCAGGGGAGAGAGAACCACGAAGTGATAGGTGAAACCCAGAAGGGCAGGGTTGAAGTTAAGAGCTGGGAAGTTGATTGGTGAGATAAGGTGAGAGAGGGAAAAGGGGATGGGAAACAGAGAAGGGGGTGGGGTGCAGTTGGGGGGCATTACAGGAAGTTTGAGAAACCGATGCTCATGTCATGAGTTTGGAGGCAACCCAGACGGAATATAAGGTGTTGTAAGAGTGGCCTCATCATGACAGTGGAGGAGGCCATGGATGGACATATTGGAGTGGAAACAGGAAGTATTATTAAAATGGATGGCCACTGGGAGATCCTGCTTGTCCTGGCAGACAGAGTGTAGATGTTCGGTGAAGTGGTTTCCCAATCTACAATTTCATAGGTCCAGTATGCTTTATAACTATTGAAGTGCTTTTATAAAGTGTAACCACAAAAGTAATCTAAAAAAACAATGGAACTACCTGAGCTGGTTGGGACTCACCTAGAATTCTGAGGGAAGTAAGAGGACTGGAGAGTGAGAAATGACTCTTCCATGTCCATAAAAGGAGGAGAGCAGTATTCTGTTTTAGTTGTCATATGGATAATAAAGTATCTATCTATCTATCTATATTATAAGAAGAAAGGAATTAGAGAGCAGTAAAGTTATACAAGGAAGGTTCCTGAAATTCAAGACTATAGTTACAAGAATAGAACAGAAAGACTGGGGCTTTTTAACTTTGCTTAAGGTTGAGGGGAAATTTGATAGAAGAATTTAAAATAATTCAGAGAAGGGTACAGGCAGAATGGAGAATGAAATGATGTCCCTTTGCTGGAGGGCCTGTGATCGCAGGTAAAAGTGTAAAGGAGCAGAGAATTAAGAATGAGAAACAAACTGCTGGAGGAACTCTGTGGGCCAAACAGCATCAGTAGTGGGAATACGGGAGTGTTGACATTTTAGGTTGAAGCAGGAAGTTGGAATCTGGAAGGCACAGACTGCAGATCTGGTGGAGGTGAGTTCCAGTGTGGCTTTCAGGAGAGAATTAGATAAATATTCTTTGGAGAAAAGGTTCTGGATGACCAAAGGAAAAGGTCAGTGACCTTGAATTTACCATTACGCAGAGCCATACATTAATCCATGAATGTGTAACACCTTCTAACTTTTGGGACTACTACTTAGAAATATCAATAGCTCTCAGGTCAAATGTTTTGTACACAACTGAATCTGATTGATATGAGGACAAGCATTTTTCTTCACATACCACATAGAGGCAGATAGCGTGACACAAACAGCAAAGTCCAGGGGTTAAAGACAAGAGAGGCGATGAGCAGAGCATGAAAGTTGGTGATTAAAAAGCATGAGCATGAGGTGTGGTTGCTCACCATGAGCAAAGGTGTGGCTTATGATCAGTGGTGAAGGGTAAGTTGCAGAAGAGGAGATGTTACAGAGTCTTGTCTGTTTGTGAGTGAAATGGGGAAGGAGGCATCAGTGGTCTGGGTCTGGAGATGGAGACTGAGATCGGGGTTTGAAGGATATGTTGAGTGGGTGAGTTAGTATGTGTTGCGACTTCTGGAACGGTGACTGGGATAGTAGTGTGATGTGGTAGTGAATACCATAAAAGGCCTGTAGCTGAGCTGGGTTCCAAGCACATATGTCAACTTATTCAGGAAGGACATTTTTACATTTTACAATGGCAGAGCACACAGAGCTTTTAAAGCCTAGTTTGGATCACTCAATGATACAATGATAGGGGCACTTAGAGCTACATGGATTCATTTTTTCTGCTACTGCCCTAATCAGATGTCAATTGAGAATTACGTAATTTTGTAGGTACCCGAGAAAACAGTGTTGATCCAAACATGGTTCATAACCAGAGTGCTCAGTTCACTTTCAGGACTGATGTTGTTGAATTCAAACTATCAAAATTATGTTCTGTTCCAGAAAAAAATCATTTTCATGCACATAGACATGAAAAAATAAACCTCTATCCGAGCAATCTTGAGGTTAATTCATTTTGCTGATGGTTCTGATAGATATGTTATGGCCAGGGTACGGTGAGGACTTTCCTGCACTTTAAGTAGTGCCACAGAATCTTTAACATCCTCTTGAAAGGAAAGACAGTTTAATTTTCTGTCAAAAGGTTAATGAATATGCCCTTAAGTAATACTTCATGTGTCCAAATCTGAATAAATCGCAGGAATGAACATATTTGGTATTTAATGTCACCAACATGCCAGCGGATCCCATGGTGAAGATTAAGCACAAGCATTGCCAAGAATTAACAGTGAAAGTATTGATAAACTGATAAGCGACACAGTCTGAGTCAGTTTATGGGTCATGGTACCATTACAACACCTGCCAAAGAAATGCTTGAAGCGAAGGTAAAGTAAATGATTAAGGTACTTCAAAGTTAAAGGTCATTTTGAGTTCATTATTGAGCCATGAATAATAAAAGTACTGCAGTTAGTTTCTGGAAGAGATTTTCCTATTATAATAATCACACTCTTTTACTATTTACTCTTTTACCCCATGTCGAATCCATCCTATAATATTCACACATCATTGAGAAGTCATCAATCTAGTGCTGTTGAAAACTCCTGAAATATTTCACAGTTTATTGCAATTTTGCTACTTTCCCTTCATGTCAAAGCACATTTAAGTCCTTCCAGATAAATGGATTAGAGCAAATGGATATATTTGATTCCCCAAAAGGAAGATGAGATTCTGATAAATATCCTCTCATGTTCATATTTCATTCTCATTGTTGCAATATAAAAATTCTAAAACAGAGAAAAATGACTGTGAGACTGTGTAACTTGCTATACAGAATCAATGGCAAAACAAAATGGCATTTATGTGAAGGTAATTGCCCCCTGCTATTCAGCTTTCCAAGTGTTCCAGATATTTCATATTGCTATACATGATTATTTTTAGACAAAGACTTAGACAATGCATAAAAACAGGTCATAACATTTTATTGCATGGAGAAATGTATATTGAAATTAAGAAATAAAATTTTGGCTAGTCTTTATTGTGGAGTAAGCCTATATTTTCATATCTGTCTTTTAAGAAATGGTCAACCCATTTTGTTCAATTTGGTTGAAATCCTTGAAAAGTTTTGCCCTTCATAAGGAATAAGCGCTCCTCCCTACTGCTGTGAAGTGTTTATGCTGAGTCTGGATTATATTGGTACAACAGAAAACACTGGAAATGCACTGCAGTAACATTTGCATTCAAGTAGAAGAAAAAAATGACTGGCTCATGTTACACTCTTTGTCAGAGTACCTGAGCTCACAAAACTGCAGCTCCAACTGTATGTTTTATTGTCTGATGCCAAACCAACATAAAAAAAAATTCATTCTGGTACACACAGTCTTATCACGAAGATATTAACTGAACGCTTTATTTTCTTTTATTTCTGAACACTCAATCAATGTTGCAATTATTGCTATTTTTAAGAATACAAAAGCAATAGAAGGAAGCAATTAACATACTTACAAGGATGTTGCCTGGTCTGGAGAACCTGTGTAATAAGGAAAGATTAAATATCTTAGAACTGTATTCTTTAGAATGTAGAAGATTGAAAGGTAATTTGATGAAGGTATACAAGATTATGAGGAGTACAGATAGGGTCAACGCAAGCACGCATTTTCCATCTGAAGTTGGGTGGCACTAGAACCTGAGGTCATGGCTTAAGGGAGTAAGGTGTGAAGTTTAAGGGAAACAGGAGGGGAAGCTTCTTCACTCAGAGGGTCATGAGAGTGTGGAATGATCTGCCAGTGCAAGTGGTCTGTGTGAGCTTGATTTCAATTTTTAAGAGGAGTTTGGCTGGGTACATGGGTTGTTGGCATATGGAGGGCTATGGTTCTGCTGTATATACTGTATATCTATCTTAATGTATGGAATGTAGGCAGTCTTTAAACATAAGAAGAAAGTTTTAAGTGGACACAACTGATGTGGCATTACTAATTATCACTTTGCTGTTCCAGCATCTGAAGCTTCAGATCTCTAGCCATTGTTTCTTTCTTCTCATGTTCTTTCCGTCTTCTACCCTATCTGCTGGTGTCCTCATTTGTCTAATCACATGATCAGTTTTCACCACGAGCAGCAGCTTGTTTGCATGTCTAACCCCCTTATTACCATTGAAGTCCAGAGAATTATGTTGTAACACATAAAGAGCTGATTCTTAGTTCCCTTCGCTGATCTGCTGATTCCCAGTTTCCTTCAGCACATGACAGCAACCAGCCTCCATGTGTGGACTCTGTTAACTCTTCTCGCTCTCTGAGTACAGCAGCCAGCACCATCAACAATCCTAAATACACTGGACATTTTCTCTTCTCTCCTCAGGCAGAAGGTGCAAAGCTTTATACCGCCAGGCTCAAAGGCAGCATCTATCACGCTGTTATAAGACTATTGAAAGTTTCCCCTAGTAAACTAAGATGGACTCTTGACCTCACAATCTACCTCGTTGTGATCTTGCTCCTTATTGTCCACCTGAACTGCACTTTCTTTTTATTTTAACACTTTATTCTGTACTCTGTTATTGTTTTACCTTATACTATCTCAATACATCATTATACTGACAAGATTTTCACTGTGCCTCAGTGTATGTGACAATAATACACCAATTTACCCATTTACCTAGCCTCTCAGTATCATTTGCCACCTTCCCTTCCTGAGTTCCCAGCTATTCAGAACAGCTTTTTTCACTTGCCTAATCTTCTCTTGGCTACACTCTCGCTGGGAGTTATGGTCTACTGTTTTTTGGCCAGCTCTGACATAATGAATGCAGCAGAAAAAAAGACTGTTTTTAAAAAAAATATAGTATGCTAAGCCTGTTGCCAGGTTCGATATGGCCCAAGTGCGGAGTGAGAGGCACTGAAGCAGGTCGATAGTTCACAGACTCTAATGTGAACAGTGTTAAAGGGCAAATAAACAGTAAACACTAGGCCAGATAGGGCCGTTAACTAAAACTCTCAAATGGCAAATGGCTGTGGCAGAAAGAAAATCTAAACATCAAACGAATACTGCTAGTCTTCAGAATCAGTTGACTCTAAAGTCCAATTTTCTCAGGGAAGACCGAATGCAAACAGGCAGCAAAGTGTTGATGTGCTCTGTCCAAGTCTCGACAAGCACTACAACGACAAGTATGGAGTTAAATACTATCACGATTAAATAAAAATTAGCTGACACGTGCAAATTCAGAAGTGCAATTGCCATATCTACTGCGCTGCTGAATCCGTGGTTGTGACAAAGCCTTTACTATCACATGCAACAGTGTAGTGCTTGTGTGCAATAGAACAGTTTCAGAATCTGACTTAGTATCACTGGCATGTGTCGTGAAATTTGTTAACTTTATGGCAGCAGTACAATGAAATACATGATAAATACATTTAGAGAAAAGCTGGGTTACAGTAAGTATATATATGTCTATTAAATACTTAAGTCAAAATACCTAGTATGAAAAAAGAGGTGAGGTAGTGTTTATGGGTTCAATGTCCATTTAGGAATTGGATAGCAGAGGGGAAGAAGCTGCTCCTGAATCACTAGTGTGTGCCTTCAGGCTTCTGTACCTCCTTCCCAACAGTAACAGTGAAAAGAGAGCATGTCTGGGTAGTGGGGATCCTTAATGATGGACGCCGCCTTCCAAAGGCACTGCACCTTGAAGATGTCTTGGATGCTACGGCAGGTAGTACCCATGATGGAGCTGACTAATCTTTAGTTTAGCTTGCCTATTTAAAGTCAAGATGCCACCATTTTTATAGCAACTCTTGTTTCTTCTGGATTCAAATGAGAAACAAGTTTATTTGAAAATCCTTTCATGCAAATAGATGATTCATTGAGCTGTTACAAAAGAAACAGAATTTTCATAATACATCTGTATCCACACATAACCACAAGAAACCCATGAATGAATTTCCAAATACTTGGATCAATTTCTATCAGAATTTCTCATTCAGTATTCAAAATACCATGTATTTTGTTTAACATGAAGTTGTAAATAATGCAAAGGTTGTACTGTAAAGCAAACATATTAAAGCAAATAAGATAGAAGTGAGGATAATATTGTAAATATTGTTAATAGATTTGGAAGATGAGCTAGAGATTTGTAATCAAAGCAGATTTCTTCCTCACCGTGTCCAGGAGTTATTTAACTCCAAGGAAATGTAGGCTTGAAGAAATTTTAACTCCGATCCTTATAGCGATAACCATCCAGCTTCATGTGGATAGACTGAGCTTTATAAATTAAGGGGACTGAAGATAATCTGTATGTGTTGTGTGATCTTGGAATGGAGGGGTTAGATGTTTGAAGGACTGTGTCATCAACCTTTGGAATTAGTTGCCAGATTGGAGCCTCTGCTGCAAACATTTGAAATGGAGCTGAATGATTTCCAACAATAGCTGACAATGTAGCAAAGTAAAAGGAGGTAAAATATTGGATGTTGATATTCTAGTGATGGTCATCTTTGCACATCTTTGGACTGAGAGTTAATGCTAATGAAAAAAAAATCCTGTTTTTCACTTACATTAATCTTGAAATTCTTGTTCATGAGTCAAAGGGGAAGATGATGGGTTAAATTAGATTACAATGATATGGGGCAGACTTGATGAACTTGTTTGCCTTTATCTGTAATAGTTTCCTTTGGCGTGTAATAGATTTCATAACAGTGGACAATATCTTTTGATACTCACACTCAACCTTAAAATAAACTAACATTTTGGAGCTAGACATATACAGCTTCAACAGCTTTATCTCTCTTTGTTGCTGAACTTGTTTCAGATTCTGAAGAAAATTACAATGAACATAATAATTGAGCATCTCATTGAAATGTGCACACATGGGATGATTTTGTTGGATTTTTCTTTTGTGTATTATAAAAATAGAAACGTTTATAAAACTTAAATTACTCTTGAACCCAGGTAAAAACATTAATAGAAAATGACTAATTGGAAACATGGAAACAAAATTTATAAGCTATTTTTAGGTACACAATATATTTAAACTGGTCTTCTATTGCTGACTAAATGTTTCAGTAACCAAAGATTTTTCTCATTCTTCAACTATCTGTTCTCAACTGTATTTTCCGGGAACTAATGAGTTGTTCTGGTGTATGATTCCGGTAGCCCTTTGATACTCTGTGAACATGATCAATTTTCAGATCTGAAGCTGGACAGTGAGTAATTGTGGGTTGTTTTCTTTAGGGGCTCAGATAGCGGTGGGTGGGGGGAGATGCAGCACTAACACAATCACATGAAATAGAAGCAAACAAAAAACAGGAACATGGATCAGTTTTTTCTCTTCCATTTGCTGAGAATAATAATGCTCCTACTCCTGATTTTCTTTAGTCTGAAGGAACGAGTACAAAATAACTGAGTTCCATTTCACATGTTGCCGTGCCACACATTGCACATTCACACTCCAAAGTGCAGGAAGATCCCATGAGTCAAAAGAATACATACAGTGAGGAAAAAAAATAACTGGAATAGACAATTATTTTCTGCAACTAATTAACCCTAGGTCACATTCACTGATCATGTGCCCAATGCTCCAAATTACAGAACGTTGAGCATAGCTCTGTTCAAAGCACAGGATTTATCCTAATATTCAGTCGTATATTTAGACCATGAGTGACTGTAAAATGGTAAAATGGTTCTTTTTACAGATAGTACTTTTGTTAATATTATTTACTTGTCATGCATTTAATTTTTATACTATATTGATGTTGTAAAATAGTGGAAAAAGGCACAATTCATGGGATTGGGTGTAAAGGTGTGTTCCAACTTCCATGAATAAAATACACCAACATTTGAAGAGACAATAGTACATGATTAATGTCACCATGTACTGTCATTGTTGCAACATTCAAGATGGACGATTTGATCAGATGGGGAGGAGAGGGGAGAGAAAAAAGGGGAGGAAAGGCAAGAAAATGAAGGAGGATGGAGGAAAGACAGGTTAGAAAGTGTGGAAGGAAGGAAGGAGAGAGGGAGTGCCAGCAGTTTTATCATAGAGAGATGTACTGGAGTGTATTCACATTTTCACTCAATATTCAAAGACTTGCACATTGCTGTTAATAGACAGTAATAAGGAACAGAATTGTTTTTGCTCCACCATCTCCAACAATCAGCAACCTCCACACTACCCAACCTCACTCTATCCTGCCTTTATTATCAGGTTAACTGACATATCTCAGTACAGGCTCACAGATAGAATCCTGGATCCTTTGGTTAATAAGAATCAAAATTACACAAGGCTACCCAGAGAGCTATTCATGCAGCTTCGAGTCATTAAGTGGTCACTTTAGTCTTACACTTCTGTTCCTACAGTGATTGTTACTTTAATATTTAATAAGGCTAATAAATGATTTAATTATCACTACAAATTTATTTACTTATATAGTCTGTCTAATATATCCCTATGGTTACAATAACCATTTTTTTTCAGTGAAGAATTTGGGTAGATAATGTTGTGTTGGATTCACAGTTCCTTTTTAACAAATGCTCCCGATGTAATAGTTCTTATTTCAGTAATTAAACTGCTACCATCAGGGGCGTCTGGTTGAGAAGGAGTTAGTCTTAATGCAAGAGCTGTGGTTTCTAAATTGCATTACTCACCTATAATTCTTAGCAAGAAACACTTGTCACAGCAATGCAGGTGGCCAAATTAATGAATATGAACTATTCTGACTATTCTGACCAGGAAAAAAATATATTGAGCAACATTCACAGCTAATTAAGTGAGAATGAAAGAGAGTAATGTAATGAAAAGAAAGACTTCACCACTGGGGTTTAGTTTTCCTTTAAGAATCAATAATAGTTTAAATATTTGATAACCACCACAACTTAGTATTGTAATAAGAGCTTCCTGGTAGAGATAATGCTTTAATGGAGTAATTCATTTAACACCCTCTCCTAGTATTCCAGCAGCTGCTTCAGTAATGCAATCTACCTCTGTAGAAAGTAGCCTGAAATCAAAAGATTACTGAATAAGGATGAAGTGCTCTTTTCAGTTGGAAAAACACAGTGGTCCTAAGGTCAAATGTATTTGGTGACCTCTTCTATCATTATACAAGGTTATTCTCTCTCACCAGAAAATTAGTGTGTATGTTGCAAATTGGTAACAATATAACATATCCCATGAAATGCAGTCAGTGAGTACACATTCTACAAACTAAATCATAACAGCAAATTTTTATTTCTTAAGAATCTACAAATGAAGTGAATACCAGCATGGCCAAGTTTATAACCATCATCCCACAACGTGATCAACTACATGCAGGCTCCACCCCACTTCGACAACACCAACAGATCTACTTCATCATGAGCACTACCTCACAGTTCCTCTTTTGCAATTTATTTATTTCTATTGCAACTATAGTAATTTTTATGTTTTGCACTGTACTGCTGCCACAAAAAATTCACAATACACGTCAGTGATAATACACATGATTCTGATTTTGATTAATCAGTGTTACACTCTCAATGAAACATAGAAAAAACCTACAGAATAATACAGGCTCTTCGGCTCACAACGCTGTGCCAAATGTACTTACTTTAGAAATTACTTAGGGTTACCTGTAGCCCTCTGTTTTTCTAAGCTCCACATACTTGTCCAGGAGTCTCATAAAAGACCCTATCGTATCCGCCTCCACCACCATCACCAGCAGCCCATTCCATGCACTCACCACTCTCTGCGTAAAAAAACTTATCTCCTCTGTACCTACTTCCAAGCACCTTAAAACTGTGCCCTCTTGTGTTAGCCATTTCAGCCCTGAGAAAAGGACTTCAAAGTTTTCATTGGGAGTCTGCGGTAACAGACAGGATCTCCTGGAAGTCAGCTATTTTAATCCCATTTCCCATTCCTGCACCAACATGTCAGTCCATGGCCTCCCCTCCTGCCATGTTGAGGCCAGATGCAAATTAGATATACACCATCTCATATTCCGCCTTTCCAACCTGACACCATGAATATCTATTTTTCAACTTTTGGTAACCACACCCCTCTGCCCTCCCTTTTGCTTTCCCTTATCCCACTGCCTCTATACCCCTTCGCTTTCCCCTCCCCTGGCCTCATAATCTTCCCATCACACACACATTCCTCCCTCCAGTTCTTCTCCTCACCTCCTTTTTATTCAATGGTCTGCTTTCCACTCCTATCGGATTCCTTCTTCTTCTTCCAACCATCACCTCACAGCTTCTTACATCAATCCCATGTCCCCTTCCCTTAACTGCCTATCTTCAACCTCTCATTTGGATTCACCTATCACCCACCAACTCTTGATCCTGCCCCCCCCCCCCCCCCACTGTTTTATACTGGGAGTCTTCCATTTATTTTCCATTCCTGAAGAAGGGCCTTAACATGAAACTTTTACTGGCCATTTCCTTCCATTGATGCTGTCTTACACTCTGAGCCCTGAGTTCCTCCAGAATTTTCTGTGTTGCTTCATTCTTTACTTGTTAAATTGTCTCCAATAATAGCTTGGAATCTGCATTGGCTGAGATTGACTCCTTGAGAGGCCTGCTATGGCCTCTCTCCTAGGTTATCTTATGATAGGCAAGTTAGGATACTTAGGATACACGATGGCCTAAAAGATAAACCTACTGATGAACAGCTCCAAAGACCTGAGTTTGACATTGGTCTCTGGTGCTGTCTGTGTGAACTTGGCCTTTTCTTCCTCTCACATCATGAGTTTTTCTTGGGTGCTCTGGTTTCTTGACAATTTCCAAAGATTTGCTGGTAGTTTAATCGGTGACCAAATTACTCCCAGAGTTAATGGATTGTTCTACAGCCACTTTCTATGTCATTTTCAGCTTCTATATGGGATTTATTGTCATGGGAACAGTCAGAACAAATAAGGATCTCTCCTACAAATTAAATTGAAGAATCGCTACTGAACCTGGGGAAGACAGTATATGGAATCATAGAGTGAACAAAACAGATTCACGCCTTTTATTCTGTTTCAGGATGTACCAAATCATTTTAAAGTACCTTTTCATCACTTTTGAAATAAAACTGATTGTTTATTTGATGCAAAACAATATACAGAAAGTGAAATAAAGTGAGGGGAAATGATGGATTTAAAAAGGAGAACGAGAGACAAATATAGTCTATGAAAATTGTGTCCCACTGAGCACTCCCACAATAAAACAGTTCCTCAACAGTTTCAACAAAGCACCGTACTTAGACTAGCTTATGTCTTATTTTTAGCTCTGGACTGGTAATGTGTATTTTAAATCGCATACAACCTGCTGTGAACTTTCAGAACTTGATTTGGATAATGGCTTAGTTACAGTAAATTAGTGTTTATTGTACAAATGGGAATACTGATGTTTTCTGCAGAGTCATTACCTCAGCCAATGAGTTTGAAATGCCCTAAATGTTTTCATGTTCAAGGTAAGTAAGAAATGATTTGTGATTTGGAGGTGGTTGACATAAATCAGAAATGGAGTATGAAGAAAACTTTTAAAGCTTTCAAAAAGTATGGCTTGCTGCAGATTTATTTGTTCTCCATTTAGTTCTTCCCTTTGGTTAATGGAGTCTGTCCTATTGAAAAAAAAAGCATTTGATAATTCTCCTATTCAGTCCTACAGTTTTAACAAATCTACAAGAAGCCAATTTAAGAAGCATTCACTTTATCACATTGTCTGCTGCATTTGCTCTAATAAGTGGGTAATGCTCCTTACTGAGCTATTTCCAATTGATGTTAACAGGATCTATTATACATAAAGGCAAGTGAAAGGACATCACGGCCAAAAAGCCATTTAATTCTGACAATGATGCATTCACATATTGGACTAATCCACTACCTAGCATCTCAGTCTTCTGGGAAAACAATGAGAAGAATAAAATACTGTGGTTCTTTCAAACAAAACCTAAATTTTCTCTTTATTCTTCATAGAAACTAACACAAAGCCCCAAAACAGCATGAGTGCTTGCAAGTCTTCATAATTCTCTAAAATGGTACATTGCAATTGGAAATTGTCCCTTTATTCTTGAGGTTAACACTACCTTTAAATCACAACAGAGATTTTACCTGTCTCCATCTATCAATCAATCCCTTTTTATCTGGTTCCAACTATTGCTTTCTATCAGTTACCTCACTCTCTCCTTGCAGCTCCTTTCACTGGTTACCTCCTTTATAGTCTTTCAGTCTAGTTGCGGTCTCAGTCTGGTACGCTGACTGTCCATTTCTATCTGCAGATCTGCCTGATCCACTGAGTCTTTTATCAAAACTGTCTTGCTGAAATCATCATTCTGACATGTTATCTGTTTCTACCTCCACAGATGCTGCCTGCCCTGCAGAGTACTTTTAACATACTCTGTTTTTTTTTTGCAGTTTTCTAACTTCTGCAGCATTTCCTTCAGATTATACTTAATGAAGATCATTTAGGTAATTTTAACTTAATACCTATGTGGCATTGTATACAATTATTTTCTGATTCAAATATAATTGAAAAAGGCATTGTAACTTACGCACATTTCCATTTAGAAGGCTGTTGAACGATCCCTAGTAGTATGATAAGATAGTATGATCAGGGCTCAGAAGCTACCTTGCTTTGATCTTGCACATATTGTCTGCCTACACTTCCTCTGTAACTGTAACACATCATTTTGCTAATATTTCTGTATTACCTTAATGCACTGTGTTAATGAAATGGTCTGTATGGATGGCAAGCAAAATAAAATTCTCACTGTACCTTGTTACATGTGACAATAATAAACCAACTTACCAATTTTTCTGATTCTTTTCCCACATTTCTAGAAGTGTCTTATTGACCTTTGAACCATCTCTATGACATTTAGACATACGATATCATTCCTGTTGGTGCTGTGATGACAATGCAGCATTATTTGAAAAAAATCAACAATGTTAAATCACTGTCAAATTTTCTGATTTGTTTATACAATTTTAAAGCATTATCAGGGAGAGAAGCAATGACATTCCAATGCCACCAAATTAGTGTTTATCCATTTTATTCATGCAGGTGAGTGTGTGATCAAGAAGAATGGGCAATGGAGATCAGGTTTGGTTGTAGCAAAGTGGAAGAAAGGATTAGTTTTTAGTGTGAGCAGGTTGCATGGTGTAGCTGCAGGTTCACTCTCACTAGCTCCGTAAATGATATTTTTGAGGCTTCGCTTCTAGTGAAAGCTGATTGTGCTTCAAATACGTAGTGATACTTTGTCATTCAGACACATGCAGTTGAAATCTGGAAGGGCACATTTCAGGGATTGAGCAACTTTTGACATAACTTGAGCAGGATTGATTCCAGAAATATAGAATTGGCAAAGGAGAAAATCCCTCCCCGTAGATGAGCAAACAACACAGACAACAGGCACCAAGACTTGCAATAACATGCAAAAAATGGCATCACATCACATTAATATAATGTTGAATGTCACAAAGTTTTTTTTTGATGATGCACAAAGTTCTAATCCTATATATACAGACATAGAGCAACTGAACATATTTTACACCTCTCAAAGTGTAAATGAAAATAATACAACTATTGCAATAATTCAAATTAGGTTGATAATACCATGAGATACAGTAATCGTTCACAGATAAAAAAGGTGATTGGGATGTGGATTCTGTAGAATCTAATGCTATATTTCTAAGGAAAAGTTATTTTAATACTCTGTTTAGAGAAGCCATTGTTGAATAAATGTACTGATAGCATAGAAGAACACAATGGAAAATAGTTGAAGAGATAGCTCAGAAAAATTCTGAATGTTTTAGAAATTGAGTTTGAAATCCCCAAGTTCAAAGCAACCATAGCTTGAAAGCTAGTTTTTCATCATCCAAAAACTAATTTTGCTGTTGTACAGCTGGAGAAAGTCACAGTCTACAGTAAGTTGTATCTGGGATAACAATGGAATGCCTTTATTAAGGTAAAAATCTAAAGAGTAGAAATCTTGTCTCACTATGAATAGGTTTAATTAATACTGTAAATTATTTGAAAACTTACTTAGATCATCATGCAACAACAATTTTCATCAAAAATGACTGTTATATTTGACAATATAGTTATCAGGATTATTTGATCACTTTTAAATGTTACTTTGTACATTTTTAAGTATATAAATAATATGCAAGAACAGCATAATAGAATTGACCCGGCCAATGATACATCAACAATCTGTGTCTTGTCAATCTCCAGAATTATTTCTATAAGTCAGGGAGGCTCATTGTTTCAGTTGCCCTCGACGTCGGCTAAGACTGATGATGTGATAATTAAAAGTTCTTTGGAATCATCATATTACCAGTAAGCACCAGTATGATGGATGTTAGTTGGAGGAAAATGCTGTACTGCAGCCTTTTTAAAGGAGCTGGAGAAGAACTAGAACTTCCAGAAAAATGAAAATTGTGTTCTAAATAATTTAACTCTCTTATCTTAGTGCAATGATAACGAAGCTTTGGAAAATCATATTGATCAAACCCCATCAAACCTGAAATGGTGTGAGGAAAATTCAATGTTGGAATGAAGGCATAATTCCCAAAGTCCCTTTATATTTCTTAAACAAGCGACACTCAACTATATTTCAGACAAACTATTCATGTACTGTTACTTTCTAAAATACTTATATGTAATGAATCAATCTTATTTACCTAGGGAATTTGTTCCATTCACAGAAATATTGTTACCAGAGATTAGCTTTCAATTTATCCTACTTCAAGCACTGTTATCCATACTCTCCTTTGGCTTTAACAGTCACACACTTATAGATACTGCCTCCAATGTTTCAATGGTAAACTCAATCACCTTTCTCAGACACAAGTTAGTCAAATGACAAACTCCTCTAAAGACACCTCCTTATATATCCCCTTGAGTGAGCAGGGCATGGGCGGGGCTTATACCCAAGTCATCAAACTTGAGAGCAGAATGAACTGCCTATAATACTCATGTATTATAGGGGCTAGGGGATCACTAGACGTGGAGCATGTGTGGGATCTAAATATAGGTTCTAAGAATGTAGAGACAGCTCCAATCTGTGACCACACTTTCCTAAAGATGGTTTAGCCTAAAAAATCGACCAATCAGAACAAAGCCAATTCAGACACAGCCGATCAGGATCGAGCATTAAGTCCCATCTATGCCCTGCTCACTCAAGAGGCTATATAAGGAGGTGTTGGAAGGGATTTTGTCATTTCACTAACTTGTGCCTGAGGAAGATGGTTGAATTTACTGCTGAAGTGTTATTATTAGTATCTGTAACAATGTGACTGTTAGGGCCAAAAGATCGTATAGATAGATAGTGAGTCACAAAGCTTCCATGCCCTTCACTACTTTGTTTCAGTGTTTTAGTCAACTTGCACCAAATAATCAATTCCTGTCACTTGGTGCACTGATGAATTAGTTTGTACAGATGTTGCTCCTCGGAGACTATATTATAAATACTATTAGCGATTCTTATGATTTGGAAGATAGTAGCAGGAAACTGCATTTCTCTTATCTATTATGAAATGTTGTTAGGCATTCTTCATCCTTTTTTCATTTGAGTAAAGAAGAATATACAGATAAAAATCCATTCTTCCTATGGATGAGTTCCTTTGAGAAATGGGCATCCCAAAACTCTACCATCAGAGCACAAAAAGAAAGAAAAAGAGCAAATGTCCATAAACCCTCTTCTATAACACCAGGAAATTGCTGGCTGTTATTTTAAATTGCTTTCTGCTACAAAATGCCCCCTAGCAACCCAGGAAGTCCAATTTACATGGATGAAATTATGAATGAATGGCACGGAAGTCTAGATAGTACCACTTCCAACAGATTATGTTGTTATGAGTTGTTAGTGGATTTTTACCAGTATGTGTCTGACACAATTTAAGTGGCGATGCCCCAGAATTGTTCTCCATTACTTTCTGATTCTCCATATCCCACATGTTTCAGTTTACTTGCTATGACAGTGCTGAGCGTCATCTTGTAACGTCATTGTAGTCTTTGTCATCAGTAGTCTTTCAAATCCTTTAAAGAGTTGCATTTTACATTTCTTTATTTTTAGGCAGTCCCTCAGCATCGTGGGTCACTCCTTTTTAGAACTATGGTTCTGCAGTGGTTGATGAAGTGAATGTGATATCCGAAAGCTCTGCCATAGGTATGGCAGGAGACAGTGGATATTTTAGGCAATCTGGCAGGCAGTACATTAACTCCACTATATCCTTAAGGCCTTTAAGTACCCCTAACAAATTATCTTGAGGTTCTCATTGCCATTCCTAATGTTCCTGCTCTATCGTGAAAGAGGCAGGAATTTCCATAAGGAAATGAAAAATGCAACTCTTTAAAGGATTTGAAAGACTACTCATATTTCTACAATGACATTACAAGATGACGTTCAGCACTGTCATAGTACATAAACTGCAACATGTGGGATATGCAGAAACAGGAAATCACCCATCAGTTCTAGGGGATCGCCACTTAAACTGTGTCAAACATATATTAGTACATAAATATCCACCAGAGCCTCATAGCAACTCTTGGGAGAATGTTGCTCTTTTCAAGGAGGCATAATCACATGCCATGACGGAGCTTGGTCTAGTGTCTATTTCAGGTATCTTACTATTGGCGATGTGAATATTGCCTACACATTGGAGGCAGCTGACTGCAATTCGAAGCTTGATGGTGGGGAATTGATCTGAAGAAGACACATTAGTTTACATATATTGCAAATGGATTTGGAGGAATTTGTAGAGACAGCTCTGGTGATAAATTTCTAGTATTTTGAGGTGCCTGTTGTAAGTGGGCCTTGTCTCTTAAGTATACAAAAAGGCATGGATCTTTTCTGCCCAGTAGAGTGAGGTTCATGCTGCATTTGAGGTCTGATCCCTAATACACTCTTGTCTTCTGGCAGCTAAAGGCTGTTCTGATTCATGAAAGGCAAAGGCAAATTGCATCTTCAATGTTTTCTTTCACTGAGATGTAGCTTCTCAGAAACAGAAAGGGTTCCACATTGAGGAGCTTTACATTTTGAAGCAATGTTGTATGGTGGGTCAAGATACTACAGGACCCTTGTTTGCAATGTTTAGTGTAAGGAGTATTCTCTCCTGGTTGCTCATGATGTGATTGTACTGAATGTTAGTGAAGTTGGTGTTCAATTTTGTTTGCCTTGCTAGAGGAAAGATGTTCTTGGACTGGAAGGAGTACAGGAAAGATCTACAAGAATGCTGCCAGAACTTGAAACACTAAGTTATAGAGGGAGGTTGGAAGTTTGGATATTGTTTCATGGAGCATAGACAGAGAGATTTTTTTTTTAAAAGTTGTATAAAATCATGAGAGGCAAAGAAAGGGTGAGTGCATCCAGTCTTTTTCCCAGTCTGAGGAATCAAGATTTAGAAGACATAGTTTAAGCTGAGAGATTTTAAGAGGCACTTAAAAGACAACTATTTTTTACGCATAGGGTAGTATTGAAATTGGATCAGCTGCCAGAAGAAGTGGTGAAGTGGGTACAATAATAACCTAAAATACAGTTTGACAGGTAAATAAGAAAAGTTTAGAAGGTTATAGGCCAAATTGTAACTATATGTTGTAACTATGTGGTTTTGCGTAGGTCTTGTAGCTTTAATTTTTGGTTTGTCGGGTGGTAGAGTTGGTCTCCTGACTTGGTGTGTCTGGGTAGTCTTATTTTGTCAGGGTGGGTTTGGAACTCCTTTCCAGGGATTGCCAACGTTTTGTGGATTTTTTGGTGTAGTCTGTTTTGTCGTGTGCTTTTGTGATATCATTCTGGAGGAACTTTGTTTAATTTTTTAACTGCATTGCAGTTGTGGTTTCTAAATGACAATAAACCGAAATTCAATTCAATTCAGTTCAATTCAAATGCAGGCACATAGGACTAGCTTGGAAGGGGCATCTTGGCTGGGATCGGCCAATTAATTTAAATGGCCCGATTCAGTTGTATGACTTTAGTATGGCATCACTTGGTGCCCTTGCAAGTTAGAAAATTGAGAACAGTTTGTACACAAAGGTATATTACAGATGTATAGAATAACTAAAGTCCAAATGTTGGCTCTGGTTTATTGTTTTTTGGTTCAAGGTTGATTTCACTCTGCCTTTTCATAATTGGCTTAACTTATGATCAAGTAGTTAATGACCTGGCTTCATCAAAGTTTGACAGTTGGAGAATTGTCCTTTTGCACAGCTGGAAAGATGTCAGCTAAAGCTAACATTCATTGTTGGCCTTCCTGCATAATACCAGCTAGTCTAATTTTAATTTTGATTAAAAGAAAGTTAATTGATCAGAGACAGGTTGTATGTTGTGGGCTTTGAATGATGATGACGTCAACTCAGGCCTGAGAGGCCAGCGTCGGGCACTTTCATGCCTTACAAGGCACGGAACGAAAGACTGTGTGGCGTGCCACTCCCCACACAGACATTTCGCAGTATTTTCTTTATTTTATGAGGTCAAGTTGCAAGCTCAACACTCAACCTGGCATGGATGGAAAGCATACTCGGGAACAGCCTGACTAGATTCGAACCAGGAACCTCCGTTCCGGAGTCCAGTGCTGATGTCACTGTGCCATCAGATGACTTTGAAACCAGGCATAATAGATTAACAGACATCAGTACAGGCCAGACAAACACCTGAAAAGGTAATAACTGTAAGGAGAGACACTTATGATGGCAATTAAAGGTTGTGGAGTCAATATCAACAAGGTACAAATCAGAAATGATTTGGTTGAATGGAAAAACTGATCTGAAGTGCTGAACAGTCAACTGTAATTCCTATGAGATAGAAGTCGAACTGGCTCCCTTCTTATCAAGCTTTCTTCCCAGCCTAATTTTCCTTCGTTGCCCTTTTCCAACTGATTCAATATGTAAGGTTTCCATGTTTATGCCAATATGAAATTACAATAAAAGATTACTTCACAGTACAAATTAACTATATTTTGTTTATCCTGTGTATATTTTGTGTATACCAAAAAGTTTACAATTCCTCAAAGTTAAAAGCCTTTCTGGTAGTGAAAGCAAGTTCAAAACTTTCTTGTGGGGCAGTGATGGTTTAAACCAGTAATGTATAGCCATTGTATTAATATGCTGTGCTATGTATCTGTTAGCATATGATTCAGTTGACTGCTTTTCCAACCCACACACTTAAATACATAAAATAAATGTTCACTCCCTTTTTATAGTGCATATTATTTCTTCCTTATTGCTCCCTGGGTGTGAAAGTATATATGGAATATTCACAACACTCTTTTTATACGGTGCACCTGCATCATGTTTTCTACACCACGACACAGTGTCTCAAGTGCATGAACACTGCCTTAAAGATTAATTGAGGTTAGCATTCTCTTTCACATATGAAAGGTTTATGTACATTATTGAATACTATTAAATAGAAATTGTCAAGGTCAACACACTTCATCCATTTTACCAGGAAATATTTATATTGTATTTCATTTACAATTAATATTGTAATTTTCTGAGGAGTAATCTATAGACCTCTGCTTCACATGTTGTATCAACCATGATGGATTGAAGTGATTATGATGGGGAGCAAGACTATACATTTTTTTCCACTGAAACAAAGTGATATTGCTGAAAATTTTATAAGTGTGCTTTTAGCGAATGAAAGTTCATTAGATGTACAATAAATTTTCCAATACTGATCATTACAGATTCTGAGATTACCTGGGCTATTCTCTTGGGTGTACTGGTGCTGATCTTGACAAGTATTCCAACCATGTTATTTTCAGCTGTGTGTCTTTACTGGCAAGTATCTGATTACACTCTAATAGCGTACAACCTATGAGCTTTCCTTCATGTGTGCCCTTAGCTCTTCTAATTCCTTAATTTTACTTCCACCTGAGGACTGAAGCACTTCTGTGATGTGGCCTGATACAAATTACATTGCTTATTTTAAAGGCAACAGTTAATTTCAGAGTAGGCATTAAAGCAATTTTTTTGTACTCATTCAAGAAAAGCATTAAACTATCCTTTTGTAGTTGATGTATCACTTTCTTGCATCATTTTCTCACTAATGCGTATATGTCAGCAGATATCTCAGTCTGAGGTCATTAAATTATTTCAACCGTAATAGGAGTGGTAAACCTACTTGAAAAGAAGTAATACGTTGTCTAATGTCTTGGTTATCATGGACAACAGTGACTCATTATTGTATTAAAACACTAAAGTGTAACAATGAATTAACTACAAAGATGATACTTTAATAGTAGTTCACAAGCAGTGATTGAACCAGATAATTACGGGTGAATGCCAAAGTTTGTACATTGTGAGCTTTGTCAAGAGAATCAATTGGAAAATCAGTGAAAAACTTGCCAAATCTTCAACATTACCTTGAAGTTGCCATCCCTTCAATGTAGAAGAACAAGGATACCACCAACCACTCCCTCTCCCCACCAATCTCTCAATATCATGTCTTGGAATTGTTTTACAGTTCCTGCAAAGTATGAGTCAATATCACAGAACTTCTTTCTTAGAGTAGCTGTGGAAGCACCATCACCAAGACTTCAATATTTCAAGAAGAATGAATAACAAATAGAGAGTCAGCCTGTTTTTAAATACTGAAAGCTTTTGTCTTTCCAAAGACCTGGGTGTCCTTGTTCATGAATCACTGAAAGTCATCATGCAGGCTCACTGAGCAATTAGGAAGGTTGACCTTTATTGCAATGAGGTTTTGACTATAAGCGCAGAGATGCTTTGCTCTAATTATACAGAGACCTGGTGACATCATTGCTGGAATACTGCATAAAAGAGCAAATGCAGAAAACTCTCAGCAGGTCAGTTAGTATCAGTGAAAAGAAGAGCAGAATTAATTTTTAACATTTTAAATCCTTCATCAGGACCTCTATCTCTTGACTTAATGCAGATTCTTACTCGAATATTGTATAAAGATCTGGTCTTCCTACCCGAGGAATGGGTTATTTGCAAAAGAAGAAGTGCAGCAGAAGTTTGGTCCCTGAGATTGCGGATTTGTCATTTGAGGAGAGGTGTATACTCTTTGAGCTTGGATAAATGAGAGGAGATGTCTTTGAATGTACAAGATTCTTAAGGGCTTGATAGGTTAGATGTGTTGATGATTTCCTTGCCTATGATGCTGGAACCATTAAGGCAGATGAGATAAAATTTCCTCACCCAGAAAATAGTGTTATGCTGGAATTCTCTGCCCACAAAGGCTGGAGAAGCTATTCAAGTCAGACCATAAAACATAGGAGCAGAATTAGGCCATTCAGTCCTTTGAGTCTGCTCCCTCATTTCATCATGGGAGATTTATTATCTCTCTCAACTCATTCTTTATCAATAGAGATTGACAGACTTTTAGATAGATTTTACTGGTAAGTGGTGCTGAGGTACAAAACCATCCAAAATATTTTAGAACAGTAGAGCAGAATAGCCCACTCCTGCTTCTATGTCTTGTGTTCTTACAAGGTACCATTTGGTCAAAGAAATTGGTAGTTCAAAGGGACCATGGGAATTTGTTACATGAATTTATGTGAAATAGTTTCACATTATAACTATCCATCTGGGGTTTATTTTAAGGAGAAGAGATAGATTAATAGTTGCACCATGGCCATGTCTGAAAGGGTTGCACCTGTTATTTTTTTCCTGTCCATTATCTTACCAGCAGATGTGTTGAATGCTTGGTAAGCCAGAATTTTGAAGCATGATCAAATGATCTTGCAAAAATGAACAAAGAAAACAATGCCTCTCTGTGTTCTGTACAATGCTTGCTTTAAACATACCATTTCAAATTTGACAGGTGCTTTTCTTCTTGTCCTTCATATAATGTCACGTAAGGTTGATTTGTGTGATGTTTTTCAGGTGTATCAAAGCAAGCAAGAATAAAATAAATACACAAAATTGCCCTATGCCTGTAAAGAATGTTCTGCATTTGACAAAGGAAAATCTGTCCAGGATCTTTGTGTTTCAGGAGTAGATTAAGTCGCATATTAGAAAAAAAAGGTCAACTTATTCACATTGGTATTATGTAAGGAAGCATACTGAGATAGAAAAATTTAAAGAACTGCTGTTCACTCTAAGATTATTCTGCTACTGAGAAGGGAAAATGTCTGAAGTGAACCCATAGATAAGACTGGAACCGTTCCAGGAAGTGCTAATGGGTGGTCCTTCTACAATAACCTTGAATCAAGAGTAGAAGCAGTATGGTTTATACAGAGATGATCAAAGTGCCAAGTTGTGCATGCTACTGAAAGCAAGAAAAGTATTTGTAGGAGGATTAAGGAGAGAGCACATAACACTGAAAATAGTTTACCAGCTTTCTATATGTACAGACATGTCTATCTTTATAGGGCACACTGTCAGTGTATACCAATGGACTTGGTCAATGGCCTGTTATACCTGGCAAAGTACACATACTAAAAATGTTGTTAATTCAATATACTTGCAGGTTGTAAAAGTAAACAAGTGGATGATGGATAGATTATTGATGTCATCTCCTACATTTCACAGGCGAGGGCATAAGTTAAGGTTCCTGCTATCCTATGCATTTACAAAATGATATACTTTAGATTTATGATTCAGGGATTTAGATAATATCGGACCGACTTGCAATTGTCATTTGATAGCTCTACCTCAGGTCTTCAGTGAGGGTGAGCCAGTCAACCTACATGTTTATGAGGAAAATGATAGAATATATACATGGGACACATCCACAACTCTTCCATTCTTCATTATCATTTGCACTTGAACATGAAGACAATGGATATTTGAGCGATTTAACCACAGGCTTCATGATTAACCTTGTCTGTGGTGATTGATTTACTATATTAGGTATTCAGACTGAGCTGACTCCTAATCCAAAACAACATTTAACCATTTGCAAGAGAGGTTCAGAAGATTTGTTTCAGAAACCAATTGCATAGTCAAGAAGAATCTGGTTGGAAAACAAATAGGTCAGACTTCATGGTATAATAATTAAATTAGAAGGCTTAATTCCAGAAGTCTGTGGACTGCTAACAACATCAAAATATATTAACATGCTGGCATGTTAGCATACGGGAGCTTAAATGGTAAACAAATGTGATTCTTTAGATAACATCTCAGTAGGAAACAATGAGGGTAGGGGTTGGGAATTTCCAAAGTTTCTATTTTTTTTGTTATGAAGGTCTCAAAAACAAAACAACTCAAGACAAAAATGATAACCAGGGGTTAGGGTTTTAGTGCAGGGAACACAATTTAAAATGATGGGCATTTGAGTAACATGTAAGCTTCAGTCAAATCTTCTCTTTAAAAGGTTATAGAACTGGGAAATGTTAATTGATGCTCTCCTACTTAATTATTCCAAATGCAAGTTGGTACACTTCTAGAGAAACTATTAAGAGAGCCAATTGGAGTAGAAATAATGGGTTTATTTATGAAAAAGACTAATCTTTTGGACCTGTGTTTAAGCTCTTTCAAGGTATGTAAGTCACTCAGAGGACTGCAAAAAAGTGTTAAATATTCTAAGAGAGTTTTTATAAAATATTAATGATTAGAAGTAACACATTGAATGTGATAGAGAATAAGTTACTGCAAACTAAGTGGGGATTTAAGGTTATGGGCTGAAAGCTGCCATAAACTTTATGAGTTGAATGACTTTTATTTTGTAAGAAAAAAACATGAAAATGAAATGTGTATATTCTCTACTATTATTATCAGAAAGAGGAGAATCCTTGAGCCATGTTATGAAATAGTAATGTGCAGATCTGAATAGTTCACTAGGCCTGTGCTTGCTCTTTGAAAGAGTTATCTGAATAGTACCAGTTTCCCTTCCAACGGCATACTGCCCTTTACGCTGCTGGCGATTAGGGCAGCAATGAAGATCCTCCATCTCTGTCTGTCCATACAGTTGCACACAAATATAGAAGGATTATTCACTGCTGTTTCCATAACAATTTTTTTTTACCAGTTAGGGTTGTTACCTCTGAGCTGAACCCCCGAACCTGGAGGACCAGTAGACCACTCTTAGTCTGGCCTCTACCCTTTGACATGTTTGGCATGGATGACCCTACCAAGAGCCAAAGCATACGGTCCATACATCATAGTTCTCCCAGCTCATTGAAGCAAGCAAGCCTCCAAACCCTATGATGTTTGTGGTCCTCTTGGAGGACTCTCCTTCTCATGATGTTAAAAATGTTTCTACTCCAAGTATTTATCCAATTCAATTCTGAAGCAGCAAATCTGCCTTCACTTTCCTTTAATAATGTAGATTCCAGATTGGAGCAATTAATTGATTCATTTAAGTTGTTTGTGGTTCTGTTCTCAGTTACTACTTGTATCTGCCTGTTTTGCTTAGAAATTATCTACAACTGGAAACAAATACTCGATCAAAGTCCTTGACTTTGAACACCTCTGTCAACTCTCCTCTTAACCTTGCCTGCTGGAAGAAGAACAATACCAATTCTTCTCGTGACTATGAAAATGAAAAATTACTTCCCTAGTACTATCCAATAATTTTTCTCTGCACCCTCTCTAATTTATCAAATAGATTCATTTCCCACTTATATAAAAAAATTAACAGGTCTTCAAGTCTACAGGGGGTTAACTTTAGATATCCTTGAGGGATTTTTGTTTTTGCATAGTTTAATCTCTGATATTACTGACTCTGCAGAGTTAATGGCACTGATGAATACTGGCCTAGTTTTACAGCTGCAATCTTATTGTGAATGGCCTATTTAAGAACACCTTTAATCAATCAAAAACAAAATCTGTAAAATCATCTGTTGTCACAACAGAATCTGCATATGGATTTTTTGAATTTATTTCACCGTTGAAAGGCACATCTTTTTGAATTGAACAGACCTTTATCACTTTTATAGCTAAACATATAGAATTAGATTCTTGAACTTTTTTTTAATACTCTGCTCTTTACAGTAGCAGCAAATAATTTGAAACATGACATGGGAAGTGGCCTTGCTACTGGGCAAGACCATTTTAAAACTTAAAAGTGAAAAAGGAATCCCATTCATAGGATTTTGATTGAATATGGTACAAACTATTCAATATAGCCTCTATTAACAGAATGATTTAGTTATATGGATTTTTATTGCAATAGCATCAACTCCTCATAAAGTACTGGACCATAAGATAAACCATGGGAGATATTTCTGAAATATATCAGGTGTACAGTATGGGAGTTTAATCAGTACAAAAAGCACACTGGAGATTTTGAGATGAAACCCATCAGAAAGATTGTTCAGACACTGGACAGGCTAAAGTTGGTTTTGGCTTTCTTAATTATTTATGGAGAAGCAGGAAAACTCTGCATCCAAAAATAAACATCAAGTGGCCAGGATTTTTTGGAGTAGTTTAATATATTTGTGTTTTATGTGAAGAAATGTAATTTAAAGTCCAATCTCTAAATTCAGTCTGGTCCTTGATATGCTGTTTGCCCAGTTCTCATAATTTGTTCTGGAAACTCCGTGCATATGAGATGTGTATGCCTTTGCTGTCATATGCACTTTTCATTGAAGCATCTAAGATCTGTGAATGGGGGTCACAGAAGCAGGTCTTGTTAGGAATGTTGAGGCTTGGTTTTATGTTTGCTAAATAGGATCATTCTTACTTGACCTTTTGGAGTAGAATCCAAGGTGTCACTTAGGTGGGCATTGATTTAAGGATTTTTGCTTTTATCCCTATATTCTGTATCTTCTATTGCAAATATCCATCAGGATCCTGATAGCCCCTCCAAACTCTCCTTAGCAATAGGTTTTAGCAGATGACTTTTCCAAATGCTTGATCGTGCCTATGTGCCCCATTGGCCTCTTTGAAATGTGTGAAACCTTTTACAAAAACCATTGTCATCGTCCATTCCCCTCCACATCCACCTGGTGCCATTTAAAGTCCCTCATCCTGTGAAAAATAACTTCAATATGCACCCTCTGTAATGTTGGAGCGGCCATTGCACACATTAGTATCCAAATGTGCTGCCTTTAATGCACAACCTTTCACCTCTCATGTGCAATGTTTGTCACTGTGGGAGAAGTGTTTCTCAGCCCAAAACTAGAGCAAAGCCCTTTGGGTACTGCTGCCTTTCCTGTACTGAAGAATTTCTAGGTCAAGGTGTCCCTTCCCTTTTACAAGTCATTCTCAAAGTCACCTCTCCATGATTTGACTCTTTGAAGGTGAGCTTTGTTTCAAATGCTGTAAAGTTTAGATGGGGACTGTGTACTCTGCTTCTGTCTGAAATAGTCTGCATCACTATGTAACCTGTCGAATGGCTTTGGGTGGCTTTTTAGCATTCACCACTTACTGACACCTCTTAAAGGGGACAGGTGAACTTTGTTTTTAGACAGTCTGTTTTCTTTTGTACAGAAATGGGCAGCATCCTCAATTTTGAGACTGATCTCTGCTGGTGCAAGGATATCAGTGGTAGGAAGAAGAGACTCCCCAGGAGGCTAGACAAATGTTTCACTGCACATCTGTGTTGTACCACCTGCATGCTCAAAACCTACTTCTGGCCCTTGCAGCAATTTCCACCCCTGCTTCATATCTGGTGCACTTTGCCATCAGTGGGTAGACTTTGCCAAGCTCTTACACAACCCATAACCCTCCTGCAGGATGTGCACAAATTCACACCCAGGCTTCATTGCAGACAAAGTGTGAGATACGACAGGATCTAGAGGGAGAATGATGACAGAGCAAGTGCTCAGCCAGTAAAGGAAACAGGATGTGGAGAAAGGGACATATATGGCAGATGGAGAAGCGAAAGGGCTGCACAAATTTGATCTTTGCCCACTGATCCTCCTTCCCTCTTGTTGAGGGTGTACCTACACCTCAGGGACTGCAGCGGTTCAAGAAGGCAGCTCATCACCACCTTCTCAAGGGCAACTAGGGATGGGCAATAAATACTGGCTTAGCTGGCAACACCCACATCCCATAAATGAATAAATAAAATAATTATTCTACTTCCTCCCACACTGTTTTTGCATTGTTCTATTAAATGCAGCTCACCTTTTCACTACCTGCTAATCTGTCCATGGCTGCAGAGGAGTTGCGTGAGTCTGAGGACTCTAATTAAGGAGTGGAACTAAATATTGGTTGTACTGCACTGCATTCTGGGAAGATTCTACATCATCTCAGACAAATGTGGAAATTTAACAAATATCATCTGGTGTGTTGTGTAGCATGTGGCTTTGAATTGTCACCTATTTCCAAGTAGGTCATGCTTATTTCAAAGCAAACCTCCAGGGATCCTTCAACTGACACACAGCCTAGTGAGGACTTAACTGTTAGCTGAAAAACTGACGTGATAGAGCTTCAACAGCCTAAAAAGCAATCTTTGGAGTACATTTATGTGTATTACTGACAATGATGATGTTGTAGATCCTGCTGCAAGCAGCATACAATATTGACACACCCCTGAAGAGGTACAGATTTTCTGAATGTTCTAGATCTCTGAGAGCTGCAGGTTATTTTGTGTTGGGTTTGAGCGCTTCTGCCCGCCTGCCCTCCCTACAGTGTACCTTTCCTGTTCTGCAGCTTTTCCTCCTTCTACCCCAGTAACAGTGGAATTCTAAACCAAGACCTTCATATCGTCTCGATGAGTCTATTGGCAGAAGCAGATTGTAAAGACGCAACTAAAGAGCAAACAAGATGGCATCTGGCCTTTAGATCAGAGCAGGTTCCATATTAAATTGTTGATATACCCTTGCATGTTTTTGGCAGATATGTTGATAGCTAATTTAAAAACCTGACTGAAATTTATATCTTAATGTCTACCATGACAGGTAAGATGTGATTTCCTCCTTGCTCTTTGATCATAGATTCAGCATTTTCACACTGTTGTATCCAATGATAAAAATGTAAAATGTCTATATTAATCAAAAGCTTTGAGTTTTGAGCTTTGAAATAACAAATAAAAATACAAAATCTACTGCACTTGTTAATAATGCCATTTAATTACCTTCTGGTTCATTTTCAGCGTGTTGTATTTTTGTATTACAAAAACCTGTTTAGTATTACACAAGGTTTTATAACTTCATTAGATTGCTATAGAAATTACTAAAAAAAAGGTTTCTTCTATAATGAAAAGCCAACCTCCACCTATTACCACAACTATAATGACAATCTGCTGAGACATACGAATTGCAGAAAAGTAATGATGGGATACAGGATAGTGTTAAATAATCCACATAGACAATTTAATTTGTATTACTTAACTACTAGTCATCCATTTCAAGATACAAGTTTGTTTGGAGACTGAATGTTTGGAACTTGGCACAACTCTGACTATTTTTGGATTTAGAATTTGTTGTGACATCACTTTCTACTTTAGTTTCTATTGCAACAGCACTGTTTGGTGTACATAAACACAAAGTAAAAGCAACACTCACCATTCAACTCTCAATGTGCACTTTTCCCCATGCAGAGTTTCTATTTTACTTGTCATCATCCCACCACTAGAGGGAGCTGATAACAATAGAATCATAAAAACCATTTAAGGAACCTCTCCCAACATTGATTTCAATATCACATTTTCATGGCTTTAAATCTGATTCTTTTGTCTCCTTTGGGTTAACATGGAAAGTAAAGAAAATAAAAATAAGTAAAATTTGTCTAGTGTCTAGTATGTCATGCTTGGAGGCTCATAAGCTGGTTATTGACATCATTGGACTTTAGCGGATGAGCATAATATTATTTTCTACTGGTACTAAATATCAAAGTGATTTCCTAGCACTGAGAATAACCCCATAATATTTATTCCTCCAAATATATTTAATTTGTGAAAGGTGTACAGTTGATCTGGCTATATCTGTCCACAATTAGCTTCATCTACATTGGTGGGGTAAGGGCACTGTTCAATGGTATTAAAGTAATGAGTACACTCAGTATAGCAGTCATGTTTCTGAATTTGTATATGAAAACTGACTAGTATTTATTTGGCAATGTGAAGTTGAATCCCACTAGAGCTGTCCGGATCTTCAATTCGAGCAATTAAAGTATGTGAAATGAAAGGACAAAATCAGTAATGGTAACCATGAACATACCAGATTGTGAATAAAACTTGAAGACCTTCAGAATGTTTACCCCATCTGACCTATTCCTGATTCTAAATCCAACAATGATATTGACTTATGCTGCAGTATGCCCTGGAAAACTACTCGGGTCAGAAATAATTGGGGTTAGGCAGCCAATGCCAGCCTTGCCAGTAATGCTCACCGTTCATGAACAATGAAATGCCCTCCCGAGGCAGCCTCTGCTCAGACTTTGGAAACTCAGCAAAAAACAGTTGTTTAATTGTCTAGCAACATCCCTGGAAGACCCATCCTTCCCCATATGACTGTTAGCATCATTCATTGCTTTGATATTGTTTACGTTGACTGTTCAAAGCTTAAACAAGAGATTCTGCAATTCAAGGCAATACACACAATTCTGGAGGAACTCAGCAGGTCAGGCAGCATCTATGGAAATGAATAAACAGTCGATGTTTCAGTCCAAGACTTCAGGAAGGGAAAGGAGGGGGAAGAAACCAGAGTGAAAGGGGAGGGGAGGGGAACTGGAAGGTGATAGCTGAAACCAGGTGGCTGGAGAAGAAGGAATCTGATGGGAGAGGAGAGTGAACCAAGGGGAAAGGGAAGGAGAGGCACCAGGAGAAGGAAATAGGCAGATGAGGAGAAGAGGTAAGAAGAGTGGGGAATGCAAAAGAGAAGGAGAGGGAAAATAATTACTAGAAGGAGAAATTGATGTTCCTGCCATCAGGTTGGAAGCTACCTAGAATGTGAGATGTTGTTTCCTCACACTTGGAGTGGACTCATCATAGCAGAAGAGTCGTTGTGGACAGCCATGTCTGGAGAAGAATGAGAATAGGAAATAATGGTTGGACATTGGGATTTCCACTTTTGACGGATGAAGAGGAGGTGCTTGATTAAGGAGTCCCCCAATTTATGTCTCATCAATATAAAGCAGGCTGTATTAGAAGCATCAGATACAATAGATAGTCCCAGCAGATTTGCAGGTGAATTGTTGCTTCACCTGGAAGGACTTTTTCAGGCTCTGAATGGAGATAAACTAGGAGGTGAATGGACAGGTTTAGCATTCTGTCACTTTCAGAGATATGTGCCAGGATGGAGTTTAGTTGGGAAGGACATGTGGACAAGGGAATCACAGAGGAAGCAATCCATCCAGATAGTGTAGAGTTGGGGGTGGGGTGGAGATGATGTGTTTGGTTATAGGATCCAATTGAAGATTGCAGAAGATGGGGAGTATAATATGTTAGATGCAGAGGCACATGGGGTGGTGGATAAAAACAAGAGAAGTTACCCCTGTTAAGGTGATGGAACGATGGGGTAAGCATGGATGTCTGGGAGATGGAGGAGGTGCAGGTGGAGGACAGCATCAATGGTGGAAGAGCGGAAACCTCATACTTTGAAGAATGAGACCTTGAGAGGAAAGCTTCATCTCGGAGCAGATACAGTGAAGATGAAGGAACTGAGAAAAAGGAATATCGTTTTTACAGGAGACAGGGTGAGAAGAGGTAAAGCCAAGCTAGCTGTGGGTCACCCCATCTTTTCCCTGCCTTAACAAGGATATGTTCCTCTTGTACTCGTCCATCAACCCTTGAGCCTCCACATCGGACACATCATTCTCCACAACTTCCACCATCTTCAGTGGGATTCTACCACCAAACATGACTTTACCTCTCCCCCTACTCTCTACATTCAGCAGGTATTGGTTCCTCCAAGATTCCTTTGTCCATTCATCCCTCTTGACTGAACCCCCTCCTGGCACATATCCCTGCAAGTGACAAAAATGCTGTACCTACCCATTCATCTTCTACTTTGCTTCCATTCAGGGACCCAAACAGTCCTTCCAGGTGAGGCAACACTTCACCTGTAAGTTTGCTGGGGTCAGCTATTGTATGCGGTTCTTCTGATGTAGCCTTCTCTACATTGAAGAGATTCGAACTAAATTGGGGGACCACTTTGTTGAATACCTCCATTCCATTCGCCAAAAGTGACATCACCCCTGGTGTCCAACCAATTTAATTCCTATTCCCATTACTCTTCTGACATGTCAATCCATGGCCTGCTCTTTTTGCAAGATGAGGCCACATTCAGGATGAAGGAACACATCTCGTATTCCATTTAGAACACATCAACTTGAGGGTATGAACATGGAGTTCTCCTTCTCGTAATTTCTTCCCCTCCCCCTTTCTTGTATTTCCCATTCTGGCCTCTTGCCTCTTCTCCTCACCAGCCTATCACCTCCCCGTGTGCCTCTTCTTCCCTGGTCCATTCTCCCCTCCCATCAATCCTTTCTTCTCACCTTTCTCATCCACCTAACTTCACCTATCACCTGGGTAGTCCTCCTTCATCTCTCCCTCTCCTGAAGAAGGGTTTCAGTTGGAAACATCTATTGTTCATCATTTCCATAGATGCTGCTTGACCTGCTAAGTTCCTCCAGCAATTCGTGTGTCCTCTTCAAACCCTGCCTGTAATTCACTCCATTAAACTGAGCTCATTCAAAATATTTTAGCTCCTAAGCCAACTCATCCCTAGCCTTTCTATGTGCAGACACAAGGGATTTTGCAAGTGCTGGAAATTTTGAGCAAAGTATACAGAATACTGGAGGAACTCAGCAAGACGGGCAGTATTTACAGAGGGAAATTAGCAGTCCGTGTTTTGAGCAAAGAGCATTGATCAGGACTGGACTAGCAATGTCTGTGCCTCAACTTTGATATTCTCAATTTACACATCTTTCTATGTCAACTGCCATCTTTGAAGGCCTGACTGAAATTTATATTTTAATATCTGGCAAAATGACGGTCCAGGAGCAGGATGTGATTTTCTCCTTGTCATTTAATATGGGTGCAGGAATATATCCAATTACGTCTGTGAGATTTCTATATGATTAATCAAAACCACATGGTTTATAGGAATAGACACAGGGGTTCCCAGTTTTTTTTATGCCATGGACCCCTACCACTAATGGATCTGTGGACCTGAGGTAGGGAACCCCTGGACTAAAGCAGGTATCAACATCTTCTAGTCCTATATATCTGTGAGACATCTGCAATTCTGCCTTGTAAAGTATCCCCAGCTTTCATTTTCCGATCACCAAAGGCCATGACCGTTCCAGAGATCCCTGCAGCTCTCGATATTTTCTCCTCCTTTAAGAAGGTCTGCAAAATATTGGTGTGTGAAATGCCATTTGGACTTCGAGTGCATCATGTGATTTAATGCTAAATGATCTTTGTTTGTGCCCAGATCCCATCGGTAGTTAATTGTTAGAGATACCTTAATAATGAGTGCATTGGTTAAGCTAGAACATAGCCTGAAACCAACTTCATTGTAATGGCATTGAAGGATCCCACAGACACAGCAATTGGTGATGAAGATAAAATGAGTCAATGTGAGAATGCATAAGGGCATCATTCCAGTGTGAGCGGCTTCAGAAGCTTCAGAAATGTAAGTGGACTCAGCTGATAGCCACTTTTCCAGAAAAGCAGGAATACCCTTTGGGGTTGATTAGATCATTAAAATCACAGGAACAAAGCAACATGCTGATTTGTGACAAGAGAAAAGTAATATTGCTCCTGGCAGTAGGTTTAGAAACATAGAAAATAATTCTGAGTTTACTGTCATGAAGAATTACTCAATGAATTTTGTAGTGGTATAGATGTGACTTAAAAAAATAACCCACTGTCATTCAAAATCTTTAAAAATGATCAATTTGGAACAAGCAATCAGGCAACACATCATGTGGTGAGGTTAAGAAATGGGGAAAGAATTGTAATTTTCAAATTTTATTAGAATGGGAATTATGAGATCAGCTGCTGTGTGTGAGAGGATTGTGACAAAGTTGATTAACACTTTAGACCTGCCATTCAAAGGAATTAGGAGGATTGTCATGAGCAGCGAGGAAGAGAAGATGTGTTCCTTCAAGTCACAGTCCTAAGGAGTGAATGTGCACGACCCTACAGAGATGGTAATTGAAGAATGATTTCATCATTAAGGCTTGGGCATTCAAGTTCTATGTTAGTGGCTGGAAATCAAGTTGCACATTGTACTGCTTAGTTTTTGGTGATTATAGGGCAGTAAAGGGAAAAGCTGGTGTCCTCATGTTTGCTTTGTAAGCCCATCTAATAAATAAAGGCAGGACAGGTATTTTTTTCCTGTGTGAGGAACATCTTCTGCATTGTGAGAACTTCAGAGCATTATCCCTGGATAGACACAGATGTAGTGTGATGTTATTGGGTTCAATCTCCATAAAATCCTACACTCATAAGTTTTAGAGCCCTATCTGATATAGGTATCTAGGGGTACCCTTTCTATAGGGAGTTATACTCTATCTACTCTTCAAAGACTATCTTTCTTCCTTGTCTGGTCTCTGTGGTGAAATCTAGCTGCCAATACTGTGATGGTTCCTCCTCCCTCCCAAGAAAGAGATATTTACAGCTAACAAAGCAGTTTAAAATTATTTTATTTTTAATGACGCATGTTAAAATTTAGACATATAGCTTTTAACATGCATTTAATACTCACAGAAGATTTCTGAATTACAAAAAGATTTATAAACTACGAAGGATTTCCAGACACAGGTACAATTCTTATGATCTAAAAGAACATGCCAATGAGTTTCAGACAAAGAAGTCAGAAACTGAAGGTTGAGGAGTTAATTCTAGTTCTTTCTGTCATTCTCCTTTTAATTCCTAACAATCCTCGATGGTTTCTAACACTTAAACTATTTTTGCTACTAGTTGATATTATTTGCGAGTGATGTTTTTTTAAAAATACCTTTGCTGTAATAAAGTATTTCACACAGAAGGTCTAAACGCTTCTGGGGGAAGAGACCTCCAACACCCAAAGTCAATGCTGTAAGGGCTGACTCTGAGTCAAAGTACACAACTCTCAAATTCTTCTCCAGAGAGTCACAAAAACCAAGAGGAAAAGCCAGGCAGCACAATCATCAATCCCCAAATCCCTCCTCCCCCAGAAAAGAATGAACAAAACTGAAACAGGCACATTGACCCCAAATCCCCCTCCCCTGTACACAAAACTAGAAAAAGCAGGTGAAAAAATACAGAATACAAAAAAAAAACCATAAGACTGGGAAAAAAGTCCGCAGTCTAAGTCAAAACACAGGAAACCAGGGCATTTTCCTTATCTATAGCGGAACAATCTCACCAGTGATAAAAAGGCAGTCTCCCCTCTCCAGCAGCAGAGTGATTTAAAAAAGGCAGGCAGCCAGCCAGCGTTTGTCTCCCTCGTCATTTTAATCAGCGAACAATGGAAGCTTTAGTCAGCGAAATCGAGACCAACATTAGCTCGCAGCCTTCTTGCCACGAGGTTCCTGCTGGTTGCCTCTGCCTTCTGGAATCCTTTCGGAAACTGAAGAGCACTGAAATATCCAAACTGCAAATCACGGGCTGCAACAGTTCTAGAATCACATTCAAGATGATAGCACATAAATACTTCAGCTATGGATTGATCACAATGTCTAGTGTGCTAAGTGACAAAATCAGTCTAGTCTGCAAGCTTCCTTGAGCTCAGTCACAATGATACAAGTAACTTAGCCAATTTTGTCTGGTTTGCTCATGGCCAATTGACGTAACCCCATTGTCTTACAAGACCTTATTGTTTACTTGTTTACAACAAGAAGCTGAGCAAGGAACATTGGTTAAATTTTAACTTTTCAAAACAATTGTTACACTGTCAAGCTATGATCTCATCACCAGAAGTGCCAGTCCTCCAGGCTCTGACGCTCCCCCTCCCTTGATTATTAATGATTATTTTCACACCTTGTTTTTGTCATTAGTGCACTGTGCCTTGATTTGTTTCTCTATTTAAGTTCCCTCGTACTTTGTTTATCTTTGCTCAGTCTTGAGTCTACCTACACTGTGTATGCAGTGACTTTCAAGTCCTAGCTTGTGTCCTCTACAAACCAATCAACAAGTAGAGATCCTTTTTCAATTCCTTCCTTGTCTCTAGTCACCTCTGTGTTTGGGGTCTATGTGGTCTAAACCTTTCCAAGTAATGCATCGATTGAAGATACAGAACTTCTCCATAACAATCCTGGATCAAACCCAGCCCAGCATCCACCCTTTGTGACAGCAAGACAGCCAGAACACAACCTGGCATCTCTGTTCAGTGCTAGCCAGCTAGGAATTCATAGTACGTAGACATGATCATGTGCTCCAGCAGATCTTGACCACCCTGAAGATGGCGAGCCGGCAAACTATGGCTGCCATACCAAATCCTGAGTCTCCGAATCAGCCAGCGCCCAAGTGATTTGATGACATCTAGGTCCTGAAGAAGGTTTCTTAACAGTGTTCACTGGTTTTTGAACTGCAACCCATCAAGTTCCCCTTCAATTGCTGCAAGTGACTTGTATAACTCACTCCTTTCAGACAAGTCTCTTGCCTGGGTTATGGCACTCAGGTGGTGGTGGGGGGAGAACTCTCTTAAGTTGTGCTTGCAAATTCCCCTTCATCAAGTAGATGAAAAGTGTTTAGTAACTCAGTCAGCTGATGAGAGGCAGCCAACTGATTCCTCCAACTTTGTCAATATACCAGTAAGGTGACAGACTATGACATTGAGTTTTGGATGAATGGTAGAAAGTGTCTGGAACACTGAATCCCTGTCCTTGTAACCCTGTTCTATTGAGGGTTATCAGGTGAAAATAAAGAGGAAAGTAACAGCCAGAGACCCAGATGACGATCTGAAGACCCTCATCAATAACTCTGACAGCCATCTCCAGAAAATTAGAAGAGAGTGTAATAGGGCTTTCTGTTTCATCAACCTCCATGTAGCTTTAACTTCCTCCATGGATTCAATGCAACAAAGCCTTTCTTTCTCCAGTAGGTCTGGAGGATGAAGGGAAAGTACTGCCTCTACTGTGGTGAGTGGGCAATTTCCATTCCACCAGTCCTGAGTATCAGGAGAACATCCAGACCCATCCAAGGAAGGGGAGGATTGTGATAGATCCACCGCTGCATCCCCCTCCCCACTAGATCTGGTACATCTGGGGTTGTGTTGTTTACGCCTATCTTCTGGGGTGAACAACAACATGCAATTGGAGCCTTCATGGATTCTACACAGCAGCCATTTACCTGGATCTCAGGTTGATAAGACATCTCCGAGTTCCCCTGTCCCTTCTCGACCATATGGTTATGGCCATCACTCTGGATGGAGGACCTCTTTGCCCTGGGAAAAGCCACCCCTTGTTTCCATCTGTCAACATATAGAACAGAATACTGAAAGTATCCAGTTTCACCTTATTCACTTTCCTGAGTTCCTGATGAACTTGGGACACCCCTGGTTGATCCTCCACAACCCACAACTTGAATGGTCCACTGGTGTACTCCAAGTAGTCTTCCCACATCTCCTGGGCTGCATCTCACTTCTCCGGGGCTGTCCCGAGTTTTGCTCAAGCATACAGACCTGTTAGAGGTTTCTAGTTAAAAGAAGGGCTGTAACGCTCCCAGCTTATCAAACCTATGACTACACAATCAAATTGCTACCTGAAACCTATCTTCCCTGAGGAAGACTCTAGTCTCTGTCAGCTCCAGAAAGCTTGGCCATGGAGGAGTACATCCATGATGCTCTGGTGTTTGGTTTCATCCATTCCCTTCATTTTTCCTGCTGGTTTAGGCTTCTTTGTGGCGAAAAAGAATGGTGGAGTCTGAACGTGTATATAGATTGAGGCCTCTGTAACATCACAGTGAAGAAGCAGTACCCCTTGCCACTGATGACCACAGCAAGGGGCTACCATCTTTACTAAACCGGGCTCTGAAATGCATACAACCTTGTTTACCTGGACAATATCTTCTCCAAAACCTACCATGAACATATCTAACATATTTGCTGAGTCCTTTAGTGTTTACTCCAGAAACCAACCAACCAACTATTTATCAAACTAGAGAAGATCAAGTTCCACGTCCCCATGTAGAACTTCCTTGGGTTCACTGTCTCTAAGGGGAATCTGCATATAGGAGCTAGCAAGACCCAGCTGCGAGGATGTGGCCACAACACACCACGATCAAGTGGCTCCAGCAGTTCCTGGGGATTGCTAATGTTAATCCACAATTACAGTTCCATCACAGCACCCTTAACTTGCCTCACTGAGGGAATCTCTGGTCATGTCGCTGGACCCCCTGAAGCTGAGGTAGCTTTCCAGAAATTGAAGTTCCACTTCACAATGGTTCCTGTCCTTGTTCTCCCTGACCCAGAGCCTCCATTTGTCATTGAAGTAGCGATTGAGCTCTCTTTTCACAACAACTTCTGTCTGACTAGAAACTCCATCCCTGTGCAATTAGTCCTGGAAGAGTGGAGACATTGTCCTGAGGGCAGTGGGGCGGGGGGGGGGGCGGTGTGGAAAACATCCATTTGTGGTCTGGAACAACCACAAGAATCTAGCCTATATTCAAGAGGCTTAGTGGTTAAATTCACACCAGACTTGGTGGTCTCTTTTTTCTTTCTTTTTTTTGAACTGTTTTGACTTTGTTATTACCTACCATCCAGGTTCAAAGAATCATAAGCCAGATGCCCTCTCCTGGCAATTTGAACAAGCTTACCAGCTCACCCTGCCTCCTGTGCTCCAGATTGACTGTGCAGGTCCAACAGGTAGTGAAGACCAGCAGGAGCGCACAACAGCAGGAGGCAGACCCAGGGAAGGCCCAATAAGTTACCTGTTCACCCTTAACTCTGTCTGTACAGATGTGTTACAGTGGGAGCATGCATCACGTATTGTAGAACTTCCTGGGATTGCTCAAACAGCAGAGATCATCAAAGGGCAGTTCTGGTAACTGGGTGTGGATGAATGGTACGTGGCAGCCTGTCACACTCCGAGCCCAGATCACATCCACAAGGGCTGTTCCTTCCCATCCCTGGTCCCATATCACTATGAACTTCATTACTGGTCTATCTCTATCAAGAGGTAATGTTGTGATTATGTTGGCAGTGAACCTGTCTCTTTGTGCCCCTTCCTAAGCTTTTCTCAGCTCAGGAAGTGACTAACCTTATACTGCAACATGTGTTTAGAGTGCATAGCTTTCTGGGGATGTTGTTTCTGACCAAGGCCCTTAGTTTTCCTGTGGGTTTGGGAGGCTTTCTGCCAGCTCATTGGAACTACTCTCATCAGGATTTCTCCCCCAGTCTGATGGGTAAACAGAGAAGACCCTGAGATACCTTGTGCTGGACAACCCAACCGCTTTGAGTAATCATCTGGTCTGGGCAGAGTTTGCTCATAACACTCTGTGCCACTCTTTTACAAGAATGTCTCCTTTAGAGTGTCAGTTTGGTAATCCACACCCTCTGTTTTCCAAGCATGAGTCTGAGGTTTGAGTTCTGTGCTGACCAGCTAGTCCTTTGTTGCCGTCAGAAGTGGAAGAAGGCTTGAACAACCCTGCAGAAGGCCCCTCCACAACGACAGCGATACTGCGACCATCAAAAGTTGTGTAGTGCCTTTGCTCTGAGCTGGTCAAAAGGTTTAGCTCTCCACCAAAGACCTTCCTCCAGAGGTTGAGTCTTGGAAATTGGCGCCACACTACAATGGACCATTCAAAGTTTTCCGTTGGATCAACCCAGATATTTACCATCTCCGGTTGCTACAAGCCATGCATATCAACCTTGCCTTCTATGTCTTCCACCTATAGCCCCTTCTGTGCAGTCTTCTGACTCCAGTCCCGAGAGTGCCCCCAGCTCTTTGCATCATTGATGGTCAGCTGGCATACATCATCCACTGGCTACTGGATTTTCATCTGGTTGGCTCTAATTCTTGGCAGATTAGGAGGGTTATGGCTCTGAGGAACAGTTGTGGGTCTCTTCCTGTGACATCTTGGACCCGGACCCAATCAGAGACTTCCACTGTCACCACCTGGATCATCAGGTGCCAGATGTGGTGGGGTGGGGTGGTGCGGGTCTGGCTCCTGTCATGTTTCAGTCCAGTCAACAGAGGCACCAGTGTTCTCCCAGCACTGACACCCCTCCTCCCCTGATCTTTAGTTGATCATTTTCACTGTGTCTAGTTTTAGTTATCAGCACACCTGTGCTTTTTTTTGTTACTTCTGTTTTATTTGTCTTTGCTCAGTCCTGTGTTTGCTTACCGTGTGTAGTGATTCCTGAGCCTGTGTTGTCTGTGTTACGTACCCCGTAACTGGGTCACTTACCAGCAAAGATAGAGAGGTCCGATGAAGTCTGATGGTACTATTTTTAAAAGTATTTATTGATAAATGAGCACAAAAATAAGATTAATGCAAAGATACAGATAATATACGTCGTCAATACTAAATCTAAAAGCGCGGGTATAATAATAATCAATGAGAAATAGCTCTATCGTTGTCTAGGGGATAATGTATTGTCCGATGGAAATATAACAGTCACTGTTAGTTCGTTCAAGCTGCAGCGTTTTGGGTTTAAGAGAGAGACAGTTTAAACTTGCCCAGGTCTTTTATGATGCCAGTCCTTTGAGTCGGGGGAGTTGGTTTCCCCGTTGCTAGCTAAAAGCCGTTTTCCGTGGTACCAGCCACCAGTCCCAGGCAACGGAACTGAACGCACGTGGCCTCCTTCAAATGGCTTCCCGCTATTATGGGATCGCTAGCGTTTCTTCTGGTGCGTTTGAGGGGCTGTTCCTACAGACCCTCTTTTATCCTGACTCGCAGGGTCGTAGATGTCAGTCAGGTTGGGGTGATGCAATCTCTCCCTCAACCAGCCCCCTTTGCCTGAGGGCGTTCATGTAGCATAGTATCTCAATCCACAAATTTGTCTCCAAGAGACAATGGCCATATCCCGTAGCCTTACATCGCCAGGGAACAAGACATTCCGCACGTCTCTCTCTTATTTCCTGGGCCCCCTGACCCAACCCAACAGTGATCTTGCGATTCTCACAAAGGAGGGGGCTGCAGGCATAACATCTGCAAACCAATCCACAAGTACAGATTCTTCATTCAATTCCATCCTCATCTCTGGTTTTCTCACTGCTTGGGTCCAGCTGGTCTAAGCCTTTCCTGGCTGTCCACTGATTAAAGTTACAGAATTTCACTATAACAATCCCAGATCAAACCCAACCTGGCAACCACCCCTTGTGCCAGATTCTTTTGAAAGGTCATTGTGATGTGCTAGAAAGCTGAGTTATCAATAAGCCTCTTGGACCCTGGAAAGGAATTATCTATCACTTTAGGAAGTGTTGTCTGTTGGAGGATTCTGGGCTGCAGTATTTTGGAAAATCTATAGAAAACAAGTAACTTTGGTGTCCTTTCTGGCATTATGGTTTGTATGGAGCACTGTATCAGATTCTGTAAGCACCCAGCTCTTTTTAAAAATAATCTACTCCCTTTACACTGTGCAATTCCTGTTTGCTAATTATTGAGGATTCTATAGTTAGGTGATAATAAATTGTTTCACTGATATGATTGAAGAAAGATGAATTCCAAGTCAAGTAAAAGCTTGTTGACCTGAAATGCTAATTCTATTTCTCTGTCCACTGTTGTAACTTAACCTGCTGAGCACTGCCAAAATTTTCTGTTGTTATTCTGAGGCCAAGTGCACTGAAGTGTTCATCTTCTTTGAAAATGAATAAAACACTGGATCCAACAAAATATCTGATAAAGGAAGCCAAGGAGAAATTGCAGAGGGTCTGAGTACAATTTCTCAGTCCTCCCTACAGGAGGATCACTAATATCACAAGTCCAACTAACATGTGTGACCTGTACAAAAAGAACGTGTTGCACTTGAATCTGAGGGGGAACCAATATTCATGTGGGCAGGTTTGCTGGAGCTATTGGGAGTTGTTTAAACTAATATGGCAGGAGAATGGGAACTAGTACGATAGAGCTGAGGATGAGCCAGCAGGTTTAAAAGTCGATGATGGATGTAACACAAATGTAAGGGAAGATAAGCCAATGATTGGGTATAAATGCAGACAGTGCAAAGAGTTAAATTATAGCACTGAGGAAAAATTCAAAAGGGTGAAGAATGCAGAACGGAAGCTGCTGTATTTAAGTGCATGAAGTATTCAGAATAAGGTGGAGGAACCTGTGGCGCAATTAGAGACTGGTTGGTATGATGTGGGCACCACTGAGTTGAGGCAGAAAGAAAGCCATAGTTCAGAGCTTATCATCAAAAGATATACTTTGTATTGAAAGGGCAGGCAGGGAGGCATAGGCAGCGGTGTGGCTCTGTTGGTAAGAGATCGAATTACATCTTTAGAAAGAGGTGACATAGCGTTGGAGAATGTTGAACATTTGTGAGAGGGATTAAGAAACTGCAAGGGTGCAAAAAGCATTATGGGAATCATATGTAGGCCTCCAAATAACCAAGGTGTGGGGTTGAGACTGCAAAGGGAGCTGGAAGAGGCATGTATGTGTCAGATCGCAAGAGAGGGAATTTGTTGAATACCTTCATGATGGCCTTTTAGAACAACTTTAGCTTGAGCCTACCAGGGAAAGGCTATCTTAGATCAGGTGTTGTGTAATAATCCAAATCTTACTAGGGAGCTTAACGTAAAGGAGCCCTTAGGAGACAGTGATCATAATATGTTTGAAATTGTACTGCATTTTGAGAGGGAGAAGCATAAGTCACATGTATCAGTATCGCAATGGAACAAAGGGAATTACGGAGGCATGAGAGAGGAGCTTGCGCAGGTGGATTGGAGGGAGTTACTGGCAGGGGTGACAGCAAAGCAGAGGAGACTGAAGTTTCTGTGAATAGTTCATATGGCTCTGGATAGATGAGTCCCATACAAGATGTCCTCTAATGGCAGGGGTAGGCAACTGTGCCTGACAATAGAAGTTAAGGACAGCATAAAAGCCAAGGAAAGGGCATATAAAGTAGCAAAAGTGAGTGGGAAGTTGGATCATTGGGAAACTTCTAATATCCAACAGAAGGCAACTAAAAAAGCTATAAGAAGGGAAAAGATGAGGGCAGACTAGCTGGTAATATAAAGCTTTTTTTCAGTTGTATAAAGAGCAGAAGGGACGCAAGAGTCGATATTGGGGCACTGGAAAATGATGCTGGTGAGGTAGTAATGGGGCAAAGAATGGCAGATGAACTTACTGGGTACTTTGCTTCTGTCTTCACTGTGGAAGACACTGGTTGTGTGCCAGAGCTCCGTGAGTGTCAAGGAGCTGGAGAGAGTGTTATTGGTATCACAAAGGAAAATGTTCTATGCAAACTCAAAGGTGGATAAGTCAACTGGAGCAGATGGATGATATTCTGGGGTCCTGAGAGAGGTTGCTGAAGAGATAATGCATGTATTGATCATGATATTAAAAGAATCACTTGATCCTGGCAGGGTTCCTGAGGACTGGAAGATTGCAAATGTCATTCCACTCTTTAAGAAGGGAGGAAGGCAAAAGGAAGGAAATTATAGACCAGTTAGCCTAACCTCAGTGATAGGGAAAGTGTTGAAGTCTATTATTAAGGATGAGGTTTCAGGGTACTTGGAAACTAATGATAAAATAAGTCAAAGTCCGCATGGTTTCTGTAAAGGGAGTCTGTTGGAATTCTTCGAAGAAGTAACAAGCAGGGATGACAAAGGAGAGGCAGTGGATATCATTATCAAAAGGCATTTGATAAGGTGCCTCACATGAGACTGCTTAACAAGATAAAATCCTATGGTGTTACAGGAAAGATACTGGCATTAACGGATTCAAAAGTCCAATGGATCTAAGAAACTGTGAAAGTTGGCTACAAAATTAGTTCAGTGGAAGAAAGCCAATAATAAGGATTGGCTGTCAGTTGTATTCAAATGACTGTTCCTGGTGTGTTCCTTCAGGATTTAGTAAGCATTCGTTTTCTTTTTGTAAACCAAATGCATTGTGTACAAAGAAAGTAATTTTCAGGTGACACAAACATTGTCATGTAGTTGACAATGAAAATGATAGCTTTATACTATGGGAATATCTAGATCCTGTTCAGTTGCAAGTAATGAGCAGCTCAATCATTGAAGACAGATATGGTGACTAGGGTGCCTGTGATATTGCACTGGCATCAAGACAGAAGGAATCCAATATTATTCAGAAGGAAACAGTGAAACTTGGACTAAGCAAGTCAGTTGAGATCTTCCTGAGAGAATGTTGGACTGTAGTTTGATGGAGATTTGCATGTGTTCTTTGTCAGAAGATAAATCTGTTGAATCAAGAAGCATGATGAATCAACATGGGGAGAAATGGAAGCCTAAGACTAAGTGTTGGTTCATATAAAATTTGGAAAATGGAGACCAGGGACATGGATTCAAATATACAGAGAATATACTGAAGCTTTCTTTGAAAGCAATGTACTAAAAGTCCTTGTTTCTAAGGATAGGATGTGCTGAACATATGGAGATTGTGGTAACATATTGAATAAAATGCAAAAATATTAGGTTCTACTGTTTTTAGTAAAGGTTACTACATTCTGTTTTAAGATTATGAATGTTGAATTTTGTATCTATGTAATATCAATGAGTGTGCCGACATTAAACTACTTTGAGTTAACCTGTATTATAAATTAAATGAAATTTAGGATTGCTTTTGTGCTTTTATATTTATTGTGTATTTTTTTTTGTTATTTTGTGTTCTTTAAGTTTGTATTGATGCTGCATCAGATTTGGAGTAACAACCTGGAGTAAACAATGTTCTTTACACCCATATACTGAAAAATGATAATAAGCTATCTTGAATCACTTGAAATGAGCAGTTGGAAAATTAATATTATATCTTCATTAAGCTAAGCAGAACTATATATTTGAAATTAATATTGGTATTTGCTTCATTTTAAAGAGGGAAATGCAGAGAATTGGGGTGAAAAACCTTTAAAATTGAAATATTTTATAGACATAAGGGATTCTGCAGATGCTGGAAATCTTGAGCAACACGCATTAAATGCTGCAGGAATTCAGCATGTTAGGCAGTATCTATGGACCTAAAGGGTCAATGTTTCATGCTGAGACCCTTCATCAAGATATTTTCAATGTGGTTTAACATTGACACATTTTTATTAAGCAAAATATACTTTAGTCAAAAATAAAATTATGTACAATAAACCATTCCATGTCTCTCAATCCTTTACAAATGTTTCCATTACGGTCTTTACATTTCCACACATTTAGCCACCCACGTGGCACTCTGTTGTTTCATATTTACATTCCATTGTTAAGGGGTAAACTCCACACACCCCTACCCCTCAGCTCCCGCCAGAGAAGAACTCTAAACTGTGGTCCTTCCCCACCAGGCCCTTGCGGTGGCTGTACCAAGTTTAACTTCGACACATTATTGTGCCATACAGTGGTTATCAGTTGTTGGTTGATGCCTTCTGTACTTGATATTTTGGTTGCGCTTTGCCTCAGCCTAAGTGCATCTTTATTGTGATATATTTAATAACATCTACAGACACAAAATAATTCATAAAATCTCTTTGTCCAACCTTTCATTGGTCACGTAAATCAGTTCCTAGTTTGTTTGATAACACTCCTCCTTAGAAATCTTATGTTAAAAGCAACACATTACTCCTTCCTCTAGGTTGGAGGTTACTTGTATGCTTTCACAGCTTCCATGACTTGGGTGACATGAGTGAAAGTAAAAGGAACATCTGAAATATATTGTCACCAATTAACTGTGCAAGCACTGACTGGGAAAAGTCTGCCAGAAGGCTTCAGAAGATTATGTTAATAGAAGTAAGCAAGGAATGAAGCCAGGGGAAAGCAGCTTCCTGAAATTCTACCTGCTTTTCAGCTCGGTTCTGTATATGATTCATTTTGAGGGTTCTTTTCAGGGTGAAACTATGTCATCTCACAGAAACAAATGGAAGACTTGAATGTCATATTTTTAACAATTGGAATTGTGGATAGGATGAAGTAGCATTTGTAGTGCACATATATGCTTCAGCTGGAGTGTAGTATGTTTAGAATGAATGGGAGAAATTTAATCAGAGGCAAATTGATCATTGAATCCAAGCAATGATGCAAGGAAAAGAGCTAGATAAGAACTAGAATTGACAATCTACATATGTAAAGCCGGGAAATTGACAGAGAAAAAGAACAGAAAGAAAAAGGAAGTGGAATATTTACTAGAGGTATATGTAGAATAGTCTATAGAAATGTGCTCACTGAATTTAATGTACTAAGTTTTGAATGTTCTTCATAGTGAATGTAGAGTGCAAAAGGCCATTGGAGAAAAGAAAACCTGACCTCTGCAGACTGAGGGAACAATGTAATTTTTCAAGCAATTGTCTAAATTTAATGAATCTAGGCAGTTATTACATATTGCGGGTAAAACAATGCCCATTTGGGCACACCCACCTTCTACTCTATGAAATTATTAGTCCCTAAACTTTGAAGTAGGATTTCAAAATTTGCAGAGAGATTTAGGCCAGTTAGAAGAGTGGGCTGAGCGATGGCAGATGGAGTTTAATGCTGATAAGTGTTAGGTGCTACATTTTGGTAGGAATAATCCAAATAGGACATACATGGTAAGTGGTAGGGCATTGAAGAATGCAGTAGAACAGAGTGATCTAGGAATAATGATGCATAGTTCCCTGAAGGTGGAATCTCACGTAGATAGGGTGGTGAAGAAAGCTTTTGGTATGTTGGCCTTTATAAATCAGAGCATTGAGTATAGGAGTTGGGGTGTAATGTTAAAATTGTATAAGGCATTGGTAAGGCCGAATTTGGAGTATTGTGTACAGTTCTGGTCACCGAGTTATAGGAAAGATGTCAACAAAATAGAGAGAGTACAGAGAAGATTTACTAGAATGTTACCTGGGTTTCAGCACCTAAGTTACAGGGAAAGATTGAACAAGTTAGGTCCTTATTCTTTGGAGCATAGAAGTTGAGGGGGGACTTGATAGAGGTATTTAAAATTATGAGGGGGATAAATAGAGTTGACGTGGATAGGCTTTTTTCATTGAGAGTAGGGGAGATTCAAACAAGAGGACATGAGTTGAGAGTTAGGGGGCAAAAGTTTAGGGGTGACACGAGGGGGAATTTCTTTACTCAGAGAGTGGTAGCTGTGTGGAACGAGCTTCCAGTAGAAGTGGTAGAGGCAGGTTCGGTATTGTCATTTAAAGCAAAATTGGATAGGTATATGGACAGGAAAGGAATGGAGGGTTATGGGCTGACTGTGGGTCAGAGGGATTAGGTGAAAGTAAGCATTCGGCACGGACTAGAAGGGCCGAAATGGCCTGTTTCCTGCTGTAATTGTTATATGGTTATAAAGGAATTCAGAAATTAACAAATAATAAGGGGAAACTATTTCCATTGGGAGTTCATGCACAAAATTTGCCTTACCTCAATTTACGATTTTTGGCTGAAAGCAGAATATTTATTTTTGCATGCCAAGATATTTGTAGACAATGGTATATCATTATTTAGCTAGAAAGTAGGATTTGAATCAGTAGTTTGGCTGATAATGAATATATTGGTTAATTTAGTAGAGAAAATAGGATTCTAATCCTTCACTGATAAAAAAGACGCATTAAAAAACCCCAGACATGCCATGTTCAATTTCAAACATCTTTAAGTCCTTGCAGAACCACTGTAGGTGGTGTAGTTATTCAACTCATACAGCTTGTGATTGTGAGCATTTTATGTGATGGATGTCTTGTAAAAACCTTCAGAAGCAAGAAGCCAAGCAACTTCACAGGAGAAAGAAAGTTAATCTTATGCTACAAAGGTGATAAGCAGGAAACTCAAAGACCTTTTGAAAAAGCACATTAATATATGTTGATTTTAAAATGCAACTACCTGTGAAGATATTGACAGTCTGAATCTTCTCACTGATGGGAATGATAAAAGGAATGTGAACTTCCTCATTGAACCAAAACCGCTTAACAGAATGTTTAAATATAATGCATCAGCAGGACATCTAACCATAATGGCCAACAGAAAATGCAAGGAATTATCAGCAAATCAGAATAAATGTGGGAAGTGAGAAACGAAGTTAATGTTTCAGTCTGTGAGTTTTAGAGATGAGAATATTTTAGGATGCAGAGACAAATGGGGTGTGGGTTTGGGAGGAACAATGGGGATGGATGTCAATGGTAGGGAGGAGGGAAGGACAAATTAAGTGAAAAAAAGCATGAAGTACAAGTGGCCTTTGACATAAATTAATCCTCTTTTTTACTGTTGCTAAATCTGCTGAGCATCTTCCCCTTCTGGAGTTTTCTTATATTTTAAATTTCTAGCATTTTCGTCATTCTTTCCTGGTGCTGATTTTAAGATGCCATCCCCTCATTTTCAACCCAGTCTTCAGAGGAAAATGTTTCATTTGATCCTTTTAAGAATTCCTGTCAAAATCTAAATCTCATCCATCAAATTGTAGATTCATAATTTTAGAGAACTTTGTTGGCCAGAAAGAATGACAGTGTAGAAATCAGTAATTTGAATGAAGCAAGGACAGTGGAAGCAGACAGACTACGGTAATTGACTTTGTTCCTGCAATAAGCTTGGGTATGAAGACTGCCATTTCTTGAAGAAACTCTGTTCTCCATTTTGTGAGCTCGAATTGTTTGGCCTGATCAATGTTTTAAAGTAGATGATACTCCAAGTAATCTGCTAGACTAGAGATCATTTCAAAATAAGAAGTTATTTGTCAGATATTCTTTGCTTCGATATAACATGCACGTTTGTGAATGTTGAGGTTGGTGCCTGCCTGGAGTGATTTGAGCTGGTTGTTGATTGAAAATGAGGAGCCATAAGTTATCGACTGTCACTTGCTGAGAAGAAGGCAATAAATGGATGCTGGCTTGGAGCAGGGCCAATAACAAGGTGTAAAAGGTCAGGCACATGACCAGTGGCTAATGACACTGGAATGCAATATTTGAATTGATAAGGAATGGATATAAAATTGGATGCTTCGTGTACACTGGCAACAGTAACTTTGAAGAATAACCATCGCAGATACAAGTGTCAGCGATCCTGCGTGGAACACATGGTGAGTGAATTTGGACTACGAGGACTGCCTGGCCAGCATAGACTCCTTTGCCCAGGTAATACCTTTGCAATTCTTTCTCTATTCAGGAGAGTCAGGAAAACAGTTTTTTTAACAAAATATCTTTATTACAAATTCAGTGCTATATATACAAAACAGTGACTAATACAATTACTAGGGAAACTTAGTGGGTGTGCACACAAGGTAGTTAGTGTATGAATTCACATAATTGCTGACTTAAACAACGAAGATGCTTGTCAGTAAATGCAGATCTCTCTGTGCCTCTCTGATCATTATTACAAGGGGTGATTCCTACAACAGCTTGTAGCATGGAAGCAAGCTATTCAGTTTACTAACAATTGTACATAAAAAAATGTCCAACCAACCCCTATTCCCCCACCCTCCCTTAATAACCCTGCAGTTTACTTCTCTATTCATCTACTTATCCAGTTTCCATTTGGACACAGTGATTGAATCTGCCTTCAGTATTACCCATGACAGATTTTCTAGATCTTAATCACTTAATGAGTAATTATGCCTTTCACTTTACTTATAGTTCTCATGTTAATTATCTTCATAAGGTCTCTCATTTGTGATAATAGGAACAACTTCTTCTCTATTCACTCTGCATGGAACTTACATGATTTTAAAACTTCTATAAATGCATAGATTCCTTCTTAATCGCCACTATTCCAAGGAGAGCAACTCCACTTTATTTTTCCATCCTATACATATATCTAACTTCTCTGGAGTCATTCTAATAGAATTTTCATAAAACTGAAACAGTCAGATGTACCTGAAGTGTGCTGTTCAGGATTGTAAACAATATTCCAAATATGGCAAAACCAATTTCTTTAAAAATTAAGATTCAGCATAACATAATTTCTTTTGTAATCATACTATTTTGTGAAGCATAGTTTTTATTAACCAACATTTTATCTTGGCCTACAACTTTCAATGATATGAGCACATAAATGTCCAGATATTTCTTTCCATTTAGAATTCGCCATTTAGTATATAATGCCTCTTCTGATTCTTTTGACTGAAATAAAACACATTGCACATTCTTGCTTTCAATTTTTCCATTTGACCAAACTGGTTATATCTTCTAGAAGTCCATTACTGTCCTTCACACAGTCCACTATACATCCAGGTTTTATGTCTCTGAAAAGCTGGAAATTGTTCCCTGTACTGTCATGAAATTTGTTGTTTTGCAGCAGAGATACTGTGCAAAGGCAAAAATTACAATAAAATACAAAATGGACCATTCAGACATTGATGGCAGAGGGAAGGAAGCTGTGTTTGAATCTCTGAGTGTGGGTGTTCAGGCTCGTCCACCTCCTCCCAGGAGCTGATCAGGAAAAGGAGGGCATGTTCTGGATGGTGAGGGTCCTTAATGATGGATGTCACATTCTTGAGACACTGCCAGCAGGAGGTGTCCTTACTAGTGGAGAGTATTATGAACATGATGGATCTATTCAAGTCTAAGCACCTCTGCTGCCTCTTGTGATGCTATGGTTTGGAGCCTCCATGCCAGGAAGTGATGCAACCAATCAGAATGCTTTCTACTGTACATACAAAGAAACTTGCAAGAGAATTTTGTGACATGCCAAATCTCCTCAGACTCCTAATGGAGCAGAGTTGTAGGTGTGCCTTGTTCTTCTTCGTGATTACATCAATGTGCTGGGCCCAAGAAGGATCCTTCGTGAGTTGACATCCAGGAGCATAAAACTGCTCATCCTTTCCACCGCTGACCTCTCAATGAGGACCAGATCATGTTGTCTCACCAAGAGGCTGGTGTTTTCCTGACTAGAGGTGGTAGAGGAGACATTTAAAAGACTCTTAGATAAGCACATGGATGTAAGAAAAATGGCAGGTTATGGACTGTGCAGGAGGGAAGGATGAGATTTATCGTGGAGTAGGTTGCACAACATTGTGAATTGCAGTGCTTATATTGTGCTAAACTTTTCCATGCCCCCATACTGAAGCCCACCATCATTTTGTTGTCTTGCTGACATTGATTGTGAGGTTGTTATTCTAAAGCCACTCAACCAGTGGCTATAGGATATACCTCACTCCTATACACCACCTTGTTGCCATCCAAAATGGAGTCAATGCTGTAATGTGGCAACCAATTTGCCCATAGCAAGGTCCCCCAAAACAGTAATAAATTAACAAGCAACAAACTAGTTTTTTAGTGGTGTTCATTGGGAAAAAATATTGGATGAGTACCAAGGATATCCCATCTGCTGTTCTTTGAAATGGTGCCATTGGATCATTTACTTGCAGCTAACAGAGCAAGCTAGGTCTTGATATTAACATTTCATCTAAAGCATGCAAAAATACACTCCCACAGGTCATTCTGAACTGTCAGCCAAGACTTTATTTTGCTCAGTTCTGGAATGGTACATGCTCCTAAAATTCCACAGCTAGCAGTGCTACCAAACTGAATCGTAACTGAGCTAATGTTAACAGCAGTTTATGTAACATATTGGCTGCCATAACCTACAATCTTCAAAATCCAGCATGTTTTTGCACATAAAGTTGTCATTTAACTTTGTATAATTGCTGTGAAATTTTATACATTGTCCCTTTTAGCATGGAGGATAACATTAGATTAATCATTTTGATTCATTGTGTGTCTATCCATTACAGTGTACTGATTTATTTTCATAGACCCTTTGAGCTTTCACTATTCTAAGTAGTTTATCATTTTAAAACAAAAACTTTCTTCTCACCTTGTATGTTAGAAAACTGACAACCAAACAATTAGCTATGTCGAAATCTATTGGCCAAGTTAATTCCATTCATTTATTCTGTGAGCGCTACTTTATATATTTTAATGTCACATGCTCATTATCCACTACTTTTGTATCCATAGATAATTTGAATATATGGCTCTAAGGACATGATAGTGAAAACAAAAGTAAAGAGATGGGAGCAGGAGAAGGCCATTTGCCTTTTGAGTCAGCTGTGCCATTGATCAAGAATGCAATCAAACTTCTTTAGCCCTGTAATTAAAATTTCTCATAATAACGGCTAATTATGCTTGCTCTCCTAATGGTTTGCTACACCATCATGGCAGCATTCAATTACTTATATACAAGTGTATCTGTGTTCCTTTGAACATGACCATCTCACTCATCATTTAAGAAATATACCGCTTTTTTGATATGCTCACCAAAGTGCACCTTTTATTCTAAGATCTCTAGAAAATGTGTGCCTTGTTTGTCTATTCCTCATAACCCTTGAAGTCACTGTAGACCCAAAATCTAGTTATCTCAATATTGAAAATAAGCTCCACAAGCTTCTGTGCTAGAGAATTCCAAAGATGTATAACCATATCAGAGAAGAAATTTCTCCTTGTAATTATATAATTAAGTAAACCCCTTATTCCAAAACTTTGCCAAGAAGTTTCCATATCCCAATGAGTGAGAATATCTGCTTCTTTATGTACTTGGTCAAGCCATGGTCAAATTTTTAATTTTTCAGCAAGTTCAGCTGTCATTCTTCTAAATTCCAATCTTCACAGAATGCAAGTTTGCAGGCAGGTCACCGTAACATGTTACCCATATTATTCATAATTAGACTGAATGTTTGAGGCTTCAGTTCACAATTTGTGCGAAGGCATTATGCATGGTCTTTCAATGTGAGTGCAGACCATTATCTCTATACTCTTTCACTTGCTAACTAATCTCATAACTAGATAAATAATCTGCTTTCAATTTATAAACTTAAGTTTTAGTTAAGTTTCACTCACATGGAAAGCTAACGACCAACACTGGTTCAAATTCCATAGGAATCACTTGGTATTCAAGTGATTGGTGTGCCTTGGGTTTCCCGTGTCTTGTATCACCTCTCCCTCACAGACATTAATTTCCTTCCCTTCCATTTACATTCATTCCACAACCCATCCCACACACACAACTAGAAATACCATGTGACTGTTGTAATCCCTCTAAGAAAGCTGCCTGCTTTGTATAAGATGCTTTAAGCAGTTAGGGAGGAGTTTTCCCATACACTACTGGTTTAATTCTTCCAGCATAGTCCTTGCATGTCTTAATTTGAACTTAAACTGTTAGACCCAGATAGACAATAATTATATTTAAAACATAATGCAGTGGATTCCGGTTAATTGGAACGCATTGGAACCAGTACATTTTAGCCCAATGAAGCAGCTTGACCCCAATTGGTTGAAGTTTCATGGAATTGGTTAAAAAGGTATAATAAGAGAAGGAGAGGTTAAAGTCAGATGTATCAGTATTACAGTGGAGTAAAGGGAATTACAGAGGCATGAGAGAGGAGTTGGCCAGAATTGATTGAAAAAGAACACTGACAGGGATGATGGCAGAGCAGCAATGGCTGGGATTTCTGGAAGCAATTTGGAAGGCACAGGATATATACAGCCCAAAGAAGAAGAAGGAAAGATGACACAACCGTGGCTAACAAGAGAAGTCAAAGCCAACATAAAAGCCAAAGAAGGGGCATATAATAGAGCAAAAATTAGTGGGAAGTTAGAGGATTGGGAAGCTTATAAAAACTGGCAGAAAGCAACTAAGAAAGTCATTAAGAAGGTAAAGATGGAATATGAAAGTAAGCTAGCCAATGATATTAGAGGATACCAAAAGTTTCTTCAGATGCATAGTGTAAAAGAGAGGAGAGAGTGGTTATTGGAGAGCTGGAAAATAATGCTGGAGAGGTTGTAAAGGGGGACAATGAAATAAAAGATGAACTGAATAAATATTTTGCATTAGTTTTCACTGTGGAAGACACTGTCAGCAGGGAGGATATTCTGGGTGTCGGGAGCATTACCATTACTAAAGAGAAGATTCTTGGGAAACTGAAAAGTCTGAAGGTGGATAAGTCACCTGGACCAGGTGGTATACAGCAGAGCTCTGAAAGAGGTGGCTGAAGAGACTATGTAGGCATTAGTAATGATTTTTCAAGAGTCACTAGATTGGGGAATGGTTCCAGAGGACTGGAAAATTGCAGATGTCACTTCACTCTTCAAGAAGGGAGGAAGGAAACTATAAGCAGCTAGTCTGAGCTCAGTGTTTGGGAAGATGTTGAAATCGATTATCAAGGATGAGGTCTCAGGGTACTTGAAAGCACATGATAAAATAGGTCATAATCAGCATGGTTTCCTCAAGGGAAAATTTTGCTTGATGAACCTGCTGGAATTCTTTGAAGAAAAAAACAAGTTGGATAGACAAAGGAGAATTGATTGATGTTGCCTACTTGGATTTTCAGAAGGCCTTTGATAAGTGCCACTCGAGCCACTATTAACAAATTAATAGCCCATGGTATTACAGGAACGATTCTAGCATGGATAAAGCAGTGGCTGATTGGCAGGAGGCAAAGCTTGGGAATAAAGGTAGCCTTTTCTGGCTGGCTGCCTCACGGAGAATTGTGGGAAGTTTTGGGCCCCCTTCCTTAGAAAGGATGTGCTGAAACTGAAGAGGGTTGAAAGGAGGCTCACAAAAATGATTCCAGGATTGAATGGCTTGTCATAGGAAGAGTATTTGATGGCTCTGGGCTGGTATTCATTGTAATTTAGAAGGATGAGGGCTGACCTCTTTGAAACCTATCGAATGGTGAAAGGCTCTGATAGAGTGGATATGGAGAGGATGTTTCTTATGGTGGGATAATCTAAGACCAGAAGATGCAGCCTCAGAATGGAGGGTTGTCCTTTTAGAACAGAGATGATGAGAAATTTCTTTAGCCAGAGAGTGGTGAATCTGTGGAATTTCTTGCTACAGGCAGTTGTGGAGGTCAAGTCTTTTATAGTTAAGGCAGAGCTTGAAAGATTCTTGATTGGTCAGGACATGATGAGATACGGGGAGAAGGCAGGAGACTGGGGCTGAGGGGAAAATTGGATCAGCCATGTGAAATGGTGAAGCAGACTTAATGGGCCAAATGGCCTAATTCTACTCCTATACCTTAATCTTATAATCTTATAAAAAATGGAAACTACCACTTAACTGAGTAACAAATTATGCATTTAAATGAAATACAGAAAAAATAGAACAATACTAGCAGTACTGCTACAGTACTATAAAATTGTGCTATTAGTTCCTAAAATCTATTGATGAATGAATTCAGCCAAAGTATGCTGCCATGTTCCTTTGATTGTAAATGAATAAAATCAGTGCCGACCCCTAGTGCAGATAGTCGATTCATTGTGATCCTTTGCCTTCTTTGAACCTGATAGTGTTGCATGTCTTCAGCCAATAGAACCAATGGGCTTGGTGTGATAAAAATAAAGGTCTTTTTCATTGGCATTGTACAAAATTTTTGAAGCACATTGGGGAGTTTCATAGATTTCCATGTTTCTGCACTTACAGTATTAGTACTATATTTCTCACCATGCGCTTCCTTGAATTTAACACGGTGCCAACATTTCCATTGAGATCAACAACCATCTGTTGTTTTAAAATCTTCATGATCAGTTTCTTAGCCAGCTCCTTTGACTTGTTTTGACATGCACCACTTGTCCAACTACAATTGAAAACCATTGATAAAGGTCCTCTTCTACATCTGGATCTATACCTTCATGCTTACATTTTTTGGGATGTTTCCTGTTCTTTGTTCCATTCATTCCATTCTTCTCAAAGTTTATTTTGCTGAGGTATCAAGTGTGCAATTGTAGATTTTGGCACTTCGGTTATCCCTGCCACCTGCCTCATAACGATAGGCGGATAGCTTTTAATTTGATCTAGTAGGGTAATTTTGTCAACTAGTGTGAAATCATTCTGTTGCATCTTTGGAAGGGTCTGTAGTCAAAAAGGAAACCAAAATGAGCAAAAATCACTGCTTTTTGAATTGGCATTCATCAGCCCAAATGGATATGCAACTGATGCTATTTTAAATCTTTGCTCTAAGTATGGTGAGGTGTCTAATGACCACACAAGTGCATGTGATTAAAACTGTCCTACCCAATTGGGCAGATTGGTGTCCCAAATAAATGAAAGGAATCCCAGCTATTTTCTTGATTAGATTTTGTTCTTTATGAGTTGCCCCAAATAAGTGGCTGTCCTGATTAACAGACGGCTTAATTAACTGGAATCCATTGTAATTAAATTGTCTTACACTTGTACTTTAAATATAGTTAAAATCAAAAATATGTTGGCTTGAATAGAAGCAAATATGCATGATGAGTTGAGTACAGTTGATGGAGTATTTTTCTACATATGGTTAGCTCAGGTGGCCAAAGATAAATTTCTCTCTTTTTGCTTCTACTCATTCCAGCCTTAAAGAGGTCCGCAACTTCATTACAAAGATAATGACTGCTTACTGTGTAAAACAAAAATAATCCATATAATGCTCACAGGTCTTCCTCAAAACTTGATACACTCCTGTGAATCGTCCCAATTTTAACTAAAGCCAAAGGGACTCTTGAAGATTCAATGCTTTTGCTGCTATTGCTGTAGACAGAAACTGTTCTTGAAAGGCCTACAGATAAAGATTCTTAGTTATGCTTGTCTACTAAAGTGGAGACTTGCTTAAAAGCTTTGGTTAAGTTTATTTGTTATGGTTCATGTTGGATATGTTTCAGCAGGACAAATTAGTAAAAAGAAAGCACGATTAAAGCTGTGAAGAGGATGGGTGCAGGTAGATAAATTAGGTGAAATGTCCACAGCAAGGTAGATTGGGAGAACATGAATTCATCTTTAGCATATGAGATCATTGCAATTCAAATCATTCACTCTTTAGATCATTCAGTTAAAGAGGCAACTTGAGTAGCATTGGTACTTTGTAAGATTGTATAGTATTAGGGTAGTAGTGATCACTTGAGTTGAGTTTGATCTCCTAAAGGGTTGTTTATTGAAGGGTCCTCAAGTGGATGCAAAGGCCAGTCTAGGTTACACACATTTTCGTGAAGTGTGGCCAAGAGTACATGGTCGTGGTTGGGTCTTTTGTTGCTTAGTCTCTTTTTTTATCCCCAGCTGCCACTTGTTCTCTGCAGTGCAGCGTAGGTCGTTCTCACGTAGCACTATTCCCCCATCGAATTCATTTCCTCCAGTTGTATCTATTAAGAGCAATGCCTTCCCAGTTTTTAGATGTAATGTTGAAATTCCTCAGGCTGATTTTGAAGTTATCTTTGAAGTGTTTTCTTTGCCCACCAGGGGTTCACTGAACTTCCATCAACTGGGAGTAAAGGATCTGTTTGGGGAGACGTGAATTAGGCAAGAGTATGTATTGGGTTCAGTGAACCTATTAATGTGTTATCTGATTATTGATTTGATGGCTCAATGAATATAAAAAAGTTATTATAACAAAGATATATACTGGTTAATTTGTTTGCTGCATATATTTATATGGCTACATATTTTTGAAATTTAAAAAGATGCATCAGTCTAAAGAGAAGGAAACTACATTCAGTAGGTAAACAAAATAGTAGCGAGTGTTTAATATGATCACACCTCAGAAACTGGAGTGTGAACTGCCCTCATTGGGTCTCAACACCTTTCTCTGTAACTGGATCTGGAACTTCTTGACAGAAAAGCCACAGTCAGTCCTCGTTGGCAGACACACCTCTAGCTTCTTCACACTGAGCACTGGTTCTTCCCAGGGCAGTGTGCTCAGCCTGCTGCTGATGTATGACTGCATTGCTAGATCCAATTCAAACCAAATCATTAAGTTTGCTAATAACACAACAGTGGTTGACCTAATCAATAATGACAATAAGATGGCATACAGAGAGGTGGTAGAACAGCTGGTAGAATTGTGTGAGCACAGCAACTTGAGTCTCAGCATGGACAAGACCATAGAGATGATTGTGGACTTTAGGAAGCTGCAGTATGACAACTCATTCCTGCACATACAAGGTTCCTCCTAAAGAGTTTTTGAGAGCGCTCATAAAGGACAACCTCAGCTGGTCCCTCAGCTTCAGCACTTTGGACAAGAAAGCACAGCAGCATCTCCACTTGCTGAGGGGATTGAGATGAGTGAGGATCCCGTCAGTCCATTTTAACCAATTTTTACAGAAGCACCATTGAGAATGGACTAACCAGCTGCATCATTGACTGGTATGGGAATTGAAAGGCATCTGACTGTAATTTCCTACAAAGTATTGCAAGGACTGCTGAAAGGATCATGGGGTCTCTCTTTCAGCCATTAGAGATATTTATAAGGAGCATTCTGTGCACAGGGCGCTTTGCATTGTCAATGATCCCTCCCATCTGTTCGACAATGTATTTGACCCCCTACCATCAGGCAGGAGGTACCACAGCATCAGGACAAGAATTTCTTCCCTGAATTGATTAGAATGGACCCAGATATTAAGGGTTTCAGAGTTAATCAGGAAGAATACAAGATTAACTTATTTGCTGATGATGTTCTGCTTTATTTAACAAACCCATTGCACTCGTTGCGTAAATTATCCTATAGATTAGAAGAATATGGGAAAATATCAGGTTATAAAATAAATTGGGATAAAAGTGAAATTTTACCTCTTACTAAAGGAGATTATAATCAATGTCGATTAATAACCCAATTTAGATGGCCGGCAAATGGTATAAAATATTTAGGTATAAGAGTTGATAATGACATAAAGAACTTATACAAATTAAATTATTTACCACTATTGAAAAAAATTCAAGAAGATCTTGATAAATGGATGGTATTACCAATAACATTAGTAGGTAGAGTAAATACCATAAAAATGAATATATTCCCTAGATTACAATACTTATTTCAATCACTACCAATACAATTACCCCAGAAGTTTTTTCAAGAGCTAAATAAATATGTGAGGAAGTTTCTTTGGAAAGGTAAGATGTCAAGAATATCGTTGGAAAAATTAACATGGAACTTTGAGCTAGGAGGGTTACAACTTCCAAATTTTTAGAATTATTATAAAGCAAATCAACTTAGATTTATTGCATCTTTTTTTGAGAAAGATAAACCGGCATGGATTAGAATAGAACTAGATAAAATAGGAGAAAACACACCAGAAGATTTTATATATAAATGGGAATCTAAATGGATACGGGAAAAGAAAGAATCTCCTATATTAAAACATTTGATTGATTTATGGAATAAGATAAATGTTGATGATGAGACAAAGAAATCCTTATTAGCAAAGAGATCTTTAATTCAAAATAGACTTATTCCTTTTACAATGGATAATCAACTTTTATATAACTGGTTTCAAAAGGGGATTAGATATATAGGAGATTGTTTTGAAGGAGGTATATTAATGTCATTCAATCAATTAAAGAATAAATATAAAGTATCAAACAACACTCTTTTTTGTTACTTTCAACTAAGGGCTTATTTAAGAGAAAAATTAGGTCAAACAATGTTATTACCGAAATCCAATGAAATAGAAACTTTAATTCAAAAAGGAAAGATTAAAAAATTTATCTCTTGTATGTATAATTTGATTCAAAAACAGGCAATTAAACAAGGAGTCCATAAGTCAAGACAAAAATGGGAAAGTGATTTGAATATTAAAATTGAAGAAAAAAATTGGTCAAGACTATGTCTTGAGAGTATGACAAATACAATAAACGTCCAATTAAGATTAGTGCAATACAATTTTTTACATCAATTATATATTACACCACAAAAAATAAATAAATTAAACCCAAATTTATCTGATCAGTGTTTCCGATGTAACCAAGAAATTGGTACTTTTTTACATTCTACTTGGTCGTGTTCTAAAATTCAACCTTTTTGGACAAATTTAAGAGTTTTATTGGAACAAATTATTGGAATACAACTTCCACATAAGCCAATATTACTTTTACTAGGTGATATTGAAGGGATAAAACCGATATCCAAATTGAATAAATATCAGAAAGAATTTATAAAAATTGCATTGGCAGTAGCCAAAAAAGCTATTGCAGTGACTTGGAAATCGGATACATATCTAAGTATAGATCGTTGGAAGAAAGAAATTTATGGCTGTATTCCACTTGAAAAAATTACTTATAATTTAAGAGATAAATATGAAACATTTTTGAAAATTTGGTGCCCTTATTTACAAAAGATAGGATTAAATATATAGGTGCTCCAAAGATGAAATAATTGGTTACTTGGGGAAAGAAAGAAATATATATACTAAAGTTATTACGAACTCCATGGAGCATGTGGGGATCTTCCAATATCCAGGCATTCCTTTTTTTTCTTTCTTTCTTTCTTTTTTTTTTCTATAGGGATGTTAGGGGGGAGGGGTTAAAGGGAGGGGGGATGGGTAACACATATTTTCTTTTTCACACACTTTTATTCTGTAACTTTTTGAAAACACAATAAAAAAAGTTTAAAAAAAAAAGAATTTCTTCCCTTTGGTTGTATGACTACTGAACTCCTTGCCGCTATGTATGAATCTCATTACGTACAAAACACCAGTAGCGTTATACTGTTTGCTTTTTAACTTGTATTGTATATGATTCTTATTTGTTAATTTGTTTGTGGTAATATTACTTTGCATTATGTGTATCAGTTGTATGTACTGTGTTGTGAACCTTGGACCTCTTGTATGATAAGAAGGACTCATAATCTGCCTTGTTATGTCCTTGCACCTTGTTGTTTGCTTGTACTGCATTTTCTCTAGAACTGTAACATTTTATTCTGTATTCTGTCATTGTTTTACTTTGGAATACCTCAATGCATGGCTTTAATTAAAAACAACTCTGCATGGATGTCATGCAAAATATTTTTTCTGTACCTTAGTGCACATCAAATCAATTCTGTTTCAGATTCTGTAATCTAGTTTCTTTCCTTCTCAGCTTCCTAAGTGATAGTTATCTTTATAATCCAATATTCTTGGCGTTAAAGTTATCAATGGACCAACTTTTGGAAGACTGCACCCAAAGAACTTGAAGTTTTCTCAATTGTTCCTATAACTTATAATTAACCAATTATTAACTAAGACCATACACAACTGTCAAGATTTGATGCTGTCTTTCTCCATCATTTAACTTAATATATTGCTTATTTATTAATTGTGATTACTTTGATACTTGTTTACTATTTCTTCAGCTTGGAAATTCCATCTCTTTGTGGCCTAAATTCTGCTCTTAGCACTTTTTCATTAATACTGTTACTCTTTCCCTGATGAGAGTAAAACTTAATTTAAAACTGTAATAAACTCTCTATTTATTCTTTCCAATGAAGATAAGGTTATACAACAAATACATGGATGGAAGTACTCAGTGGATCAAGCAGTGAATAGTCAATATTTCAAGTTGCATCAGGGCTAAGAGATTAGAGGGGAACATAGCCAGTAAATAGAAGTGAAAGGAAGGCAGAGGCTGGCAGATGGAAAGTGGAAACAGCTGACGGGTGATGATGGGCAAATGGCGTCATCTGAGGAAGGGAAAGACTTGAAAGCAAGGCTGGTAGTTAGTAATGGAAGTGGAATAATGGGAAGATGTACCAGATGGGGGAAGGGAGCAGATAGAAAAGATAAACCAATGGAAAAAACAATCATGAGGCAAGGCATGTGGTGATGGGCAGATGAAATCAGGTAGGGGAGGGTAACAAGCCTAGGTAAAGAGGGTAAGAGGGTTGGAAAAAGTGAATAAAAGGAGAGAGAACATGGACAGAAAGGTAAGAGTTAAACAATTTGACTGGTAGGATGAAAAATGCCTTGAATTCTATTTCTCCTACTTTCAAATGTCATGGGAAATCAGAAAGCATTTTCAAAGGTATTTAGTAACATACAGAAAATGCTGGAGGAACTCAGCAGGCCAGGCAGCATCTATGGAAAAGAGTACAGTCAAAATTTCTGAAACCCTTCTCAATCTCCCTGTCTCTAATTTTGGAGACAACTTTTCTACTGACATCTATTTTAAATACACTGACTCTCACAGCTACCTGATCTATATCTCTTCCCACCCTGTTACTTGTAGCCTTCCTTAAAGAAAGAGGCTTCCCTTCCTTCACCATCAACTCTGCCCTCAATTGCATCTCTTCCATCTCATGCATGTCTGTCTACCTCACCGCATCCTCCCAGCAACCCACCAGGGATAGGGTTCCTCTTTTCCTCACCTACCACCCTACCAGCCTCTGCGTACAGCACATAATTCTCTGGAATTTCCACCATCGCCAACAGGAACCTGTCACAGTCTTTCCTCCCCCCACCCCCAACTTTCTGCTTTCCGCGGAGATCGCTCCCTAAGCGACACCCTCCTGTCACTTATCCTTGCAAGTGGAACAAGTGCTACACCTGCACCTACACATCCTCCCTCGCTACCATCCAGGGCCACAAACAGTCCTTCCAGGTGAGGTGGTACTTCACCTGTGAATCTGTCTGGGCTATCTACTGTATCTGATGTTCTGGGTGTGGCCTTCTGTATATTGGAGAGGCCCAACGTAGATTGGGAGACCTCTTTGCCAAACACCTATGCTCTATTTGCCAGAAGAAGTGGGATCTTGCAGTAGCCACCCATTTTAATTCCACTTCCCGTTCTCCACTGTCACGATGAGGCCACACTCAGGTCAGAGGTTCCGTCCGGGTAGCCTCCAACCTGATGGCATGAACATCAATTTCTCGAACTTTTGGTAATGCCATTTCCCATTCCCTTTTCCCTCTCTCACTTTATCTCCTTGCCTGCTCATCGCCTCCCTCTGGTGTTCCTCCCGTGACTGTGTCCAGAGAATCTTTCGATTCAGCAACTGCTTCAGTCTTCTCCAATGGCTCAAGGCTTAATTGCTGCTCTTCATGTACTGTTGAAGAAAGAAATGGGATTAATGAGGGTCTCCAGCAATTATAGTGTTAAAGTGATGTCAAGTCTCTCATCATCAAAGAGAAATATTAAATACGTTCCATATCAACAATCATGTCACTCTGCACTGTGATGTGTTAAAAGCATGCCCAGTGCACGAAAGATATCAATAGAAATTTGCTCATCAAGGTTTTTAACTTAAAATATTTTAAGAAATAAAAATCTTAACCACTTTTTTGTATATTTTTGTAAAAATAATTAAAGGAAATTATCATAAATTGCTTTGAGCTGGTTTGAAAGAGTTCAATTATTATGCTTCAACATCTTCACTGATCAATTTTGAATAAAAATAATTTAAGTTTTAAAAAATGTAGCAGACAGTAAGAGCAGAGTATGATTTAAACAGAGGAGCATTCAAAACTGAAAAATGAAAGGTTATGTAGACTAACAAAGCAGATCGTATTGGAGTTTATTATAGTCACATGAACTAAGATACATTGAAAAGCTTGTTCTGCATGATGTCCATACAGATCAAATATTACACAGACAAAGCAGAACAGTAATAATGCAGAATGGAGTGTAACGGCTATTGAGCAAGAGCAGTACAGGTGATCAATAAGGTGCAGTAACAAAAGGTAGATTGTGAGGTCAAGAGTCCCTCTTGTTATACCAGGGAACCACATAATAGTTTTATAACAGTGGGGGAGAGGCTATCCTTGAGCCTGGTGATACAGGCTTATCTATCTTCTGCTTAATACGAGAGGAAAGAAGAGATGATGCCTGGGCCATGTTTATCATATCCTATTTTCTAATGAGATAGGTTCAAACCATTGAACACATCAAGTTTATGTTGGAACTCAAAACAATCCCAGTAATCACATTTCCCCTTCAGTCCTCTGTTACCTCCTCTCTCCCACATGCCTATCACTTCTCCATTAATTGTTCTCCCTCTCTCTTACATGAGGAATAATTTAGCTTGGGCATTTAACATCCCAACCTGCACACATTTGGAATGGGGGAAGAAAATGGAGCACCTGAGGAAAAATTACAGGGAGACACACAGAAACAGACGTCAGGACCAAATTGGATTACTGGAATAGTAAGAGAGTTGCACAATCTGCACCACTAAAAAACAGAAACAGAAATGAAAAATATGCTTATATCTGGTAATAATTATGTTTCTCTAAAAATAAAGTAACCAACAAGCTGCTGAAGGAGTCAAAGACCAGAGTTAATTGAGGGGCAACACGAGTGAATTTGCAGATGCTGGAAATAAATAAAAACACAAAATGCTGGCAGAACTCAGCTGGCCAGACAGCATCTATGGGAGGAGGTAGTGATGATGTTTCGGGCCGAAACCCTTCATCAGGAGTGATGTAACATGGGATGGTTGAGGGGGGGGAGGGATGAAGTAGGGACCTGGGAAGTGAAAGGCTGAAGGGAAATGGGCTAGGGGGAAGGTGGAGAATTATGGGAAATAAAAGAGAAAGAAAGGTAGGGCTGGGGGGAGATGATAGTGAGGGCAGGAAAAAAAAGAGAGAAAGAGAACCAGACTAAAATAATAGATAGGGATGGGAGTAAGGGGGGGCAGGGGTATCAACGGAGGTCTGTGAGTTGAATGTTCATGCCGGCAGGTAGGAGGCTACCTAGGTGGGAGATAAGGTATTGCTCCATCGACCTGCATGTGGCCTCATCTTGACGGTAGAGGAGGCCATGGACAGACATGTCGGAGTGGGAGTGGTCTGTGGAATTGAAGTGTGTGACCACAGAGAGATCCCGCCACTGCTGGAACACCGGCACTCAGTCCTCCGAAATGTCGTCACTACCTCCTCCCATAGATGCTGTCTGGCCTGCTGAGTTCTGCCAGCATTTTGTGTTTTTATTATAGTTAATTGAGGACATCTTCAAAAGGCAATGCCTGAAGAAGGGGGCATCCATCATTACGGACCCTCACCATCCAGGACATATCCTTTTCTCATTGCTACCATCATGGAGGAGGTACAGGAGCCTTGAAGAATACACTTAGCATTTTAGGAAAAGCATCCTCCCCTCTGCCACCAGGTTTCAGAAATGTCCATTGACACTACCACATCATTTTTGCTCTTTTTTCACACTATTTTTTAAAAATATATATTTCTTATTGTAACTTATAGTAATTTTTAATGTATTACATTGCACTGCTGCAGCAAAGCTACAAATTTCACAACATACATCAGTGATAATAAACCTCATTGTGATTCAAAGTAAATTTATTATCAGAGTATATACTTCTAACCATATATAACCCTGACACCACTTTCTTGCGAGTATTCACAACAAATACAAAGAAAAAAAATAACAACAACAAATAAATAAATAAACAAACAAACAAACAAATAAATAAATAAGCCATAAATATTGAGAACATGAGATGAAGAGTCCTTAAAAGTGAGTCCATTGGTTGTAGAAACACTTCAGTAATGGAATGAGTGAAGTTTTCTCCTTAGGTTCAAAGCCCAATGGTGGATGGACAATAACTGTTCCTGAATCTGCTAGTATGGGTCCTGAGACTTCTGTCCCTCCTTCCTGATGGCAACAATGAGAGGAGAGCATGATGTGGGTGGCAAGGTCTTTAATGCCGGATCTGTTCAAGGGCAATTATATTTCCATGCCAGAATATGATGTTTCCAGTCAATATACTCTCCACTGCATATCTATAGAATTTTCTCAAAGATGACACATTGAATCTCTCAAACTTCCAAGAAAGTAAAAGCACTGTCATGCCTTCTTCATAATGGCACATGTGCTAGACCCCAGACAGATCCTCTGAAATAATAACACTGAGGAATTTATAGTTACTGGTCCTCACCACCTCTGATCCCTTGATAAAGACAGGCACATGGCCCTCTGGTTTTCTTCTCCTGAAGGCAATAATTTACTCCTTGGTCTTGTGACATTGTGTGAGAGATTGTTATGGCTCCATGCATCACCGCCTTTGGTTTGGCCAATGACAGTGGTGTCATCAGTCAAGTTAAATATGGTACAGGTCCACAATCCCTTATCCGAAATCCTTGGGGCCAGTTGTATTTTGGAACTCAGAATTTTTTGGATTTCAGAATCCCTTTTTATTGGTTCCAGGACCCCCCCCCCACCCCCCGCTGATACCAAAAAACACGTATGCTCAAGTCCCTTATGCTCAAGTCACCTGGCTCAGTGCGGGTGGACTTTAGGACCCGGCGGAGCTGCAGACCTACACATCCTCCCGTATACTTTAAATCATCTCTAGAGTACTTATAATAGCTAATACAATGTAAATGCTATGTAAATAGTTGTTATACTGTGTTGTTTAGGGAATAATGACAAGAAAAAAAATTATTTCCAACAAAAACATTCAATAAAACATAAAAATATGCAGCTTCAAACAAACCAAATTAAACACATGGTAAATGACTTATTGGAATAAATGTAGAACGTCACTGTCACTATAAAACTTCAGTAACTTGTCTTTCTTTCTTTAAATCATATACAGTGATTCCGACACAATATTCTTCAGTATGATGCCACACAGATACACCACCATCAAGCTTCTGCAATAACTCCACTTTCTGCATTATTGATAATGATAGATGGTTCCTTCTCTTTTTCTCATCGTTACCCATTTTGACATTTTCACAGTGAAATTAAACACAAAGTCAACAGTGAACACGAAATATCAATGAACAGCAAATGCATGTGTAACCAGTACGAGCGCTGAGCCACAACTGGCATTTGGTGGCCTCTGCTAGTGCTGCCATGTCATTCCTGAGTGACATCAGCTGTTGGCGAAAAAAACTTCAGTTTTCTGAGCTTTTTGGATTTCAGAATTTCAGATAAGGGATTGTGGACCTGTATTGGAGCTGTACTTAGCCTCACAGTCATAAATATAAAGCAAGTAGAGAAAGGGGGCTAAGAAAACTGTCTTGTGGTGTGCCTGTGCTGATGTGGATTGTTGAGGAGATGTTATTGCCCATCTGAACTAGCTGGGGTTTTCAAGTGAGAAATTGAGGATCCAGTTGCACAAGGAGGTATTGAGGCCTAGGTCTTGAAACTTATTGATTTATTTTGAGGGGATAATAATATTGAAAGCCAAGCTAGTCAATGAAGAGTATTAGATAACATGCTGAATCTTTACTAACTTCCAAGAAAGTAGAGGTGCTGCTGTGCTTTCTTCATAATGGCTCTGTGCTGAACCCCAGACAGATCCTCTGAAATAATAACTCTGAGGAATTTAAAGTTGCAGACCCTATCCACCTTTGATCCCTCAATATGGACTGGCTCATGGACCTTTGGTTTCCTCTGGAGTACTAGCCTGGAAAGTACACAATGACAAAGTTGGAAAATCACTCCACACCACCTTGAATATATTTGGGAAAGAAGGTCAATTAAAATTCAGAAGGAATTCAAATCATTACATAATGAGAAAAGATATGAAGAACAGGGATTAATAAAACCACTTTGAAACCTAACGTTATATACGTTTCATATGGGCCTCTTATGAGATGGAACATGTTGTAAATGATCCATTATAATTTCCTGAAAAGCATCTTATTTTCCCCAAAATAACAACTCTGTTATCAGTGAACTGAATACTGAAGACAGCAATACTTTCAGCAGAAGGGCATATTACTCTTAACGTTCAAACACACTTGAAGTACTGTACAAGCTTAGCTTTTTGACACTTTGTTGTGTAGTCTTACAGCTGACATAGGGCACAGTGTTAAATTTAGCACTTATTTATTTTGGGAACTTTCAGGCTCAATCCACCATTTCTCAATCCAGTTTGAAATTTCCTTGGTAG